>NC_141695.1:1768980346-1769607846 GCF_964263255.1 Lissotriton vulgaris | reverse complement strand
GTCTGTCTGTCTGTCTGTCTGTCTATCATCCTCACTCTATCTATCTATCGTCCTCACTCTATCTATCTATCGTCCTCACTCTATCTATCTATCGTCCTCACTCTATCTATCCCCCTCACTCTATCTATCGCCCTCACTCTATCTATTGCCCTCACTCTATCTATCTATCTATCTATCTATCTATCTATCTGTCTGTCTGTCTGTCTGTCTGTCTGTCTGTCTGTCTGTCTGTCTATCGTCCTCACTCTATCTATCTATCGTCCTCACTCTATCTATCCCCCTCACTCTGTCTGTCTGTTTGTCTGTCTGTCTGTCTGTCTGTCTATCGTCCTCACTCTATCTATCTATCGTCCTCACTCTATCTATCTATCGCCCTCACTCTATCTATCCCCCTCACTCTATCTATCGCCCTCACTCTATCTATTGCCCTCACTCTATCTATCTATCTATCTATCTGTCTGTCTGTCTGTCTGTCTGTCTGTCTGTCTGTCTGTCTGTCTATCGTCCTCACTCTATCTATCTATCGTCCTCACTCTATCTATCCCCCTCACTCTGTCTGTCTGTCTGTCGTCCTCACTCTATCTATCTATCGTCCTCACTCTGTCTATCTATCGTCCTCACTCTATCTATTGCCCCTCACTCTATCTATCTATCGTCCTCACTCTATCTATTGCCCTCACTCTATCTGTCTGTCTGTCTGTCTGTCTGTCTGTCTGTCTGTCTGTCTGTCTATCGTCCTCACTCTATCTATCTATCGTCCTCACTCTATCTATCGTCCTCACTCTATCTATCTATCGTCCTCACTCTATCTGTCTGTCTGTCTGTCTATCGTCCTCACTCTGTCTATCTATCGTCCTCACTCTGTCTATCTATCGTCCTCACTCTATCTATCTATCGTCCTCACTCTATCTATCTATCGCCCTCACTCTATCTATCTATCGTCCTCACTCTCATCTAACTATTGCCCTCACTCTATCTATCTATCGTCCTCACTCTATCTATCTCTCGCCCTCACTCTATCTATCTATCACCCTCACTCTATCTATCTATCGCTATCTATCTATCTATCGCCCTCACTCTATCTATCGCCCTCACTCTATCTATTGCCCTCACTCTGTCTGTCTGTCTGTCTGTCTGTCTGTCTGTCTGTCTGTCTGTCTATCGTCCTCACTCTATCTATCTATCGTCCTCACTCTATCTATCTATCGTCCTCACTCTATCTATCTATCGTCCTCACTCTATCTATCTATCGCCCTCACTCTGTCTGTCTGTCTGTCTATCGTCCTCACTCTATCTATCTATCGCCCTCTATCTATCTATCTATCGTCCTCTATCTATCTATCTATCGTCCTCTATCTATCTATCTATCGTCCTCTATCTATCTATCTATCGCCCTCACTCTATCTATCTATCGCCCTCACTCTATCTATCCATCGCCCTCTATCTATCTATCTATCACCCTCACTCTATCTATCTATCGCTATCTATCTATCTATCACCCTCACTCTATCTATCCATCACCCTCACTCTATCTATCCATCACCCTCTATCTATCTATCGTCCTCACTCTATCTATTGCCCTCACTCTATCTGTCTGTCTGTCTGTCTGTCTGTCTGTCTGTCTATCGTCCTCACTCTATCTATCTATCGTCCTCACTCTATCTATCTATCGTCCTCACTCTATCTATCTATCGTCCTCTATCTATCTATCTATCGTCCTCTATCTATCTATCTATCGTCCTCTATCTATCTATCTATCGCCCTCACTCTATCTATCTATCGCCCTCTATCTATCTATCTATCACCCTCACTCTATCTATCTATCGCTATCTATCTATCTATCACCCTCACTCTATCTATCCATCACCCTCACTCTATCTATCCATCACCCTCTATCTATCTATCGCCCTTACTCTATCTATCACCCTCACTCTATCTATCTTTCTATCTATTGCCCTCACTCTATCTATCTGTCTATCTATTGCCCTCACTCTATCTATCTGTCTATCTATTGCCCTCACTCTATCTATCTGTCTATCTATTGCCCTCACTCTATCTGTCTATCTATCGCACTCACTCTATCTATCACCCTCACTCTATCTATCTATCGCCCTCACTCTATCTATCCATCACCCTCTATCTATCTATCGCCCTCACTCTATCTATCTATCGCCCTCACTCTATCTATCTATCGCCCTCTATCTATCTATCTATCACCCTCACTCTATCTATCTATCGCTATCTATCTATCTATCACCCTCACTCTATCTATCCATCACCCTCACTCTATCTATCCATCACCCTCTATCTATCTATCGCCCTTACTCTATCTATCACCCTCACTCTATCTATCTTTCTATCTATTGCCCTCACTCTATCTATCTGTCTATCTATTGCCCTCACTCTATCTATCTGTCTATCTATTGCCCTCACTCTATCTGTCTATCTATCGTACTCACTCTATCTGTCTATCTATCGCACTCACTCTATCTATCACCCTCACTCTATCTATCTATCGCCCTCACTCTATCTATCCATCACCCTCTATTTATCTATCGCCCTTACTCTATCTATCGCCCTCACTCTATCTATCTTTCTATCTATTGCCCTCACTTTATCTATCTGTCTATCTATTGCCCTCACTCTATCTATCTGTCTATCTATTGCCCTCACTCTATCTATCTGTCTATCTATTGCCCTCACTCTATCTGTCTATCTATCGCACTCACTCTATCTGTCTATCTATCGCACTCACTCTATCTATCACCCTCACTCTATTGCACTCACTCTATCTATCGCCCTCACTCTATCTATCTATCGCCCCTCACTCTATTCATCGCCCTCACTCTATCTATCTATCTATCTATCTATCTATCTATCTATCTATCTATCTATCTATCTATTTTTCTATCGCCCTCACTCTATCTATCTAGCGCCCTCACTGGATCTATCTATCGCCCTCACTCTATCGCCCTCACTCTATCTATCTGTCGCCCTCACTCTATCTATCTGTCAATCTATCTATCTGTCTATCGCCCTCACTCTGTCTATCTATTGCACTCACTCTATCTATTGCCATCACTCTATGTATCTATCGATCGCCCTCACTCTATCTATCTGTCTATCTACATATCGCCCTCACTCTATTCATCTATAGCCCTCACTCTATCTATCTATCTGTCGCTCTCACTATCTATCGCCCTCCTGCTATCTATCTAACTATTGCCCTCCCTTTATCTATCTATCGCCCTCACTCTATCTGTCTATCGCACTCACTCTATCTATCTAGCTAACGCATCACCACAGCATCACTCAGCAGCACCACAGCATCACTCAGGGACACCACAACATCACTATGCGCTACCACACCATCACTGAACGCCACAGCACCACTCGTCGCCACCAGAACATCACTCGGCGCCACTACAGCATCAATCTGTGTAATCATTCAACAACAACTGGTTCAAATAAGTTCTCTCAATGTTTCAAGTTTTATTACAAATGTCACAAAAACATGTTATTATTTCACTTCTGTTCTTGGATTTTCATCACAATAAAATGCACTGAACATAATCTTCAGAAAAGTTATTTACAAAAGTTTAAGCTATTGCCATTATACATTACAATAGCTTTTATTTAAGTATTAATTATTTAAAAAAATAAAAGCCATTGTTATTTGTAATATCACTACATCTAAATCACGTAAATACAACACATATTGCATTACAAATCCTCTAGGTGTCACATTTGCGAAAGTTAAAACTATTGGCATTGTAAATGACAAAGCTACTAATTTTGCTATTTTCAAAACCACCACATGAATAAAAATGTGTCATTTACAATACCAATAGCTAAAACTTTCCTAATGCGAGACCTATTGCATTGCAAATGCTTGTTATGACTGTGTCCTCTTTGTTTTCAAAATGACAAATTTTGGTTTATATGATAAGTGTTAGACCTGGTATCATTGGCATGAGTCTCCCTTCCATTTTGTCGGATTGCCTCCCATGTTTTTGATATGTTTTTGCTAGTTTTATGCTGTGGGCACTGTGCCACTGCTATTCAGTGCCACAGTGCAAGTGCTCCCTATGTTAAATTGATGTATTGATTAATGATTGGAGAATTTGATTTACTCGTCAGACCCTAGTAAAGTGCATCATGTGTGCCCAGGGCTTGTAAATCAAATGCTGCTGGTGGGCTTGTAGCACTGGCTGTGCCACCCACAGACGCAGCTTGTAAAGTGTGTCTCAGGCCTGCCATTGCAAGGCCTGTTTCTCAACAAAAAAGAAGGAAAGAGGGGGAGCTTTTTAAAGAGGTCCAAGGTCCGTGCCCATCTGAGACATGCTCAACAAAGCGAAGGGGAGCTGTTCCTCTGGAAATGGGAACCAACCATCAATCAGTATTGAGGATGGTGGTAAGGGGTAGGAAAGAAAGTGGAAGTGGGATGGGGGGATCCCGCTTTGGCAGAACTAGGGTCCTCACACACCCAGCAAGCTAGGTGTCATGCTTCATCCTCTGGACCTGCTCCTCGTGGACCGGCGCTGCAATGTCCAACTGGCACCCGTGAAGGGGATCTTTATCAGAGATCTTTTGTTCCTTTGCCGTATGATGAAGTGGGGGTGTGTGGCCCATGTGTGTGTAGATATCACGTGGTGCAGTGGGTGCGTGAATGGTTAAAAAAGGTTGGATATTCCAAGTACAATTATTTATTCTGGCTGGTAATCCACCTCGCTAAAATTGTAGAGTGGCAGTTCCCTGTATCGAGGGTGGTCAGTTGTTATACTGCTCTACTCTCTGGGTCAACATGTTTCTTGCCCTTATGGTTAAAAAATACCGTGGCAATTCTTCAGGACCGAAAAAGTGTAAAAACAGTGAAGGTGTTGTGTAATATCTCTACTGAATGGTACTTATCATGATAGGTTACCAATCAGTACTTACTACAGGTCAAGGAAGTCATGTAGTTGTTTGAAAAGTACCTCACTTCTGGTGAGAGGGACCTCAACAGGGGTGGACAGGTAATGTAGGCGCCTCAATAGTAGGTGCCTTGGGTCTCCAGGAGTCTCCGTCGTCAGACCTACCCAAGCTGTCCGCCCCTGGACCACCATCCTCAATACTGGTCCCTTTCCAGAGGAACAACCCCTTCGCTTTGCAGTCTATGACTGCCATGCCGACTTGGCAAGTGTACCCACTTGCCAGTCCCTAAACCTTCCCTTTTCTTTATATCAGACACCCCTATGGTAGGCCCAAGGGCAGGGTGCATGTATAAGGTAGGACCCTGGTGTGTGTAGCATGTTCTAATAGTGAATGTTCACCTTTGCAAGACTAACTGTTCTCCATAAGCCTGAATGGGCAGTTAGATTATTACATTTTATAATCCTAAGTGACTCAGGGAACATGGTAGAAATTCGAAATGAGTATGCCTGAACTCAGAATGATAAAATACACCTTTTAGTAAAGTTGGTTTTAACATTCTGTGTTTGAAAATACCACTTTTAGAAAGAAGGTATTTTCTTTTCTAACTATCCAAAGCCTGCCTCTGCTAGGTTGTGTATTCCTTGTATGGAGTTTGAGTGACAGGGCTGGGGGATTCCAGGAGACAGCTCAGTGGTGAATAGGGAGATCTGCATCTAGATGGGAGGGAGGAGTTGCACCAGGGAACTGAATAGGGCTGTGCCTTCCCTCCACAATGCTGGCTCCACCCCCTGGGGTGCGGCTGATGTATCTGCCCTGCACTGTGAAAGAAGAGAAGGAGTGCAATAAACAAAGTGCTCAAGAACTGGTTTGGACTGGCACAGGCCTCTCTGCCTTCAGAGAACTAAGAGAAAAGTAGTATAAATATTGGGACTCAGACCCATGGACTTTAGATCACTTCTGGGAACAAGACAAATCTTTTGCAAGGAGAAGAACCAAGGAAGCTGCAAGAGTTTGGACTGCCCCTCTGCAAGTGTGCTGTTTGCTGGGTTGGCCTGCAGTGGTTTCTTCATTGCCCAGGAAAGGAGAAGGAACTTTTTATGGACTTTCATCATCATGCAGAATATTACTCCAAGGGCTTGAACTTGTGCTTGCCTGCTGATGAAGGCTCAGGGACAAAATACTTCACCTCCAGCTCCCCTCTGAATTTCCTTGCTGGGAATTCTATCTGCAGAATCCTGCATGTCGCTGGGAGCAGGAAGCGCGATGCAACGAGAAGAAGCGTGACGCCGCCGCAGCTGAAATCGTTGCATCGCCGGAGAAGCGTGTCGCCACCGGATCTCCCAGAAAGCGTGTCTTTGTCGAAGCTGCCTGCTGTCGCATCACCGGAGAAGCGTGACACCACCGAGAGGGTCACCATCGCATCGCATCGCTGGAGAAGAGTGTCGCAGGGCCTGTCGTGGCTCTAAAGTACAGAGTCGTCACAAGGCTGCCAGGGCGCCTACGCATCTTCGTCACATCAAGGGCGCCATCTTCTTGCATCGCACCAGGATTGTCACACCGCATCGAGGCGACACGTTGCGCATCGCAACCAGGCTGCGACCCGAGAACCTACGCATCATCCCCGCACCTGTAAGGATCACAAGGCATCCCCTACTCTGCGCAAGCATTGAGGCGCGGTGCATCATCTCCCCCGGAGCACAGAACCGACGCATCTCCCCTTTTGCAAGCCTTTTGTTCATTTTGCGTTACGCATCCAGGTACTTCTGTGAGAACTGTGTCGCATTTATCACCAACTTGAACTAAACAACTTTTACCATCTTTAAGTCAATCTTAAGTATAGTATTCTGGATTTTTTGTCATTTGTGGTCTTGTGTTAAGTCTATATAAAGAATACTTACTTTTATAAAACCTGTGTCCATCTGTAGTGTTTTCATTCTATTACTGTGTATATTCACAAATGCTTAACACACTGCCTCTTGGATAAGCCTGTCTGCTCGTGCCAAGCTACCAAGGGGGTGAACAGGGGTTATCTAGGAGTTTAATCCCCTTATCCTGACTTAGAAGCAGGGTCCCTATTTGGACAAAGGTGTAAACCATTGCCAACTAGAGACTCCCAGATCTAACAATAAGATTTATCCAACCACAGAGAAAATACAACACCATTTTTTTTCCGACCTTGTAGGAAATATTCTGTCTAAATCCTAGCAGAAGAACTGAATAATACAATGTTTACAAACTATTTCTAAAATAAATGTATAGCGCAAAAACAAGCCTGTTCAAGCAAAGGCAGCATACTACCTTTAAGAAATACACAGCAGAGATATTGAATGTATCAGAGAGGGTTTTACATTGTATCACTCAAAGGAGGTATTCAATGTATCAGAGAGGGTCGTGCATAGTATCAGCTGTAGGTGGTCAATGTATCAGAGAGGGTCAAACATAATATCAGCTGCAGGATCTATTCAACGTATCAGAGGGTCAAGCATAGTATCAGCTATAGAAGGAATGCAATGTATCAGGGGGTGATGCATAGTACGAAGTATTCCGTTCATCAAAGAGGATCAGGTGGGCACATGAAGAATTCAGTTCTGGGGCCTGTGAGGAAGAAACAAAAGAGAGCATGAAGACACTTCTCAACCTAATTTTGGGGTATATCAGGAGCTTATTACAACATTATACAGCTTGTTCTTTGACAATCAATTTAACCATTTTGTGATAGGAGGGCCCAACTACTCTTTAAACACCATACCCCTGAAAGGCTTTAAACATATTTAATTGAATTCTTAATTTTGTGTTCTTGTAGGCTGAGTGGAAGTTAGTGTTCCATAGTGTGTGTAACTGAACCTGTGTAATTAGACTACTTGTTCTCCAGGCGAAATTCCCCCTTCCCTGGAGTTTGAAAGGTCTCTGGGGCATATTAGCAACAAATAGCGTTAATTATCGCTAAATGAGCTTAGCGATTTTTTTTTTTTTTTATCGCCAGATTTTATCGCAGAGATAACGTGCTATTAGCAACATTTATCTCAAATGCGATAAAATATCTGGCGATAGCAGCTCAATACATGAATATCGCTGGAAAACCAGCGATATTCAGGTATTATCGCCAATAGGGTCTTACCCTGAATATCCACCTCCCATAGGATATACAGGTTAAGAACGGGTCTGAGCAGGCGTTAGGTTTTGGTGATATTCGCGCTTCTCCTGCGTTGGTAATAGGCGATAGCGATGTTAGCGACTGCTTTCAGTCGCTAACAGGTTGGGTACGCTCACTTTGCATGTCATTAGCGATACATATCGCTGACAAGCAAAGCGGGCCCCAAACATGTCCCTATCGCCTACAAGCTGTCGCTAACTGCTGTTAGCGACAGCTTGCTAATAGGGCGATATTATTATCGCCGCTTTAGCAGGAAAAAGTCCAGCTAAAGCAGCAATAATGCCCTTGTCTGTAACCTGAATGTTCTCAAGGATTTACCTTTTTTTGTGCTACATACATCTTCTATGTGCACATTTTAATTTTGTCCGGTTTTATTGGGATCTCATGCTGAATAAAACTCCTGAATGTGTCTATATTTCCCTACATTAAAGGTTAAGGTCCTTAGATGGCTATAAAAATGATAAGACAACCTGTGCCCACCAGGACCCTCACTAGGTGATAGCTTCTCCGCACAGTCAGTGAGAGGTAAAACCCTCTGAAGCCTGATGCTGTTGCATTCTCCTGCTTCCAGTAGTTCCTGCTCTTGCATACAGTTATCCTGGTCTAGGAAGGCCACACCGATGGTCCCCCGGCAATGCTCACTTTCAAGAAGTTATCTGTTTATTAAAACCATCATAAGCAACTTTATCTTCCATCCTCAAATTCCAAATTCTTGCTACAGATACTAGGGGCAGCTCCTTTTCAGCCTTTACTATCAGTTTCTGCTATAATTTACTTCTTTCCCTGCAGACAGGATGACTTTGTGTGGTTTAGAAAAACATTACTGCACGCAAGTTTCCAAATGAGGTTTTTTCTTATGGTGTAAGCAATGGGGTATGCATGATTTTTTCTTATGCCTGTAAAGTTGGGTATAGTAGGCAAATGAATATGTTTTCTATCTATACATAAAAACAAATATATGTCTGTCTGTCTGTCTGTCCTTTATGCATTACTACACCATTCAACGGATCGCCATGAAACTTTGGGAAGTTTTTGAGTACACTCCCGCGAAGGTTTCTGGCATAATTTTTTTTCAAATATCAGCCCCCAGGGCCCTCATAATCTTTCGAATACTGATGTACACACCAGACGGAAAAAAACCAAATTGTGTATCCACAAGCATTCGAATAAATAAATAGAATTAGAGGAGGAGATACGTCAGCAAACAAGATGGCTGCTTAGGCTCCCGGCTTCGCCGACCTCCGTAACCCGCCGCGATATCCTGTACATTATCCTGATTTTACGCCTGGTCTCTGTGTGCATGAACTGTTCCGCACTCCGATGGTGAAATCCGGAAACTTTTATCGGCTTGTTGGATGAAGTTCTGTCGTGTTGAGGTTTGCGGCCTGCTCCAGCGGTGAAGCCGGGGCCTCGAGTACTTTCACAGCCGGGCTGCAGTGCAACAACATCGGCCGGAAGAACCAGGCTGGGTCCGGTCAACCGGAGTTGAGGCTTTGTTTAAGCACGAATTTGGCGACGATCGACTCTATTGCTCATTATCGATTGAGGAGTGATTCTGCTTTTTCCTGGCTGTGAGTGGGGGTCCCCATCCCGCAGACCCGGTATTGTGGCCACCGGGGTTCGTGGTTCGGGGCCTCTGGCCTGCGGCCTTAACGGTGTGGACCGTGGCTGCGAATAAAGATCGGTCACCCTCCGCATCTGCACGTTCGCGATCCTGTTTGTCCCCCCCCCCCCGAGGATGCCGGATTTACCGGGGGAGGTGATTGGGATTGATGTCGGGCATGAGACTATGGTTCGAACGATGCATGAGCCATCGCTGAGGTCAGTACTGGCGGAAAGTTGGGCGTTTCGCTAACATGTGGATATCTTGTTGAGCAAATTGGACTCGCGCCTATCTGAGATGCTCCTGGTAGAACCGGACCCGGCCTTACGGTTGGAACAGGAATCTGCAGCCATTCAAACCGTGGCCATTTTGACTCTGTGCGAGAGCCCCGTGAGGAAACAAGCATTGAAACCATCGGATGGTGCCCTGGGAGACGGTGTTCCCGAGGATGTCATGGTATCACCGAACCTTCCACCACTATCGGCTCTGGAGATATCGAAGGGCGTTCCCCTGCCGGAGACCTCTGTTCGTGACTTTCCTTTCACTTTGTGGTCGTCTTCTCCTTTCTTGGTGACTCTACAACTCCTGTGCAGGATACATTGGGACTGTTCATCCAGGAGGGAGAGTTCTTCAGCGTCTAAAGTTCCCCCGGTCCCACTGCCTACGAGTTGCCATGGATTGATTTTTGATGACTCTTTTCTCCTTTATTACCTCTTTGTGTGCCTTTGGGTCCCGATGGGGGGGTTCGTGTTCTTGTTCGGAAGGGCCAAGGTTAAGATCGACTAGGTCGGGAAGGGTTGGAGTGGCTTTCACAAGTGTTTGACCCGTAACTGTTGCTCTAAGAGGCTGGGCGGTGTCTTACGATACCCTCTACTTTCTTCTATAGTGTTGTCATAAGTGTTCTTTTAGTGATAGGGGGTGTCTGTTTCTGGCCGGAGGTCTAAAGGGGCTGGGAGCCCAAATGTATATGCCCTCCTCCATTCTTTTTCCTACCTTTAGGGTTTTAGTTATTAGGGGCGACAGGCACGCTGCTAGTGGGGTTAGGCTGTAGCCATCTGCAGGGGTGCAGGGTGGGGGGCTGGACGGGGTTTTTTTATTTTGCCTTTTTTATTTTCTATGGCCTTTCTTTTCCTTCTCTTTCTTTCTTAAGGATCAGTATAGCTATGAATCATTTGGATTTTTATCGTATGCTTGTATTTAGTGCTTATGCTTTTATGATATCCGATTTCCTGGGTGGGCAAGCTCAGAGAATTGGAGCAACATGGAATGTATATTGTGTGTTCATTTGCATCGATCTGTATGCTTTGGCGCCGATTCTCCATCATTGTGGTTATTATATGTATATCCTGTTTCTTACCCTTGTAGTGTAGTTCCTAGTTTCCCACTAGGCCCTGCGCATTGGAATAACATAAACAGTAGTATCGACGTGGAACTGGCTATATTCCAGGCCTCCACTGACTATGCTAAACTTAATTGGGTTGTGTTACCAACTAGCTCAGAGGTCACTGGAAACTTTCTTCTCTGCATAGGAAGTGATCAGCTTCCTTGGCACAGACAAGAAGGGATTCAGTTTTCCAACAACCGTGCAACATGACAACTTTGCTCCTCAGATCAAGAGTCGATCTCTAGGGTCGTGTGAAACAATAGACATAGATTTCACTCAGTCAGTCTGGTGCAGTTTACTTTCACAATATGTAGAGAATAGAGAGACGGGCGTTTATCAATAAAGGTTAACATTTATTGAACAGTCTTTCTTCTCATACAAGAGAAATGTATTGCCACAATTGCAATAACTGTTATTATAAAAAGTACGTACAGTAAGATAAGAATTGCGAAATAGAACTGTAAAAGCATTGATATGGTTTCTTAGCCATACAATGGTTTAAAAGTAATAAAACATATATACAGTCATATATACATTAGGCTAACATACTCAACTGGTGCTTCTAACTAAGCCTACCCCGGTGTGCCTGACCTAGGCCTAACACGTGAAAAGGGGGAGTAAGTAAGTAGCTTAAGTTAAGTTGGTTTTGCCAAGGTTTGTTTCAAGAATTCTCTTCTAAGGGTTTAGTCAACACCATACCTCTGAATAGAATGATGGAGGATTGGTATCTCCTTCAGGGGTCTCTCTCGATATCCCAGTCACCCGCGAGGGTAAACCGGAAGCGCCGGGACTGGATTTCTCTGCACGAGAAAGGCAGCGGCTTCTCTCAGCGCGTCTGGAGGAAGGAGGGGTGACAGCGTCCGCGGGCAGCTGGGCTGGATGTCTTCGCAGAGGACGGCTGCACGGCTCCCCAAGCGTACTGAACCACAGTTCGCGCTGTAGCGGCGATAATGGTAATCAGTAGCTTCACCACCACAGGATAGCAGGCTGCAGCGACAGAGTGCTAGTTTTTACCAACACTGGTCATGCAGGCAGCTGGCATCAGCAACAGTAGCTCTCGCTCAACAGCAGCTAGCTTCGCTCCTTGCTTAAGGCAACGTTGGTAATATTTATACCTGACAGGTGCCGGGTTTGACGCAAGTTTGCTGGACATAAGACGTCAATAAAAGATGTCACTAGGAAGTGGCAGCTATCAGTTGCTCATTAGAGTTCTATTACTAATCAAAACATAGCAAGCGGGGATTTCCAGGTTTGCTAAGTTTTTATCTTGTTGAAGAACTCGGAGTGTTATCTAGGAATATCAGATAGTGACTGCTGCTCTGTCATTGCACTAATTGGTCGCAAAGGAAGTAGCAGAGAGTCATGCTGGAATGTGGCTCTGCTCGTGTGAGGCCAGAGATGACTTTTCAGAAAATCGTACTTGAACGGTTATGCCAATATAGGGAACAAAGGGCTTTATAGCCGAATAGGGGCATAAGGTCACAGTATCGATCAGGAACCTAGATAAGCACATGACACCCACTCCACGAATTCATGTCCATCAAAATTACTAAAACTAAGCAATTAGATGCATGTGTAACATTGTGTAACATAGCCCACCCCAAAATACATAAATGCATTCGAAATAGGCGTACTTGTATACATGGAATTTAGGTACTGTACGTTTTTTAAAGCATAGTAATCATTCAAAAGGTATTGCATATAAAATCACTGAACGATTATGCAAAAAGATTTACACATGAAGTATCTCTGACAGAAGAAATGCGAGATAAATCATCACATAAAAATGCATTGTAATAACATGTGTGCTAGAGGCTGGTGTAATGTTGTTATGTCTCTAGATGTGTTTAGAAATAGAAGTGTGAAGCTTCTGTTCTCTAAGAATAGTTTTTACGTTAAGCAAAGAATTGTTCGTGCCAAAAAAGAAAAGGGTCAATATTTGAAAAATTGTCCAATTCAAAGAAAAATCAGTTTACCAAAGCTCCTGGCAGTTTTTTGTTGATCAAAACTGAAGGCCGAATCCAGAGTTCATAGGAACGCTGTGTGTCGGAAAGCTTTTCAAAAGTTATTGTTTCTCTATGGGTGAGAACATCGTATCAGACAGGCTCGCAAAGAATTGGTCTACAAAATCAGGTGATAGTTCAACCAAATTAGATAGCGCTGAAACTTGGCAGGTGTGAGAATGATTGCTGTCATCGAAGTCAGGACCAGCAATGCTCACAGCACGTTGTACCTGGATGATGTTGCTTTTGTCACTCGCTCCACTGTTACCACTTGGCTGTAGTACAGGAGTCTCCACAAATGCCGTCATCAGGATTGGTAGCCGCTGGGGACAACACAATGCGTGAGCCGTTATTGGACTTAGCAAAGTATCGACGTCCATTGGTACTGCTGATGGAAGTGAAAGACAGATGTCCAACACGCATTCCTTGCCGCAAAGCATACACCGTAGCACAGGTAAAATGCAATTTTGCCATATCGGTCTGAATGAAAGGAACCAGGTCATGTTTAGATCTCTCAGCCTGGCCAATCCGAGGACGTTAGTTATCCTGTCCCTGTAGCGCATTGCTAGGATTGTCTCTTCCATTCCCATGGGAGCTATGTCTGAGCCGAGGCTTGCCATATCGTAGCAGGAGGGTCAAAAATAGAATCCCTGCGATGAGTCCAAAAAATAGTGGAATACCACCAAAAATGGAGTGCACAAAATTAGGAAAGATTCCCAAAATTGCCTGGAAGGGTGTTAGCAGTCCTGTAAAGACTGTCTTAAATATGCCTGGGATGCTCGTGGCACTAGACATGTTAAGGAGCTCGTCGAGCATTTGTACGAAATGCACGGGGCAATTTGTTGATAAAAGGTCATGGACCTCAGTAGCCGTCCTTGCGACTAGAAGATCATACGTCTCTTTGGATGACGTTATAGGCACTGTTGTCTGTAAAAGCACAGATTTCATTTTGCTTAATGTATCAATTCGTATAGAATAGAGATTCAGACGAGGCCAAATGGGAGTCACTATGTCTGGAGGCCCGCTCGGGAACAATGCTTGCATACAGCATTTGACCATGGACGTTACTTCTACTAGATAACTTAGTCCGGGCGCGAGGCCACAGCACCTGTGATCCGTTCTTAGAATGTAACTCCCGTTTGCGAGTTGCATAAAGAAGGGCTCTATCTGAGTTGCAGGTGTGACTAGCTGGTGGCATGAAAGGTTGTTTGAATTTCCATCACATGCTCCGTGTAAATTAATACCCTGACACAAAAGTATACCGCTTAGTGAGTGTTTACAGTTGTCACCACTAAGAAATACATTTTTGTCGCTGTCACTATAGCAAGAATGAGTGTATGGTAATTTCCATTCGGATTTTACATATCCCTTACCCAATTGTTCATACTGGCCAGCAGGTATGTATTCAAGGCACTTATGAAATCGGAAAGTTGTTATCGGAATTGTGATAATTCCGTGTATTATCCATTCAATGACAGGACTCTCTGACATTGTCAATGGTAATCGCTCGAGTTTCTCGATGCTCAAGATTGTATAGTCTGCTCCTTTCTGTGCCAAACTGATCTGTTTATCAGTAAGGTTAAAAATGGAAAATAATGACGTTATGTTTATCAGACGCCAAGGCACATAGCCTGAACGAAGGTTTTGCAGCGTCCAGCCTAGTTCTATAATAGATCTTAATTGAGACTGGCCATGTTGTAACATTAGCAAATCTCTGTCTATCACATCAAAGGCAGAGGATACAATATTGTCCAAAGAATATATTCTGGAAGACAGAGTCATTAACCCATTGTCTACCACAGAAAGTGTTTTCTCCAAATTAATACGATCAATTTCTCGTATCTTTTCAGCAGTTTCAATTTGCTTTACTTTCCAAGCCTCGTTGTAAGCAGCATAGATGCTGGTCGCTATGAAACGCTTTTGACGCTGTTTGCGTGGTCCAAGAATGAAATCGCGCAAATCAGCACCATCTTTTAATAAAGACAAGTGTTGCTTAATTTCAGCCAGTGTGGATGTTGTAAGCCATTCAAGGCAGAGTTTACCTACACTGTATGTTGTTATTATTCCTGGATGTTGTCTCTGGGAATATCTTGAGTCTAATCTGGTCATTTTTAAACCCTGTGTTTTATTCAGGAATCTATCTTGACAGCTATTTGTGTCTGTAGGCCAGATTAACCACTTTTTCCAATCAGGATGTGTTCTGTTGAAATGTAAAATGTGTGACACGTCTAACTCATTATCTGCAGTTGCATTTTCATGTATTGGCTTTGGTATAGACGGTGTTTTCATTTCTTTGTTCTTAGCTAGGCCAAGACACGATGTTTGGTGTACAGTGTCATTTAAAAATAACATTTGTTCTGGTATCATGCAGGTTCTAAATAGTGCTTCTAAGCCTTGCACCTGCCAATCTTTTGTACCCCAAATTGTTTTCGTTTCAATATTATTTTTCCAATAATCAAAACCAAATGTCATCATTTTGTCATAAAATGCTTCTGAATATATCAATTTAGAATTTGTCAGCATTGTTTTCATTCCTGTTTTATCTAACAGTTTGTAATAAAACGTTTCTGCATCACTGGTATTAAACCCTGAGAAGTATTTGAATTTCTCAAAAAATGCTTTAGAACTGCTTTTAGGTGGTGTAGAACAATGTTCCCATTGATTATACATAAAAACATTTCTAGGCTGTGCAGATTTATGCAAATAGTGATCACCATAGTGGGTATAACAGAATAACTGCTCATAACTAGATGAACCTTGTAAATAATCATGATCTGTGAATCTAGCTGACATTACTAAATCAGACATCATGTCATTAATACTGTTAAAGTCCCAATCATCAGAGAATGTACTAGGTGTAACAAAGTCACTTAAGGAAACCTTCAGTTGATGAGGATACTTCAGGATTTCGACCGGACCATAGATCTCATAGTCTGTTTTCTCCCATACTACCCCACCAGGTATTGGAATTGCTGTGACATTTACTGTTGACAGTTCTCTTTTCTTCACGTGGGATGATCTGTGTGGTTTCAGGACTAGGTTGATGTTCTGACTTGCTGTGTCCATTGTAATATATTTTCCTTCAATGAATTTTCCCAAACACAGTACCATGATGAGCCAAAGCAGGAGGAAAAATACACCTAGACCGAACCAGAACTCTAGCCAAGGGGAAACAAGGTAGATTTCCTTCAGTTGATGAAAGAGTTCTGTTGCTTTTTCTTTAAAAGACTTTTTTGTTTCTGGCATCACTTCGGGGTCGTTTAAATCTTCAGAGAAGTTGTCGAAGTTGATGAAATAACCAGAGGCAGTTCTGTCAATTGATGGGATTGTTCTTTCAATCTGTCTCTCGGTAGCACTTTCTGATGCCACATTAGTGTAGACTGGTGTTGTTTCTTGACGAACTGTTTCAATCTGTGTTTCAAGAGGCACGAGTTCCATGGCTGTATTGCATAGTCCTTCATTGTGCACTGCAGGCTGATCGAATGTGATGAGTCTTTCAGTTTGAACCTCTTGGATTGTTGCAAGTTTGGGTATTCTGTTGTTTCTTGGGAGTCCACTGGGCCTACTGTTGATTATAGGCCACATGCTTGTGGTTTTACCAGATCGATGGACACGATTCTGTTCTCCTTTTTACCAGCAAGGGGCGGTAGCACAACTGATCTTGTTCCGGTGACTGCCAAGACAGGTACTGCTTTTCTGTAAGAAGGCCCAAATTCCTTCTTAACCGCGATCTTTTCTCTGACTAGATCCCCAATCTTTGGAATCCAGACAGGCCTTGCTGGGGCTGTTGCGGGTGGTGCCTCGTCAGTGGTATTTGGCTTTTGCTTTAACTTTATGTTGCTTAATGATTTTCTTGTTTCATTCAGTTCCTGTAAAACAGCCAAACGGTCTTTTACTTCAAACTGCTTTGTTTCTTTTTGTACCACTGACATCTGACTATCGAGGTCCTGAACGTTCATTCTTATTCCGAACAATAGTTCGTATGGGCTGAAACCTTTTAGAGAATTTCTTGGCATGTTGTTAAGACTAGTCTGGACACTTATTAAATGTTTGACCCACCCAGCGCCTGAACCTAATACCTTCGCTGTTATAGATTGCTTTATATCCCGGTTTTTTCTTTCTACCACACTTATGCGACGGACAAGAATACCACAACCCAATTCCCATGCTGGCCATGGCCTCCCCATAGCTCAAGAGCCAAAAGCAGGACCCTGGTCAGAATGGAACGTGGTAATTGCGTATGTGCCGATATGGACTCGCTAATCTTTTATAACAGTTCTAGCGTCAGCCGAGTGCTGGAGGCCTCATTATTTAAGTGTATTTCGTCTCAACTATTAATAGGACGCAGGGCGGGGTGTAGGCAGCGTTACGCTCTTTCTGATTGGTAGCCGGTAGCAAGTTTCGCTACTGCGATCCCTATTACAGTTTTCACAGTTGTTTGCATATATTTGGTGTTCTACACTCATTCCCGGCCACCAGAATACTGATTGTAATTCAGTCAGTGATTCCTTGATCTTTCTGTGCCTAAGACCCAAACCCATGTGTGCGTCTGCTATTAAAAATATTCTCCTGTTCGTGTTTGGAATTACTCTATCCCCCACTCCAGGGATTCGAGCAAACGGAACGGAGTTTGCATCGATTATGTATGCATAATTGAGTGGATAGTTTACGGGTAGTGCTGCACAGTCGCCTTTTACGGTCGTTCTTACTGCCAGCATGGTTTCCCCGTCTATATACTTATCTGTACGCTTTTTTGTGGCTACGGAAGCCGGGTTAGTTGCTTCCGCGGTGGCTGTATTAGCCAATGAATTCCCTGCAACGTGAACGCCATCACGTTGAAGACTCTGTGCGTGAATCACGTGAGTCATTTGTAGTTCTTTGTGTAAAAGAGCTACCTCGTTCCAGAGCTTTTTATGCTTTATTGTGGCCCCTGTGTCATCTTTGTAGTCGTTTTCGATCCAACTCTGCAGTTTGTTATTGAAAGAATTGACGCAAAAATGAGAATCGCACACTATAAGTGTGGGGAATTCGCGTTCTGCATTTTCGAGTGCCATCTTTAAAGATCTGATTTCAGTTCTTTGAGCCGAACAGTACTTAACTGATTCAGTTTTTGTTATTTTCGGTTTGATTTTACCGCACAGCCAACGACATTTAATGATCGCACATGCTGCATCGTAGGATTTTCTCTCTACGTTGAAATGCTGTACAAAGCTATCTGTGTAGATTATACAGGCGTATAGTGGGAGAGGCAGGATTTCGATTGGCAGAGGATATTCTTCTTCATATTCTAAATCATTCAGTTCTTTGTATTGCGGGGCGAAATAGTATTTCACATCTTCCGCTCCTAGAGAATCTATACACTGTATCCATTTCGGATCCAGTGACACTGTAGGCAGGTTGACTGGGCTGAATAGCGCCTCGAAGGCGGATTCCGCTGTAAGGATATTAATCCGTTTGCCGTGTGCTAGTTCTCGTTCATTTGCTAATGCGATTTGCACTGCGTTCACAGTTCTTTCTGTGCGACTGAATGTTTTTTCTGCTTGTGTGTACAAGTGAGATTTAATTGAAATTGGTACCTTTTCTCCCTCATTAGAGGTTAGGTACGTGAATCCGCATCTTCCTGGGATGACTCGGATTACAAGATCGCGTGTGTTGTCACGTGTATCTAATTTTGTTTTTGCTAACATGTCTGTTTGCAGTGATCTCAAAATTTCTGTGTGTTTTTGAGTCCAATTGATTTGTTTTAAATCAGGTTTAATTAGTTCGTAGAGAGGTTTAACCCTCTCTGCGTAATTTAGGATGTAAGTTCTTCCGAAATTCAGAAAACCTAGTATTGATTGTAAATTCTTCAGCGTTTTTGGAGCTTGGAGTACAGCGCACTTCTCTAAGAAGTTGTCCGCTAGGCTTTTCCCTTCACTTGATAATTCGTACCCTAAAAATAGTACTGTCAGATGGGCAATTCGAGACTTTTTAAAGTTGAATTTGTAACCCTCTGCTGCGAACCCAAGTATAATGGTGTTCACTCTTTTCAAGTGAGTATCCAAGTCGTCGTCTGTGAGATAAATATCATCTACGTAAGATAATGCTTCATCATCATAGATTTGTAGTAACTCTGTTACCCTAGCTGAGAATAGTCCTGGGCTGTTCTTGAACCCCTGTGGGAGTCGACAGAATTTTTTCTGCGACCCAAATGCAGAGAAAGCGGTCAAGTATCTGCTTTCTGGTGCAATGTTTTGACAAAAGAAACCATTAGAAATGTCTAATGTCGTTTTATATTTTTTCCTAACTATGTTATTCATTAGGGCTGCACTATGCGAGTTTTGTACTGCAAAGGTTTTGCAACATGTATTAAGGTGTCTGTAGTCCAAAACTAGACGATATGAATTGTCTGGCTTGGAGACAGGAAACAAAGGATTGTTCATTTGAGAGGTGCATGTTTCAATCACCCCCTGGTACTCAAGTTGATCTAAGATCTCCCTGACTTGTTTTTTAGCTTCTTGTTTTATGGGATACTGCCGTTGGGCAGTTGGTTCACTTTTTAGCTGGATTTTGTGAGGAGGAGAGTCCTCATCCCATCCTACATGATTTTTATACAATGCAGGTGCCTGGGCTACTGCCCATTTCCTGGCATATGTGTATTTTTTGTGAATCGGTATGTGATTCGAGAAGGCAGGCATAATTACCTCTTCGCCACGAGGGCACTCCCTGACAAACTCCGGGGGCCAATCTTTTTCAGCTAACAGAATATCATAGCCTTTTGAGAGCTTATCCCAAAATAGACCCTTAATTTTCCTAGTCTTATCACCCTCCATACGCAATGTTATTTCGTATATTTTATGGGGCTCGCTAAGTCTGGCGTCGGCAGTTTCAACCTGAATGTATTCATTCATGTCCACTGTCTCCAGATGACTCATCAAGTTCTTGCGCGCTATACTGATCTCTGCTGCACTGTCCAACATTGTCAATGCCCACTCCCCGTTTTTCAACTGTGTCCTCAGTATTCTCGGCATGGTTGATTACTCTAATACTGGCTACCTTCTTTTTCTGAAATTGAGATTTCTTATTTTGAGCAGGTTCCTTGTCTTTGGACTTGGTGTGCTCTCCTGGGTCTGACCGTCCTCTTCTTTCCGAATTCTGTGGAAGAGATCGAGAGGGACGTGTATCAATACTTTGATATCTATCAGGTTTTTTTATATTATCCCTATTTCTAAGGTTATATCTTTTCTCAGAGGGCTCCCGTTGGGGAGACTGGCGTTCTCGAGTCGGAGTTCTTTCCCTCCGTCGAGGAGACCTTCCTCTGGACTGGAAAACTTTTTCCTTGGGAGTGGATTGTTTATTTCCATCCCAGCTCTTTTTAGGAGTGTTTAAATTATTTTTAATAAATAATTTTTCAGGATTTTCGAGCAGTTGGGGCTTAACTGGTTTTCCACCCAAGCTGTCTCTACCTAATTCTTCATAGCATTTTTCTATGATTTTTGCAAGCTCAACAGGATCTTTTATATCTGTTTCCCTCAACTTCTGGCGGATCGCCACAGATGCTGCTTCTCCCTTTACATTGGCTAATAATATAGCCGTGACCTGCTTGAAGTCTTTCAGTAATTTCATACCTAGATTTAAAGCGGGCTCTGGACCGAATTCATTTTGAATCTGTTTTAGCACGTCTGGTATTACCGCCATAGACGGAACACCGTGTGTTTTTGTGTAAATGGAAGCAAAGACTGTACCCCAAGTGTCGCAGTCCTCCACGTGTGGTGCGATTCCCATAGGAAGGCAGATGGTCAAGATTCTGTGTTTCTCAATAGGGGTAGTATCAGGAAATACTGCCTCTATTTGAGTGATTTTCTGGGCTAACCAGAAAGGAATTTGTTCCCGTTTTACGGGTGTTTTACCAAGACATGACTGTATGTTCTGTGGTGTAATTTTATTTGTGTTCCCCTGATGAGGGGTCAGCTGTGGTGTATTAACAGCTGGCTGGACTGTTGCAGTCCGTATTACATATTGGACTAATTGCCTATGTATTTTTATTAATGTGTTTAGCTGTCCTAACAGCTCTTCCTTAGACATTTTTGCAATGTCAGGATGTGGTGTGTAGCTGGCTAGAACCGGCCACGTGGCTCCTGGTCTACCTAGTGGACCGAGCCTAGTTATGTGATCATTGTGTTTTAGGGCGCCATTAAACCAGAGCAGGTGCTCTTGAAATTTAAGTGGGATTTCAATCTCCTCGAAAGGAGCGTACTCTCCCGGAGGTTCCTCTATTTTGTAATAGTGAAACTCTTGTGTTATAGCGTTTACCGCTGGAAAGTTTATCCATGAATAGAATACCTCTGTCTGCCGATACTCGTGAGCCTCTATCACGAAAATTACTGTACCACCCTGAGGTGTCAGTCCGTTTTCTATAAGTTTTAAAGTTATAGATCTTCTTAACTGGACCGGGATGATAATAGCATCCGGGTCTGCTTGTTCGGGACCTTGCTGAGTCGCATCTACTGCGGCCCCAGAGGTGCCGTTTTCTGGCATTGTAAAAATGCGAGGTTTGCAGAGTAGGTCTCCAAGGAGACAAAGATTAGATGCACAATATTTTGGAACACTGTATCCTTCAACGTTGAATAAACCGGAGCTTTACATAGGAATCTCTTCCTACTAAGGTCGGGCGGATTTTAACCTTTCACCCACTCCAGACGTCTATTGGAGTATTTACGGGAGAAAAGGGTGTGAAATATGCACGACTGAGTTACTCTACAAGTCTTACGTTAGTTTATCGCCTTACCAAACGTTGGGCGCCATGTAGTGTAGTTCCTAGTTTCCCACTAGGCCCTGCGCATTGGAATAACATAAACAGTAGTATCGACGTGGAACTGGCTATATTCCAGGCCTCCACTGACTATGCTAAACTTAATTGGGTTGTGTTACCAACTAGCTCAGAGGTCACTGGAAACTTTCTTCTCTGCATAGGAAGTGATCAGCTTCCTTGGCACAGACAAGAAGGGATTCAGTTTTCCAACAACCGTGCAACATGACAACTTTGCTCCTCAGATCAAGAGTCGATCTCTAGGGTCGTGTGAAACAATAGACATAGATTTCACTCAGTCAGTCTGGTGCAGTTTACTTTCACAATATGTAGAGAATAGAGAGACGGGCGTTTATCAATAAAGGTTAACATTTATTGAACAGTCTTTCTTCTCATACAAGAGAAATGTATTGCCACAATTGCAATAACTGTTATTATAAAAAGTACGTACAGTAAGATAAGAATTGCGAAATAGAACTGTAAAAGCATTGATATGGTTTCTTAGCCATACAATGGTTTAAAAGTAATAAAACATATATACAGTCATATATACATTAGGCTAACATACTCAACTGGTGCTTCTAACTAAGCCTACACCGGTGTGCCTGACCTAGGCCTAACACGTGAAAAGGGGGAGTAAGTAAGTAGCTTAAGTTAAGTTGGTTTTGCCAAGGTTTGTTTCAAGAATTCTCTTCTAAGGGTTTAGTCAACACCATACCTCTGAATAGAATGATGGAGGATTGGTATCTCCTTCAGGGGTCTCTCTCGATATCCCAGTCACCCGCGAGGGTAAACCGGAAGCGCCGGGACTGGATTTCTCTGCACGAGAAAGGCAGCGGCTTCTCTCAGCGCGTCTGGAGGAAGGAGGGGTGACAGCGTCCGCGGGCAGCTGGGCTGGATGTCTTCGCAGAGGACGGCTGCACGGCTCCCCAAGCGTACTGAACCACAGTTCGCGCTGTAGCGGCGATAATGGTAATCAGTAGCTTCACCACCACAGGATAGCAGGCTGCAGCGACAGAGTGCTAGTTTTTACCAACACTGGTCATGCAGGCAGCTGGCATCAGCAACAGTAGCTCTCGCTCAACAGCAGCTAGCTTCGCTCCTTGCTTAAGGCAACGTTGGTAATATTTATACCTGACAGGTGCCGGGTTTGACGCAAGTTTGCTGGACATAAGACGTCAATAAAAGATGTCACTAGGAAGTGGCAGCTATCAGTTGCTCATTAGAGTTCTATTACTAATCAAAACATAGCAAGCGGGGATTTCCAGGTTTGCTAAGTTTTTATCTTGTTGAAGAACTCGGAGTGTTATCTAGGAATATCAGATAGTGACTGCTGCTCTGTCATTGCACTAATTGGTCGCAAAGGAAGTAGCAGAGAGTCATGCTGGAATGTGGCTCTGCTCGTGTGAGGCCAGAGATGACTTTTCAGAAAATCGTACTTGAACGGTTATGCCAATATAGGGAACAAAGGGCTTTATAGCCGAATAGGGGCATAAGGTCACAGTATCGATCAGGAACCTAGATAAGCACATGACACCCTGTCCCCCGCATTCTCCAGTTTGATTGTATGGCACCTGATCCTCCTTTGTATAATATAAAATGAAACCTCTGACTTATCCTGGAACACAGTAGTGCATTCTTATACCAGTCTGTTCTGAATCGCTGCCGGACCTCTGGGTTGTCGGCTGATGAGGTGTGTAGTACTGTAATATCGGTGGTCTTAATTTGTCTAGCGGCCGGCCTCCACGGTTGTAGGCCCATGCCTGTATTTTATTGAATGCTAAAATTAAGGTTTTCAAAAAAAATATTAAAAAAAATAAATAAATAAATAGAATTAAAAAACCATTCATCCGATCGCCATGAAACTTTGGTAAGTTATTGAGTACACTCCCGCGAAGGTTTCTGGCATAACATTTATTTTAAATATCGGCCCCCGGGGCCCTCATAATCTTTCGAATACTGATGTACGCACAAGACAGAAAAACAAAAAATTGTGCATCCACAAGCACTCAAATAAATAAATAGAATTAAAACAGCATTCATCCGATCGCCAGGAAACTTTGGGAAGTTGTTGAGTACACTCCCGCAAAGGTTTCTGGCATAAATTTTGTTTAAATATCGCCCCCCCCAGGGTCTTCATAATCTTTCGAATACTGATGTACGCACCAGACGGAAAAACTAAAAATCGTGTATCCACAAGCACTTGAATAAATAAATAGAATTAAAACGGCACTTTGAAATGTTTTCCATATTAAAATTAATACGTTTCAATAAAAATTACACAATGTAAATTGAATGTTATCATAACGAGTTTCCTTGAATTTCCTTTCTTCGGAGATCGCAGCAACGCGCGACGGGTAAGCTAGTAGTATATATACTCTACACATGATAGGATCTTATCCTAAATATTGATGAAAAATATTTTCCTCATTGTAGTCAGTGGTGTAACAAAGGTGGGTGGTGACCCTGCAAGGCACCCTAAGGGCCCCCATGCCCAGCCCCCTCTACCCATTGTTCAAGTTCCTAACCACTGCAAGCTAAGCCTGTGAATCAATAGTCATTTCTGTGGTGACAAAGTCATCTTCAAAGAGACCAACATGCAGAGAGGCAGAGGGCGTACTAGAAGCGTTTTCCTGTGTTATTAATATACACAATAGGAGTTGTGGGGGTGACTGTCAGTGTCCCTGGCAACATATAACTTGAATCAATGCAGCCCTTGAGAAGAGATTATTTAGGGGGTTGCAAGGGATGTACTGATGAACATGCAATCCATTCAACAAGACGGGAAGAGTAAACTCACCGACTGACTATTGTTTTACAGCATCCGACAACTTCGTGTTGTCATCATCACTGTCTTCATCATTAATTAAAACTGGATTTCCCTTTTCTTCTTCCTATTTTCAATTTCCTTGTATTGTAATTTTACTTGGTATAATGCTACCCTCATGGAAGGATAAGTTACTTACCTGTAGTCCTAGTTCTCTTCCAGGGGTATACTCATCAAAGTCATAAGCACTGAATAGTCCCGCCCATGTGCGGGACCCCGGAGCAATAGCCAATAATATGCATATTTCTACATATATATATAAATACACATAAAAAACCCATATAAATATAGAGAATAATATGCATATACACATACATATGCAGCCTGAAATACACCATACTAGGCTAAAAAAACTGCCATTATTTCATATAACACTTATACATTTGCTAAATAAAGACACATATAATACATTATATGATAATGTAAAGAAGAAACACTGCATAGCTCTTCAAGATGCTTATTTTCACATCCCCATCGCCCCAAAGCATCGGAAGTGTCTAAGGTTTTGCATCCAAACAAGCCACTTCCAGTTCACAGTCCTACCCTTTGGGCTAAAGTCAGCTCCTCGCACATTTTTAAAGTGCATGGCAGTCGTAGCGGCTTTCCTGAGGAAGAAACATATTTTCGTATACCCCTACCTAGACGATTGGCTACTAAAGAGTGCATCTCCGAATCTGCTTCAGCAACATCTCACGTTCTGCATACATCAGCTGCGGAGACTTGGTCTACACGTCAACTTCAAGAAGTCTATCCTCAATCAAACCCAGAGGATACACTATCTGGGTGCACTTCTGGATTCAAAGGACGCAAAAGCGTATCCTTCGGAGGAGAGACTGTCCTCTACTCTCCTCAAGTGTCAAATGCTACTGGAGACTCCTCGTCCCACGGCCAGGCAGATCTTGTCTCTTCTAGGCTCCATGGCTTCATGCTTTTCCTTGTTCCAAAAGCCAGGCTGAACATGAGGCCTCTGCAACAGGCTCTGGAGGACCAGTGGTCCCAGTTCTCAAATCGTTGAGAGGACAAACTGTCACTACCCTGGTCAGTACAGATCTCCATCCGATGGTGGATGCAGCGGAGTCATCTGGTGGTGGGAGTCCCTTTCCAAGAGGACATGCCCAGACAATCACTGGTGACAGATACCAGTCTCTCTAAAAACAACTGAAAAACTTGGCGTATACTCATCAAAGTCATAAGCAACCCACCCTCCTCCCCGGGCGAATACCAGGACTATCTATTTTTCCATGTTACCAATGCTGTGATTACAGTGTTATACGCCGTCCAAAAAGAACTGACCTAACTGTCACCTGTGGTGCATGATGGGAGCCTGGAGGTTCATGGAGGTCTTAAAGGCACAGTTGTTACAATGCAGCCTATCTAGTCTAAATCTACCTCTATGATCCTGACTGTTTTTACCTTTGAAAATAAAGGTTGTGTGTTTCAAAGAAACCCAGGGCAGTGTTTCTTCTTTACATTATCATATAATGCATTATATGTGTCTTTATTTAGCAAATGTAAAAGTGTTACATGCAATAATGGCAGTTTTTTTAGCCTAGTATGGTGTATTTCAGGCTCCATATGTATGTGTATATGCATATTATCTAAATATATATGGGTTTTTATGTGTATTTATATATATATATACAAGCAGCCCGCCCCAGCGTTGCCTGGGGCAGAAAGGGGCTGGGGGCAGCATTTGAGGCTTGCGTGCACTTCTGCCCCCGGCCCCCTCCTGCCCCGGCCCGGCCCGTCCCGGCCCGTCAGGGCCCGTCCCAGCCCCCTCCTGTCCCGGCCCCCCTCCCGCCTGATCCTTACCTCAGCTGCCGGTCCCGCTCCAGGCGCCCCGCCCGCACAGGCCGCCACTCTCCAGGCGCCCCGCCCGCACAGGCCCCCACTGCGCCCAGCAGCAAGCAGGGCCGCGGCAGTCCTCCCAGCAGGTCGCGATCTTCGGCGCCATTTCCGGAAGTGTTGCCAGGGAGCGCAAACGCAAATGATGTCATCACGCAGACATCGCGGCCGGCGCTACTTGCACTTGGACTTGGACTACTTTATTTTTATTTTGAAATTTTTTAAACGACGTATATTTTTTCTTTTTAATAGCCTATGTCCTTCTGCTTGCCCTGAGGTTTTCAAAGATGTCTTGGGTGTTGTTATTGGTGGTGTACTTTTCGAGTTTACCTGCCTCAAAGGTTTGTGTTCTCTCTTTATAATAGTAGTATAGATGTAGATATATGCATATTATTGGCTATTGCTCCGGGGTCCCGCACGTGGGCGGGACTATTCAGTGCTTATGACTATTGATGAGTATCCCCTGGAAGAGAACTGGAGCAGAAACTCTGTTTGATGCATGACCTAGAAGCTAAGTGACCTGTGTTCAAATCCCAGCTACCAGTTCACCAATGTTTGGGATCCTGGGAAAATGAATGGACCTCACTGTACATTGGTTTCATTCTCTCTGAAAACTGGTGATGCCAAAGGTGATCCAGTCTCCTTCCAGGAAAAGGGGCGGAGTTTGGGCCTCTTTTAGAAATATTTGAAGAACATGGGTCCAGATCATGAGTTTTACATCACAGGGCTCGATTTGAATCTTGGCAGACTGGTTACTCCATCAAAACGTCGATGAATATCTGGTCCACGAAATAAAAATCCCGCTATATCTTATGGGATTTATATTTCGACGGATGAGATATCTGCCACCGTTGTGACAGAGTAACCCATCCACCAGGATCTAAATCAAACCCATAGTTTTTCAATACAATTAACTAGTAATGCATAGGCTTTCGAGATTATTCTGAAAGGGAAAACATTAAAATTTAGATGCTGGAGTATCTGCCATGATACCCTAAAGCATTACTTTTCAGCATCAGCAAATCATTTATGTGCACATGAAGCACTTGGATTTATAATTTTCTCATACAACGCAACAAAACAACTTGCTGTGCCCCACTGCGTGAAAGTTGAGATGGCAGGAATGCCCCATATATATCAAATTATGACACATTCCTGTCCTCTGCTTGGACTGGTGCACTCAGTGCATTCTCTGTTGCAGGCAGGATTGTTTTTTTGTATAGAAACCACAAAGCCTTTTTTTACCACTTTCTAAGTATATTGCAGAATGCAGCATGCTTAGAAAGAGGAAACAAGGAGTAGAAATAAAGATGTTTCTCCTCGTTGCACCTCCCCTGTGAACGAGTAGTATTTTGATTCATTCCTAAATTAACCAATCTTCCTAAATCTGGGAATGCGGAAAAATCCATAGATGCGTGAGAACCAGCCATGTAGCGCTGTTATATTCCCGAGTTAGGCTCATGTGGTGAAGCAGCTTATTTCTCTCATTGTCCCTACAAATAAAATTTCTAGCTGTGACCTTTTCTATATATTTGTATGTGCGACAATGTTGGATTACTTTCCCTGAAACTAAACTTGTTTACACATCTAGCTTCGCACGACATTATCACAATGCCCTGAACATCATGTACACGGTCTCTTTTTGCACTATGTACAAATGTCATCTCTATCTTCATCCATGGGGTGACAGGGCTATCCACATATACATAACATCCCTAATCTATACAGACATTGCAAGGTGGCTTTCTATTAGAAAAGTTGAGCATCCTGATAGATTAGCAGAGGAGACACTTCCACTGACACTGAGGGTCCTCGCGAGCTGAGAAATCATTACGCAGTAGTCTGACAATTTGTGAGCAAGACGAGGTCCTTAATCCTATCCCATCAGGTAATGAGATTGGATTGTCACTTGGAGGGATTCTTGGCTCTACACCTTAGAGTAGGGTTTGTATCATAGGAATACACTCGATTGCTGCCTGGTTTATAGGCCTGCATACATGCATTGTTTTAGCGCCATAATAGAACTATATTTACTATTCACACTTTTGGTGCTTGTAATCACTTTTATCTGCTTCTGTCTATTATTGAGCTACCTGGTGTGATGTTATATAACTTAATTTACTATTTCTAAACAAAATATACTTAAAATCCACAAACATAAGAAATTCTAAAGTTTTGATTGCAACTTAAAGTTAAATTTCACCCAGCACAAACTGTACTATAACTCACAGACCTCTGTATAGTGTGTTTTGAACTCGCCAGCCCGACTACAGTCTACTAGTGAAAGCCACAAGTGCCCACATTTTATTATTCTCATACACACACTGCCCAATGGGGTTCTCATCAGGGAGTTCTGTCCTCAGTGTGAGGCTGGTGCTGAGTGTTACTCTGTGCTGATTCACTGAGGTTGAACCAATAACTTATAGTCTTCATACATCCTTTCTATGCCCCTCAGTGGATACATTTGGAGTCAGGTTGCAGTGTCCTTATTGTTTGAGGCTGCTGCTCTGCCTCTTGCTTCCCCCTCAGTTACAGCCACAGATGTAAAGACAAACATTACAGTCAGAGGTTGGCCCTAAGTGAATTCCTCAGGACATACATACAGATCATAGTCAGAGGATGGGGATAGCCATTTAGCTCAGTCTGTAAACTTTTATCCCCAAATCCAGTGTCCCAATGCCCACACATGATAGGACAGAGAATGTTGTATATCAGGTCTCAGCAGTTATTAGGCCTTTTCTGGTGCAGTTCAGCTCTCTCCTGTTCACATAACAGAGCTCAGCAACTTGCCTTGCTGCCTGAACTGTCAGTAAATCTAGGCCAGAATGTTTTCATGGAAGGGGAGGCTTCCAGAATACATCTTACGCAAAAGAGCATGCACACATCTGTGCACCATAGTGCAAAGGTTGTGCAGTGCACTAGGCAGACTTGAGCTTCAATGCAGAGGTGGATAGCAGTAGTAGGCCATTTTAAATTAATACTTTGGCTGCTCTGTTACGCTTTGCTAAAGCTAATGTATCACACCCCCCCCCCCCCAGAGTGATCTATCGCCTCAGTCATTCTTTCCGTTCGTGTGATGCTGGGCTTTTTTGGGGGTTTTGTATGCGGCTGAAGGTAGTACAGATATTTCAGTGAGGTGAAAAGTGTGATATTTACAATTGCTTACCTTTGCAGGTTGTTGTATTTTGCCTGATCTCCATGCGTTAATGCCTACAAACAAAAGAGACAGTATTAAGACGCCTTAAGAAGATACATACCTTTATTGTATTGAGATGGGCAGTCTTACTCTGACTTTTGTTCTGTGGCATTTATTTTGTTTGTTTCCTCCATTAATTTTGCAATATTGTTTCTCTTATATATCATGGTATTGTATTCTTGCAGAAAATGAAAGAAGGCTTGTATATCACATGTCACCGAATAGGTGTGAATTCAATAAGTGGATGAACAGTGGACTGGATTCTCCTCGGGCCCTTGATCATGAGCTTCCATCACAATCAGGACCAAGTGATCCAACTACCCTATAGAAGTGATCCAACTTTGAGGTGGGATACTTCTCAGTGAAGGTGCCATCTTGTGGAACACTGCACCTCTACATGTACAGCTGGTGCTAGTCCACACTCTACTCCCTTACAGAAGGGATCAGACGGTAAGGTAAGATACCTCTCAGGGAAGGTTGACTTATAGAACACAACACCTCTAACTGTACAACTGGACCAGTCAACACTCTACTTCTCCACAGCAGAGCTCCAACTGTAAGGCAGAATTGCTCTTAGTGAAGACAGTCATCTTGTGAAACATCTAGCCTCTGAGTATACACATTGTGGAGTTCTCTCTGCACTTCTCAACAAAAGAGATCTAAATGTGATCCAACTTTGAGGAAGTATATTTCTTAGTGAAGACCGCCATCTTGTGGAGCACCTCACCTCTAAGTGTACAACTGGTGCAGTCAACCCTCTACCCCCTACAGCAGAGACCCAACTTTTAGGCCCCATGCTTCTCAGAGAAGGTTGTCATCTTGTGGAAGATCTCAATTCTGAGCGCAGACTTGGTGCCATTTATTTATTAGTTTCCAAAGATCTTAATTCAGGCCTGGTAATATTTAGCTCTTCCTATAAACAGTCCCTCTTTTTATTCCTACAGCACCAAAAGGCCTTTGTAGAGTTAATTTAAATATATTCTTGCTAGAAGCACAACTTTGACAACCAGGAAATGACATTTGCTAAAACTATTCTACAATCTATAAGGGAGAGTATCTTATCAGGTCAGTTCGTAGGATTCTGTTTTGTCAGCTTAGATATTCATGACAGATTAATCCAGATCCTCGGCCTTACTAACCGTCCACTGGATTGTGTTGTACTTACTGAGGTGACCTAATTCAGGAGGTGTCAAGAAATAATATTTATCTAAGCCATCAGAAACGCCATTCTGTTTTGAGAGACACTGTAATTTGTCTTACCACGTAAGTGTAGTCTGCATCAGGGGACTGCGCCTGGGGAAACAAAGATGAGAAGTGGTCACCAAGTGACTAGATGAAGAGAGAGCAGCCATACTCCACCTCTGGTGACTAGATGAAGAGGGAGAGCCGCCATACCACACCCCTGGTCACCTGGCTGGCACAGAGGTGAGCACAAAGTAGAAACTCACCCTGATCATAGTTAAAGACCCGCAAACATCTAATTTTTGTTCCATCACTGGGTCCAGACTGACCCTGCATGTGTGAGATGATTCCTGCACAACCAGGGATACTGTTGACTCTACAATAACCAATTTTCATTTTTATCAGCAGTTGAAAATAATGTCTTAACAGATTAAATACACAATTACTGAAGCCCATACTTCCCAATTCATAAAGGAAACAGTGGTCTAGTAAATGTAAATGCTAATATTGAATTAACACTAGAAGGTGAGGGAATATACTGGAAACGTGTAGAAGATGTTTTGCGTCCTATACTTTGGGGATCGTATCACACTACTAGAATATCTTCCAATTTGAATTCCCAGACAACTCCATATTCCTTTATCACACGCACGTCCTCACTCATATGACGCACACTTCCTCGTTCATGTGTGTGTGAACACTCTCCTTTCTTAGTCTAATCACTATGTACTCCTCATCCTACCTTCCTCTACAGACGCCAAGGTGTCTCACGTCTGCCATGTAGTGCAGCTAATCATGTTCTACAATACAAATAACAGACACCACAAAACCACCAATGCAGTATGAATTAGACATACACACATCGGCTAACTCTGGACACCGAACGGTATCTCCCACTGAACAATATTCATTATGGAACATCTTTCCTACAATGATCATGATTCCCTTTCTGAATCTGAACATGATTGACAGACTCCAACAAAGCCTTATTCTTTCAAGATGCTTCAACTCAACAGCAACGCCCCCAAGACCAGGTCAACATACATCTTAGAACCATCCAAATACAATGCATTGAAACATGTCACACAATCAAATGCACAACATTGTATGACAGAAATGTACCTTCCTATCAAAGTGTTCTTGCAGACAAGCACTGGACCTCTGACCATCCAACTCAATGAACTCAACAAACTCAACAAAATGGTAGAGCCATCGGAACACCTGTCTATAGAGAAAGCACTCCACAAATCTATTAGGCGGCTCCTTTTGCCTCGGCCTGTGTCAATACCACATATGGTGTCCATCAAGGTTCATCTCTTCCCCCCCCCCCACCTGTTTAACATTTACATCAGCCCCTTGAGTCATGCTCTGTAATCTAGGGGAGTGAAGGTGTACAATTACGCTGACGACATGCAGCCGACCTTTCCAATTGACGAGACGGAGGAGTCTAAGGATTTCTTCCAACGTACAATGCTCTTCATTAAAGACTGGATGAGTCAAAACTATCTCATCATCATCTTCTTAATTCGATCATGTTAAAAATGACCATAAAAGCACATATAAATACATCAATAAACTGATGTTATTACAAAATATTTTCTTTTAAAATTACAAATATTTCTTCACAGTCCTGGAATAAGATGAGAATGCATACGAAAATATAATAAGTAAAACATTTCATTTTGGGGGTCTTGTTACATTATGATTATTGATCATACTCAGTGGGCTACATGTCATACCCTTCCTTTTCCTCATGCAAGCCCATACGAATGTTGCTACAGAGAAGCAAACCAAAGGGTCGGGCAATGTTTTTAGAAAGAATAGTGCTACCGGACACTACTTAAACCCCATTTTCTTTCAAATTGGTTTCAGATAGGCGTTCCTTTTGCTCTCATAGAGCCCGCAGAACAAAACCAAGTGCAGTTCAGTTTGGGGTGATAGATTATCACACGGGCACATGCTTAGATTGGAGTGGTTATATGTTTTTTCAGGATAGCCAAGCATTAGAGGAATCAAATTAGTGCGGAATCTTAACAGTATAAATCTCTGTTGCGCACTGTTTATGTTGGCTAGGTAGGAGAAATCTCCCTCCATTAGTGGTGGATTAAGGTAATGAACCTGTACTGCGTTTTTCTCTTTATAATGTTCCCTACGCTTATATTCAGCCATCAACATAAACATGGCAATAGCTTTCTACTTGGACACCTGCTTACAAACTAGAGGATCTTTAAAGAGTTTGTGGAGGTCTATCTCTTTTAAAACTGCCTCCACGTGACTTAGCCACTTAGATCTTTTCCAATTATCCATCTCTAGCCAACTCTTAATTACCATTTGTGTCAGAGGTACTGTGTCGCTCCTCCAAATAGAGTGCCATAGGAGGAGTGGGGCTAGTTGTATATAATCTGATATGTAAGGAAGGGCCAATACCGTGTGTAAGATCCCTTTCGTGAGGGACAAAGGGAGGCCCACTAGAGATTTAAAAAAATGTTTTCGATATTTTGTAGTGGTGTTGATGCGACAGTGCCCTAGACCCCGGCTCCATAGGTCATGGCTGCCTTTACTCTAGCCTGGTATATGTTTTTTATTGGCAATAGGGGTTTGGCGCCCAATGTCTTTGCGAAAGATTTTACGGCAGTAATACCCCTCTCCTTCACCAGCCTCCTTCCTTCCATCAGTTTTGCCCATGACAGATCTTTGTCAAAAAGAATACCTAAATAGGTGAAAGAGTCTCCGACCTCAATTTTTCCTGCGTCCATGCTAAAGTGTGGGACCTTGTCTCTTTTTGTACCCCCAGCTATAATTATTAAGGACTTCGATTGGTTTACTTTTAGTTGTAATGAGTCTCAAATTAAACTTGGATAAAACTGAGATAGTTATTTCCCATAATTGACTCCGTCAGTGGATGCCAGAACACTGGCCAGCTGCACTGGGCCTTCCACTTACCCCTAAAAATTCAGGTAAAAGTTTAGGAATTAAAAATGACGCCAGGCTATCTATACATGAACAGATCAACCTAGTTACCTCCTCTTGCATTTACTACCTGAGGACCTTTAAAAAAATTAGGAAATTATTTACCAGGGAAGCAAGTACGGTGGTCATGCTTTCATTGATCATCTCCAGGCTAGATTACGCGAACGCCATCTTCTTAGGGTTCCCCACATATCAGACCCATAGACTGCAGTTAATTCAAAACCAACGAGGTTGGTCCTTCAGAAACCAAGACACATTAAACCACTTCTGAAGCAATTACATTTTCTTCCAGTGACTCAGCGGTCCATGTTTAAGGCAGGTTACATGATCTTCAACGCCCTCTGTGATAAATGCCCTAAATTCATATCTGCTAAGATCTCTAGGTAACTACCCAAACCAAATCTCAGATCGCACTCGATGTCTATGACCTCGATTCCAAGATTCAAGCGTACGAGAACGGGTGGCTCCCTATTTCTCGGTCCTTGGCCCCACTCTATGGAATTCGCTGCCATTGGACATCAGATCTACTCCTGAATACACCAACTTCAGGCAAAAACTGAAACCATGGCTGTTCACTCTAGCATACTGCTAGTAGCTCTCAGGAAGTTTCTCCCTCCCCTCCAGCGCCAAGAGACCCTTCGGTATACGTAAGCTTAACACACTTTCCAAACATAAACATATGCTTGACAGAGAGAAGCTCATTATACTTTCAAATTAGCAAACACAATCCATATAGTAGATGTTTAACAAATACTAACTAAATATGCAACCACATACATAACATACAACTGATAAAAATTCAAAAATTCTACAAACACTTTCCAAAGTTATGAAAGCACAATAGTGCTAACCTACTGCTAATGATAACTAGGGCTGGGTGTAGTTCGCGAAGTAGTGCTATGCGAAGCTACATGTGCTACGCGCAGCACTACGCAAACTGCATAGTAGCATGTTCGCACTGTGCAAGGTGCTGTTTTCAATGATTGCACAGTGCAAACAGGCATCCGGCACTGTGCAATCATTGAAAACAGCGTCTTGCACAGTGCGAGCTGTAGTTTTTTGCCGCTCGAGGAGATTTTTTATCGAGCAGCAGCTTTCTCAACGCAGACTTGTAGTTTCTCATCGCGAGCGGTCGCGAGCATACGAGACCACTCGCAATGAGAAACCTGACCTCCCCACGTTGAGTATCTCGCGAACAAGGAAAAAAAACTCGCCAGGATGTCATTTTGCTTGCTCGCAGTCGTCAACTTGGCGGTGAGGACCACAAGCAAGCAAAAAATAACCGCTACACTAAGCTACGCTACGCGTGTTCGCGCTGCGCTATGGGCAGTTCGCGTAGTGTGAAGTTGCGCAAACATCGCAAAATATGCGAGCATAGCGTAGTGCTTTGCCCAGGCCTAATAAGAACTTGTTTATACATAGCCTTTCACACCACATTTCTGCTGCTTCGTTTCACTGTAAATATCAGGTGTTACCATTGATGCTGCCATGGGACATGGGTCAGAAATATGCATATTCAAGTCCAACTCTCTACCATAGTAAGTTGGAAAGGCTGCTTTAGTCTACCGTCCGCCTGGACCAAAGAAAGAGTTCAGTCAAAGCCTACTGGAATATATTGTGCCCCTTGTGCTTGCAGCACAACGGTTCTTCTAGTTGGGAGACTTAAATTACCATGGGAAGATTCCTTTGATTCAGAGACTAGTCAACTAGTTTCCAATCTAGCAACACTGTTCCAACAAGTTAACAGAGCAACTCATGTCTCAGGTCATACTCTGGACCTCATTTTTACTAACTTCTCACCATTCATATCCAAACCAGCCAAAACTTCACTCTCGAGAGACCACTCACTCATCTTTTTTCAGATTCCTAAGTATAATGAGACATGAAAAACAAATATGTGTTATAAAAATATGTCTAGACAGTGGTGAAAAATCACCCCTGATTCTGTGGCTAAGGTGCTGAAGTTTAATGTCCCGTCAGATGACTTAGAAGTAGATCAAGCACTTTCTGACAACAACAGAGCTCTGGAGTCAAAAGTTGATAAAAGAGCCCCCCTCATACCTTACGACAATCGGATACATAGACCCCATGCACCTTGGTACTCGACAGAATAAAAAACAGAGAACGCCTCTTGTAAGAGGATAGAAAGCAATGGCGTCAGACTAATAATGTATCCAATAGGGGCGCTTATAAAGTATACTTAAACCTTATCATCTCAACTTCAAGATAGTCCGTAAATTGCTTATGTCAAACCAAATTGAAGAGGCACAAACTCTTCCAAAGCTCTTTTTAATGTGCTTAATACTTTTATAAATTTTGAAGCATGCTCCCAAGAAATACATTCTTCACAAACACTTTGTGACTCCTTTACTTTTGAAGACCAAATCTAAATGATTTTTTAGAATTTCTCTTGCCCACTTGATCAGGCTTGTGAGGAGCTTGACTTTGGTGCACCTCCCCCTAATTGTGCTACCAGTGCAAGCACATTTTAATGCTCTACACCAGAGACGATTCAGAAACTCCTTGTCTCGATTAAGTCAGGCTCTCCCTTAGATGTCTGCCCCCTCCCAGAATTGTGGCTGACCTTGCCTATCTGCTTGCACCTTCAATTTGTTTCCTGTTCAATCTATCTATCAATACAGGACTATTCCATCGGACTGGAAGGTAGCTCAGGCAGAGGCAAAACAAATGCCTCCGCAGCCACCGCAGAGCGCCGGGCCAGGCTTACTCATACTGGAGGGAGGTCCTCAGCCCCTGCTGATGTGAGGGCCCATTCAGCATATCTTGCATGGGAGCCCCCTCACATTTTATTATGCCACTGAGCTCAGGTCAGACCCGGAAAAAAAGCTAATTTGTCACTGACCAATCTTGACAGTTACCGACCCATCTTACTGCTCCCTTTAAATGGGAAGATATTAGAGAAGCATATGAATAAACTACTTATAAAATACCTGGAGGAAAATAGTATCCTAGACTCATCAAAGTCCGGCTTCAGAGCATCACATAGCACAGGGACAGCTCTGGGAGTAGTCACTGACCATATCGAATGCTCTCTCAATGCTAATATGCCATCTATTCTGGTGCTGCTGGACTTGTCTCCAGCGTTTGAAATGGCATGTCATCCCAAGTAACTTTGGAGGCTTCATGAGATAGGTATCCATGGAGGAGCGGTACAGTGGCTTTCAGATTTCCTTTCCGACAGGACCCAAACGGTATTCTAGGCTCCTATAAATCTTGTCCCATGACATTGGATGGGGGGGGTTTTAGCCCTACACTTTTTAACATCTATGTTGCCCTCCTTGCCAAAATTGTCAGAGCCTTTGGCTTTGAGATTATATCATATGTGGATGATACACAGCTTCTAATCTCCCTAGATAAAAATCTGTCCAAAACTAAATAATCTTTCTCTGCTGGGATGAAGGTTATTGCCACCTAGATGACCAAAAACTGTCTCCAGCTGAACCTGCAAAAACATAGGTTATGCTGTTTGGGAAGGCCCAACAGCTCTGGAATTTTAATTGGTGGCCTCCATAACTTTGTATGTCCCCTTTATCTAAACTAGTAGTTAAAAACCTGGAAGTCCGGATAGATCAATCTCTCACCATGAAAGATCAGACGGTGTCCACTGAAGGCTCATGCCTCCGCATGATGCATTTGCTGAGAAGGGCCTTTCCTTTATTACCACTTAGAGCATGAAAAACTTTAGTCCAGGAATTGGTCATCAGCTGACTGGGTTATGGTAATACACCCTTGTCCTCAGTAGATGAGTTGTTGCCATCTAAACTTTAGATGGTGCAGAACACTGCCGACATCTCATCTGCAATTCTCCCTCTAGAGCAGCCCCCCACATGCTTTACATTTGCTACCTGTGAAGAACAGTTATCTTTAAGTTTTTCTGCTTAATTCACAAAGTTCTATTTGATAAAGGGCCTACCTATCTATCTTCAAAGCTTACTCGCTACTCCCCCTCAAGACTTAAGATTTTTCAATAAAGCTTTGCTCGCGGTTCCTAAGGTCAGAAAGTCCTGGTCAGGGGGCAGGTCGTTTTTTCCCCCCAGCACCTTGTAAATGTAATAAGCTGCCTCTTCAAATGAGAAGTGGCAAGGGTCATCTCCAATTCAGTAAATTATTTAAGACCAACCTATTCTAACTGTGTTATTTTCTGCTTGGTTCCTAGCATTCCTGCCGAGATACCCCTCCAGGGGTGATTTGGGCAAATGATAAATTATAATAATGTAACATTGTGAGAAAGTGCCCACTTTCTTGCATGGTATGCCCCCACTTTTTTCTGAATTGCTGATGTTCTTTCACTGAGTGTGCCCTGGGCTCCTGCCAATCAGGTACCCAGAGCCTATGTTCCTTCCATAAAACTTAATTGAAGCCTAAAACCCAATTGGCATCTCTGGCCACATGTCAGCCCCTGGGAAATGGTACCACAGATACCAGACTCCGCCTCCAGACACCAAACCAGCAACCCCCACCACCAGCCTCAGCGCACTGACGTCCATCAGCACTGAAGACACCACCTGCGTCATGAACACCATCCACTCCGGCTCCCCCTCCGACCCTTGCCCTCATCACATCTTCAACAAAGCCGACACCATCATCGCACCCCACCTCCGGAACATCATTAACAGCTCCTTCATGTCAGCCACCTTCCCTGGAAGCTGGAAACACGCAGAAATCAACGCCCTTCTAAAGAAGCCAACAGCGGACACCAAAGACCTCAAGACCTTCCGCCCCATATCTCTTCTCCCCTTACTGGCTAAAGTCATCGAGAAGATCGTCAATAAACAGCTCACTGCATTCGTCGAAGCAAACAACTTGCTCGACCCATCCCAGTCTGGATTTCGAGCCATCGCAGCCACCGATGACATCAGGACCTGATGGACAATGGAGAGACGGATGCTCTCATCCTCATGGCTCTCTCTGCAGCCTTTGCACCGTCTGCCACCACACCCTAATAACCCACCTCTACAACACGGGGATCCAAGGAAAGGCCCTCGACTGGATCGCATCGTTCCGCTCCGACAGAACCCAGAGTGTCCGCCTCCCTCCCTTCCACTCCGAGGTCACCAAGATCATCTGAGGCGTACCCCAGGGCTTCTCACTCAGCCCAATCCTCTTCAATATCTACATGAGCCCCCTCGCCACCATCGCACGCAAACACAACATCAACATCATCTCCTACGCCGACGACACCCAACTGATGCTCTCCCTCACCAAAGACCCCCTCACCGCCAAAACCAACTTCCAGGATGGAATGAAAGACATTGCAGAATGGATGAAGCTCAGCCATCTGAAGCTCAACTTAGACAAACTTAAGACAAAACACTAACTTTACTACTACTAAATGCCTTCTGTGAATCCCAAAAGTAGTAAGTTTAGGATTTTGTCTCAGATTAGTTCTGTGAATCGGGCCCAACACTAGTAGCATTAGATAGGGTCTGCCTTGAAGACTTTATCGGAGTTCGTTCACCATTTTTTATGACCTCTCGTCGCAACCATGCCTTCTTATGTAAAAGATATGAAGGACATCCTTAACTTCTTGCAGGGTATGTCTTTTAACCCTCAGACACATCGTCTGATGACTTTGGAAGTTAATGCGCTTTATTCAAGTATTCCTCAAGAGGAATCCCTTAAGGTTCTCGATGAGCTCCTATCCCAATATGAATGTGCTTCAAAAACCCAGTTACGTTTGTTCTAAATTGTGCACAAATGACCCTTACCAGGAAATACTTTAAGTTTGGGGATGACTTTTATTTACAGATGCAGGGTGCATCGATGGGCAGCTTTGAGAAAGCACTCAACTTCAAACTTTCTAACCCTTTATCTTGGAATAGACGTTACATTGATGATATTTTCATTATCTGACCTGGTAATGAAGAAGAACCTCTTGCCTGTTCTGATTGGATTGAAAATGGGAAAGGTTATTTAGGTTCACTCTGAGTAGAAACAAAATGAATATCTCTTTCTCTGATCTGAAGATAAGAATTACTAAAGACTCTTAAGTGTGAAGTGTTTTAAAAACCTACTGATCGTAAAAAACTCTTAAGGTACGATAGCTTCACTTCCATCCTAAACCCCTTCATGATTATCTCCCAGTTGGACAATTCTTGAGGGCTAAGGGGTAACTGTACTAAAAAACAAGACTACACATGCTGTGTGGGTATATTAACCAAAGACCTGCAGGAGAAATGGTACCCCACTGGAATAATAAGAAGGGCAACAGCACTAGAGACTTTTTGTCACACACATTTCAGAAACCAGTGACTGATCACCTCATCTGTCTGACAACATATGGTATTGGTTATAATTCAATACAAACAATTGTTAATAAACATTGAAGAATTCTAACCTATGGGACACTGAACTTTGAGAAACCAATGTTTTCATCAGATATGGTGAATCTTTGAAAGATGAATTGATTCACACATGAGCTATAAAATTAATCATGCTCATCACAACATGGAATCTTCAACCAGTGGTCGAAAATTTCCATGCAGACATTTGCAGGTATACAAAAGACCTACGCAAATTGACAAAGGGATGCACACTCCATGGGTACTGCGAGGAAAAGGGAGAGCATCGTGGGAATCTGCCAGAGTCGAGCAAAGAGCAGACCTGGTGTTGTGAAAGTGCGCTGCTTGAGCTTCGGGTTGGCGGTTGATGCTGTATCATGAATGGTCAGAGGATGGAGCTTTGCGCTTGATCGCAGCATGAGCGGTGAGGTCTCGGTGTGAGCGGACCCGTTCACAGTCGCAAGGAGCCTTAAACTTGACTAGAGCCCGGGGTCAGGTGCTGGTTAAAATATCAGGAGAACAACAGCTAGTGGGGCAACCACTGGTTTACCAGACGCACAGCAAAAATTAAAGTATGACAATGTTACACATACATTGAATTATTAACACTAATAGAGATCAATAAAGAGTTCAATTTTGCAACCAATAAGAGTTTAACTGGTGTATTCATTTTCATTATCATGTGCCACATCAAAATAAGATGAGTTGCTAAGATATTCTAGTAATGTGAAAAAAATCTTTACAGTATTATTATTGATGTACTGAATGAACATTACTGTCTAATAACAAGAAAGTCAATCATAAGTACATGATATTAATTATACGACCAAAAAATGTATTTTGAAATGGCCCAATGCATTTCGGGTAGATCCCTTCTTCAGGGTCACTGTGGAAAGGAAAAGATAATGAAACGAAAGAAACGTTTGAACAATATGACCAAGCTTCATTTGTACACTATTTACAATAACTTTAGATACATCCAATAGGTGCTCATTCAACGTCCAGAAAAAGAGTAGCAGTATAAAGTTGAAAAATACCTTATGTATTATCTTCCGGTCAAGGAAAGAAAAAAGAAGAAAGAAACAAAAGTGCTTGTAACAAAGCTTCCACCAAGCATCGTGGGAATCTGCCAGAGTCGAGCAAAGAGCAGACCTGGTGTTGTGAAAGTGCGCTGCTTGAGCTTCAGGTTGGCGGTTGATGCTGTATCATGAATGGTCAGAGGATGGAGCTTTGCACTTAATCGCAGCGTGAACGGTGAGGTCTCGGTGTGAGCGGACCCGTTCACAATCGCAAGGAGCCTTAAACTTGACTAGAGCCCTGGGTCCAGGTGCTGGTTAAAATATCAGGAGGTCAGCAGATTAGCCCCTGGAGTCACTCTGGTAGCCCTGGGTTCAAGATGAGTTTGCAGGTCCAGTTCTTCCGTCCCAGACAAAAGGGCAGCAGGGTGGAAAGGCAGAAATTCAGCAAGGATTATGCAGGTCAGCACAGTGGCATTCCCTTCAACTCCCAGGCAGTCTTAATTCCTGGCAGAGTATCCATAGTAAGTATGGGCGCAAAATCCATTCCGCTCGCGGAATTCGCAGATTTTTGGCAAATTCGCAATCCGCAAACTCTTGCGAATTTGCCTAAAATTTGCAAATTCGCACAAAGCGGATTTTTTTGCTTGGTCGCGCTTGACAAATACAATATTGCGGCGCGCGGCATTCACTTACCGTCATTCAGCGTTTGAAGAGTTGTTTTTCTCCATGTTTGCGTGTGCTGCGCCATTTTGGATCTTGCTGCGGGATTCCGCGGGATTTTGTCGACCGCGATTACGTCATCGCGGCTTGCCACCTTGCACTGCGAGAGTTTGTCAACGCGAGTACGTCATAAAGGCCCGTGATCATGCATCGCGGGAGTAAACACTTGCGAACACGTAGATGCGGCGGGCAGCAACAATCTCGCGTTTGCGAAAATTGCAAAATTTGCAAATCTGCACAAGAAATCCACCAGCAGGCAGCATATACCTTCTGAAAATTATGATGTTTATCAGAATAACTCCTCAGGTTGACATTTGCCTGCACTTTTTTTTGCAAGGAGTCCATTTTGGAGGGGGGGGGGAGGAAGTGCCCCAAAGTCTCCAACTTCCTGTTCCTGTCCAGCAGGCTCCTCCCAGTGCTTTCTTCATGTCCTGGTCACTTTGATTTGGATCTTGACCTAGAAGGATTACTTTTTGTGGAAGCTGCTGGATATTTGGATATGAGGCCTTTTTGACTTTCTTTGGATCACTTTTGGATTAGAAATTTCACAAGTAAGTTTGTTTGGGGCATTACAGTTGCTGCAACTACAATTTTGGAACTTTTTCAGAACATTAAATAAAATATATTGTGGGTAGCCACAGTAGTATCCAGTAGGACAAGGGTTAGTTATGGGTGCATGATACAACTGTTTTGTTGAATTTCAACATGATTTAGGGCATGGATGGCATTAGATTGTGGGGATTTTTGTGTGTTTTTCGATTTTTTTAGCTGTTGTTGGGGCCTTTTATCCAGGGGTACTCAGTGGTGCATGGGCCTATTCTTTCTGTGGGGTGTCTTGAATGTAAACATCATGGAGGGCATGGATGGCATTGGATTGTGGCGATTTTTGTATGTTTTATGATTTTTTGGATGTTGTTGGGGCCTTTTGCCCAGGGGTACTCAGTGGTGCATGGACTGAGTCTTTCTGTTGGGTCTCTTTAATGTAAACATCATGGAGTGCATGGATGGCATTGGATTGCGGTGATTTGTATGTGTTTTTCGATTTTTCGGGGTGTTGATGGGGCATTGCCATGTGGGTGGGGGCTATTTTGAGGACTGGTACAGGCTGCGCCTGGCCATGTGGTGGGGGTCAAGGGGCAATTTTGAATCCAGGCAGTGTGCTTTTTGCCATAGGTCTGCATCCAATGTGCCTTGCTTTCATCCATTATGCCCAGGGTTACTCAGTGGTGCATGGGCCTAGTCTTTCTGTGGGGTCTCTTTAATGTAAACATCATGGAGGGCATGGATGGCATTGGATTGTGGTGATTGTTGTGTGTTTTTCGATTTTTTTTGTGGCTGTTGGGGCCTTTTGCCCAGGGGTACTCAGTGGTGCATGGGCCTAGTCTTTCTGTGGGGTGTCTTGAATGTAAACATTATTGAGGGCATGGATGGCATTGGATTGTGGTGATTTTGAATGTGTTTTTTGATTTTTTTGGGTGTTGATGGGGCATAGCCATGTGGGTGGGGGCCATTTTGAGGATTGGTACAGGCAGGGCCAGGCCATGTGGTGGGGGTCAAGGGGCCATTTTGAATCCAGGCAGTGTGCTTTGTGCCATAGGCCTGCATCCAATGTGCCTTGTTTTCATCTATTATGCCTAGGGTTACTCAGTGGTGCATGGGCCTAGTCTTTCTGTGGGGTCTCTTTAATGTAAACATCATGGAGGGCATGGATGGCATTGGATTGTGGTGATTTTTGTGTGTTTTTCGATTTTTGGGCTGTTGTCGGGGCCTTTTGACCAGGGGTACTCAGTGGTGCATGGACCTTATCTTTCCGTGGGGTGTCTTGAATGTAAACATCAGTGAGGGCATGGATGGCATTGGATTGTGGTGATTTTTGTGTGTTTTTCGATTTTTTTTTTGGGGTGTTGATGGGGCATGGCAATGAGGGTGGGGGTCTAGGGGCCATTTTGAAGCCAGGCAGTGTGCTTTGTTGTGCCATAGGCCTGCACCCAGTCTGCCATGATTTCATCCATTATGCCCAGGGGTACTCTGTCAGTGGTGCATTTTATTGGTCTTTCCATTTTGGGGGGTGAGTATAATAAAAATGCTTACTTGCAAACTATTAATTGAAGCGCTACATATGCAACATTTATTTAACTGATGTTCCTCTGGCTTCGTTTGCTTTTAGGTGCAGAAAGACGAATCATCAGCCTCATCGTTCCTCATCAGTGCCTGGAAGAAGTCCTGCTGCGGTGTGTGCAGCACAATGTCATGTGTGGCCACAGACAACTCTGCAACTTGTGCAACTGCGGCCTGCTGTTCTGACATCAGAAGAAGATGGCCCCAAAAAAAGTTCCCCGTAGCTCCTCTAGCAAGAAAGTTGCCAGTAAGGAGCTGAAGAAGCAAGTGGCGCCACTTACCAAGGAGACTGGTGTGCCGACAGCCGCGTTTTTTGGGAGAAAAAAAAGTACGCCTGCAGCAGCAGCGGGGTCTGCTGGGGACCAAGCTGGGAGCAGCACCTCCGCTCCATTGGGCTCAGTGCCACCACCACCAGGCAACCTTAGGTCCAAACCCTTGAGTGCTGCAGAGGCAGCCAGTATAGTTGTTCAATCACCATCGACCAGTGATGTTGGCTCATCGCAAGAAAGTAGCAGCATCCCTCAATCAACACAGGTTGTTGTAACTCATCTGACAAGTGTTCAACAACCACAGCCGCAACAACAACCACATGTGCAAGTACAAGCCCAAGTACATGTGGAAGGAGAGACGGCGCAAGGAGAGGCGCAAGCAGAGGTGCATGGAGCGGCACAAGTGCCCACAATAGTTGTTCCTCCCGAAGTAGGGGCACATCAGGCAATCGACATTCAAGCCGAGGTATCATATGAGGAAGCCACTCCTCCTGATGATTCATTGTCTTCCAGATCCCCATCAAGGAAAAGATCAAGGATGGTGTCTACATCTTCTTCAAGCCCCCTTCCTTCTGATGATATGGATGAAAATTGGGAACCACCAGTGCCGTCTGAGAGTGAGGCACTCCATGATCTGACAAAGGTAGCTAAGCGTAAAAGGAAGGTCCCCGAAAGTCTCATAGTTATGGAGTGTGATGATGACACTGAACAAGAAGTGGCATATACTCCTGCTGATGAAGACTCACACGACGACGACACAGTCATCATAGACGTCACTCCAGCCTCAGCGGGCATGCAGCAAACAGACATTTTTACCCTACCCCGAAATGCTGCTGAGCATGATGTTGGCGACGTGTCAATGGGACCACCACCAATGCAGCTTCCATATTTTCTCGCCAGAAGGGACCTCCATCCACCTCGACCTCCATTTCCTCAATTAGTGGTGCTGTAAGTGCACAACGTAGTAAATTTCGGCAACACACATCCTCCACTTCATCTGGCATTAGCATTAGCATTCCCAGTATCGCCTCCTCCGCCCCCACAAGCATTTGCAGTCCGCAGTTTGGGACTTCTTTAGTGTTAGCCCAACAAGGGAAAACATAGCCATTTGTACCATTTGTAAGGTTTGAGTTAGTCGTGGTAAGCTTGGTACCAACTATGGTACCGGAGGCCAGAGAGGTCATCTTGGGAGACAGCACACTGTCAAATGGCATGCGCACATAAGGGAGATCAAGATAGCCCGAATTGCAAGTCAACAAATTGTATCCGTTGATGTTTCATCTGATGATGACGAGGAGGAAGAAGCGTCAAACATTTCTTCAGTTACACCCAGTACCCCTGTCAGCAGCACACCCCCTGCAGGAGATATGAGCCACACTAAGAGTGTGGGAGAGAGTGAGACACCAATGTGAAAAAGTTCATCATCACTGAGCGTAACTGGGTCGAAGAAGTCATCATCATCCCGTAATTTGGTCCAGCCCACCATTAGAAGCATGTTGTTTTCAGATGCGCCATTTGAACGCAACCACCCAATGGCGCGTCTGTATAACACTAAGCTGGCTAAAATGCTAGCGCTGGACCTTCTCCCTTTTTCCTTTGTGGAAATGGTGGGTTTTCTTGAAATGGTGGCAACGCTCTGCCCCAAATGGAAGGTTCCTAGCCGGTTCTATTTTGCCAGAGTTGTGGTTCCAGCACTACATGAAGATGTGCTGGAGGTGATTGGGGCAGCTTTGCAGAAGAGTGCTGTTCACACTATACATCTGACAACAGACATGTGGACCAGTTGCCAAGCCCTTGATTACATGTGCATCACTGCACACGGGGTCTCTTTTTCAGGGGTTAAAGCAAAGCTAAACGCAGGTGTTGACATGGACAAAGTTTATAAAGCTGCTCGGAAACATGCAACACTAGCCATGTTTGCCATGGAGAAAAATCATACAGGAGAAAACATTTTGCATGCGTTTAACACAAAGGTATTTAAATGGCTGTCCCCAAGAAAACGCATGATTGGTTATGTTTCCACGGATAATGGCGCCAATGTAGTTAAGGTCATGGATAAGGGTAACTATTTCATAGTGCCATGTTTGGCTCACTGTATAAACCTGGTTGTTAAAAAAATTCTTGAGTGAAGAAAGTCCAGTCTAGGAGTTACTGACCACCTGCTGAAGAATGTGCACACATTTCAACCATTCCTTTAAGGCCCGGAAGCAGCTGAGGTGCCTGCAACATGAACGTAAAGTGCCCGTGAAAGCATTCATCCAGGAGGTGGTAACACGTTGGAACTCAACCTTCTACATGCTTGAGCGACTGTATGAACAGTATGCGGTAGTCGATCAGTATTTCTTTAAACTGGGTACACCTATGATAGACCTGAGGATACAGGTGGAGCAATGGGAGTTAGTTAAAAGCATGATAGACATGCTTCGTCCTTTTGAGGTCTTCACACGTGCAGTCAGCAGGGAGGACTGTAATTTGGGAAAAGCTATCCAATTGTTGCGCATGCTAGAGCACCAACTGAAGGCGGTGTCTTCTACGTTTCAAAAAGATGGAAAGCAAGAAGCATTTGAGTTGGCGGAGAAGTTATTACAGCGCCTACTTCGCGATGAACGTCTTGAAAAGATCCACACAGAACAGCATTACATTTCTGCTACTATTCTGGATCCACGGTACAAAAAGGCAGTGGCAGGCAGAGTATTCTTTCCTTTTGATGACACAGATATTACAAAGTAAAAACATTGGCCAGCTGTGTCAGCCACTAGGTTTGAAAGAGAACGGCAGGAAATTGAAGGAAAAGGCAGTACATCAGCATCAGCAGGCCATCCGGAGTCAAAAAAATCCACTTCTGCATCTGTGGCTGTGGCAGAAGTGAGTGATTTTCCCTCTCAGCCGTTAACAACACCAGCAACCGTATCATCTGCACCAGACACAACAGTAATATTGTGTGAAGAAGAGGATTGGCTAACTCAGCTTGGGTTTGCTTCTCAAAAGGTCCCAACAAAAAGTAAGCGAAGAGGAGGAACCCTGGAGAACCTTGAGTCGATGGCGCAGGCCTATCTGAATGACTCAACAGAGGTCTATGTTCATCATGACCCATTGGCGTATTGGCATGTGAAAACCGATGTGTGGCCAGAGATCACCAACCTGGCGATAAATTACTTGTCTTGCCCACTCGCAAGCGTGTCTTCTGAACGTGTTTTCAGTGCTGCTGGTGGCATTGTAACTTCCAAAAGGACCCGCCTCTCGCCCAAAAATGTGGAGAGGTTAACAATGATCAAGATGAATCGGCACTTCATACCACCAGATTACAAAATACGAGAATGTACGCAGGAAGAAGACGAGGAGGACACCAACTTAGATGAGGGAAGTTCTTCTCTGTTAACTGACCTACTCCAGTCTGAATTCGCAGAGTTTGAGGACGAGCTCTTCTTCCCTGACACCGAGACCTGAAAATGAGTCAATGAATCACTAACTTTCTTTTTAGTCCTTATTCACTTTCATTCCTGTGTGTCTGTCTTTCTTTGTTTTGCAAAATCTTTATAAAAAAACTTTAATCACAAAAACAAGCCCATCAGCAGAACTGTCTTCACTTATTTGCTTATTGATTTGAAGGTGCCGCAGTCCGCATTCCTCAGGTTCACAAGTTCACAAGAACATGCTCCTCCATCCTCCTCCTCCAGACTCCTATTTTCCTCAAATCAGATGGCTGGATTACGCCCAATGAAGAAAGACTCTGCACTTGTGGGGGTGTTCTACTTCTTTGCGGGTGAGTTGACGGGTCTGGGCATTGCTGTGAATGTCTATTACCGGCTAAAAGTGGTTTGGAGAAAATCGGAGCAGAAAATGTTTTTGCTCTTTTGATCACTTGCCTGTCTTTGGAGTGCTGTTTGGGGGCTTTTAGGTTGTTGGGGTGGGTTTTGGGGTCTGTGAGCACTGCTGGCACATTCTAATGTTGATTGCATTTGCTTTACAGGAAATCCATGGTGGAAAAAGGGAGTTGGGGCCTAGATGCAGAGCGCATTTGAACTGAATTCCAGGTAGGCGCAAAGTTTCCTAAGTGTGGCTTTTCCTGGTTTTGCTTTTCAGCTTTTTGGGGGGGGTGAAACTTGTTTTTGCCCGGGTTCACGGGTCTGGGGGCCTTGCTTGGAAGGTGTAATACCGGCTAAAAGTGGTTTAGAGAAAATCGGAGCAGAACAAGTTTTTGCGCTTTTTATCACTTACCTGTCTTTGGGGTGCTGTTTGGGGGGCTTTTAGGTTGTTGGGGTGGGTTTTGGGGTCTGTGAGCACTGCTGGCACATTCTAATGTTGATTGCATTTGTTTTACAGGAAATCCATGGTGGAAAAGGGAGTTGCTGCCTAGCTGCAGAGCGCATTTGGACTGAATTCCAGGTAGGCCCAAAGTTTTCTAAGTGTGGCTTTTCCCGGGTTTTGCCTTTTGGCTTGTTGGCGGTGTTAAACTTGTTTTCGCCCGGGTTGTCAGTTCTGGGGCCATTGCTGGGAAGGTCTAATACCCGAAAGAAAGTGTTTTGGAGACAATCCCTGGGGAAAAAGTTTTTGCATTTTCTGAGATTTCGCTCACTCTACCGTTTTCGGGGGGCTGTTTGTGGGGGTTCCTGGTGTTTGTGGGGGGGTTTGCGAGTCTTGGAGAAATTCCGGGTATGGATACTTTTGCTTGCAAGTGGTTTGAATACAATCCATGGTGCGTAAGGGGGGATTTGGGCCTACTTTACTTTCAAAGTAGGTTTTGTCCCCATTTTCTACTAGGCCTCTGACAGGTAGCAGTATCGCACGTTTTTTGAGATCTGATTGGGGGTCTACTACATTTTTGCGACTGGGTTTAGTAAGGGTCTGGGAGCACTGCTGGGAAGGTCTAATGTTCTAAAACACAGTTTACAGTACACCTAGCTTGAGGGGAAAGATACGCTAAATTAATTTGCCCATACTTATTTATCCTTCAAAAGGTGACTCAGACAGAGTACGCACTTTCAAAATTATTGTACTGTCTATTAGGAAACTCAAAGTGTGACTTTTTGCACTACACAGCGTACATACCTTATATTTATTTGTCAGTGGTGTTCTAATAGCACTTCCTGTTTTTCCATGAATAATTACAGGCCGGGTTAAAGCCTGTGCAATGGGAAAAAAAGGATGAAGTCAGGCTTCACATTAGCGAGCCGCAATTCAGCATCCGCTAGGCAGGCAGTGGACAGGGTGTCTTCTGGTCACCAACATTGATGGACGGAGCATCAGATGGAATGGAGGAGTCCCGCTAATAAGAGGAATGGTTGGATGCATGCAACTTCCCAAATTCAACAGGACAACTACAACAACATACAGAGACAGTATCCGTTCTTTTCTAATAATCTTTTAAGTAATGTTATTGCTGTGAACTTCTATGAGTGTGACTCTGCATTTCTTTGATCTCTGCTTCTAAATTCATCCCTACAGCCGTTGTATAGGTTTTACTTCTGCTATTTTTCAAACCTAATTTAATGTACGAAGTGTTTCTCTGAGTGCAGAGATAGGCAAGTGAAAAGTAAACGCATAATTACTGCAGCCCTGTACTATTGCATTCTTTCATTCACGGTTGTCGAAAGTACTACCTACTTTTCAGTAACCATGCATGCAGTAGTGCATGCACTTCCTTTATGTCACTTAAAAGATTTATGGATAGCTTTGTACCCAAAGATTTGTTTATCTTCAATTATTGTTGCTGTGCTTTTTTTTCTTCTCTCAACAAAAGTTTCCCAAAAAACCCTATTCCCATCCATTTTCCAAACCCTAACCCTCTTCCCCCGGGCTGTGTGGTTTTGATTCATGTGTGACTAAATGACAGCAATAACTCCACACACTTGCTGGGGAAGATAAGGTCATAGCAACAGGCTGGTGAAGGAATCCGAGGATATATTCTTACTCAGCTTGACACAGACCCATGACTATTGGCAAATGAAAGCAGATTTTCATGTGCGCCATCAACTTGATTGATCATCAAGAACATCCTCCTCCTAGACGTGGCAAATGATTACGCTGCTGTGTCCTTCACTTTCAGTACTATTTCTTGTAGTAGTAGCCAATGTTAAAGAAATTCAACACAAGTAGTAGTTATACTTTCAATACTTTACCATTTGTTAGGCTACATTGTGGCACTGTTCTAGTGTACTGTCACCTGCTATATTCTCTATCGTATCGTTCTAATGCTAAGGTAAGGACAAACAAGGTTTCATTTTCTTTTTTTCAGATGCTGCAACTGCCACTGTGTAACACCACTAGTACCACCGCAATGATGACATTTCATCCGCCCAGGATTGCCAACCTTAATCGCCATTTCCTGTGCAACCAGCCCTGTGCCTAGCCCTATTTCCAGTAGTGTGAGCAACAGTGGTCCCATGCATAGAGAAATTTCAAAGCAAGATTCAATATAGACACAATGGAAGCTATATTATATATTTACTTACCCAGCCGGGCAGTGGTCCAAGGTTTAATTTTCAACAATAATTTCCAGAAAGAATACCTTCAACAATTTCTTAGAGATGGGCACAAGCCTGTACCCAAACATTTACAGATTGCCATAGTTAGCAGAGTGGACAGAAGGTAAAGCAAGATTCTTAGGCAAAAGCTATTATATTCTGTAAGTATACCAATTACAGAACTTTCATTCACACCATTACTGAAATTACAGTAATTAATACACAACACAGTATATGGTGTAGTAAATGTCGACTGCGTTTCGATCCCATTACAAGGTTACAGGGATCATCATCAGGACTGAATAATGCCTAATTATTCCTAGCCATGATAGCCGCTATATACAGCTTGCACACGGTGGTGCCGACCGGTAAAGGGTAAAAGAAGTCGCAGTTGCAGTCACGATCCCTGGAGAGGCTCGTCGTTCCGTATAGTTCAGGCAATAGTTTCAGCAATTGAGGCGGAGAGCAAAATCCCCGTTTTCAGATGAGACGCGCCAGCAGATGGCTTGGTCGTGTCACTGGGAGCCTCCACGATCATCTGCCACAGCTTCCCGGGTCGGTCATTTAGCCCGGGTAGCTCTATTTCCAAACACAAATTACAGGTAAGATAAGCGTTTGGGGGAAGGTAGTATAATGGAGTATTAAGAGAGACGAGAGACTGACGGTAGTACTAGTAAAGTCCTAGGACTATTGAATTCACTTACTCTGCGAGAGCCACTTAGTTTAGAAAACATTTGGGCAATTACTTACACAACTTGAATCAAGATGCCACTTAAATTTCAGGAAAACAAGCTTACTGTTAAACCCCCACCCACCAGCCTCAAAATCAGTAAAAAACTTGTATGCTACGATAAAGTTTAAAGTATATTTATATCCCTAACATAAATAATCTCCCGCAAGACCCATTACCAACCCCCCTCCCCTAACCCCAACGAATGTCTGTGAAAAGTCCAAAAAACCCAACTCCCAATTCCCAACCCCCAGAAGTCTTTAGAAAAGGGGCAAGGGACAGTCTCCTCCGGCTGCTGTTCACTTTTCGGGCCAGGTCGGCATGCTCCTTGCGGAGGGTTTCAAGCAGGGTTTTGGTGTTCAACAGCTCCTGCTCGAGGTAGGACACCCTGAGTGAAAGGCAGTGCAACCTTTTTTTGGTACTGCTGTGGGGGGCAGCTAACTTTTTTGCTGCTCGGCGGTGGCGGGTGGCTACGGTAACCCGGCTCCGTACCGCTGGAGACCTGCTGCGCTGACTGGCTGACCCAGGGAGCGCGAAGGAGGATGCAGCTATCCCGGTCGATGTTGTGGTCGACTGCGTGTCCCCCTTCTCCTGGGCCACCAGCCGCCGATATTCGGCGGCAGTCGCCTCCAGCCTCCGTTGCCGGGCCCTTTTAGCCAGCTCCTTCCGTGTTGGTTTGGAAGAAGCATCTATATGAAGAAAGAAAGACATAGTCTGTAACCAATGCTCTTTAAGATTAACACAAAATGATTCAGCAGAAAGTTGTGTCACAGTAAAACTAGCAACTTGCAAGCGCAGTACATAACTATTGTGGCCAGTATCTAGCTAACCTACCACTTCTTCATCCTTGCTCTAACATTAGTGGGAGTTTAAGGAATCAATTCTACGAGCACTATGGACCCACCTCCTCCTCTGTCCTCTTGCCCATGGGGGAGCTGATGTACAACATGAAAGAAAGAAAGACCCGAAAACATGGATGATTGTTGTCAACCAAATCAAACATTTCAAAAGAACAATAACAACATATTTTGGCGAAATAGCAAATAGACAACTATTCCACGGGATATATTGTTGACCTATCTCATGTGGTCTACTACGATATTAGTATTGCTTGATTTGCGGACCATCAACTTGGAAAGTTATGTAACTCACTAAACAAACTACTAAAAAGGTTCGCCTAGGACTGGCAGGCAGCAGTCTGCAGCACGCGAAGTGACAGACAAACTCCATCATGATTGCAGATCAGTGACAACACAAAAAAGTTTCCTACTACATTAACCAGTCATTAAAATACTCAAACTATCAATCCACCACCACTATTTCTTCTTATTGCCATGAGTACAAAGGAAGGACTGGACTTGAGTCTGTGGGGCAGATTTACAAGCCCCTTGCAGCTCCTTTGTTGCGCGACTTTTGTGATGCAGCGGCAGAACAAAAGAGGCGCCATGGTGCGGCGTATATTAACAACGTGACGCATATGGGAGATGCATCACGTTGTTAAGCCCTGCGCCATCAGGGGGCTTTCCGGCGCAAGGGAGGGCGTTCCTGCGCAGGAACGCATCCTAAAAGTGGCTGAGGGAAATCTACAAGATTTCAATCAGTCACTTTTAGGACAATGATGCGTCACTCAAACCCTGCGCCTGCATTAAGCAGACGTACGGGCTGATGCAGCATTGGGGAGATAGGGCACCCCAGAGCATTGCTGGAGCTGCGCCATCGTTGCAACGCAACTCCAGCAATGAGCCGCCTTTACGGCTCAGATGCGTAACGCTTCGGTGACATTTTGGGCCCATGGTGCGCCGCATTGTAAATACGGCGCACCATGGGTGGTGGTGGTGTGGCGCACAATTACTGGTGCATCCCTGCTACTTTGCAGGGATGCGCTGGTAATTGCAAATCTGCCCCATCGTCTCTAGCATTACGCAGTACTGTAAACTACACTCATACATAATTTCTCAGGCCAATGAAATGAACACAAATTCGAAAACAAATAAGCATAGTAGCAACGCTACTGAGAAGGAGAGCAGTGCACCTGAAATGCACAGAAGATTTTGAAATATAATTTACCTACAATGCAATCAGCAGCATTATTGCTCTTGGTAAAAAACCAAAATTTGCAATATAATAACACACAGAGCAGGAGAAAACAGAGTAGTGATGAAATAGCTACTACTACTCACCAAGCCCGGGGATCTCGACGCCGAGCAGGTAGAGCAGGTCGCGTTCCCGGTCCAGGAGATCCGTCCAACGGTGGTGGCCTGGTGGTAGGTGCACCGGACCCGAGAGTGTTCATACATGGTCCGGCACACCTTCTCCCACCGCTTCCGGCGCTTCCGGAGCCCAGAGCCGCTTGCGATCTTGCCACCTGCCGTGATGGTCCTGGGGAGGCAGCGCTGTACAAAGTACACTAGTGCGGCCACCTCCTCCGTGCTAAAGATCTCCCGTGGCATCACTAGCTCCCCCCTCAAACGCCCACACGGGAGCTGGGCACGGGGTGCGGGACCCTTCCCCTTCGCGGGCTGCTTCCCGGCTCCCTTTACCATGGTCTGGGCAGAAAGAAAGGTAAACAATAAATAAGAAATAGAATAGGGAAGAAGAAAAGAAAAGAGCCTAAAAAAGTAGTTTAAAATTAACCAAAAGTAGCAGAAAACACAAAAATATAGAGCTAGAAAAATAGAGGGATAGATAATAGGTAAAATAGATTTAAAAAAAACTTCAAACAAGCAAAGTATGGCAGAGATTGAGAGAGGATACAGAAAGGATGCCCAGAACCATAGCAATGAATGAAAAACAAGATGACCGCGCCCGTTCACGACCGTGTGGGTAAGTTCGCGCGACATTTCCCACGCGATCACACTCGAACTTGTACTACCGAGCCGCACACTTTGAGAGATTACACATAGCGTCCGGATACGGAAATACGTCACGCAAACAAGATGGCCGCGCCCATGTACGACCGCTAGGGTAACTTCGCATCGTTACGCTACAAGTGGCTAGCGAAAACGCAAAAAACAACGCAAACTAACACGCCACAAAAAAACAAATTGCATATTTGCACGAATTTGGGGCTTCCGAATTCGATCTCGTGCAAATTTGCGCCCCGCGAATCGCGCGAAATTTGAGAAAAATGAGTTTTGCAAAACTGAAAGCACGCAGCAGGTGCAAAAGTTCAAGCTCATCATTAGTAACCATTCCCTGTAGTGCTTCCTGAGGGGCCCCTCCAGAGTTCAGTTGCCTACTTGCAACTATTCTATGACCCTGCTCTGACCCTCACAGCAGGCTCAGAGAATAGCTACAAGTATGCCACAAAGGTCCTGTTAAAAAAAATTACACTGCAACAGAAAGCAATTACAGATAAGGAAGCAGGTGCCAGACTGGAAGTTCAAATTCAGTGACACCATAATCAGCCCCTAATTCATTCATGTCAGTTGAGGTAGGGCAGGTGTGCAAACGAATTTTGCAAAACTGAAAGCACTTAGCAGGTGCAAAAGTTCAAGCTCATCATTAATCAGGAAGCACTTACAGCTAAGGAAGCAGGTGCCAGCTCAAATTCAGTGACACCTTCATCAGCCCCAAATTAATTCATGTCAGTTGAGGCAGGGCAGGTGTGCTTCCCCCCCATAATCTACAGTGATGAACCAGAGGGTGGCAGTGATGAACCAGAGGATGGCATGGGTGAGCCAGAGGGTGGCAGTGGTGAAACAGAGTGTGCTGTGGTGAACCAGACGTAGAAACAACATGGTCGCGACCGTTGCGACCCGACAAGTAAGTTCGCGTTTGGGAACTGGTAAAAACATCCTCGCGAACTGGCAGAAATCCTTGCGAACACAAAAAAAATCCGCAAATTCGCGAAAGTTCATGAATTTTGCGAATTGCGAATTCGTAAATACGCAAATTTGCGAACCACGAATTCGCAAAATTCACCCATACTTAATCCATAGGTCCAGAGGTATACTGAAGAGTTGGTGACTGAGGTCCTACTTTTATACAATGGTGCCCTTACTCTGGAAGGTGGGAGATGCTTCTAGAAAGTTAAATCAAAGTGCATGACATTTTCTTACTCACCTACCCTGGCTACAAGCTGACTGCAGTGACAATGTGAAGGGGATAGGTTCTTTATGTGAGGGCAGAGTGGGGCTGTGACCAGCTCCACCCTCTCACCCTGCCAGCAGATTGCCTATTAAGGCACACCAAATCCCTCTATTGTCAGACTGTCTGGGAGGAATTCCCAAAGTCTAACTGTCATTTACACTCAGTCATGTGACCCAAGACAGACTTGCAGTCACAAAGGACTAAGGAAAGAAAAGTGGCATTCTCAAAACTGTAATAAAAAACAGTCTTTATCATTAAATAGGGGTTTCCATTGAAATTCCAAAGACACCAAACCTGATGTAGCCACCTGTTCACAATTGGAAATTATAGCATATTAAATGTAATAAGGAATCCTCAATGTTATCCTATGGAAGGGGTATGCCTCACAGTAGTGCGAAAGTGAATGTAGGAGTGTATCACTACTAGGACATCTAAAACTTAAAAGTACATGCCCAAACATTTTAATTACGTCATCACAGTTCTTTATTAGTTTGACTAATTTTTCATTAGTAAATTAGATTTTTGCAAACAGCAGTTAGTTTCCCACTTGTAGTGTTCTAAAAATTTGCATTTTGTTGATTAGTTTACATGCTTCACACAATTAATATTATTAAAGTTATGAGGGAACAATATTATAGGGGTACACAAATTTTTGTTTCTCCCCTGCTCCATCACACGTCATTAGCGACATGCAAAGCGTCAAACAGCTGCTATCTCAAGAACTTAGCACTGAAGCATGTTAGTGAGTTTTAGAAATGGGATAGTGAGGTGCAGAGCGGGCGGGCCAAACTCCAGAGGACATGTGCAAAGCATCCATGCAGCAAACACAGAGGACACACAAGGCACACTTCAAAAAGAGATCACACCAGGTTGGGTGAAAACAGTAAGTGTATTGCCAAATCAACAAAGTAGAACGTAATCACAGTGGCATGTAAACGGTGCCAGCCGGCACTGTGTAATGGTTTGCTCGGATACTATTTACAGGGCAGCGCCCAACGGGTCGCTGCCAGAACCATTGCTGGTACAGTTCAGGTGAAGGGAAGGGTGAAGGACGAAGGTACTGTCTCTCACTAAATAATATGTAATATTGCAATAACCACGGCAGGCCAGTCTAGAACCACACTATGTACCAGCCTGGAAAGAACACATTAGGCATAACTGTATTGGCATAAATCAGGTGGTCCAATGCTGTAGTCTTAGGGAGAAAGTACATTACCAGCATAACTGCAACATCAGTAACATAAGAGCAGTTGGCCTCAGGGGCATCAACATATGGGCGCGCATCCTACCCTGCATAGCATCAGCGAACATCCCATTACCAATGGCTCCAACCGTATTAGCACTGAGCATAAACATGCAAGCATGAAGGCATGACATGGGGCATCAACCTCCTTCTGGGTGCAGCCAAAGGTGCTCCTTGGCAATCAGATAAAGCGCTTTTCTTTTCCAGGTGCTAGGGAGCAGTCGGGGCCGAGGCGTAGTGCTCACGAGGCGCTAGGCAGGAGAGCAGGCAGGCAGTGCTAGGCCAGGTCAGCGGTCAGTGGGTACTGATCAGTACAGGAGAGCAGCTCCTCGGATCCATCATCCCCTGTAATGTGGTACTCCTCCTGGTACAGAGGCCTGAACTCCAGCAGCGGGCTCTCATTGGCCCTGTGGACAGTGGAGGGGTACAGCACACAGGCCCATGCGTCAGCACCCCCTGGCAGCAGGTCCCCTTGCTCTCAAGTCCATGCTCTGACTGAGCACATGGCATCTCTACTGCACTACAAATACCAGAAAGACTGGACGCTTCTAGAAGATCCCTGGCAGCTCCAGCCTCAACTGTCACTGTGGGGGGTATAGACCACCTCGTCACTTCAAACACTAGACCGCTAACCCACCTCAGTCAGGCGGCACAAGCAGACAGAAATGGCGTCCATTTTAAAAGTGACATTTTACAAAGGTGCATTTCTACAATGGTGAAAATGACTCTGCACACACCATTGCGCAGCATGTACCACTGCATCTTGCACCACACATTGCCTATACATTCCTCTGCCATGGGGGAGATATAGGTGCATACACCATTGTACAGCATTTAACATTTGCATTTGAAATACATCCACATGACATGTTGATTCTCACAATAGCGAAAAAAATCTGGGAAAAAGGGCCAAGTCCAACAGTGAGTCCTTGTAAATAAAGCGATAAAAAAATTGCTGCTTCCTTGCAGAAAAGCGCTGATAGACTGGCAAACATAATATGCCCCGAAGTCAGGTGCTCCTACCCTGCCCCGTTATGTACTGTTTACTCTAACAAATTCAGGGCACCGGGGAGTGTACATGTGTCTGCAATGGCGGCTCCAACATTCATATTGCTCTGTAGAGTAGGCTCAGCATAGAAGGAGGACAGGCAAATAAGGTCTTGAGCCCATTAGACCATTCTTTGTTTTTTTATTGCCACACAGCAGAAGTACTGCAGGCCTCCAGTGGGACCAATCATCTAGATTTTCTGTTTTTTTAACCTTAATTTCTCATAAACTGCTTAATGGATTTACACTAAATCACAAAAAAGCAAGCTTTGTGAGTAAAGATCTAGCTTACTGCCAAATTTAGTGCAATTCTGTTCATCCATTTTTCATGTATTGCTGTCTAAAATTCCTTCGAAAAATTCAAGTGCAAGATGAGTTTTGGTGAAACACATTGACAGTAGGTCCCACAGAGACTGTCATTTTTAAAGTGAGACCTTCAGATTGGCCAGAAACCTTTTTCTATCTTGTGCCTTTATGGTACAGTCAGACCAAGACTTGTCAAAATATTCCCTGGGATTTGATTTACTGATCGAGAAGCAAACTGTTGTGGCAGACATTACAAACCTCAGGGACTCATCACTGAGTCCTGAAAAATAATTTAAAATAGCCTCTTGGGGTGCAGTGTAGGCACACTCTGAACCCCTTGGCCATGTGAGGAATGGTTTCAAAGTGACACCCTATCCAGGGTGGATGCAGGTCCTGCGGTATCCGCTGCCGGTACCATGTTACCATGGTATCCACTGAACACTGAAATTAATACCACAAAGCAGACGTGCCTGGCAAGGTGTGAGGGAGCACACAGAAAAAGCAGGCCCGGTGGAGGGACTGTGGGAGTACATGGACACTAGAGAGCAGGCTGGAGTCGAAGGGGCATCACATGGACCAAAGACGGGGTCGTAAGCCAACCTCGGAGGGTAGCAAGGTGTGGTAGAGGCAGCAAAACAAACCAAAGAGTGATGGTGGATGGAGACAAGAGCAGCACACTGACCATGGAGGGCCGGAAGTGCAGAGGCAGCAAGCTGACATCAAGGGGTGGGTGGGAGGGGCAGGGAAAGAAACATGAACCACAGAGGGCAGGCAGGAGCAGAGGAAAAACATGGGCCATGGTGGATGTTAAAAATTGGGTTTCTGGATGGCAGAGGTCTGCACTCTGTCCAAGCAGGAACCACAATCTTAGACCGGGTAAGTCAGTGACAGACTCTAACTTAACCTGTGATCACCCTCTGGTAGCTTTGCACAGAGCAGTCAGGCTTAACTAAGAGGCAATGTGTACCGTATTTGTGCACCCCACAAACAGTAAATTGGTGAAATCACCCCAAAAGGACTTAACAAAATATTGGCTGTTATTCTAATCTGGTGTGAAGTGAACCATGACCAAAAAGACAGAAATCCAATAATCAGGTGTCAATTTTTGAATTTGTAAAGAATGAAAATGTCTGCAGTGTTTAGAAGCAAATAGTGGCTAACCGGGTCATCGGTTTGCATTTCAATGCCTCAAATCCAAATACTCAGGCCGAAAAGAATGGAGCTTGGGTCGGACACAGGGACCTGTTCAGTTTGTGAGTTGTCTGTTGGTTACAGGCTGTACCTATGTATTAATAGCTGTATTATCATGCACTCACTGCAGTCTTTGCTCGGATACATGTCTGTTCTCTTTACATACCTGTCTATAGTAATAATGTGTTACTCTTTGCAGTTTGTGAGTGGTCTCTTGGTTACATTCTGTGCATATGTATTTAAATATGTATTCTAATGCAGTCACTGCAGTCTGTGCTTGCTTACTTGTCTGCTGTCCGTACACACCTGTCTATGGTAATATTATATGTTACTCTTTTCAGTTTGTGAGTGGTCTCTCATTTCAATCTGTACTTGGTTACATGCCTGTTATTTCTACATATCTGTCTATGGTAATATTATCTATTACTCTTTGCATGTCCAGGCTGTATATATTTATAGATTTACTATAACGCACACTCTTCAGTCTGTGCTCAGCTACTAGTCTGTTATCTGTACATACCTGTCTATGGTAATAATTATTACTCTTTGTAGTTTGTGAGTGGTCTCTTGGTTACAGACTGTACAAATGTATTTACAGATTTATTATAATGCACTCACTGCAGGCTGTGCTTGGTTTGCTTCCTCCACGTTCACATAGTTCACTGCAGGTTCATAGATGGCTCTAGGGATGCCACCAGGGGTCGCACCTGAAATAAGAGACCACATTCTATAATATCTGCTTTTTGACTGCTTTCTACTTTGAAATGGGACTTTGAATAGACTCTTACCATTTGCTTTCTTTGCGCGTCTCTCGTAGAAGAGAACCACACCAAGGACAGCGACAACAGCACCGAGGAGCATCCCTGAAGCCACCGCCAGGGGGACCCACCAGATAGTAGATGGGGCATCTGAAGGAGGAGAAGTCCCTGAAGAAGAGAGACAAACTGTGAGTGTCAGGCTCGTCCAGCTCTTGACAGGTGCAGGAAGAACGTTGAAAAAAAGAATAACAAAAGGAGTAGAGAGACAAAGGTCTACAAGAGTCTTCAAACACACCAGTACTTTGGATTAAAGGTTCTGAGCTGGTTATCGTCACTTCTCAACAGCAATATAACATTTGTCAAAATGTGATTCTTTTAGGATTTGCATTTATTATGGAAAATATGTTTGAACAATGAATTTATTAATGGGTCCAATCCGCTAATATTAATCTAACATGAACGCACATGAAATTAGTTTAACATAATGTATAGCAGTGTGTTTATTAATGTAATTTTGTTGCCATGTTTTATCCATTTCATTTAATATGGATGTTGTTTTCTGCTCACTCCTGTTACTTGCCCCCTCCGTTCTATATGTGTATCTTTCCCTATGCAGCTGTGCACCAAAAGACTAAATTATGTCGTTGTAAATTTCCTAAATATGCATGTATTGTGAATAAACTTCCTAGTGTTTCTAACATTGCAAGGGCCCAAGGTCCTTAGGCTGAAGTTCCGTTACTGGGCTCTTCCGCTGGTGCATAATCCATTGTGTATTACTGGGCTTAGCTCTCTTCTCCTGGTACATAGTTCAATGTCCATTACTGGGCTTAGTGCTCTTCCGCTGGAGCATAGTCCGTGGTCCATTACTGGGTTTAGCTCTCTTCCGCTGGTGCATATTCCATTGTCCATTACTGGACTTGGCGCACTTCCACTGGTTCATAGTCTATAGTCCACTACTGGGCTTAGCGCTCTTCCGCTGGTGCATAGTCCACTGTTCATTACTGGTCTTAGCGCTGTTCCACTGGTGCATAGTCCATTATCCATTACTGTGTTTAGGACTATCCACCGCTGCATAGTCCCTTGTCCATTGCTGGGCTTAGCGCTCTTCTACTGGTGCATAGTCCAATGTTAATTACGGAGCTTACACTCTTCCGCTGGTGCATAGTCCATTGTCCATTATTGGGCTTAGCTTTCTTCCGCTGGTGCATAGTTCATTGTCCATTACTGGGCTGAGCACTCTACCACGGGTGCATAGTCCATTGTCCATTACTGCGCTTAGCACTCTTCTACTGGTGCATAGTCCAATGTCAATTACTGGGGTTATCGCTCTTCCGCTGGTGCATAGTCCATTGTCCATTACTGGGGTTAGCTTTCTTCTGTTGGTTCATAGTTCATTTTCCATTGCTGGACTCAGCACTCTACCCCGGGTGCATAGTCATTGTCCAATACTGGGATCAGCGCTCTTCCACTGGTGCATGGTCCATTGTCCATTACTGGGTTTAGCACTCTTCCACTGGTTTATAGTCCATTGTCCATTACTTGTCCATTACTTGTCTTAGCTCTCTTCCACTGGTGAATACTCCATTGTCCATTACTTGTCTTATCTCTCTTCCACTGGTGCATGGTCCATTGTCCATTACTGGGCTTAGCACTCTTCCACTGGTGCATAGTCCATTTTCCATTACTGGGTTCAGTGCTCTTCCACTGGTGCATAGTCCATTGTCCATTACTGAGTTTAGCAGTCTTCCACTGGTGCATAGTACATTGTCCATTACTGGGTTTAGCACTCTTCCACTGGTTTATAGTCCATTGTCCATTACATGTCCATTACTTGTCTTAGCTCTCTTCCACTGGTGAATACTCCATTGTCCATTACTTGTCTTATCTCTCTTCCTCTGGTGCATAGTCCATTGTCCATTACTGGGCTTAGCACTCTTCCACTGGTGCATAGTCCATTTTCCATTACTGGGTTCAGTGCTCTTCCATTGGTGCATAGTCCTTTGTCCATTACTGAGTTTAGCACTCTTCCACTGGTGCATAGTACATTATCCATTACTGGGCTTGGCGCACTTCCACTGGTGCATAGTCTATAGTCTATTACTATGCTTATCCGCTGGTGCATAGTCCATTGTCCATTACTGGTCTAAGCGCTCTTCCAATGGTGTATAGTCCATTGTTCATTACTTGGCTTAGCGCTCTTCCACTGGAGCATAGTCCATTGTCTGTTACTGGACTCAGCACTCATCCACTGGTGCATAGTCCATTGTCCATTACTGGGCTTAGCACTCTTCCGCTTGTGCATAGTCCATTGTCCATTACTGGGCTTTTCTCTCTTCCACTGGTGCATAGTCCATTGTCTAATACTGGGCTTAGCACTCTTCCACTGGTGCATAGTCCATTTTCCATTACTGGGTTCAGTGCTCTTCCACTGGTGCATAGTCCATTGTCCATTACTGAGTTTAGCAGTCTTCCACTGGTGCATAGTACATTGTCCATTACTGGGTTTAGCACTCTTCCACTGGTTTATAGTCCATTGTCCATTACATGTCCATTACTTGTCTTAGCTCTCTTCCACTGGTGAATACTCCATTGTCCATTACTTGTCTTATCTCTCTTCCACTGGTGCATAGTCCATTGTCCATTACTGGGCTTAGCACTCTTCCACTGGTGCATAGTCCATTTTCCATTACTGGGTTCAGTGCTCTTCCACTGGTGCATAGTCCTTTGTCCATTACTGAGTTTAGCACTCTTCCACTGGTGCATAGTACATTATCCATTACTGGGCTTAGCGCACTTCCACTGGTGCATAGTCTATAGTCTATTACTATGCTTAAGCTTATCCGCTGGTGCATAGTCCATTGTCCATTACTGGTCTAAGAGCTCTTCCAATGGTGTATAGTCCATTGTCTGTTACTGGACTCAGCACTCATCCACTGGTGCATAGTCCATTGTCCATTACTGGGCTTAGCACTCTTCCACTGGTGCATAGTACATTGTCCATTACTGGTCTAAGCGCTCTTCCACTGGAGCATAGTCCATTGTCTGTTACTGGACTCAGCACTCATCCACTGGTGCATAGTCCATTGTCCATTACTGGGCTTAGCACTCTTCCGCTTGTGCATAGTCCATTGTCCATTACTGGGCTTTTCTCTCTTCCACTGGTGCATAGTCCATTGTCTAATACTGGGCTTAGCACTCTTCCACTGGTGCATATTCCATTGTACATTACTGTGCTAAGCGCTCTTCCATTAGTGCACAGTCTATAGTCAATTACTGGGCTTAGCGCTCTTCCAATAGTGTATAGTCCATTGTCCATTACTGGGCTTGGGGCTCTTCCACTGGTGCATAGTCCATTGTCCATTACTGGGCTTAGCGGTCTTCTACTGGGGCATAGTCCATTGTTAATTACTTGGCTTAGCACTCTTCCACTGGTTCAAAGTGCATTGTCCACTACTGGGCTTAGGGCTCTTCCTCTAGTGCATAGTCCATTGTCCATTACTGGGCTTATTGCTCTTCCGCTGGTGCATAGTCCATTGTCTATTACTGGGGTTAGCTTTCTTCTGCTGGTTCATAGTTCATTTTCCATTACTGGACTCAGCACTCCACCGATGGTGCATAGTCATTGTCCAGTACTTGGCTCAGCGCTCTTCCGCTGGTGCATAGTTCATTGTCCAATACTGGGATCAGCGCTCTTCCACTGGTGCATGGTCCATTGTCCATTACTATGTTTAGCACTCTTCCACTCGTTTATAGTCCATTGTCCATTACTTGTCCATTACTTGTCTTAGCTCTCTTCCACTGGTGCATAGTCCATTTTCCATTACTGGGTTCAGTGCTCTTCCACTGGTGCATAGTCCATTGTCCATTACTGAGTTTAGCACTCTTCTACTGGTGCATAGTACATTGTCCATTACTGGGTTTAGCACTCTTCCACTGGTTTGTAGTCCATTGTCCATTACTTATCCATTACTTGTCTTAGCTCTCTTCCACTGGTGAATACTCCATTGTCCATTACTGGTCTTAGCTCTCTTCCACTGGTGCATGGTCCATTGTCCATTACTGGGCTTAGCACTCTTCCACTGGTGCATAGTCCATTTTCCATTACTGGGTTCAGTGCTCTTCCACTGGTGCATAGTCCATTGTCCATTACTGAGTTTAGCACTCTTCCACTGGTGCATAGTACATTACTGTGCTTAGCGCACTTCCACTGGTGCATAGTCTATAGTCTATTACTTTGCTTAAGATCATCCGCTGGTGCATAGTCCATTGTCCATTACTGGTCTAAGCGCTCTTCCAATGGTGCATAGTCCATTGTTCATTACTTGGCTTAGCTCTCTTCTCCTGGTACATAGTTCAATGTCCATTACTTTGCTTAGTGCTCTTCCGCTGGAGCATAGTCCGTGGTCCATTACTGGGTTTAGCTCTCTTCCGCTGGTGCATATTCCATTGTCCATTACTGGACTTGGCGCACTTCCACTGGTTCATAGTCTATAGTCCACTACTGGGCTAAGCGCTCTTCCGCTGGTGCATAGTCCACTGTTCATTACTGGTCTTAGCGCTGTTCCACTGGTGCATAGTCCATTATCCATTACTGTGTTTAGGACTATCCACCGCTGCATAGTCTCTTGTCCATTGCTGGGCTTAGCGCTCTTCTACTGGTGCATAGTCCAATGTTAATTACGGAGCTTACACTCTTCCGCTGGTGCATAGTCCATTGTCCATTATTGGGCTTAGCTTTCTTCCGCTGGTGCATAGTTCATTGTCCATTACTGGGCTGAGCACTCTACCACGGGTGCATAGTCCATTGTCCATTACTGCGCTTAGCACTCTTCTACTGATGCATAGTCCGATGTCAATTACTGGGGTTATCGCTCTTCCGCTGGTGCATAGTCCATTGTCCATTACTGGGATTAGCTTTTTTCTGTTTGTTCATAGTTCATTTTCCATTGCTGGACTCAGCACTCTACCCCGGGTGCATAGTCATTGTCCAATACTTGGCTCAGCGCTCTTCCACTGGTGCATAGTTCATTGTCCAATACTGGGATCAGCGCTCTTCCACTGGTGCATGGTCCATTGTCCATTACTGGGTTTAGCACTCTTCCACTGGTTTATAGTCCATTGTCCATTACTTGTCCATTACTTGTCTTAGCTCTCTTCCACTGGTGAATACTCCATTGTCCATTACTTGTCTTATCTATCTTCCTCTGGTGCATGGTCCATTGTCCATTACTGGGCTTAGCACTCTTCCACTGGTGCATAGTCCATTTTCCATTACTGGGCTAAGCGCTCTTCCACTGGTGCATAGTACATTGTCCATTACTGGGTTTAGCACTCTTCCACTGGTTTATAGTCCATTGTCCATTACATGTCCATTACTTGTCTTAGCTCTCTTCCACTGGTGAATACTCCATTGTCCATTACTTGTCTTATCTCTCTTCCACTGGCGCATAGTCCATTGTCCATTACTGGGCTTAGCACTCTTCCACTGGTGCATAGTCCATTTTCCATTACTGGGTTCAGTGCTCTTCCACTGGTGCATAGTCCTTTGTCCATTACTGAGTTTAGCACTCTTCCACTGGTGCATAGTACATTATCCATTACTGGGCTTAGCGCACTTCCACTGGTGCATAGTCTATAGTCTATTACTATGCTTAAGCTTATCCGCTGGTGCATAGTCCATTGTCCATTACTGGTCTAAGCGCTCTTCCAATGGTGTATAGTCCATTGTTCATTACTTGGCTTAGCGCTCTTCCACTGGAGCATAGTCCATTGTCTGTTACTGGACTCAGCACTCATCCACTGGTGCATAGTCCATTGTCCATTACTGGGCTTAGCACTCTTCCGCTTGTGCATAGTCCATTGTTCATTACTGGGCTTTTCTCTCTTCCACTGGTGCATAGTCCATTGTCTAATACTGGGCTTAGCACTCTTCCACTGGTGCATATTCCATTGTACATTACTGTGCTAAGCGCTCTTCCACTAGTGCACAGTCTATAGTCAATTACTGGGCTTAGCGCTCTTCCAATAGTGTATAGTCCATTGTCCATTACTGGGCTTGGGGCTCTTCCACTGGTGCATAGTCCATTGTCCATTACTGGGCTTAGCGGTCTTCTACTGGGGCATAGTCCATTGTTAATTACTTGGCTTAGCACTCTTTCACTGGTTCAAAGTGCATTGTCCACTACTGGGCTTAGGGCTCTTCCTCTAGTGCATAGTCCATTGTCCATTACTGGGGTTAGCTTTCTTCTGCTGGTTCATAGTTCATTTTCCATTACTGGACTCAGCACTCCACCGATGGTGCATAGTCATTGTCCAGTACTTGGCTCAGCGCTCTTCCGCTGGTGCATAGTTCATTGTCCAATACTGGGATCAGCGATCTTCCACTGGTGCATGGTCCATTGTCCATTACTATGTTTAGCACTCTTCCACTCGTTTATAGTCCATTGTCCATTACTTATCCATTACTTGTCTTAGCTCTCTTCCACTGGTGAATACTCCATTGTCCATTACTGGTCTTAGCTCTCTTCCACTGGTGCATGGTCCATTGTCCATTACTGGGCTTAGCACTCTTCCGCTGGTGCATAGTCCATTTTCCATTACTGGGTTCAGTGCTCTTCCACTGGTGCATAGTCCATTGTCCATTACTGAGTTTAGCACTCTTCCACTGGTGCATAGTACATTGTCCATTACTGTGCTTAGCGCACTTCCACTGGTGCATAGTCTATAGTCTATTACTTTGCTTAAGATCATCCGCTGGTGCATAGTCCATTGTCCATTACTGGTATAAGCGCTCTTCCAATGGTGCATAGTCCATTGTTCATTACTGGGCTCAGCGCTCTTCCACTGGTGCAAAGTCCATTATCCATTACTGGGCTTAGCTCTCTTCCACTGGTGCATAGTCCATTGTCCGTTACTGGACTCAGCACTCATCCACTGGTGCATAGTCCATTGTCCATTACTGGGCTTAGCACTCTTCCGCTTGTGCATAGTCCATTGTCCATTACAGGGCTTTGCTCTCTTCGACTGGTGCATAGTCCATTGTCCAATACTGGGCTTAGCACTCTTCCACTGGTGCATATTCCATTGTACATTACTGTGCTTAGCGCTCTTCCACTGGTGCACAGTCTATGGTCAATTACTGGGCTTAGCGCTCTTCCAATAGTGCATAGTCCATTGTCCATTATTGGGCTTAGCACTCTTCCACTGGTACATAGTACATTGTCCATTACTGGGATTAGCGCTCTTCTACTGGTGCATAGTCCAATGTCAATTACTGGGCTTAGCACTCTTCCGCTGGTGCATAGTCCATTGTCCGTTATTGGGCTTAGCTTTCTTCAGCTGGTGCATAGTTCAGTGTCCATTACTGGGCTGAGCACTCTTCCACTGGTGCATAGTTTTGACAGTACCATTATTGAACAATGTAATATAGTTAAAATTAATATTCTTCTGAAATTGTTTTAACTTTTTAGTGCAAATATATTTTTTTTTGTGTCCCGGATTCATTTTTTAGGCACCTCGAAGTCGCCAGTGGAAGTTTTAATTGGGGTTCCAGGCAGGTAAGACGAGCAAACCGATTTATAAAGCTCCCATATAAGCGAGGGGCCTTTCAACTCCCAGATTTTAAGTTGTATTTTTGGGCTGCGTTCGCCGGGCGCTTGTGCAGTTTATTAATCCTGTAAGACCCTGACCAAGTGGCTTTCTGCTTATCAGCTAGCCCAGGGGATGAATATAAGCCTTTTTTATACCATCTGCGGGACCCAAATTACTTCAAGAGAGTTCGCTTTAAGGTTGTGAAGGATGCTATTCGTATCTGGCAGTAAATCTGTATTAAATATTCAATTTTCTTTTTTAAGTAAAGAAACGCTACTGTTGTATAATCTTGTTTTCCTAGTACTGTTTCAAGATCCAATCGGAAAGGCCTGGGTGCGATATGGGGTTCCGAATATTGGACAGGTGTACAACTTAAATAGCTTCTGCTCATTTACCGGATTACAGTCTAACGAAGGGCTCCATAATCTCTTAAAAAAATATTTACAAGAGAGGGACTACTTTTTGACAGCATCTAAATTCCTTGATGCATCTGGAAGGTACAGAGTTGTAGCGGCATCTTTATAAAGCAAGTAGATTGATAAGTTTGGTATATCAGGTCCTTTGTCAGTATGTAACTGAGGACCATGTGCTATTGGATTGAAAATGGAGCCGGCAACTGGGGTCTGATGTTTACATCTTGGAGCTACAGAGCGCACTGGAGATTTTGGATAGATCAGTGACATGAAACTGCAACAATTCAAGACTATTTTTCTCATATATTACACACCAGAAATAATCTCTACATGGGGAGCCAATGTTTCTGGGGATAAAACTAAGAGGAACAAAATGTAGGCAGATTTTTGCAGATATGGTACTTATGTTCGCTGTATGTCCTGCCCGACAGGACCTTTCGACTCATGTAACCAAAATAATGTTGCGCTGTCGAGGCCTCCAGGTTTCATTATCCCCTAAAGAGATTTTGGTCAATGTTAAGTGTGAGGATGATGGTGGAATCAAATGCCTAACGACGGTAATGGTAGTCTGGTCCGGTTATGTCTTGCTTGTGTTTGGATCTCTGAGGAAACTGAATATTGGGCTCTTTTGAGACAAATCTATGAGTCAGAGTAGGCTCTTGCCAAAGCTAGAGGTCCTTCCTCCCTGAGGAAACTCGATAAAATGTGGGCGGGTCTCAGCTGGGATTTATCAAATGGAAATGTGATTGATGTTCTTTTCTTCAGATGACGTTCAGGGTCGGGCCTAAGCATTATTTACCTATTTTTTTTCTTTCTTTCTACTTCTTTTTTCTTCTGTATGCATATGTTGCTCACAGAGCATTATGTACTGAACATTTCTGACTTGAAAAATAATAAAAAATGAATTAAACAAAAAGGTTTTGACAAGACCTCTTCTGGATTATGTACCTGTTCCCCCACCTGTGATGACCGCCACTGTACCACGCTCAGTCTCTGAGCCATATGACTTGGGTGATGCTATCTCTTATCTGCCCTCCCATACTAAGATTGCTTCCTGGAATGTAGCTGACTCAATGTCCAAACATGTGTGCCCAACTGGGGCTTGTTTATAGAAAAAACAAACAAAAGGGAGTGCCTCAAGAATCCAACAATTGCATTGTAGAGTTTGTTCTCTTTGCTTCTTCTCTCATCCTTTCATCAAACACACATAGTTCAATGGTGTCAATATCAATGTACTCTTCTCTAATATCAAAATAACATGGGAGCCGTGATATGAAGTCTAAAAAATGCTCTATTCTTCAAAACATCAAAGAAACAGCCCAATCTACGATGTCATCAGGGTTAATGTATTTCTTTACAGCAATGTCACATAGAAGTCTACATGGAAAATGGATCGAATCTCCGTGGAATTCTAGTACAGCTCCTTTATTGTTGTATGGAAATACCAGGGGCCTTTATATAAATATCAGAGCTTAATATCCACACCCCGTTGGATTATGTAAACTCAGACTGGATAATATGGCACGCCACCACCGCCACTGACCTTCTTCCACCTGCTGCTACCTCGGGAAAGGGCAGACCCTTGGGTGGGCTTTCACTTTGGATCAAAACCACCCTATGATGAAGATTCTAGGAGATTGATATGGAAAGTGCAGAAATACAGTGTGTCTTTTTATTCTGGCAGGCATACTACCTAAACAATGAATATTGTAGGCATGGGCGTAGAGGATCTGAACTACAAGTAATCATTTGATTGGTACTCAAATGGCAGACCTGTCCGCAGATTCCTTTAAAATAGTGGCAGGTGATTTTAACTGTAAATTCGAGCCAGTATCCGTGCTCCCTGAGGATCCTATTGGTGATGAGGACCAAGCCTGGGGTGTCCCTCATCTCACACTCCCTCCTGTCAAGTGGTTGACTGCTGTCAGGTTACTGCTAAATGTGTTTACACTTAGTAATGGTCTTCAGGCATGTAATGGGAAAGCCAAATCTGACTGGGAGGGGAACCATATGTAACGTCATCCACAGTGTTCCAGCCTCATTGATTATATCATGGTGGATATTAGACTATTGCCTATCTTGATAGATTTGGTTGTAATCCCCAGGCAAGATTGTGATCAAAACATTGGGATCCCTGGGCAACACCCTCCTGCACACCTTACATGAGCCGTTGGCCAGAAGGTTGGTCCCAACCAACAATTGGCGTGGGCTTAACTGGGGTACTGTTGTAGAATCCAAAGTAGGCCTAGGGAAAGTGTTTAAGGTTGTGCCCACTGGTCTTTCTGGATGCTGTAGTTGCTGAGAATATGCCCCTTGATCATGTACATTCCATGATGAGACTAAATGCAATTCATAACTCCAGATTTGCCTCTCTCAGGAATTTATTTGTGGTAGAATCTAAGAATATCTCAAAGAGAAAGAAAGAGGCCCCTGGTATGTCAAATATTCTCAAGAGGCAAGGCATGCCTCTCTGGATCTAACAAAGGTGGGCCTAGAGATGCCAGGGGGCAGCCAGTTTACTCTACAAAGATTCAATTGTTAGTGCTAAAAAACTTGTAACATACAAAATGGGACTCCATGTTGAGTGCCATCAATGGCAAGGATTACTGTTCTTTCTAGTGCATCATGGTCAATGGTAATTGTGGCACCTTTGCCGCACTAGACAGTAATGTTTCTGCTGCTGCCTGGGTTGAGCATTTCTCCCAGTTATATTAGTGTGATGTCAACCAGGATCGGTCCCGGGTGCACCCATTGGCCCGGTAACACTGGTGGCAAGTAATAAACTCCCCAGCGATGTTGCAGTTCAGCTTCCCATTGAGACATTGACACATTGGATTCATTATTTATTTAGAATGGAAATCTCCTAAGTATTCAATTGGACCATACCAAATAAATCCCTGGGTTGGAAAAGATGCCTGGAGATCCTCTAAAGTCATATGGAGATGTATAGTGCCCTCACTTTTCCTTATTTTTAGCACTATCATGAATGGTGCACCTATACCCCCCACAAGGGCTGGGGCTGAGATAGTCCCAATATTCAAGGTTCCTACCCTCCAACTACAGAGCCTTATTGACAGCTCACAGAAGCTGCTAGTTGGATCATCTTGAACAGGCTGAGTGAGTGGCTGTCCAACACTAGTGCACTGACTATATTGCAGGCTGGTTTCAGGGATGGCATTGGAACAATAAATCAGGCATTTTGCCTGCAGTTGCAGTACTGGAAAGACATCAATCTGGGGTGTGAGAAGTTGGCCTGGTATATAATGCTCACTAATTCTTAGTGATCACTTTGTACCATGCCAAGCAACCCTTATGATGATGGTTGTAATTCAACCTTGTAGACCAGTTATCCTAACGTGGACAAAGCAGTCTTAGGCTAAACTCTGAAAGGCATGTGAAGCCAGCTGTTATACCATACACAACCCCCTTGAATACCAAATGAAAGGGACACCACACAGATATATATTGAAAATATATTTTGATTTATTAACTATAAAATCCCCTGGACTCTTTATGAGCACAGAAGCACAAGCGTTAAATCACAAGACAGTTTAAAATACACAAAAGTTGCACAATATGGATGAGCCCTAGGGGCCACCTAAACCATATACTAAGAAAGTGGTATAAGAGATACCAGGAGGAAAATGAAGAGGCCTAGGGCCTTGGGAATCGCTGGAGCTATTCGGGACTGGAAATAACTAAGTCGGGAAAGGCCCACGGGACTCGGGTGCAGTGTTCAAAGTGCACGCACTTTCCAATGCAAAGTCTATGGTGCGTAAAAAGTACAAAGTTAGAAAGTTAGGAACCTTCCGAGTGACCTACGGAGCTGAAATTAAAACACAGGCCCTTGGGATGTGTACCAGTGCAGGAGCACCGGCGGAGCTGAGTTACCTCACCCACAGGAAGCGGGTGCACAGGGTCGAAGTAGTGTCGGGTTTCGTCACGCTGGTCGATGGTGCTTGGAGCTGAAGATGCTGCAGGCGGCTCGATGAGAAGAGTTCCGGTGGATCCAAGGGTGGATCTGAAGATGTGAAGACCTGAAAGCAGAGGGGACAGTGTTCAAAGTCACTAGCCAGTGACTACCGTGGAACCAGATTGGAACCAGGCGATGTCGGGTGCAAACAGGCGTTGTCGGGTAGCTTCTTTCTGCAGCCACGTGGATACCCGGGGTCAAGAACGTCCAGGAGTCGGTCACGAGCTGTCCCACGCAGGCTTCTCGCTGTTGGCGGTGTCGGCACCTCGATCGGAGCAAACAGGCCTTGGCAAAGGCAAGCCAGGCAGAAGTTAAAAGATGCTTAACACTCGGACCAGCAAGGTCAGAGCGGGTGCTCCTTTTCACAGGAGCTTGGGTAGGTCTGGAGCAACCAGACCTGCTGTGTAAATCTTCGGGTTCGTCGCCAAGATGGCCGCTGACCACGTGGCTAGTGGCCGGGATGGCGCGTCGAGTGGCACAATGCAAAAGGGCCCCACGCAGATCGTGGAGATGCTGGAGGGCTGATCTTCGGTGCAAGGGCTGCTCGGTGGTGGGGGTTCTCAGTCCCCAAAGCACAACGTCGAGGATGCCTCAGAAGCTGTGCAGTCAGCTTTTCGAGTGTCTTCCAAGAGGTCCGGTCCCACGTCACTCGGTGCCTCCACGGGTCCCTTCTTTACAGGGACTGTGGATCGGGCTCTGAGAGGTCTGGGAGTCTGGTTCTTGTTGGGCTCTGGGCTCGGTCTCCGGCGGGAGGCGGCGGCAAAGCAGACGTCGAGTTGCTGGTTGGTACCTGTGTTCACAGGGTGGCCACTCCTAGGCCACAAGGGAGATTCTCTTCAGTCTTCTGTGCAGCAGAATGTCGAAGTCCAGTCTTCTTCTTTGTTTAAAGTTGATTTCAGGATGATCTGCTGTGCAATGGCACTGCTCCCCCTCTTATTCCCAATCTAGGGGGTGGATCACCTACTAGGTCCCTCCTCTGGGAGGAACCAGGAAGGGGGGCGGTTACACCCCCTTTCCTTTGTCCAGCTCCGCGCCAGGACTGGGGCTGGAAGGCCCCAGAACCGGTTTGGACTGGCCTATGCACGGGGACACCTTGTGTGCCCCGGGCATGTCTGATTCTATTCAGCCCTGTCCTACCCAATACACAAAATCCTGTCTGGGGTGGTGCTCGCACCTCCCAAGGCAGGAAACCCTTTGTCCAGGCCACCATCTGCCGAGTTTCGGTCAGCAGCAGGAGGCCAGACTTGTGTCTGTGGTGGCAGCGTCCATTTTGTGAAGCTGAGGCTCTGTTTAACTTTAACCGGGGTTAAGGCTACACACATGTCGTGTCCCTCTAGAAGGGTGGAATGCTATCCCCGTCGCCAGAATTGGCGAGGGGATAGTATTCCAATTCGTATGACACCTTACTCGACATGTTTTGATAAAGCCAAACCAAAGATAGCATTTAACCGCGAGGATTATAATGCACTTAAGAGTATATGGTATGGCAATATCCCGGAACAGCTTAGGGAGTTGTTCCCAACAGCTGCAGACAGGCTCAGCTCATGCTAGAGCACCATCTCACATATTTCCAAGCACTCTGCCTCCAGGATTGATGAGGCCTTCCATAGGAGTGGCTGATAGGAACATATGTGTCCAGTTTAGGGTTAGGCACAGACATACTGTACCTAAGTAAGAGGTGGTTACACCGACTTACCCAAGCTGAGTGATCAGCCAGTTGTGTCAAATATGGAGGCCAGGCCAGGGGTGGCATAATACATGCTGCAGCCCCTGGTAGGCCTTGGATACACCTATGCCCTGGGCACCTAGGGTGCACTAATACAGGGGCTCATAAGGTGAACCAGTTCCAATTCGTAATGCACCTAAAGTGCATTGGCATCAATTTAGAGAGAGAACAGCAGGCTGTGGGTCTGATTAGCAGGCCCACAGCCACATTAAGTCAGAAACCAGTGAAGCAAAAAGCAAAAATTTGGGGTGACCATAGGATAGCAGACCCTACTCTCCTACATAACCCCCCCCCCCAAACGCAGGGACATTAGACTAACCTTGACCAGTTGTGTCTTCATGTTCTAAGTGGAAGTACCTGGAGAGACCATCTGCGTTGCCATGGTCAGTCCCTGGGCGGTGCTCCACTGTAAAGTCCATCCCCTGTAGGGAAATGGACCACCTGAGTAGTTTGGGGTTTTCACCCTTCATCTGATTAAGCCATAGGAGGGGCTTATGGTCGGTCTGAATCTTGAAGTGAGTGCCAAATAAGTATGGTCTCAACTTCTTCAGGGCCCACACCACAGCAAAGGCCTCCCTCTCTATAGCTGACCAACGTTTCTCTCTGGGGGTCAGCCTTCTGCTAATGAAAGCAATGGGCTGGTCCTGGCCATCTACATTAAGCTGTGAAAGCACTGCTCCCACTCCCAACTCAGAAGCATCTGTTTGGACAATGAACTCTCTTGAGTAGTCAGGACTCTTCAGGATAGGTGCAGAGCACATGGCCTTCTTCAGGTCATCAAATGCCTTTTGACAGATTTCTGTCCACTGAACCTTTTTGGGCATCTTCTTGGATGTCAGATCATTAAGAGGGGTCACAATGGACCCATAGTTCTTAACAAACTTCCTGTAGTACCCAGTCAGGCCCAAGAAAGCTCTGACCTGAGTCTGGGTAGTTGGAGGGGACCAGTCCTTGATGGTCTGGATCTTACTCTCCAGTGGTTGAACTTGGCCTCCACCTACAAGGTGGCCCAGGTATACAACCTTGCTCTGCCCTATCTGGCACTTTGTTGCCTTGATAGTGAGGCATGCCTTCTGCAGAGCCTCAAGCACTTCCTTCAGGTGGACCAGGTGATCCTCCCAGGTGGAGCTAAAGACAGCAATATCGTCCAGATAAGCTGCACAAAAGTCATCCAACCCAGTGAGGACTTGATTCACCAACCTTTGGAAGGTGGCAGGTGCATTTTTCAAACCAAAGGGCATCACCACAAACTGATAATGCCCACTAGGGGTAGAAAATGCTGTCTTGGCTTTAGACTCCTCAGCTAACCTGATTTGCCAGTAGCCAGCTGTCAAGTCAAATGTGCTCAAATATTTGGCAGAAGCCAACTTGTCAATGAGCTCATCTGCCCTTGGAATAGGGTGTGCATCTGTCCTGGTGACAGCATTGAGTCCTCTGTAATCCACACAGAACCTCATCTCTCTCTTGCCATCTTTGGTGTGAGGTTTGGGGACCAGAACCACTGGGCTAGCCCAGGGGCTCTCTGAAGGCTCAATGACACCTAATTCCAGCATCTTTTGTATGTAAATGTAAATGTATTGGCATTTATATAGCGCACTACTTACCCGTAGGGTCCCAAGGCGCTTGGACCGCTGCGAAACCCTTCCTGGCTTCCCTGAGAGATGGTCCCTTAATGGGTATCTCCAGGGTGAGACCAGGCATCCCCGGCGGTCTGGTGGGGCCGTTAGTGAAGATGAGGCAAGCTAATGCCCAGAGTTGCCGAGTGTGATCGCTGATCAGAGTGGGCACCGAGGCGAGAGAATTATCGAGTCCGCTGACCCTGGTCCAGAAACCTGCCGCGCCGGGAATCGAACCCTGGTCCCGGGCCGTCCTCTGCTCTCGGGTCTGCCGCCTCTAACCAGTGAGCCACACTACTTCACTGTACCTCAGTCTTTATACAGTCCCTGACGTGGTCAGGTTGCCTGTAAATCTTGCTCTTTACAGGAAGACTGTCACCAGTGTCCACCACATGTGTACACCAGTTAGTCTGACTGGGTGTCAAGGAGAACATATGTCTGTATGCCTGTAGAACTTGTCTGCAGTCATGTTGCTGATGTTCAGTGAGGCTGCCACCTAAGGCCACACCATCAACTGAGCCATCCTCAGGGTTCTGAGTGAGCAGGTCTGGGAGAGGGTCACTCTCTTCCTCCTGTCCCTCATCTGTAGCCATGAGCAAGCCCATGTCTGCCCTGCTGACATATGCCTTCAATCTGTTCACATGGAGCACCCTGTGGGGGCTCCTGGGAGTTCCTAGGTCCACCAAGTAGGTAACCTCTCCCTTCTTTTCCAGAATTGTATGGGGTCCAGACCATTTGTCTTGGAGTGCTGCTGGGGCCACTGGCTCCAACACCCATACCTTCTGTCCAGGCTGAAATTCAACAAGGACAGCCTTTTGGTCATGCCAAGCTTTTTGTAATTCTTGGCTAGCCTCAAGGTTTTTTGATGCCTTTTCCATGTACTCTGCCATCCTGGAGCGGAGACCAAGTACATAGTCCACTATGTCCTGTTTAGGCTTTTTGAGAGGTAACTCCCATCCTTCCTTCACTAGACACAGGGGTCCTCTTACAGGGTGCCCAAACAACAATTCAAAGGGGCTGAAGCCAACCCCCTTTTGAGGGACCTCTCTGTAAGCGAACAAAAGGCAGGGCAGAAGGATGTCCCATCTTCGCCTGAGCTTTTCAGGTAATCCTTTAATCATGCCCTTTAGGGTCTTGTTGAACCTCTCAACAAGCCCATTGCATTGTGGGTGATAAGGAGTGGTGAATTTGTAGTTAACACCACATTCTTTCCACATAGCTGTCAAATATCCAGACATGAAGTTGGCACCTCTATCTGATATTACCTCCTTAGGAAACCCCACTCTGGAGAAAACTCCAAGTAAGGCCCTGGCCACAACAGGAGCTGTTGTGGTCCTAAGTGGAATTGCCTCTGGGTACCTGGTGGCATGATCCACTACCACCAGTATGAATCTGTGCCCAGATGCTGTAGGGGGATCCATTGGACCAACAATATCAATCCCCACTCTTTCAAAGGGAACCCCCACCACAGGTAGTGGTATCAGGGGGGCCTTTGTTGTTCCACCTGCTTTACCACTGGCTTGGCAGGTTTCACAGGAGCGACAAAACTCCTTGGTGTCTTCAGACATGTGAGGCCAGTGAAAGTGAGGGACAAGCCTGTCCCAGGTCTTGTTCTGGCCTAGGTGTCCTGCTAAAGGAATATCATGGGCCAAGGTGAGTAGGAAGCCCCTAAATTGCAGAGGTATAACCAACCTCCTGGTAGCACCAGGCTTGGGGTCTCTAGCCTCTGAATAAAGGAGTCCATCGTCCCAATATACTTTATGGGCACCTTGAGCATTCCCAGCAGCCTCAGCAGCAGCCTGCTGTCTGAGGGGTTCAAGAGAAGGACAGGTTAACTGAGCCTGCCCCAAGTCTGCCCTAGAAGGTCCCCCTGTCCCCAGAAACTCAACCTGATCAGGTTCAAGTTCTTCAGGGACAGTTACTTCAGGGGTCTCAAGATCAGTTTCCTGTGAAGCCTGATCCTCACTTGTAGGCAGTTGGGAAGGCACAGCCTTAACCCTCCTGTTCTTCTTCTTGGAAGGTACTTGGTCCATTGTTCCAGGATCCAAGACCTGAGGTTCAGAGAGGCACTTTTTGGCCTGTGACCTGGTCACAGCAAGGACATGTGATGATATCCCTAACATCTCTGCATGAGTCCTGTATTCAACTTCTGACCATAGAGAGTTCTCCAGGTCATTGCCCAACAAACATTCTACTGGGAGATCAGCACTAACCACAACTTTCTTTAGGCCAGTTACCCCTCCCCAGGAAAAGTTAACAAGTGCCACACTATGTGTAGTAGTGACATTGCTGGCATTGGTCACCAGGTAATCATCGCCTGGCATGTATTGTCCAGGGTCCACAAAGTTAGGTGTCACCATAGTGACACTGGCACATGTGTCCCTGTAAGCTTGAGCCACTTTGTTGTTTATCAAAGGCGTCTGTCTGTATTTGCCCAGGTTACTGGGACTGATGTCAGGGGTCAAATCTATGTCCCCTTCACAAACCAGAACAGCCTGTGTAAGGGTTCTGACTAGGTCAGAATCTCCTTCAGTTCCCAAAGTGATACCCACTAATCCCTTGGCTTGAGGACCAGCACTGCTAACTGTACTAGTGGGTGCAGGTGCCTTAGGGGCTGCAGTGCTGGGGGCTCCACCCTTTTTACACTCACTTGTCCAGTGAGAGGTGTTTTTACAAGTTTTACACCAGGGTTTCTTCTGACCTTCTTTCTTCTTCTTCTTGGAAGTTTGGGACCCACCCTCTGTCTCAGTTTGGGGCCCTGTTGAAGACTTCTGGTCTTTAGTTTTCTGCTCCCCACCCTTCTGGTCTGTTTTCTTCTGGTCACCACCCTGGTTCTGGTTCTGGTTCTTTTGCTTAACTCTGGTTCTTACCCATTTATCTGCCCTCTTTCCCAATTCTTGGGGAGAGGTCAAATCTGAGTCAACCAAATGTTGATGCAACTGCTGGTTCTGACAATTATTTAAAATGTGTTCTCTCATCAGCAAATTATACAATCCTTCATAGTCTGTAACCTTGCTTCCCAGCAACCATCCCTCCAGAGCCTTAGTGGCACACTCAACAAATTCAGACCAGTCCTGAGTCTGTGTCTTCTGGGTATCTCTGAACATTAACCTGTACTGTTCAGTGGTTAAGCCTAACCCATCAATCAGAGCACTCTTCAGGACCAGGTAGTTTCTAGAATCCCCATCACTAACTGTGAGGAGTCTGTCTCGGCCTCTACCTTCAAAGGAGAGCCACAAGATTGCTGCCCACTGCTCCTGAGGAATCTGCTGTACTCTGCAGGCTCTCTCCATTGCAGTAATCCATTTATGGATATCATCCCCAGCTTTGTAGGGGGGCACAATCTTACTCAGGTTTCTATTATCAAAAGACCTGTCTTTATCCTTGTGGATATTGCTGCCACCAGTGGGTTCTATTACCCCACTCTCTCTAGGCTGTCTTGCTCTAGCAAGTTTCTCTTGGGCCAGGGCAATCTCTAACTCTTGTCTCTGGACTCTCAATTCAGCCTCTCTAATTTGAGATTCTCTCAATTTGGTCTCATGTTCCCTTCTCTGAGGGCTAGTCATCCTTCTTCTGGAGTGACCATGAGAACCTCTAGAAGCATGGGAGTTGTCAGAGTCACCTGAGTGAGTCCTTCTCCTCCTAAGCTCCTGGTTAAGTCCACCTGGGGGTCTGAATGGGTTGTTACCTGATTCATTCCCAAGTAAGCTTAAGTTAGCCTGGTTCAGTCTACTGACCAGCACCTGACTATCTCTGTCATCATCTGACTCACTGCTTTCCACCTCCTCCCCCTCTTCTTCTTCCTCTACATCTACCTGAGGAGCTCCAGTGGTGGAGGCTTCCTCATCTACCAGGATGATAGGGGCAGGGGTGTCTACAGTGTCATCCTCTGAAGGATGGCCTCCTTCAGCCTCCCCTGTGGGGTTTGCCTTAGAGGGCTTTAGAGTCTCAGACTGGTCTAAGAGCTCTCTTAGGTGGTCTGTAGTAGGGGAAGGCCCTGTCTTCAGACCCCTTAAGACACAAAGCTGTCTTAATTCCTTAAAGGAAAAAATAGCAAATTTGGATGGTGCCCTTGGAGGGTCACTCTCAACAGAGACATTCCCAGTGGAACCCTCTGCTCCAGACATTGCTCTAGTGTGGATGGATGTGTTGCAATCTACCTACACTGGTGTTTACCTACTAAACCTATCTAGTAGTTGTAGCTAGGGTGTGCTACTCCCTTTGCTCTACAACAACTAAGTTCAGTAGAACTTATGTATACTAGTCTTGTTTTATATGTACCTAGCAGGTACCTGTATGATCTTTCAAATGATAATCTCAAAGATTGTAATGGTAAAACAACAGCAAGCTCAGATCCCAATCCGCTGCTCACCAATGTGAGAAGTTGGCCTGGTATATAATGCTCACTAATTCTTAGTGATCACTTTGTACCATGCCAAGCAACCCTTATGATGATGGTTGTAATTCAACCTTGTAGACCAGTTATCCTAGTGGTAACGTGGACAAAGCAGTCTTAGGCTAAACTCTGAAAGGCATGTGAAGCCAGCTGTTATACCATACACAACCCCCTTGAATACCAAATGAAAGGGACACCACACAGATATATATTGAAAATATATTTTGATTTATTAACTATAAAATCCCCTGGACTCTTTATGAGCACAGAAGCACAAGCGTTAAATCACAAGACAGTTTAAAATACACAAAAGTTGCACAATATGGATGAGCCCTGGGGGCCACCTAAACCATATACTAAGAAAGTGGTATAAGAGATACCAGGAGGAAAATGAAGAGGCCTAGGGCCTTGGGAATCGCTGGAGCTATTCGGGACTGGAAATAACTAAGTCGGGAAAGGCCCACGGGACTCGGGTGCAGTGTTCAAAGTGCACGCACTTTCCAATGCAAAGTCTATGGTGCGTAAAAAGTACAAAGTTAGAAAGTTAGGAACCTTCCGAGTGACCTACGGAGCTGAAACTTAAAACACAGGCCCTTGGGATGTGTACCAGTGCAGGAGCACCGGCGGAGCTGAGTTACCTCACCCACAGGAAGCGGGTGCACAGGGTCGAAGTAGTGTCGGGTTTCGTCACGCTGGTCGATGGTGCTTGGAGCTGAAGATGCTGCAGGCGGCTCGATGAGAAGAGTTCCGGTGGATCCAAGGGTGGATCTGAAGATGTGAAGACCTGAAAGCAGAGGGGACAGTGTTCAAAGTCACTAGCCAGTGACTACCGTGGAACCAGATTGGAACCAGGCGATGTCGGGTGCAAACAGGCGTTGTTGGGTAGCTTCTTTCTGCAGCCACGTGGATACCCGGGGTCGAGGACGTCCAGGAGTCGGTCACGAGCTGTCCCACGCAGGCTTCTCGCTGTTGGCGGTGTCGGCACCTCGATCGGAGCAAACAGGCCTTGACAAAGGCAAGCCAGGCAGAAGTTAAAAGATGCTTAACATTCGGACCAGCAAGGTCAGAGCGGGTGCTCCTTTTCACAGGAGCTTGGGTAGGTCTGGAGCAACCAGACCTGCTGTGTAAATCTTCGGGTTCGTCGCCAAGATGGCCGCTGACCACGTGGCTAGTGGCCGGGATGGCGCGTCGAGTGGCACAATGCAAAAGGGCCCCACGCAGATCGTGGAGATGCTGGAGGGCTGATCTTCGGTGCAAGGGCTGCTCGGTGGTGGGGGTTCTCAGTCCCCAAAGCACAACGTCGAGGATGCCTCAGAAGCTGCGCAGTCAGCTTTTCGAGTGTCTTCCAAGAGGTCCGGTCCCACGTCACTCGGTGCCTCCACGGGTCCCTTCTTTACAGGGACTGTGGATCGGGCTCTGAGAAGTCTGGGAGTCTGGTTCTTGTCGGGCTCTGGGCTCGGTCTCCGGCGGGAGGCGGCGGCAAAGCAGACGTCGAGTTGCTGGTTGGTACCTGTGTTCACAGGGTGGCCACTCCTAGGCCACAAGGGAGATTCTCTTCAGTCTTCTGTGCAGCAGAATGTCGAAGTCCAGTCTTCTTCTTTGTTTAAAGTTGATTTCAGGATGATCTGCTGTGCAATGGCACTGCTCCCCCTCTTATTCCCAATCTAGGGGGTGGATCACCTACTAGGTCCCTCCTCTGGGAGGAACCAGGAAGGGGGGCGGTTACACCCCCTTTCCTTTGTCCAGCTCCGCGCCAGGACTGGGGCTGGAAGGCCCCAGAACCGGTTTGGACTGGCCTATGCACGGGGACACCTTGTGTGCCCCGGGCATGTCTGATTCTATTCAGCCCTGTCCTACCCAATACACAAAATCCTGTCTGGGGTGGTGCTCGCACCTCCCAAGGCAGGAAACCCTTTGTCCAGGCCACCATCTGCCGAGTTTCGGTCAGCAGCAGGAGGCCAGACTTGTGTCTGTGGTGGCAGCGTCCATTTTGTGAAGCTGAGGCTCTGTTTAACTTTAACCGGGGTTAAGGCTACACACATGTCGTGTCCCTCTAGAAGGGTGGAATGCTATCCCCGTCGCCAGAATTGGCGAGGGGATAGTATTCCAATTCGTATGACACCTTACTCGACATGTTTTGATAAAGCCAAACCAAAGATAGCATTTAACCGCGAGGATTATAATGCACTTAAGAGTATATGGTATGGCAATATCCCGGAACAGCTTAGGGAGTTGTTCCCGACAGCTGCAGACAGGCTCAGCTCATGCTAGAGCACCATCTCACATATTTCCAAGCACTCTGCCTCCAGGATTGATGAGGCCTTCCATAGGAGTGGCTGATAGGAACATATGTGTCCAGTTTAGGGTTAGGCACAGACATACTGTACCTAAGTAAGAGGTGGTTACACCGACTTACCCCAGCTGAGTGATCAGCCAGTTGTGTCAAATATGGAGGCCAGGCCAGGGGTGGCATAATACATGATGCAGCCCCTGGTAGGCCTTGGATACACCTATGCCCTGGGCACCTAGGGTGCACTAATACAGGGGCTCATAAGGTGAACCAGTTCCAATTCGTAATGCACCTAAAGTGCATTGGCATCAATTTAGAGAGAGAACAGCAGGCTGTGGGTCTGATTAGCAGGCCCACAGCCACATTAAGTCAGAAACCAGTGAAGCAAAAAGCAAAAATTTGGGGTGACCATAGGATAGCAGACCCTACTCTCCTACATGGGGGAGCTAGACTTTATGCGATCTTTGTGGAAGTTTTTGACATTGTCCCCAGTGAATCCTTGTGGGAGGCGCTAGTGGAGATGGGGGTCCCTGATATTCCTTTTGAAAGGTATATTTAGATTGCTAACAAATACGCTTAACTGAGATGCGTGCCCTACTGGTGAATTACCAGGCACAATCCCTGTAAATCTGGGAGTGCCCCAACCCTCTTTCTCCTATACATTAGTGACTTGGATCTCAGCTCAAGAAATGTGAGGGTGATGCCCCATGTCTTCCTGGGGTTATCCTACCCTACTGTTTGCAGATTATACTCTTTTTATATCTAAATCCGCCATGGGTCTCCAGAAACTTCTGGATTGCTTTGAGTCCTTCTGTAGGCAGCGGGTGCTGGAGATTCACCTTGCCATGACTAAATGCATGGTTTTTAATCCCTTTCCAACATCTTGTTCCAACCCGACTTTAAGTGGCATAGCACAGAAGAGAGTCCTGAGTGCTTTCATTGGTCTCCCCATGTTCAGACATCCAGGCTCAAACAAGAGTAATATTATGAGAGCATTCTGAGGGGCCAACATGCCTCTTTTTTTTTGTCCGATAAGTCCAGCCCTCGAAATCTATAAATGTCAGGCACTAAGGGGCTACATTGTATGGGGGAGAACTGTGGGGATTTTAAGATACCAGACCCTTCATGCAAACAGAAAACTGATTTATGAGGAACTTAAGCAATCTACCAGCCAACACTCATCCTGTCCATTATGCTTAGACAATGGTCTTAGACGTGTCAATGACATAGCTGATGCTGAAACTGCTGTGGTATTGCTTAAGTCTTTGGGTAGTCCCTGAGCTCATGCCAATCTGTAGGGCCTTATGTTTAGTTAATTATTTGCATTTATTATGCGCACGGCTACTCAAGAGTGTTCCGGCGCAATACCTTAAATGGCAACAGAGGGTCAGCGGAGAAATTAAACAAAAAGCAGAGTTTTCAGACGTTTCCTGAAAAGCTTTGGATCCTGGATGCTGCGAAGGTCATGGGGAAGTGAGTTCCTGGCATTTGCTGCCTTGCAAGCCAGGGAGCTGCCACCCATTCTCACAAGGCGAAAGCGAGGAATAACTGCCAAGAGCTGCGACGCTGAGCTCGGCTGTCTCGGGGGCACATAGAACTTAAACCGTTTCATAAGATATGACGGGCCAGATTGGTACAGAGTTGCATGCGCCAGAGTGGGAGCTTTAAACGTAACCAATTCCGCCACCGGAAGCCAGTGAAGATCAGTCAGATGTTTCTTTATGCTAGATCTTCCTGGAATTTTAAATACCTTGCTCCTGTGTTCTGTACGACTTGCAGTTTCCTCAGCTGGTACCCGGGTAGGCCAATGTACAGGGCATTCGCGTAGTCGATGCGTGAGAGGAAAAGGGCGCGGGTAACCATTTCTTTGACAGCCATAGGCAGGAAAGGGAGTGAAAGTGATCTTATTGTGGCAAAGCAATGCCCCGCTAGTTTCTTGATCTGAGTGGTGAACCGGAGATCTTCATTGAACCAGATCCCTAGGTTTTTAACAGACTGACCTTGGGAATTGGGGAGTGGATATTCAGCCGGCCAGAGTGATTCCTTAAACTGTGAAGGAAAAGTCCCATACGAGAGGATTTGTGATTTGTTTTCATTGCAATTGAGCTGTGCAGAAAGGAGCCCTTGAAAAACAGCTGTAAGGCAGGCTCTAGCCCTAGCACTGGATGAATCATTTTTACTCCATAGCGATGATCTTAGCACCCGGCTCCTCCGCCAAATAGATCAGAAGATGTTCTGGGGCCGCCTGGGGCCTGTAAGATTGCGTGGCTTCAGTCTGTGAAAGATAGGCTGGGTCAGATTGGGTTAGAGAACCTCTGGGATTCCAATGCAGATGCAACTTTAGTCTCAACGTCAGAGTTAAAAGGTGCCAATTGGCGCCACATTGGCAACTTAATTCTATATTCTCCTAGAGCTGGATCTCTTACTGTATCCTTTCCTGGAATTCAAAGATGACTATCAGCAGGAGGTGTTCTTAGACGAGATTGAGCCCCCCTTCCGTAGTCTTTATTCATCAAATTTCACATGAAGTCTTTGAGTACTAGTTCCTTAATAGCCAAATAGAAACGTTACCCTTGTGATTGAGACGGATTCTGTCCACTCTGCCACAGTCAGCTCTTTGGTGGTAGTTCCACCGCCATCAGACCGTGAAGGTCCATCCCCGATTACAATGGCGGGCACATTGCTGGAGGTCGGAGAGGCCAACCGACACACATCCGATGTGAGAGAGACTTGTATCCCTACAACAGTGGCGGTGCCTGCTCCGGTACCGCCATTGGGATCATAATGTCCCTTTCTGCCAGCCATTTCATGGCGGTTGACCTGGGGGCACCTATGGTGCTCTCCTACATATATGCCTACACCATGCGGCAGACACCGAATGATGCCTTCCACATAGGGCAAGGATATACAAAATGTGTATTTTTTGTACTGCGGAGTGTACTTGCAAACTGCAGCACAGGCCACAATACAAACATTTACATTGCGACCGCCTTCACAGCTAGTCGGGTGATCCCATTCCTGAGAGGATGTCGGTTGGACGAAAGCCTGACTGTTTTCATAATCAGGCCCTCAGTTACTGAATGTTTCAACCTAATTGTTTATACTCTGCAAAACTAATGTTGAGTCTGATAATGAGGATGAGGTTTTTGATTGATAGATCGAGGCGTTGAAGTAAAACCGCTAAAGGTAACATTTGGGGGATCTGAATTTCAGAGTGCCTAAACTTTGGGGTTTGGGTTTCTGCTCCCCATACTAACAGGTCCAGCTCAGTGCTTGTCAGTCACCAAAGGAGACATGAAATTCATGCTTCACCCATGACAATCACCTATAATCTGCAGCACACAACCCTTGTTACACAAGAAATTCACACCACACTTCACTCAGACCTACCTCTCTTTGGAATAGAGACGATCATCGGGGTGGAAGTCTGGATGTTATTTCCACCAGCTTCAGGCGCTACAAAGCAATCAATCTATGAATCCTTAGAGCACTTATTAGTGGATCACCAGGTTATCTATTTTCTTATCCTTGGAAATAATTTCCCTGTGCCACAAAAACCATTCCTTCGCCATTCATTTTTGGCCCAACTAAATGTTCTAGCCTCGATCCAATCTAACAGTTCTGATTAACATTTGCAACAGTTGTGTCAATGACATACTGAAAACCTTTCTTGACAAGTTATCATATATAAGGAGGAGCAAATTTACAAACCCCTTGGGACACTTTTGCACCACCGTTGTGTAATTTCTGTGACACAGCGGCAGCATAAAAAATGCAGCCAATTTACAACATGACACATCTCGGGAGATGTGTCATGTTGTAAAGGCCTGCATCACGTTACACCTGCATCAGGTATAATGTATACAGGGTTGGCGTTCCCACACAGGAAAACCTTGTATAAAATGTATAGATTTTATAGGTTGCCCTAGGTGCTGCCTGACCGCAGGGGTCCAAAATCTACATTACAATAGCGGCCAGATTGTTGGCGGTCCTTCAAAGCAAAAAAACGCTTCAAACAGAATTTAATCTGGCAACACCCCGAAACACTAGTTGTTGACACTTACCACTGCTCATCGAGAGGACAGAAGAAAATGGACTTCATTTTCCATACCAACAGGCCTGACCTGTGGGTCACCATCTTTAACTCACTCCTCCCCGTCTCCAAAACCACCTTCACTGAGCACAACCGTAAACTAACAATCTCCCCCCTGAACCAACGGTCCCTGACCAGAGACATCTTCATCACCATTTTCGTGAATGGCACCATTCTAATTCAGGCGAAAGACGAGAAGCTAGAGTTCTTCGACTCTTTCCTCCCCCCACTTAAGATGGCTACAGCTCACTACCCATACAAACCGACGCCCTCTCCCCCTAATGGCTCCCTACAAACTCCTAGTCTGCTTCCGCCACCACAGCGTCCCCACCCTACTGTGCTTAGTCACTCCGCCAATCATACGTCATCACCAGCCCTAGCTCCCCTTATTTCCCAACCCCCGTCCTCCAACCCTCTCACCCAGCCTAGAAGCTTACTCTAGCCCAAATCTGGGCAAGATGATCAACAGCTCTCCGAACGAGGGTTCCATCCCTGACTGACTCAAATTAGGACAAGTCACGCCATTTCTAAAAAAACTGTCCTTGACCCCTTGGACATGAACAACTTCAGACCGGTCTCGAACCTTCCGCTCCTATCCAAAATTCTTGAAAGATGTGTGCTGCCTCAGCTAATCCAAAACCTAGAGAACACTAATCTACTTGACCCGCACCAATCAGGGTTCAGAAAGGGCTGCAGCACTGAAACTGCAATCCTAAATGTCCTAGATGATCCGCACATGTCACTTGACTCCAACCAATGTAGCCTTCTCATCCTCCTAGACCTTTCGGCTGCGTTCAACACAGTTGATCATACCCTGCTACTCAATGTCCTCCAGGAGAGAGCGGGCATTGAAAAGACGGTCTTAAAATGAATCTCCTCTTTCCTCAACAACCACACTTAAAGAATAAAAATCAACAGCTTTGAATCGGACCCCTTCCCCATTAGTAGAGGAGTTCCACAAGGGTCAGTACTCTCCCCGCAACTTTTTACCATCTACATGGAACTCCTCACCTCACTTCTAAAGAACTCCAACATCCCCTTCCACCTCTATGCGGATGACACACAACTCTATCTGGAAAACAAATCGATCGCAGACATTCACAGTTTAAATGGTACACTTCTGGGGGTCCAACATTGGCTCTCATCCAACCACCCCAAACTTAATGAAGAAAAAACAGAAGTGCTCCTCATATCAAATAAAGATGAAAACCCCCAAATAGTAGAATGTCTCAAAGCCTTAAACGCCCTCAATGTTTCTCTAGCGCCAACGGACTCCGCAAAATCCCTAGGGATCACTCTCGACCCCAAACTGGACATGAAAAAACACATCCCAAAAACCGCAAAAGTGCGTTCCTTAACTTGAAACTTCTCTACAAAATAAAACCCTTCCTCCCCCAAAAAGATCTGAAACAGGCCACTCAGGCACTGGTGCTCTCCAGAATTGACTATGGCATCGCAGCACTGACTGGAACAGCCAAATCTCACCTGGGATCTCTTACCTCCATCCTCAACGCCGCAACAAGAATGGTCACAGGAACAAAGAAATATGAGCACATCTCTCCGGCACTCAAGGAACTGAAGTGGCTCCCGATAGACCTACGAGCCAGCTTCCGTACAGCTTGCCTCACACACAAAGCCCTACATACAGGCAAACCAGAATATCTGGCCACCAAACTCAAATGGGCCGGTCAGTCCAGGAACCTCAGAAGCTCCAACACGCTCCTACTCATCCCTCTGAAATTACAGGAACACAAAACCTCAAATAAATCCTTCGCGGGTAATGCTCCCAGGATCTGAAACTCCACCCCCCCCATATCAGAATGACCGCCTCCTTCCCGAAATTCATGACGCTACTCAAAGCCCTCTTCCTTGAGCGCTCTGGTTCGTAACGAGAACCACATGCCTGACTGTGAAAGACCGCTATCTCTTTGAACCCAGTGCCGGAGGATTCGCTCCTGATCTCCGTCCCATAATGCGCTCAAGTTGATGTTGTGCAGACTTTACTTCCCGCAGACGAGCCAAAGGACCGGGAGACTCGGAGGGCTTAGGGGCGGGAACATCGGTAATTGCGGACACAGACGGGTCGTCTTGGAGAGGCAGGGCTGAGAGTCCTTCGGCCACCGTCGAGAGAGGTATGCCCATCCTTACCCTCAACGCGCCCCCACCAGCCTAAAAAAGGAGAAAAACGAGCAACCGCAGAGACGGAGGCAATGTAAAGCGGCGCGCCTGACCTTAATATGGCGGCCGCGCTAGACATTCTCTACCATTAGATGTTGCCACTCTATAACACGGGGGCATAGTCAGCGAAGGAGGACTGGCGACCAAGAAGAGGAAGGAAGACTCACCAGACACCCTCCCTCCCCCCCCCCCCTAACCGACGATTACAAGTGAAAAGGGACTAACAAGTCCAGGTTTGGAAATCTAGATTAATTGAGGAACAGTGAAAAGGGACTAACAAGTCCAGGTTTGAAAGCAAGACTAATTGATGAACATTGAAAAGGGACCAAACAGCTAATGCTGAAAGAGAATGAGAGAAAGGCTGTTCAGGAGATCGCCCGGGACAAAGCGGGCTGACATTTTGAACTGTTCAATCTGCACTGACATTACACTGGTTACTATCTACAGATAAATCGAGCTCACAACCTAGGGTTAGTCAATTAATTTAATTAAATACTATTGAGGACAACATAAGTACGAGGTCTGATGAAAATAAGATTATAGAACATTTAATGAGAAGATTCTATTTGAAACTGTAGTCTGGAAGTCACTGTCTACATCGGCGTTTACACTGCTATTATTAATAAGAGCAATCCAAATAATCACAAAGGAAACTATACCTACCACCTCAAAACCATAATACTGACCCTCAACGTGAAGCGGAAATGGACGGAAGAAACCTAGGATCGACAGGGCTCAATGCAAAAAGCATAGAATATCCTTCAATTTTATCCAAGAATGCTGCCAAAAAATTTAAACACAATACTCTGAGAAAAAACCCGGACACGCTGTTCGCGGACCCATACTTTGATACATTTAAAGGCATCATGATAAATGACCTTATATTCTACACAGACAAAACAGCTAAATGGCGCAACACCCTGTCAAACATGCTGTTTACTAAAACCATAAAAAACATACCATATGGCACAAAAATAACAACTTCATTAACTAAAAGAAGTAGGACTGAATTATGCATTACCATGTATAAAACGGGAATAGTACTGATACAAGCGACTAACAGCGAACTCGTGAAATTTGAGACAACTTTCCAAATCTTAAAGAAACACATAGAAGAAACAAGCTCCCAAGAAAACATGACACCACTAGATGTCACGCTTGAAAACATTGACTCCAATACTAGAGACACCAGTCAAACCGGCGGCCCGAGCAATGAAACATCTAACATTGGAGATTTAACCGAAAACACGATTGTAACACCAGATTATGAAATAGATACGATAGAGATATCTAATATCCTTGGAATCAAAGAGAATAACCAGGCACCAAAGAAAATGCAGCGGATACTAACGCACAATTCCACCGTGCCTGAAGAGTGCACCCCAGCTCTAATAGAGTCCCTTCAGGAAGATAACGGTATAAAAAAGGTAAATGATATCGTCCCTCCTCATCCACACTCGGAGGCGAGACTTGAATCCCATAGAGCCCTACGCACAAAAACGCCCCCTACATTCCATAACATAGGAAGTAACAGGGATTCCTTAAATAGAGCCAGAAAGCTCAACCAAACTAAGGATACTAAGAAAAGATTTATGGGAACGAAAACAGGCTTTTCACGGAGTAGAGCAATCTCCAATACACTTCCAGCCAGATCTATCTTACACAGGAAATCACCCGAGCACAGAAAGAAGTCAAGGAGCTTCAGAAACTCGTAGGAAACCTGGCACAAAACTCGATGAAAATATCTCAGACAATTGGTAAAATCTGGGAGATGACGACAAGTACGCTCTCCAAGGTTTCACACATCCAGAATCTGGTACTCAGACCTAACAGACCTAATAGGACCAAGCCCCTGTCAAATGAAGAAACTCTGGCCTTACTCCGATCCTATGAACAAACTGCCCCTAGCAGAGAGGAGAATATCAAAACAGTACCTATCGACCCTAATAGAACGACCAGAAAGAATAACAGGCAAGCAATTCACCAAAACCTACAACACATTCAGCTAACATCAGCCGAATCTGATAATGGAAAACTCGTTAAATCACAGAATCCCTTGAAGTGCCTACTTCTTAACTGTCGGTCTGCAACTAAACATGCATCAGACATAGCCGCCCTCATCATCAACAAGGAAATTGACTTGGCCATCCTCACCGAAACATGGCTCAATGAATCATCGTCGCCTACCATGGATCTTCTAATACCACCGCAATATAACATCGTCAGGTTAGACAGACCAAAGAATGTGGGTGGAGGCATAGCTTGCATTCACCGCTCAGAGATTGAGGTCTGCCAATTCCAATCTGACCCCCTAGAATCCTGTGAATACCTTGGTGTTAATGTGAGAACACCAAATAATCAAAGCTGCAACTTGCATGCATTTTACCACCCACCAGGAGAGAACGCAAAATTCACAGAGCAACTGACAGAGATCATAACAACTAACTCTAATTCTGACGCTATTAACATATTTCTAGGCGACTTTAACCTCCACTGGGATGACGGCAATGACAAACTGGTTAACTCGCTTAAAGACTTCCTTAATGAGCTAAAGCTTACACAAGTATGCAACCAACCCACGCACACACAAGGAGCGACCCTAGACTGGATTATCTCAAGAAATACAGAGACATCAATCCTCGCTATAGACCCATGTGATTGGTCGGACCATCACATCATAACATTCATGATACCGACAATGAAAAAGGGAAAGACCGTGCAACCACGCAAGCTCAAGAAATTGATACGAGACACAAAAGAAGCCAATATGGAACGTCTGGTTAAAAGGTGTGAGAATGTCCTGAAGCCTCCCAACAATAAGCAAAATGTCAATGAGCTGACGGATCACTACATAACCTCGATCGGTAATATCGTTAATGACATCATGCCCCAAAAAATGAAAAAAGTCTCAGAGAAGCCAAAAAATCCTTGGTTTAACGAGTCACTCAACGAGGACAGGCGCAAACTGAGAATGGCTGAAAGAAAATGGAGACAACATCCTTCTTCCCCTGAGCTGAAAGCCCTCAGAAAAACAAGGAAAGAATATAACAAAAAGATAATCGACTCCAAGAAAGAATTTTTCAGAGCTGAACTGGACAATGCCAGAAACAGACCCCGAAAACTTTTCCAGATCTTAAAACAACAGTCAAATAAACTAGCCAAAACAGTTCAAGAGAATACAAATACTCCCATAAGTTGCGAAGAATTCTCCTCATTTTTCTCGGAAAAATCTAAAATGCTAGAAGTTGAACTTACAAAGGCAGCAGCAAACCTTATGACCCTTCCCCCACTGCAAAAAGAGACCAATATGTCAACTGAAGGTCTCCAAACAAAAAACAATGCAAACTGGGACACATTTGAACTATACGACCAAGAAAAGATCACCAAAACGCTGTTGGAACTCAGACCAAACAACCATTATCAAGACCCTCTACCGGGAAAGTGTGTAAGAGAGATCAACCACACTCTAATTCCAATCTGGACTGAGATAGTAAATGCCTCTCTGGCTCAAGGGATCCTCCCTGACTGTCTAAAAACAGGTCAGGTAGTGCCCATCATCAAAAAACCAACAGCCGATGCAACAGACCCAAATAACTATCGACCAGTGACTAACATCCCTCTACTGGCCAAACTCATTGAGAAATGTGTACAGGGCCAATTAAGCCAACACATCGCTAAGTTCTCCCTACTTGATGACTGCCAATCAGGTTTCAGAACAGGGCACAGTACTGAAACTGCGATTCTGCATATTGTCGATGACGCCCTACAGGCCCTAGACCGAAATCAAGCATGCCTACTGATTCTTCTCGACCTGTCAGCAGCATTTGACACGGTAAAGCACGAAGTACTAATGACCAGGCTACAAGACAGGATGGGAGTATCCGGAAACGTACTGAAATGGTTCAGCTCTTTTCTAAAGAACAGGACCCAGCGATTCCAGGTTAATCAAGCAATCTCTTCCCCAAGCCCCAATACAATCGGGGTCCCACAAGGCTCAACGTTATCCCCGGATCTATTCAACTTGTATGTAGAACCTCTCACTGAGATCCTTCAAAAATCACAGATATCCTATCATATGTATGCAGATGACACGCAAATTTACATGAAGATCAGCTCTCTTGAGGACATCGACCGAATAAACCATACTCTAATGGAAGCCTTGCGATGGTTAACAACGAACCATCTGAAACTAAACGCCCAGAAAACAGAATTCCTGCTAATCTCTCCGACTAAGAGCCAATCTGAAGTTAAGGAATGGACTAAACTGGTGACGGCGCTAAATTGCACCCCGACCCTAGTTAACTCAGCTAAATCACTAGGAATCACGCTAGATGAAAACCTCAACATGAAAGAACACATCAACTCAATGGCCAAGAGCGCCCGCTTCCACTTAAATTACTTAAGAAAAATGAAACCCTTTATCTCAGCAACAGATCTAAAACTGGCCATCCAATCTCTAGTTATCTCGAGGATCGAATACGGATGCACCACATTAGCTGGCCTACCGAAAACTTCCACAGCTCCATTAAAAGCCTGCCTCAACGCTGCGGCTAGACTCATCTCTGGAACGAAGAAATTCGATCACATATCTCCTCACCTGAAAGCTCTAAACTGGCTGCCTTACGAGGCCAGAATTCAAATGAAGATGGCCTGTATTACACATAAAGCTGTCCACTACAACATGCCTAGATACCTTGCCAAGAAACTTATGCCTTCAGGAGGCAACAGACCAACTAGAAGCACAAAAGACTTCCTATTACGACCAGCCTTTTTCCACAAGATAAAGACCTACAACAGAGCATTCTCCGGAGCTGCCCCCAGAATCTGGAACTCACTACCTCCAAACATCAGGAAAATTCAAAACACAGTAACATTCAAACGGGAACTTAAGTCTCACTTGATGAGTAAATTCCCTACATAGAGAATCCGTCTGTTTACTGGGATGATCATTTACGCTACCAGAGGGTGGCCCTCATCGAAAACTTGGAAAATTTGGAAAATTGAGGGCCGACAACTGTCTGCTTTCCATGGTCAAGTCGAGGATTGTCATGTTACTGTTTCCTCTCATACCTGGGAACTTATACTCTATCTCACAGTCATAATCTTTATAACTGCTACCTCACTATATTTATTTAACCATATTATCCTTATATACACTGAATTACCTTATAACTCTACCTCTCCATGCTTGTACCATTACCACGACACAAGCTAAGCCTAGTTCGTCACCAATTGCTAATTGCACAGACATTAGGAAGTATATATCTAACATGTCTATACAGTACATTACCTTCTACCTCATAATTATGTTTTTTGTTATTTACTGCTACCATAATGTCTACATGTTATTCTTTCCTTGTTAAGCGCTCTGATACCCACGGGTCTTGTCCGCGCTATACAAAACTCTATAAATAAATAAATAAATAAATAAATGTCTGTATTTGCTGTGAAGCGCTCTGATACCCTCGGGTCCAGCCAGCGCTATACAAAACTTCAATAAAGAAATAAATAGATAAATAAAAATCTGAAGTGAGACAGACTTGTATTCCTACAACAGTGGCGGTGCATGATCAGGTACCGACATAGGGATTACTATGTCCCTTTCCGCAGCCATTTCATGGTGGTTAACCTGGGGGCACCTATTATGCCCCCCTACAAATATACCTACACCATGTGGAAGGCACTGCATGGTGCCTTCTACATAGTGCAGGGATACACAAAATGTGTATTTTTTTGTACTGCAGAGTGTACTTGCAACCAACAGCACACGCCGCAACACAGAACATACACATCGCGACAGCCTTCACAAGTAGTCGATAGTCCCATTCCCGAGAGGATGGACGAAAATCCATCTGCATTCATAATCAGGCCCTCAGTTACAGAATGTTACCACGTAACTATTTATACTCTGCTAAACTAATGTTGGGTCTGATAATGAGGATGAGTTTTTTCATTGATAGATCGAGGGGTTGAAGTGGAACCGCTAAAGGTATAATTCGGGGTGATCTGAATTTCAGAGTGCCTAAACGATGGTGTTTGGTGTTCTGCTCCCCATACTAACAGGGCCAGCTTATGCTTGTCAGTCACGAAAGGAGACATGAAATTCATTCTTCACTCATGACAATCTATACTACTATTATAAAGAGAGAACTGGGAACCTTTGAGGCGGGTAAACTCGAAAAGTACACCACCAATCACAACACCCAATACAGCGTTGGAAAGGGGAGGTCCAGGAGATGGACATAGGCTATACAGCACCACACCATATACATTGGGGGGGAGAACGTTAGGTGAAAAGTGATATGAACGCCGCGTTCGGCGTCATGGGCGCATAACGCGGCGTTCGGCGTCATGGGCGCATACAACGCAACGGCGTGTGGGCGTGGCACGGGGAGGAGCGTGGAACCGACACCCGGTTCAGTGCAATGTGCGCCACTATCATGGTAAAGAGAGCGGCGGCGACAGTGGGGCCGTGGGGCTGAGACGGCCCCCGAGGATGACGCGGGCTATCATGGTGAGAGGGTACGGAGTGAACGGAGGGGTGAAGGGGACTGAAGAGAGGTAAGGGAGTTCCTGGTAGGGTGAGGAAAGGTACGCTTTTGGTAGGCTGAAGAAGTGAGACTGAAAGCAAGGACATGGGTGGGATGAGGTGGGGGGCCTGACTGAGGTGTAAAGTGTAACTGACGGGCTGGGAGGGTGTAGAGATTAAAAGGTGACGTGGGTTAATGTAATAGGCTGAGGAGGTGATGGGGTACACATGGGAGTGGGCTGAGATGAGGGAAGTCTGAGGTGAGTGTACTTGAGTGATAGTGTGAGGATGAGGTGACTGGGCTCAGGAGATTTGGGGGGGTAGGTGTGGAGGTGGATGGCCGGGACAGGTGAAGCTGAGGCTCTCAGAACAGAAGGCCATGTAGTTTGATGGGAAGTAGGCAAAAGGGGTAATTGGTAAGAGAGAGGAAGGAGCTGCCCGTGTCCGGGGTGCGCAATGCTGGTGAGTACCTTTCACCTCGCAAAGCCTACCCGGACAACGTCGGGACGGGCTGATAGTCACCTATAATCTGCAACACACACCTCTTGTTACACAAGAAATTCACACCAAACTTCATTCTGACCTACCTTTCTCTGGAATAGAGACGATCCTCGGGGTGGAGGTCTGGAAGTTATTTCCACCAGCATCAGGAGCTACAAAGCAAGCCGAAAATCAATGTATGAATCCTTTGAGCACTTAATTGTGAAGTACATCACCACATCCTCTTATTTCTTATCCTTTATTTTAGTTATTTATGTTTAAAGTTGTATATAGTGCGAACAGAATTCCGAAGGATATCAGAGCCTTTTACAAAGGAAGGAGGGAAGGTGATAGGTCCAATAATGACAACGGTAAGAGTTCACAACAGAAATTCTCGCCTAAATCGAAGACAAATAAATGCCTTAATCCCAGAACAAAAGAATCAAGGAGAATAGTACAATAAACGAGTGAGTAGCGTACTAAGAAAGGAGGTAAACAATGCGGAAAAAGGAGAATAGATCCAATATCGACTTCAAGTACGAATATACAACAGGAATACTCACCTGTTTCCCAGAACAAGTGATTCACAGGGAGTAATAAGAAAAACAAGAATATACAGGGCTGCGAAGGGGGACGTAGAATGCGGTAAAGAGGAGTAGGATCACATGAGGGTACAATGGTTGTAGGAACGAGATATGGAGCAAGTGATCCAAGCACAAATGAAGGTAAAAATGTGTTCATTAGGAATCTTTTGGCTTCCAATTTGAAAGCAGTCGTTGAAGAGATTCTGCGTTCTTCCTGTGGGAGAGAGTTCCAAATCCTAGGGGCCACACCGGAGAAGGCTCAGAGCCCGGGTCTCTTTTCCTAAGGATGAGTTGTTGTAGGAGGAGAGTGATAGCGCTTCTTGATGCTCTTCTACAGTAGGATAATTCAAGCTTTTGCGATAGGTACTTGGGAGTTTTGAAATGCAGGGCTTTGTGCACTAGACCGGCAATCTTTAACTGAATTTGAGCTTTATAAGGCTACCATTTAAGAGATTTTGGAAACAATTTCCCTGCTCGACAAAACCATTCCTCCTTTCCATCAGTAATTTTTGGCCCAACTAAATGTTCTTGCCTCTACCCAACCTAACAGTTCTGAGTAACATCTGCAACAGTGTTGTCAATGACATACTGAAAAACTTTCTCAACAAGTAATCATATATAAGGAGGAGCAGATTTACAAGCTCCTTGCAATTAGATAGTTTCAGAAATTTGTTCTGAAACATAGGTTTCCTTGCATATGATCCTAATGAAATGCTGTTAAGCTTGGAGTAGAGACACTGAGGCACTTCATAGATTAAGGTATTATTCATTATTATTAAATATGACATGTGTCTGTAACAAGTATAGCGTGTTCGAAGGGATTGCTCTAAGGCACGTTAATTAAATGGCTGGGCAAGGCGGCTGAGATTGAATATATAAAAGGTTTTACTATTACTCTATAGAGGGGCCACATAATGAAATTAAATGAATGAAATAGTACTTTTATGATGTTTAATGTGATTTCATGGTCCAGTACGGCATGTCATAGCTGAATTGTATTATTATTAAATTTGTAATGCATCAGTTCCAAAGTTCTTTTTGACGACTCTGTTTTAAGAAAATTGTTGCTTTTATTCTCCATGATAGTAATGATTATTATTAATTTGTCAGTAAAGACTTACATACTCGACTGATACACAGAATGCTTACCATATTCACTGTTGTGGTTTCACTCATATTTTTCTCTGATTTTAAACTCTCACTCTACCATGTAATGCACACTTCAGATTCTGAAATCCTCTAGTGAATTCTCCTCTTGTCGGTCAGCCCAGGTCTCCCTCCTCCATGGCAGACTACCCCCATACATCAGACAATGCACTTGAATATCTAACAATCAAGTACTGAAGAGAGCCAAGCTGACAAATATGACCTTATCTCTGATCATTCCCTGAATCCCAAAATCCTTGCCAACCCTCATGAATGACCTGAGAGTAACACATGCTGTGGAGAGACAGTTCCTCTCCGCCTTAATCTACTGTATTTAATATCATTATTCCGAAAGAAATCCATCATTAGTTACAAACTTCTTAATTTAATTTAGAAAGATTGAGGTGATGTTTTAAACTTTGAGACATTACATGCAGTGGGTAATTAAACTTTGTCAAGTTGTCACTTATTTCAAACAGTCAAAACACATTTGCTACATTACATTTGCCTTTTAATTGCCAACTCTAAGCATTACCACTCCACATTTTCAATCCAATTCTAAATTATCCTAGTAAATATATTGTGAAGGAATATGTGGTGATTGTATTTATGCTACAAAGAACAAGAAGAGTTGGAGGGTCTGTGAACCAAAAGAGCCGAGCCTATACGGTCCTATTTAGAAAACCACACTTTTGGATTGCACTAAACCAGACCAGGTGGTCACATGACAGAAGTATATGATAGATATCCTATCAGCCCACCCACTTGGCGGAGCCTCGTCATGTAGGACGTCTAACCAGGATGGTGAGTCCGAGCCCAGATTACCACAATTCGATCGGGTGCTGAAAGTGTGCACCATCGTAATCCTTTCTGACGGTGTCCTGCTTTGTTGATGTTCGATTAGTGCCTCTCGATTGTTGTTGAAGGCTCTTTTATGCGCCCGACGTATCAAGTGATTTGGGTAATGCCGTTCCTTCAGGTTCAGTGATAATTCTCTTGCATGTTGTTCATACAATCACTTTCAGCACCCGATCGAATATGGTGAAGAAAACAGTTCTGAAGCACTGGAAAATCCTGAACACGGCTTCTGGTGTAATACCTAGGCCTCTGTTCGCCTTCAAACGAGGGTCTAGTATCAGAGATAGCCTGGTTCATACAAGACCGAAGACACAGAGGAAGGAAACCACTACCACTTTGGATACCATCTGGAATACCACTCCGGTTCAGGGGCACTACCCTTGTGGTAACTCTACGGTTTGTCCACAGACCCGTAAGACCCTCTCAATTGATATTGGAACTTCTAGACCGTGGAAGCTGTTCAAACATACCAACTGCAACTCGGAGAGATTGATCTATATGATCACATGCCCATGTGGTCTGGCATATATTGGACACACCACCAGAAAAGTCAAGCTACGTATCAGCGAACATAAGAGTACGATACGGTGTAATAAACAGTCCACCTGCCTGACTAACCATTTTTTAATCGAGAAGCACAAAGCTGATGACCTGAGGTGGGTGGTTTTAGAACAACCCTTTATCCCAGCGCACATAACAGATGTCTCGCGGTTTCTTTTTATTAAGGAACAGCGCTGGATTTTTAAATTGAAAACTGACGTGTCGGGGTTGAACGATAACATACCTTGGGTGTCCATTTGACCATCTGGGATTCTCCATGGAAATATAACCCTCATGAACTGTCAACCCTCTACACTCTAATATTTCAGCTTAATAGCTTTCTATACACATTATATTATGTAGATCCTTTCCAGTGACCATACAATGTGTATTACACGTCAGCAATCAGTTAATATTACCCTAACATGCAAAAAGAACTGGGTGAGGTAGTGGTTCCTTCGTTGTTGAATCTATTCATTTTTCGCTCTGGGTACAGCCGGCTCAGTTGCTGCAGGTCAAGGTTCCTATAACTTACAGTGGTCAATGAACATCCCTTGTGGTTCACATCCATTCTTTGCAAATTGATCAATATTTCAGCATAGTGTGCCCTTTATACATCTCTCACACACTGCTCCTACATTTGGAATGTTGACTCGTTACATTTGATCAATACTGGAAATCCAGGCGCATAATATACCTCATAGCGCCCGTTATTTAATATCCTATGATTGTGTATTTCTATCATAAGTACGTGACTATGCACGAGTCTGAGCCTGCAATTAGCGCTTCAAACAACCCCATATCGCCGTTGTGATACTGTTCTAAGCGATATGTATATTTAACATCTGACGGGCAAACGAAGCGCAGCACTGTTTACCTGCTAGTCAGTTTCGTGTCTTGTTTTCATGCTACTGAGCATGCGCTCACTACGGGCATGTTTCCACTAACCGGAGGCACGCTTTACCTCCTCGCGCATGCCCGGTGCTTCGACCACATGTTGCCGAAACGCGACTCATTGGCGCGCATGCGCAGGGAATGGAATATACGTACATCGGCAACAGCGATAGGACAACAGCTGTTGTCATTCCTCCAATTAGGTTGGGTATAAAAGTGCGAGCCTCACCTCTCCTCGTTGCCTCCCCTTCGGCTTTGGTGTCAGCCGAGAGGTACCGACGGAGAGGTGAGTGGGCAGATCGCGGTATGCTCCTTCTGGCTTTGGGGGTCTCTCTGAGCACTTTGGTCCTGAGAAGTAAAACTCTCCAGGCTGATATATATCTCCAGCTTAACTTTAATACTGAGCATTTCACCTTTCCCTACCATTTTTGTGAGGTTATAGGTGTAGGCTATGGTTCTTTTTGTCCTTTTACAGTCTAGTATTGGGCTGTATTTTCACTCAGACTCACTACCCTTATAAACTTATCTATGAGCCATACAGTTTATTTCCATTCCTTGACTGTATGTTGCTTCTGAGTGTTCAACAAACTTAATAACTCAATTAGTATTACTTGGTCAATAGGGGTACTGACTCTTGGTTGACCCAGCCAGTCAGCGATTAAACACTAGTTGTGACTAGCAGTTATACCTTCTTTTGAACTCCATGGGACTGTGATCACTGTGGGCAATCATATAACCAGTTTTTTACATGCACAGACTTTATAACTTAGTATTGACTTAGGATACTTTACAGACCCTTTGAGTCACTCAGGCTTACATGTTTAAATTTATTTTGTTTGTGCATAGAGCGGGGCCTCAATCTCCGAGCTGTTGCCGGGTGAGGTGAGGCTTGACTCCCACATATTGCTGGGTAAGTCTTCTATATTTTTTGAAAAATTATGTTCAGCAATGACTGTGGTTTACTCTAAATGCAACCTATACTACTTTGATTGGCCGTCCTATTAGGGACTAGCCCAGCTGAGTCTTTTTAATGGTCCTCACGACGTGACTAGTTTGTTATGTTTAAAGAACACACAATAGTTGTTGTTTTTTTGTTTCTATTTACAGGATTACATCTTCTATCAACTACTGGTTCCATAGGATATGGTAGGATGGTCTATATGACCACTCCATTAGTTTTGACAGTCCGTTAACAAAAAAATTGGTCTGTCTTTTTCACTTTATACAATACTATTTGATTGTACCTTTGCAGTAGCGAAATCTTATCTATGTGGCCCTGAAGAATGCCGGTGTAGTTTCACCTGTTGGCAGAAACATGTTGGCCTAATCCACAACACAGCAAAGCAAACAGTGATTTTTTCACACTGTCCTACATCTCTTTTTAATCTGGCGTCCTGGTGAATATCAATAAAAAAAAAATCTTTTGCCTCGACCGTCATTTTAACATCACTTACTTCACTCCTTTTTTGTTTGCACTGCACTTTTTCAGCACCACTCTGTGGCATGGACACTTCCACTATATGAACCAGAAGTGTGTGTTGTCTGGCCAATTCATCTGGGCTCGGACTCACCATCCTGGTTAGACGTCCTACATGACGAGGCTCCGCCAAGTGGGTGGGCTGATAGGATATCTATCATATACTTGTGTCATGTGACCACCTGGTGTGGTTTAGTGCAATCCAAAAGTGTGGTTTTCTAAATAGGACCGTATAGGCTCGGCTCTTTTGGTTCACAGACCCTCCAACTCTTCTTGTTCTTTGTAGCTTGATTAGGGGTATTTGTGTTTGGATGGTCTATAAATATAGTCCCCTGGACCCTCCTAAAATATTGTTTTTCGATTGTATTTATGCAACACATTTCTACCCAAGAACAATGGAGAGTTGTTCACTGAGGCGTTAATACCTTGGAGGACAACATTATGTAAGATTATGTACACAGTTCTGCTGTTTCTACAATTTCATTTAACAAACCAATAGAGTCACATTTTTGTTTGTTCTGGAAGGTCACTGAAATACCGCTATGGTATCAAACCCCTATATGAGCTAAGAGGGAAGTTATATTTTAAAATGTACTAGTGGTGATAATAAAGGACTGTCAGGCTCTAAACCCTGTGTTAATTGATTAATTTAACCAATTAAGATCAAGCTTTATTCGGGACCAAGTAGGGTCAAGTACCTTTCTAATGAAGATAATTCATTATCTTCATGCTGAAGTTTATTCATAGAGAGATGATGTAATTTTTGACTGGTGGCCGGATAAATAGTGTGAAGGAAGGCTTTATTTAGCCGGACATGAAGGAAAAGGGGCCTCCAAGCAACAGTAGGGTGGGGGCCATTATGTAACCAAATACGATTGCGCTACTGGAGGAGACTGGAACTTAGTCCAGAATCCTTCCACAAAGTAGGCTGACCATCCTTGTTCTCAGAATGACTTAAAAAGGGCGATAATTGGGGATATGATTTCAGATTTCTCCACGGTGGACCCATGGAGATTAATTCTGCTCACAACTTGGGACTACACTTACATTTCCTGTTATCCCCACCCTTCTGGCTTAATTACTTGACACTGCCCTATCAACAGGGGTTTCAGATCACAATCCCAATCATATCTGACTCAATCTGGGTGTGTTGAGACCACCTCTGAGTCAATGGATAGTGAACCTGTCTCAGTGCAAATTGGCTGACGATAAACACTCAACTACGCTCCCAAATCAAATGGGCATATCACCAAGGCCAGGCGATAATTATCGCAAAGTGCACTTAGCGCTAGGATAATTATCGCCGCCTAACGCTGGTTCCTATCGCCGCCTAACGCTGGTTCCTATCGTGGAGATAGCGTGCTATCAGCAACGCATATCTCCAATGCAATAGGAATCCAAGCGTTAGCTGGAAAACAGTATGATTATCGCTGGAAAAACCGACGATAGTCGCACTGCGACCAGCTATACCTTGCTGATAGGGCAGGGTGGTCTTAGCCATGTAATCCACCTCCCATTGGATTACAAGGCTAAGTCAGATTACAAGCAGGCGTAAGGAAAGTAGCGATAACCGTGGTTAGCCCTACTTTTCTAATCACTCTGCCTGTTAGCGCGCAGCTTAATAATTGGAGAAAAGTCGGTTAGCAACATTTCTCCAGTTATTTTGGGGAGAAAGGCCCACTTTGCATCAAAGCTGGGCGTTGTTGTGACTGGCGCTAAGTCAGCAAAACACGCAATAGCGTGTCTTTGATGATAAGGTGATGAAATTATCGTCGCTTTTCGCCGAAAACGGACGCAAAACCGGCAATAATTTCATAGCGCTGCCTTGATAATATGCCCCAAAATCTTTTTGGAACATAATAAAGAGTCATTTGACTCCCCTAATAAACTTTGGGCTGCTAGAAAGGCAACTGTAAGGGGGATATCATCTGAGACACATCCCATAGGAAACAAGAGGCCTCCAAGACCAAAACCAGACTAGAAATCAATGATAATGGTATAATGATACACTTTCATAAGCGAACAAAATCTCATCACTATTATCAAATTCACCTATTATGAACCCTCCATCAATGCCGACTCAGAAATACCTGGTCAGGCAGGCTCTAAGACCCAGGCCTGATGTTACTGATTAACAGGTCACAGGTGGGGCGGCATGCAGCTGCCAGACAACCTGAAAAACAGGAAACTCAGGTCAATCCCCAGATAAGCGCAGCAAGACTAAAATAGTCCAGGGAAATTGTCCTTAGTTAAGCACATATGGCCAGAGGGGTGTGCACAGTCCCAAAACATCATAAAGGCAGATGTCACATGAATTTAGAAACACACAGCCAGTCAGGACACAGCCCATACAGTACAGGCAGTGTTGAAGCGCCCCTCATGCCGGACATCTGGACATGTTACCCACTGGCCCACATTGTGTCCTCGCAAGCTCGAAGCCCACCTACGTTTGTTATCAGGGCCTTATATTTATGACCCAACAGACAAGGCTCTCAATCTTTTAACAAACAAGGATCGCCAGAAGTACTTCTATGATACCCAATAACAATATACAGACTCACACAGGTTGATTGTGTAACTGTGCTCCCAACCAAAGTGTTTAATTGAACCAATTGTTCCTGTTTTGCCAAACACCTCTTCTCTTTAATTTTTTCAAGGTAAATTCATATTTGAGCAACATGGCGCAAAGACAAAATGGCCACCTGAATGTTCCACAAGCGACGTTCAATGCACATCCACAAGGCCAAGCGGCCAGACCAGCTGAGGCAAATTAACACCAAATGAAGTTGATTGTCATCTAAATCATTGTTGAAAGGTTCTTCAGTATCAGTATGAAGTGAAAGTGAAGAGGCTGTGCAATGTTGATATCTACCTCAGGTAAACCTGCATATGTGGCACTAGTCGCATGTGAAGAAACGTACAAGTCAAAGAAAAGTCGACATGAGAAAGCACCCAGGTCTTTCAAACATTGTCCAAGGATTACTCCAAAGATAAATGGGTGTTCAATACCTCTCACCATTGATAGTGGTACTTGAATAAACAATATGCCTGAGGAGAAATACAATGTATTATCTCCATTTCCCCAACTTATGCCACTGAAATCCAAAATATATACATGGGCTGCCTCAACACCCTTAGAAAAGTCAAGGTTCATTTGAAACTACAACAAAACACAAAAGTACACAAGTCCAGGCTCCCATTCATAAACTTCCAGGTACGGCGCCCAGTGCCTGTTTACTCAGCTTCAGCACAGCTGCTGATATGGGACTGATAACATGAATGCTCACTAAGAAATAGTATATCAGTACCCTTTTTTATATATAGTTGGTTAGAAAAACACAAGACTATGAAAGTACAGTTACATATAAAGGAGGATTTCTGTCCTATTGCTCAGAGACACAGACGGCTGCATTTCATTTGCAGAAGGCAGTTGAAAAAGAACTTGAATCAATACTCAAACACGATATCATTGAATGTTCCACTGGTCCGACGCCAGGGGTTTCTCTCATAGCGGTAATTCCCAAAAGAGACAGTGAAGGAGCTGTAGGCTTCTGCCTTGAAGTATTTAATGAACAAGGCAATCCAGGTCTGCACATCGCTGACATGATCACACAATTAACCCCTTCGATGCTCATGACGGAACGGTTCCGTCATGAGCATCGGTCGTGCTGTGCTCATGACGGAACCGTTCAGTCATGACCACACCCATTTACATTAGGGCCCAGCACCGGGGGTAAATCGGCACCGCACGGATGAGGTTAAATGGTGTGACGGACTTCACTAGCCTGATTTAAATAAGAAATATCATCAGAGGGAACTCGAAGAGAATTAAAAGTACATTACAACCTTTTCTGCACATATCGGTCTGTTCTGATATAAAAGACAAAGTTTCGATGTGTCATATGCCACAGGGCTCTTCCTAGACATCATTCGATGTATCCTGCAGCCTGTCGTGAATGCTTTCAATTATAGTGATGACATATTGCTTTTCAGAGCTACACAGAAGGAACATGACAAAACTCTCATATAAGTTTGTCTAGCTCATGCAGGTTTAAATTTGAATGCCTATAAATGTGAGTTCCATAAAACCAGTTAAAATTCTTTGGCCATATCTTATCTGATGGGGTCATGACACCCGATCCACCTAGAGTGCAAGCACTGTCAACTGCCAGTTCCCTAGAAGACATTTCCATTTTACATGCTTTCCTTGGCATGGCCAGGTGCCACTGTAAGTGTAAGTGTGTTAATAGACTTGACGAAAAAAAGTGTTTCATTTCATTGGTCACAATAATGTGGGCAAAGCGTCAAGAAAATCAAACACGGCATAGAGAACGCCACTGAAATGGCATACTTTGATCCAAAGCTTTAAACATAGGTTATTGACTCTAGCCCAGTTGGGTTAGGTGCCAACTTTGCACATCAAAGCAGTCAGCAAAATGCTGAAAGGCATATTGTAGCATATGCAAGCAAAAGTTAGTCCCAAACTGAACCTACTTATTCACAACCTGAGAAAGAAAGTTTAGTAGTGTGTGGACTTGCGAACATTTCAGCATATTTTTCTAAGGAAAACCTTTCACACCAGAGACCATCTTTGGCAAACCAAAAGTGAAGATGCCTCCTCGCATTGAACATTGGGGCCAAAGATTACAACAGTACCACTACACAATGGTGCATCGTACAGGAAAAGATCAAAAACCTGCTGACTATTTCTCAAGAGTGCCATTGCAATGTCCAGGTACCCTTGCTTAATCGACTGAAGCCGACATAAATTTCATTGCGAAATCAAGCACACCATCTGCCATTTCATTAGAGCAAATTTTCACTGACATAAGTCAAGATAGTGAGATGTTTAAACTGAATGACATTACCATTCATCAGTCGTGGAACCAGCACTTTTGACTTCTCATATTTCATAGTGAATACCTGGGGCCATATCATAGAAAGTGCCCTGGGAGCGCAAGGGGCATGTGCACCTGTTTTGCGCTTCGTTGATATCACAGAAAGAGCCGCATGCGCTTGTACGGCCCTTTCTGTAAAACAGATCGCGCTATGTAATATGTATATGCTATATATGTAATACATATAGCACTATCACTAGAGGGTGTCCCCACACAAATGAGGGAATCCCTTTGCCTCTGCACCTGCGTCGAATTATAGACGCGGGACTGAGGCAAATAAGCTGTCAGGAGGAACAGTGACAGTGTGCCACCTAAAAGGTCTTGACTTGTCACATTGACTTTTGGCACACACTTGCAATCGTGATACTTTGGGTTCATTTCCTGGAAACATCATCCGTGCCTAAATGAGTCAACTTCGCATGAACACTATCTTTTTGCCTTGGAACTATGTACAAGGCTCACGTTGGGAAATGTGTTTGTTATTTTCGGCCATATGGTAACCGAACTACCTGTAGCACATAAACAATGGCAGCCTGATCACATCTCAGCCCAAGGAACGGATGTTTTAAAAAAAATAAATAAACATGTTTCTGGGTATAATCAGAGGAGACTCTTCTGATGATATCTAGAGGTCTCTACAGGCTGATAATTTTGCTTAGGAGCTGACTAACATCTCCATGCGGGGTGTCCAGCTTGTAACCAAGATGGGGTCCTACATTCTTAACCACCAGGTAATTGGGTTGGCCTATCCATTAAATTGATTCTTGGCACATACCCTAGACACGTAGCTTAGGTTTCCCATAGTAGGAGAATGCCAGATGGTTATAATGTTACATATGCTTGCATATATGCATTGTTTCATCACAATGGTGGAACCTTTTATATTGTTCCATATCCTGATACTTCTTATAAGTTTCACCTGCTTCTGTCTATTGATCATTGCAGCACTCGGTGCCTCAATGACTCGCTGCCACCAATAGCATCCACTCCCTACTTGACAGGGGAGAAACCGCAGCCCTTATTCTCCTGGACCTCGCAGCTGCCTTCAACAGTCTCCCACCGCACCCTAAGCTCAAGACTTTACGATGACCGCATCTGCAACAAAACCTTGGACTGAATCCACTCCTTACTCACCGGTAGAACACAGCAACTCAGAACACCGCCGTTCTTCTCAGAACCCACAGAGATTGGCTGCAGGGTCCCCTAGTATGCCTCCCTGAGCCACAACCATTTCAACATTTATATGGCCCTGCTCGCAGCCATAGCCAGGAACAATGGACTCAACTACTTCTCCTATGCCGACGGCACCCAGCTGATCCTCTCCCTCACCAACGAGCCCAAAATCGCCAGAAAAAACATCCACAACAGGATGAAGACCGCCACTACATGGATAAGAGACAGCTGCCTGATGCTCAACTTGAACAAGAACAAAGTCCTCATTCTGGGGCCCAACACTTCAGCTTGGGAAGACTCCAGGTGGCCCACCACATTAGGAATCCCCCAAACACCAACGGATCCCGCACAAAACCTGGGCATCATACTGGACTCCTTGCTCACGATGAACCACCAGATCAACTCCATCTCCTCGTCATGCTTCCTCACTCTTTGCATGCTTCGAAAGACCTTCAGATGGATCCCCACCAAAGCCATAAAGATGGTCACCCATGCACTCATCAGCAGTAGACTAGACTAAGGCAATGCACTCTATTCAGGCATCCCCCGGAAACTCCTGAAGAAACTATAGAACATTCAGAACACCGCAGCCTGCCTTGTCCTCAACATCACCCACCACAGCCACATTCGAACACCTGAGAAAACTCCAATGGTTCCCAGTTAACAGAAGAATCAGGTTCAAGCTCCTCACACATGCCTACAAAGCCCTCCACGACACTGGACCAGCATACCTTAACCAACGCCTCTCATTCCACATACCCACCAGACACCTCCTCTCTGCCGAACTGGCCTTGGCCACCAACCCTCATATTTGCAAAGCCAGACCAGAGGAAGATCCTTCTTCTTCCTCGCTGCCACGGCCTAGAACACCCTGCCTCCCTAATTCAGGCTATCCTCATCGCTGACCCAGTTCAGGAAAGCCCTCAAGAATTGGTTGTTCGAGGGAACATCCCCCCAGTGCCTTGAGACCCTAGTGGGTGCATAGTCACACGTACCAAATACTGATTGATTGATTGATTGATTAATTTATTGATTCATTCACATGTATTCTATACACAAATCATGTTGGTTCAATAAACATCTGACACCATGGTTCCTGAGGGAACAGAGTTGTCATATTCAGTCATTGCCAAAACTGTTCACTCTCTGTCTAGGTTAGGAAGGCTTATGGTGGCGCTGTGAGCTAGCAGATCTATGGGACAGCTTATCCTTCGGGGGGCACAGAATCAGTCTGGCACCATCTCAAAGTTTATGTCGTCCACAAATGAGCAGTTCCTACTGATTAGTGCCAACTAATTGACATGATGCTGCCAACCTTGATTGGGTTTTTATTTTGTGTGGTTCATCTGAGTAATTTAAGTGTGCCTTCTCAGAGGCCCCTACACTCCTTCTAACCGAAGACGCCTGTTGTGGAGGAAATATCCTCCTCAGCTGAGTAGGTATACCCTTTGTATTGGCTGTAGGTAATTCAAGCTTGAAATGATCTAGTTTCCACTGTGATATCTTTATCTGTGCTTCATTTTTGCATACTTAGAGTTATGTAACAATGGGGTGACCCAAAAGCCACTGGGCCTGGGTAAATAGTGGTACAATGAGGTAATGTCCAAGTGGAGAGCAATTGAAACAGATAAATCAGTACAGGAATTAATCAATAGTATCTAATCAGAGTCAGACACCACCATACAGTCTTTCCAACAATGGATGTGTTTTAATTGGTGTACAGACAAAATATCGACTCCAAAATATCGACTGGACATAATATCGAGTTTTAAATATAGACTGGACATAATATCGACTGGACATAATATCGACTACAAAAATATCGTTTTTCAGGTAAGTGAAGTAATATCGACTGTATAAAATATAGATAGCAAAAATATCGAATTTTTAATAATATATAATATTTTATAGTGTATTTTTATGTAATAATATGTGTGAATAGTGTGTATTAATGTTATAAAATATTTTATTTAATGAATTTTGTTTTTATAATAATTGCGTAATGTAATTCTGTAGCGGGTTGTGGGTTTATAGGGGAATAGGGTGGGAAGTAATTTAATAATAATTAATTAATTAATATATGTTTGTTAATACTTTTAATTAATAATTAATTGATAATTAATTAATATTAATTAGTTAATTAATTAATATAATTTTGAACATATTTTGTATTAGTAATTAATTGTTAATTAATTATTTGTAATTAGTTAATTACATTAATTAGAGTAAATTTTTAATATATTTAATTTTGTGTTATTTTTAAGTAATTAATTTGGAAAAAATAATATTAATTATTAAAATAATTACAGCTAATGTTCTAATATATTTACTTTATTGTTATTGTTAATTAATAATTAATTGGTAATTAAATAATATTGATACATTTTGGGTAAAGGAGCATTTTTAGGGTTCAGGGTCAGTTTTCAGTTTTAGGGTAAAGGGGTATTTTTGGGGTTCAGGGTCAGTTTTCAGTTTTAGGGTAAAGGGGTATTTTTAGGGTTCAGGGTCAGTTTTCAGTTCATGGGTAAAGGGGTATTTTTAGGGTTCAGGGTCAGTTTTCAGTTCTTGGGTAAAGGGGTATTTTTAGGGTTCAGGGTCAGTTTTCAGTTTTTGGGTAAAGGGGCATTTTTAGGGTTCAGGGTCAGTTTTGGGTTTTTGGGTAAAGGGTTATTTTTAGGGTTCAGGGTCAGTTTGGGGTTTTTGGGTAAAGGGGTATTTTTAGGGTTCAGGGTCAACTAATAAGATTGTAAAAAATTATTTTTATTATTTTCATTTATTATTTAATTATTATAATTTAATTTAAGTAGTTTTAAGTATATTTTAGTAATTTAAATTTAATATTAATTTAATTTAACACTGTTTTTAATAAAGTCGATATTTTTTACATCTATATTATTGTTAACGATATTTTGTACTCGATATTTTTGTACTTACCTGTTTGTAGATACAAACTCGATATTTTGACTGTCGATATTTTGTCCACGATATTCTGGCAAGTCGATATTGTGTCCGTCGATATTTTTTCAGTGATCCGTTTTAATTGCATCATATTATTTGAATAAATCAATGTATAAAGTACAAAACAAATCCTAAATGGATATATTTTTTGAAAAACAGGTGCACAGAGGGGTGAGGTGATAGGTGTATGTGAAGGATTGTGAAAACGGACAGAAGTGCATACATACATACATCAGTAAAATAAATGAATACTATCCAGACAGTTTTACTGTCAAATCATTGAATATCAAGTCATAACACAATTACAGATAAACATTCTCTGTCGCATATGTCTGACAAAAATATATATGGAAGGGTTGGCGTTTCGACCCCTAAACGAAACATCAAATTTCATGCATTTTGGGCGGGGTCTTCATCAGGACCAAGGTGAGGGTAGGAGAGTGGGCACCAATAGGTCTGTTTCAATTGCTCTCCACTGGGACACACATTACCTCATTTTTGCATACATGGCACAAAACATCACTGAGAACTGCAAATATAGAGATATACAGTCACTCAAAAGCTACTACAAAATGGTCTCACACTAGATGGTGGGGACGTTACCTTTGTGGTAGAGGCACACGAACTATATAGAACAGAGGTATTTTATTCTTTGGTTAAATTCCGACCTGAGATAAATCAAAACAGGTATTTCACAAATACACCAAGGACAAAATACCAGATGAATACACTCCAAATGAAGAAATAGAACCTCCTTCCACTTACCAAGAACATATTAATTGGCTTAAAGAAACCCTAACACACACAAAAAAAATGTGAGACTGGGCCCACTCAGCAATGAGGGAGTGACATGGCTAGTCCTAGCTAGATACACACTGCATCCCAGTGTCAATAATGTGTCCACAGCTCAGATGCAGGGATTATACTATAATCTAGTATCAATATGCAAAAGCCTTACACAGTTCATGATGCAAATATTAAAACTTACTCCTGCGCAGGCAGTTCAAGCTGCACCACCACAATTGGTCCCATCAGGCATTAGCCCACAAATGCTGAATGCAGTTATGGGTAAGACTCCCACCAAGAGGGAAGAAATTCTGTTTTGGATTGAATAAAAAACAAATCAGCTTGAAGCAGTATGTCCCCATACAGGAATGCAGCAAAACCATAGAACATTGACAATTTGCCTGCCAATTGGGATGGCTCCCACGGTGGAGGACTGTGCAACTTGGGGTATGGTAGTTGCTGCAGTATTTACTAGAACACATGGTACCCCTTCTCCGGCAACTTTGAACCAGTACCTGCCTTAATGATGAGCAACATTAAAGGGGAAGCAGGAGCGTTAGATATACGCCAACGCCTGAGGGATTCGACTCCCTCACAGCAAGATTGTGAATTACCAATTAAACTTATGCTACACTTAGTAGAGTTAATTTGGGGGTCAGACCTGGGAAAACCACAGTTGAAGAGTAATTCTGAAAAGGATAACTCTAAGCAGGCACCTGACCCTTCGACAAAGAAGAAGTGGGATAATAAGAAAAACAAAGATAAAACAAAATCACTGGGCCGGTCTCCACCACAGAAATCCACTTGTTATAAATTGCGGAACCGTGATAATGTTAAACCACCTGAGAGGTATAAGGATACTGGTACACGTTTGTCTCATTCCTTCCAGGATTCATCCTATAAACTTTTGGAGAGAGGAGGCTGGTCAGCATGCAGATCAGATGAGCCAACCAAGGAAGAACTCAGAGCACTTATTTGACTACATTATTAAGCCAGAAGGAAAGCCAAAAACATCGAAACCTATTCAAAAGAAGAAGGTTGAGGTTCCGTGACGATTTGAACCCGTGTTTTCAATATTGTCGGAAATACATAATATTGGTATCAGCGAACCGCAAATGATCCATTTAGCATATCCTGGTGTTTTCGCTATGCTACGAGCAAGAGTACTCCTGTTACAGACATATTTCCGATCTACCCATGGCATCCATCTTAGATCATGGCAGCCATTTTGTGTTTCTTGCCCTCACATACGCAATAACCGCTGATCACTTCATTTCAATTAAGGCTTAGCCGGCGATTCACCTCTTTAGTGACACGTGCACCTTGAAACAGAACACGCTGTAGCTGCATGACTCGACAAAGGCTGCCTCCTCTGCCCGAGGCTAGTCCTGCTATACTGGTTCTCGTGGTTGTTGGCCTGATCATGATTAGGCGGCCGAAGCTAGTAGCCTTGCCCATTTACAACCCACAAACAGCCCTTATCCTGCTTTCCTATCTTCTGCACCTGGCTCTGCTCCTTTCCTTCTGGGCCGTTATTAGGGGGAGGTAACGAAATTTACGATGAGGCGGTCCGGGTCTTGAATGAAAAGTCGACATGAGATTATGATGGAAAAGTGGGAACCCCTCGTTCGTAATGTTTTGACATCAGATATTGTCGACGATTCCTGTGCAACGCCAAATATTTATTGTTTAGGACACAAAGGTTTGGGAATGTACTAACATGTAAAGAATTTGCCCGAAGCCTAATAATTAGTATATAAGGAGCAACCCACTTTGTACAAATCGAACAGGCTCCTAGACACTGCCCATGCGTAGTTTCTGTGACTTCTGTGTCCCTGCAGTAATAAACCTTTGGTCTTTCACGCCACCATCGAGAAGCCCGTGTTTCTGTTTATTTGTGCACCAAGACAGGTGGAACTCCGGGGTCTTCGGGTGTTGTTCCCTGACACCTCTGGACGGAACCAAAAAGTCCAGAACTCCAATTGGCGCCCAATGTGGGGCGACGTCATTCGGTACCGGTCCAAAAGCCTGAAGAGTTCGAGAAGCTTCGTGTGAAGATTCCTGAGGGAGGCGCCCCACTTCATCGATCCCGGCATATCGCAAAAGTGGCCCGAAGTTCTCTTCCACGAGGATTCCCGTTCGGACGGCTGCAGTGGTCCGTTGCCTTGACCGTCGCCCTGTCTTGGACCCGAGGTGCAGTCCTTAGTACGGCGAAACGTGACGGGTTTCTCCTTGGTGACGTCTTCAGTGCCTCAGTTAAGTATTTAGTGGTTGCTAGTTGGTTACTTCGTAAGGGTTGTTAAAATCCTTTTGGTTCTTGGTTTGGTTTGGTTTCGTAAGATTATCACTGGTTGTCCTGGTTACGATAATCTATTGGTTTAGTTTGGGTATCGATACATTTGTTCGCTTTTGGTAGGCCTAAGTTCTTGGTTCGAGTGCACATTCCTGTTTGTGTTTGTTTGTTCTGTGTTCTGGATTACAAAATGGTAAGTCGGAAAAATTGTATGTTGTCTTGTTTTGGTTGCAACAGTGATTCACGATTGGAGGACTCATGTCTGGTTCCTCCGATTGGGACTCCTCTATATGATTTGTATTGTAAGCATGGTGTGGGTCCTATATCTTATAATGAGGTGTGGGTCCGCTATATGGAAAAGGATGGTGTCCTTAGTTGGCCACTGCATGGTAGTTTTGAACCTGAAATCCTCGATAATTTGGAAGCGAAATTGTTTAAGAAGAAAGCCCGGCCGGCAATGTTTGATTCTTTCCGTTTCTGGCGAAAAGAATCCAAACAGAGAGAAATTAAAAGGTTGAAGAAGGAACAAAAAGAGCAAGAGTTGACTCTAGAGCAGGCTGTTAAGCAGCTGCAAGTCAACGAGTCTGAGAAGGCTGTAGAGGTGGCCATTAGAGAGCGTAACCTAGCGATCGACAAGTGCTACCCTGCCTTGCCATCGAAAACAACTAAGATCGTAGAGGACCCCGAAAACGATCCTCTGTTGTCTTACTTGTTACAGTCACCTCCACCGTATGCACAAGGTGCTACGGCTCCGCCTGTACCGAATGTTCAATTGCCGGTTGCTGGACAACCTGGTATTCCTGCTCCTGCCCCCCAGAATCAAGCTCCTGTACCTCCTATAATTAATGTGAATATTCCTGCGGCACCTCCTCTTCCTGGGTTGCCGACTTCTTTACCTATACCTGTATCGCTTACACCTCCTGTTTTACAAGCTGTCTTACCTGATACTCCTACTGTCCCGCTATCTATTCCTACTGTTTCTGTGTTCTCTACATCTGCTAGTATTATGACTCCGCTTACTGTTCGTCGAAGAATCACTGATTCCGTCTCTAATATTCTGTCTCCTTTCTATAAAACCTTAATTAAGACTTCTGCCTCTGACTCTGTACAGAGACGCAGTCAGCTCCCAAGTACTGAGGAACGGGGAATCTTGGATTCCACGGCTCTCAGATGGATTTCGAAGAGTAGGAGATATAGTACGAGAGATGTACTAGATACTTTTATGCAGTGGAAGGAACCAACGCAACGATATGTTTTTGACGAGATGTGCTCCCTGTTGCGTGATGAATTAGAAGAAGATGATTCTGAATCGAACCTAGAAGAATTAATTAATGTTCAAAAAGAGTTTGCTGCAGGTATGATAGTGGGTCAAGATATAAAAGAAGCGATGGAGTTGATTTTAAGTTATAGAAATGATCCATCTCTTCGTTCACCGAGAGACTTAGAGAAAAGTAATACGAAGCGGACTGGCCAATATCCAATGAGGGAGGTTCCTCCTATTTGGCGCGAAGCTGTGCAAGCTGATGCGGTCCATGGTATTGCAGCCGCTCCGGCACAATTCCAGAGAGTGTGGATACACATTCCGTGGAAGCGAGCCGAAGTATTGGCAGTAAAACAGGCCTTGCCAGATCCGCGTAAGAATCCTGCCGGATATTGTAAGGAATTAGCACAAACAGTTGAGGCTTGTGTTATGAATCTAGCGGACATCGACATGTTATTTGGGAATGTAGTTCCGCAACCAATTTGGGCTAAAATTCGTAGGGAGAATCATCCAGTTGCCCTAGGTGGTGATTGGGCAGCTATCATTGCAGCAGATGGTCAGCAAATAGGTGGTTCCAAACCCGAACCTCTAATTGCTAATCTTCCAGGTAGGATAATTGACTTAATGAAGACTCTGATGCCAGCATTGCGTGTTAACTGGGACAAGTTGTCCGCATGCAGGCAAAAGAAAGACGAAAGTGTCTCCGACTTCTTCACAAGGTTCGAAGAGACTTTTGTAGATCATAGTGGTCAGGATATGAGCACAGAAGGAGGACAGAGATTATTTGTCGATAAATTTGTACACAACTTGCTACCAGAGCTCTGCAACAAATTGAAAGATTCCGAGAGTGCGTGGGCTGTCTCTACAACTGCACAAATACTTGCAACCGCACAGTATTATGAAAATAGGGATAAAGAGGAAAAAGAGAAATCAGATAAGAAAACGAAAGATTTAAAAACTAAAGTTCTTTTGCAACAGGCATATCCGCCTCGCACGAGTCAGACTAATACGCAGCAAGGGTCATATCAAAGGACAGATTATAGTTCACCGAGGCCACAATATCAATGGAATCAGTGTGCATACTGTAAGAAAGAGGGTCACTATAAGAATGAGTGTCCAGTCTTAGCGCAAAATAACGCAGCAGCAGCTCAGAGAGGTCGTGGTGGTTTTGTGCAGAATTCTAGAGGTCGAGGACGAGGTGCTATGCCTCCACAGACGAATGATCGCCCTTCCAATCACTTTGATCAACGAAATGGACAGTCTGCCCAGCAAAATAGATCTCAGCAGTATCATGTTGAAGACTATTGTGAAGTGGATGAGGGATTTCAGCAAAATGGGTACTAGGACAGCCATGGACAGAGAGAGGGAGTAGTATCAGTTCCAGTGGATCAGAGTGGGCCTTATGTCGCAGTAGCAACATCAGGTGTAGTCGAACCGTTTCTGTTGGATACTGGTGCCGCAAAAAGTTCTATCATTCATGCGAAACTCCCTGGCGCACCTTTGTCCGGCTTAACAAATGTTTCTGTAGGTTTTTCAGGCGCCCCTGTTTACAACCCTGTATCTGGTCCTTTGTCTATTTCTGTTGGACCGTGTCAATTGAAAGCACCCTTGATTTTGACGACAGGTTGTAATGAAAATCTGCTTGGTTTAGACTTGTTAAAACGCCTATATGCGACATTGCACTGTTCTCCGGAAGGAGTACAGCTTACATTGGGTAAAAGAATCACCTCTCCGATGTACTTGTCAATGGATGCACTCCCGCCAGAGCTACGTTCACTCCCTGATACTCTTTGGGCGACTGGTCCTAACGATGTAGACCTTTTGGAAATACCACCGTATGTAGTTACTTTGAAAGCAAATGTAAAATTTCCACGAATTCCCCAATACAAAATTTCTAGTGAAGGTGAACGTGCACTTTTATTGATCGTACAAGATTTGATTAAGAAAGGTGTGGTCGAAGAAACTAGACGAAATGTTTGTAACAGTCCTGTATTACCGATTTTGAAACGAACTGATCCTACAAAGCCTCCAGTATATAGATTTGTTATCGATCTCAGAGAGGTTAATAAAATAGTGATTCCACAGTTTCCTGTGGTTCCAGACATTACTGCCCTGTTAACTTTGATTCCTGCTACATGGTTTTCAGTCATCGACTTGAAGAATGCCTTTTTCAGCATTCCGATAGCCGAGGAAAGCAGGGATATTTTCGGCTTCTGTCTAGGAGGTCGAAGCTTCAGGTTCAAACGCGCTCCACAAGGCTATTGTGAGAGTCCGTCCATTTACAGTCAGGCATTAAAAAGTCAGTTAGATTCTTTTGTACTTCCTCAAGGTTCTGCCCTAGTGCAGTATGTAGACGATCTTCTAGTGGCTGCCGATGACAAGGAAACTTGCAAAACAGCTACGATTTCGTTATTGCATCATTTGTCCAATTTGAATCACAAGGTGTCACCTTCGAAATTGCAATACTGCTGCCAAGAAGTGACCTACCTAGGTCATCTCTTGTCAAAGGAGGGAAGGAAGTTGACCCCAGAGAGAATAAAAGCAATTACTCAGATGAGTGTTCCCCGCACCCAGAGAGAAGTGCGTGCCTTCCTAGGTATCACCTCTTACTGTAGGCAGTGGATCCCAAATTTTTCTCTTTTAGCGAAACCATTGGTAGCTTTGACTGGGAAAGGTGTTCCGAGTCCGGTGCCAAGGTCTGATGAATGTCAGGAGAGTTTTTCTGAGTTACGAAAAGCATTGTGTTCAGCTCCTGTATTGGGTACACCCGACTACAGTAAGCCATTCACGCTCTATGTTCACGAAAAAGAAGGTTGCGCGTTGAGTGTTCTGACACAGAAATTCGGTGATAAACAACGCCCCTGTGCGTATTTTTCATCAACATTAGATCCGGTAGCTAGAGCGTTACCTAGTTGTTTGAGAGCTACAGCGGCAGCTGCAGCTTCCATTCGACAATCTGCTGGTTTGGTGATGAACAACATGCTAGTGGTCATGGTTCCTCATGCTGTGGATACACTCATGAACAGAACCAAGACACAACACCTTACCAGTGCTAGATTATCTGGCTACGAGTTGACACTGCTAGCGAGTCATATTCAAATCAAAAGATGCAATGTATTGAATCCAGCAACCTTGTTGCCGACTAATCAAGAGTCGAGTGATTCCGAGCCCCATGATTGTTGTTTTAGAACTGAGGAAGAGACAAAAGGACGAATTGATTTAAAAGACACTCCGTTGTCAGATCCAGATGGCACGTTGTATGTGGATGGATCATGTTTTAAACTGGAGAATGGTGATGTGACCGCTGCCTATGCAGTAACAACTTTGAGTACGATTGTGGAGACTGCGAGAGTGAGTCAGAATTCTGCCCAAGCTGCAGAATTAATCGCTCTAACAAGAGCGTGTGTGTTAGCAAAGGGAAAGAGAGTGAATGTGTTCACAGATAGTCAGTACGCGTTTGGCGTGGCCCATAGTTTTGGCCGTTTGTGGAAAGAAAGAGGTTTCATTACGTCCCATGGGACTAAGATTCAACATGGTCAGCTAGTTAACGACTTGTTGGAATCTCTAACCTTGCCGACTGAAGTTGCAATTGTGAAATGCAGTGCTCATAAAGCAATCACGGATGATGTTGGTCGTGGGAATGCTTTTGCTGATGAAACCGCTAAGCAGACAGCTAGAAATATGATGAGTAGAATGTATGTTGCAACGTCTGCAAGATGGATTTCTGAGTCTGGAATGTGTGAGGATACAGTGGAAAGTGTGAAAGAGATTCAGAAAGAGGCAACTGAGGAGGAAAAGCGTGCATGGAAAGAAAGTACGGGTAAGTTGTTAAGGTTCAAAATAAGCTTTATTCGATATTTGGAAAAAATATCATATAAGCATAAGCATACATTATTATAGAAAATTTAAAAAAGCATTATAATAACAAACATAAAACGATTTCAGTTAAAAGAAGTTATCCAATACTCAGAAGGCGGTTAAAAAATCACTGATAAGGGTACTATTTAGAGAGGACATTTAAAAACAACAAATTAAAAACAACAATAATTGTTATGTCCCATATCGGTCTAAAGTTTCCCAAGACCTTTGTGTTCTTGATGTCTGGGTGGGTGGAAAGCTCGGATAAAAGTCATGTAAATCCCAGATGCGAATTTGGCCATCCCCCTGTTTATGCTTGCAGGAACGTAAGTAAGGGGTTGTTTTCCTTTGCTTGAACCTAATTAGGACCAAGTCCCCTGGAATGTCTTTTGGCAGATTGCCCAACCACCCCACCCTCCTAACGCTTAAGATCCCCCCATCTAGGTCAGGTGGCAGAGGTCTATTAGTCTGTAACCAATGCATGGCCTTGTGTAGTAAGTCTTGGTGTGTTTCAACTTTTCCGTGGGTTAGAGGTGGAATCCCGGAGACAACAGTCACATAGGGGGCGGCTTCGGGAGGTAGATTTATTCTTGGCATTCTGATAGGTTCATTTTTCACCTCAGTGTGGTTTGTTTGGGCCAGTGATAAAGTGTGAGAATGCGCATTCCTGCGGGGGTTCAGATTTGGTTTTTCCTGGACAAGGAGGGGGATCGGAGGGTTTGATGATGCTGATTTCGTTCCTGGTGGGATATGTGTTTTGACTATCAGTTCAATGTTAGATATCCTATCCCCCAAATCGTTGATTTTTTCCACCAATGGAGAGATTAGGGAGATTAATAGATGCTCGAGCTGGGCCAATAAAGTTGGTTGGGGAGGTGATGGGGAATTTTCCTTATTTCCAGGCTCCATATCCCCCGACACAGAGGTAACATTTAAGTAGTGCTGAGAGCGACTGGCGCCTAGTTTAGGAGTTTTGGGTGGGTTTCCGTTGTTAATGGCATCATCTGTCTTTCTTTTGGTGTTCTGCCCACCCGGTAGTGCTATAAGTGGAGATTGAAGTTTATTAACGGACAGAGGTGACATCTGCAGGGTGTCGTAAGCGAGATGTGGGTTGTTGTCTGTGCTTATAGGGGATAGAAGGTCGGGTGTATATTGAGTTCCACACATAGCATTAAGCTCGTCCCAGATAGACATGGTGTAAAGCTAAATAGCAAACAGTGGGCTGTATAGAGATGATAAGGGGAAGCACAGTACCTCTTTGCTGTGACAGGATGATAAGGGTGGTGGCCCGTCCCGGCCTCTTTGTGCCTCTGAGGGCCACAGAGGGCCCGCCCTTTGCCCGGGCTTAGCCCGGCGCCGCCCCGCGCGCTCCCGCGACGCGGATACAGCCGGTGGCTTTTCAACGCGCCTCCGGGCGCTCCTCCTTCTGTTTCCTGGACCTGGGGCACCTGGGAAACGTAGTCTCCCTCCGCACTGCAGCCGAGTTGGTAATTGCGGCGGCAGGAGGGAGACAGGACAGCAGCAGGACCTCCGTGGTCTCCTAGCAGGGAAACGGTAAGCTCTCCCCACAACAGCTCGGCCCCCACACCACCGAGACAGCCGGTGGCTTTTCAACGCGCCTCCGGGCGCTCCTCCTTCTGTTTCCTGGACCTGGGGCACCTGGGAAACGTAGTCTCCCTCCGCACTGCAGCCGAGTTGGTAATTGCGGCGGCAGGAGGGAGACAGGACAGCAGCAGGACCTCCGTGGTCTCCTAGCAGGGAAACGGTAAGCTCTCCCCACAACAGCTCGGCCCCCACACCACCGAGACAGCCGGTGGCTTTTCAACGCGCCTCCGGGCGCTCCTCCTTCTGTTTCCTGGACCTGGGGCACCTGGGAAACGTAGTCTCCCTCCGCACTGCAGCCGAGTTGGTAATTGCGGCGGCAGGAGGGAGACAGGACAGCAGCAGGACCTCCGTGGTCTCCTAGCAGGGAAACGGTAAGCTCTCCCCACAACAGCTCGGCCCCCACACCACCGAGACAGCCGGTGGCTTTTCAACGCGCCTCCGGGCGCTCCTCCTTCTGTTTCCTGGACCTGGGGCACCTGGGAAACGTAGTCTCCCTCCGCACTGCAGCCGAGTTGGTAATTGCGGCGGCAGGAGGGAGACAGGACAGCAGCAGGACCTCCGTGGTCTCCTAGCAGGGAAACGGTAAGCTCTCCCCACAACAGCTCGGCCCCCACACCACCGAGACAGCCGGTGGCTTTTCAACGCGCCTCCGGGCGCTCCTCCTTCTGTTTCCTGGACCTGGGGCACCTGGGAAACGTAGTCTCCCTCCGCACTGCAGCCGAGTTGGTAATTGCGGCGGCAGGAGGGAGACAGGACAGCAGCAGGACCTCCGTGGTCTCCTAGCAGGGAAACGGTAAGCTCTCCCCACAACAGCTCGGCCCCCACACCACCGAGACAGCCGGTGGCTTTTCAACGCGCCTCCGGGCGCTCCTCCTTCTGTTTCCTGGACCTGGGGCACCTGGGAAACGTAGTCTCCCTCCGCACTGCAGCCGAGTTGGTAATTGCGGCGGCAGGAGGGAGACAGGACAGCAGCAGGACCTCCGTGGTCTCCTAGCAGGGAAACGGTAAGCTCTCCCCACAACAGCTCGGCCCCCACACCACCGAGACAGCCGGTGGCTTTTCAACGCGCCTCCGGGCGCTCCTCCTTCTGTTTCCTGGACCTGGGGCACCTGGGAAACGTAGTCTCCCTCCGCACTGCAGCCGAGTTGGTAATTGCGGCGGCAGGAGGGAGACAGGACAGCAGCAGGACCTCCGTGGTCTCCTAGCAGGGAAACGGTAAGCTCTCCCCACAACAGCTCGGCCCCCACACCACCGAGACAGCCGGTGGCTTTTCAACGCGCCTCCGGGCGCTCCTCCTTCTGTTTCCTGGACCTGGGGCACCTGGGAAACGTAGTCTCCCTCCGCACTGCAGCCGAGTTGGTAATTGCGGCGGCAGGAGGGAGACAGGACAGCAGCAGGACCTCCGTGGTCTCCTAGCAGGGAAACGGTAAGCTCTCCCCACAACAGCTCGGCCCCCCGGGTAAGTTGGATTCAAGTGGGTGTTGGATTGATTTGTCGGAACAACAGCGTTGGATGTTGCCTGATGCGTATGTGCTTGCAGCGGTGACAATGGCGCATGGAGTAGCGCATATAAGCTCTAAAGGAATCTGTAAGATGTTGGCTCCAGTTTGGAAGAATGATGGGATCAGTAAATGCGCAGAAAGAGTGGTGAAAAATTGTATGGTCTGCCTGATGCATAATCCTGGCAAGGGAACCCCAACTCCTGCCGGTCACTTTGCTCCTCCTTCCTGCCCCTTTGAAGTAATTCAGCTAGATTTCATACACATGGATCGTTGTAACAATTTAAAATACGTCCTGGTGGTAGTCTGTGCATTCTCCAGATGGATCGAAGCATATCCACTGAAGGACAATACTGCCCTATCAACTGCCAAAATTCTTCTCAAAGAATATTTCCCTAGGTATGGAATGCCACGGATTGTATGGTCAGATAACGGAAGTGAGTTTATAGGGAAAGTTATGCAGAGTGTGTGTGCCGGTTTGGGCATTAAACAAAAGTTCCACAGCGCAAACCATCCCCAGTCTGCTGGTTTAGTTGAGGGCTACAATGGCACCCTCAAACTAAAACTAGCTAAAATACAGGCATCCACGGGTTTATCCTGGCCAGACGCATTACCCTTGGCTTTGTTATCCACGAGAGCGACTGTGCATTCTAGAGTAGGGCTTAGTCCATACGAAATTGTCTTTGGCCGTCCCGCTAATATTTGGGGAGTACCAAGGCCAAAGGAGTTTTGTTCTCTAGAATATCCAATGTTGATTGATTACCTTTACGACTTGACTGCTAAATTGAGTCTTATTCACCAACAGGTTTTCGATGCATTGCCAAAGCCTCCGGAGAGTCCAGGCCATCAACTGAAACCAGGTGACCACGTTGTGGTACGAAATTTCGCGAGGACGAAGAACCTTCAACCCAGATTTGTTGGCCCCTTCCAGGTGCTGCTTGCAACGAGAACTGCTGTTCGTGTGGCTGGTCGCAAGCATTGGATCCATGCGACACACGTCAAACGTGTACCTCTGCCACTTCCTTACGACGACTGGGTTAAGAAGGGAATTGGTGCCTCTGAATACGAGCAAACACCAAAGTTTGTCCCTTTTAGCGATGCCGAAGTGATAACTGACACTACGAACTCTGACTCTCCTCCTGAAAATACTTCTTTGACTCCTGAACACTTGCCCTCTGCATCAGAAGAAACTCTGCCATCTGCGAACTTGAACATTGCGAACTTTACCGACACTACACTGTTTCCTGATCAAACAGTTCCTGCAAAACTAAGATACAACTTACGATCTCGTAATATGGACAAATAAAGCAGGAAACTGCCAATTTTCTACACATTTGAAATTTTAACACTTTACCTTCAGCCAGGAAGTTTGCTATTGTTTTATTGTTTTCAATTGCCTTGCCGTCTGGGTAGCCGTAGGGTCGTGGCTGTGTGCCTAGTTGAATCTGCAGGGATCAGACACAAGGTCGATCTTTCTGTTAGTTTTGGGAACTCCCAGGGCTGATAGAGGCATTTTCATCTGCGTACACATCATCAGTGGTCGCGAGCGGATTGTAGAAGATGGAGCTTCCCGCGCTGCAAAGAGAAAATGTGATTTATGTTCGCAGAAACAGACTTTTCAGAATTCTTCATAGCAAATGCTTTTTGATGCAATGTGCCATTACATTTTTGATTGTTTTAATAACGTTGGTGGGTGGAATCGTCTTTTGTATAAATTTGATCTTTGTGCCAGTAACTACAGTACCTTCCCCTGATCCTGCTACTTCTACTGTTTCTTCTATACACTCTTTTCACTCGTTTCCTGAACATGAGCAAGCTCGACGCTCAGAATTTATCAATAACACTTTTGTACAGCTCTTGCACCAACACCAACTGGTAGTTAACACTACAGACTGCTGGGTGTGTGGCTTGATACCCCACACTATGGATAAAGGCATTCCCTATCTGGTTTTGCCTTTTAGCTATAATGGATCATTTCAGGCCTTTCAAACCATCTTTGCCTATGCCCTTGAAACCTATCCTCCGCGTCCACCACGTTCCACTAAATATAACTCTGTCAACAAAGCTTTAGTCCAGGGTATTATTGATATGATCAAGGATGTCAATAACACTCCATCTTACCCTAGAGACGAATTGCAAGTATATTTGAGTTGGAATTCTTCAGAGTATCGCCTTAGTTTGGGAGAAAGCAAGCGTAAAAGCTCAACTCCAATCTGGGTGGTACCTCACCGAGGTCAGGTCTGTTTGCAAGGTAATGGGAGAAATCCAAGAGCTCAGCTAGGGAGGAGTGAGTGCGTCGAAACTTACGTATTTCCGTCTAACTCCTCCCCTGCTTTTCTCACTACTAGGGGTACCTACTTCATCTGTCAAGACAGAGCGTATACATGGTTGCCTGCTGACTTTTCAGGGTCATGTTATATTGCTCGGTTGTTGCCTCCAACATACACTGCTTCATCTGATTATCACAAGACCAGAGTAGCAAGAGGTGTCTTCAGCAAGGAAGATACTGCTGGTCAGGAAGCTGGAGACTTCTTCAAAGGTTTCCTTCCGTTCTGGGGGCCTATGGCCAGTAGTAGAAACATACGTCAGCTAACACGGGTAGTTGAATCTACTATTACCGAAACTGCTGGTGCCCTTAGCAACTTGACAGCTGAGCTTCAGGCGGATAGACTCATGACGTTGCAGAACCGTATGGTTTTAGACGTAATACTTGCAGATCGAGGTGGGGTATGCAGAATGATCCAATCGAGCTGCTGTGTCTTTATTCCCAATAATGCTCCAACAGTTTATGAGGTGATCTCTAAGCTACACAAGATTTCCGACTCTATTCATGTAGACAAGGGAAACTGGTCCTTCATAGAGTGGTTGTGGACTCTGATATCAGCGTGGGGATGGAAGGTTCTGATGGTCATTGGTGTCATCTTAGTATTCCTATTCTCATGTTGCCTGATTATCCAGTGTGGTCCAGCTTTGTGTAGTCTTTGTGCTGCAACCTGTTTTAGAAAACCACCTGCGTTTGGAGAAAAGGCACGAGAAAGGATGATGATACAACAACATGTCATTGACCTGATGAGCATAGAACTAGATTCTGACATAGACTGAGTAATTGCCTATGTAAGGGCAAAAGGAGGGTCTGAGGTTCCGTGACGATTTGAACCCGTGTTTTCAATATTGTCGGAAATACATAATATTGGTATCAGCGAACCGCAAATGATCCATTTAGCATATCCTGGTGTTTTCGCTATGCTACGAGCAAGAGTACTCCTGTTACAGACATATTTCCGATCTACCCATGGCATCCATCTTAGATCATGGCAGCCATTTTGTGTTTCTTGCCCTCACATACGCAATAACCGCTGATCACTTCATTTCAATTAAGGCTTAGCCGGCGATTCACCTCTTTAGTGACACGTGCCCCTTGAAACAGAACACGCTGTAGCTGCATGACTCGACAAAGGCTGCCTCCTCTGCCCGAGGCTAGTCCTGCTATACTGGTTCTCGTGGTTGTTGGCCTGATCATGATTAGGCGGCCGAAGCTAGTAGCCTTGTCCATTTACAACCCACAAACATCCCTTATCCTGCTTTCCTATCTTCTGCACCTGGCTCTGCTCCTTTCCTTCTGGGCCTTTATTAGGGGGAGGTAACGAAATTTACGATGAGGCGGTCCGGGTCTTGAATGAAAAGTCGACATGAGATTATGATGGAAAAGTGGGAACCCCTCGTTCGTAATGTTTTGACATCAGATATTGTCGACGATTCCTGTGCAACGCCAAATATTTATTGTTTAGGACACAAAGGTTTGGGAATGTACTAACATGTAAAGAATTTGCCCGAAGCCTAATATTTAGTATATAAGGAGCAACCCACTTTGTACAAATCGAACAGGCTCCTAGACACTGCCCATGCGTAGTTTCTGTGACTTCTGTGTCCCTGCAGTAATAAACCTTTGGTCTTTGACGCCACCATCGAGAAGCCCGTGTTTCTGTTTATTTGTGCACCAAGACAGGTGGAACTCCGGGGTCTTCGGGTGTTGTTTCCTGACACCTCTGGACGGAACCAAAAAGTCCAGAACTCCAAGGTAGCCAGACTTAAGATAAGGCATGCCCTGGATATTGAGAACTGTGCTTCCGAAGGGGGAATGGGCATTAACAATGCTGTACAGTGCGGCAGATGTCACAATAATTCATCAGAACCTGATGAATTGTCTGGTGGAACCCGGGGGCATATTATCAAACAGGGCGTTAAAATTATCGCCATTTTAGCGGGAGAAAGTGGCCGCTAAAGCGGGGATAATGGGCTTGAAAATATGCCCTGGAGAATTCCAATAGAAGGCAAGGTTCACAGCAGAACATGGGTTTCTATTGGAATTCACAAGGCCATATTATCAAGCTCATTATAGCCGCTTTAGCGGTAGTTTTCTGACGCTAAAACGGCAATACGTTTTAACAACCTGCTTGATAATATGCCCCTAGGAGTAGAGCTGATTGAAGACATTTTGGTGGAAACACCAGATACCAATTTAAGCATTCCACAGTGTTTATACAAATTCCAACTACGGTTGGAGGGGGACATGTCCAGGTTTATTAAGGCCCTTTTTTGGGAGGACCTCACTTAAAGGTACAATATTCTTCTGGCCAAAAAGTATTGGCCACCTGATTTCATAATGGATTGCTTAAACGGGGAAATACTAATAAATTAAATATTCATATGCTGAGGAGTGGGCTCCAGTGCTAGCCCCTGTGTTATACCGCAACCATGTGGGGTGGGATAACGGTTCACCTTATCATGACATTCCATTGAGGACAACCCAACAACCTCAAAGACAATATCCAATAAAAAAATGAAGCTAAAGAACAAGTTAGGGAAATCCTAAAACAACTTGAATAATACCAAGGTGTAATAAAGAGTTGCACCTCTGCCATAATTAATCCATTGTTTTCAGTCTTGAAACCAGATCAGTCATATTGTTTAGTATTCGATTACAGACGTTTAAACTCCGCTACTGGCACATTTGCAGTACACAGTGCACATAGTGCAGCACTAATGAATAAGATTGTGGAGAAGAAATACAAAACAACACTAGACATCTCAAATTGATTTTCCTGCCACAATTTTGCACCTGGAAGCAAATACTTGACAGCATTCAGTGCGCTCGGTACTCAGAAACAATTCTGCCATTTGCCCCAAGGGTATAAGAATAGCCTGGGATGTTCTCAGCCAGAGTTACAACGCTCCTTGAAAATTTTGATGATGAGGCATTGCCTTATGTCGATGACATATATTTGACAGATAATGACCTCATAGAACACTTGACGGGAGTAGATTGTATAAGAAATTAAAAACCGCCCACCTGAGTGTTCTGTTTCTGGGATATGAGTTCTCAAGTGCAAGTGGGTATGGTCATTTTGTTCCTTTGGGCTCTTATACACCTGCTCCATGCCCTTCTGGTCCTCCTGATCCTTCTCACTCTAGTCCAGTACCCCAGTCCCCTTTTTCTTAGTCCTGTTCCGCTTGTCCTTGTATTCCTGGTCTCCTCTGGCATTGGTAACCTTGGCCCTAGTGGATTAGGTCTTTGTAGGTCTGGTTCTTTCTGTCCTGGTCCTTGTAGCTCTGGTATCCTAGTCTTCCAGATTGTCCACCTCCTGGCCCATATATTCCTATCACTCTGATTGTGTCTTTGTTTTGGCTTTCAGATTTATTTTACTAGGTTTATGGTAATGCCTTTTATTGCATGGTCATCCCCAAGTTGTTGGCCTGATGATATTTGACTCACCGTGCACCACAAGCTGCTAATCAGACATTAATGCCAGTGCCCTGATCCCATAGTGCATGTCGAATTGTCAGTACCCAATTGGAAATGGAATGGCAAACTTACCAGTAAGTCCCTAGTTGATGGTACCCAGGTTCCCAGAGAAAGTAAGGTAGAGGGGTAACTTATTGATTGCAGCACTGACTGTGCCACCCTGGAGGTCACCCAAGTAATACGAGTCTACCAATCTGCAAATGCAGAATGGTAGAGCAGTCACGCACTGCAGGCCTGGCTTTGCCATTGAATGCTGGTTAATGCAGATATGGAGTGAGAATCTCAAGCTGTTGGGGTGTCCATCTTGGTGCAGGGAATGGAATTCACGATGGAACACTATTTTGAGAATGAGCACTCCAATGCTGATGGCTTTTCGGGGTTCTAGTAACTTAGTGAGGAGAACTCCTATGAGTCGGGATAGTTCTCCCTCCTTTCAACTGTGTGGCAGGAACTTATATTAGAACTGACATCCGTGGTGTGGCCTTTACCCAAACTCTAAAAATGCCACTTTCTAAAGCTATAATTTCCTTGTCCTAGCCACCACTTAGTGCATGTTGCCAGTGTCCTGGGTCACATGACTGTGAATGACTTAGCTGTTTGTGTATGCCTTCCAGAGAGTGAATCAAAAGGGACTGGGTGTTGGCAGGATGGGCCATCCTGCCAGGATGGCTGGGGTGGAGCTGTTCCCTGCCCCACTTACACTTCACAAGGCTGCCTCCAGCACACACATAAAGTAACCTGACACTAACATTTTTTCTCCCCAGATCTCTTGGAATCATTACAGAGGTAGGGAAGTAATTTTCGGAACCAGGTGTGGGTATAGGTCAGGGTGTTCCCCACTTCAAAGATTGCCACTATTGGACCCTTAGAATACTTCCTCAGTACACTCCTGGGCCTGGGGAAGACTTCTGAATGACTGTTTGGACTCCAAGAGGACTGTCCTTATGCTTGAGACCTCACTGGTTCCCTAGAAAACTGTATTGCTGCTACTAGAGGATTGCTCTGCTGCCTGAGGCCTAGCTTGTGCCTAAGGGGACGGCCCTGCTTCTGGTAGTAAGCCTGTCTTGCTGCTTGAGGAAGAACTGACCCATTTCCTTGAACCGAGGATGACTAGAAGTGACTTCATGGGCTAGTTGGCTGACCTCTTGTGTGAGCTACAGGACCGCAAGCTCCAAAGACCTTGAACCCTGCTGCTGACATCTGTTGGCGTGAGTCCTAGCCCCCAAGTGATGCCCCAGGGGCTGGACCTTTGGTAGTGATGTTAGAGGTGCTTCTCCATCATAACCCTAAAACTTGGGACTTAGAAGAAGTTTTACGAAAAAGTGCCTGAAGAACTGACTAAGCATGGGCGAATTTTGCGAATCTTGCGTTCGCGAATTTTGCGGATTTGCGAACTTGCAATCCGCAAAAATCCGCGAATTCTCGCGAATTTGCGGATTTTTTTTTTTGTGTGTTCGCGCGGGTTTCTGCCAGTTCGCGAGGGTTTTGTACAATTTCGCAAACGCGAACTTACCTGTCGGGTCGCAATTTTGCGAACTTGTTGTTTCTACGTGTCCAGCCTGTTTGGGACACTCTTCTTCATCACTGCCACCCTCTGTCACCACTGCCACTCTCTGACTACTCATGCCACCCTCTGGCCCACCCATGCCACCCTCTGTTTCATCACAGCACCCTCTGGTTGTCCAGTGTACATTATTGTGGCAAAGCAAAGCACACCTTCCCTGCCTCAAGTGACCTGAATTAATTTGGGGCTGATTAATGTGTCACAGAATATTTTTTTAGCTGGCACCTGCTTCCTTAGTGCTTCCTGATTAGTGATCTTTTGCACTTGCTAAGTGCTTTCATTGTTGCAAAATTAGTTACAACACCTGCCCTGCCCCAACTGACAATAATGAATTAGGGGCTGATTAATGTGTCACTGTTGGATTTGAACTTCCAGCCTGGCTGCTGCTTGTCTCCCTTAGCTGTAATTCAGGACCTTTGTGGCATATGTGTGACTATTCTGAGGGTCAGAGCAGGGTCACATAATAGTTGCAAGTAGGCAACTGAACTCTGGAGGGGCCCCTCAGGAAGCACTACAGGAAATGGCTACTAATGATGAGCTTGAACTTTTGAACCTGGTAAGTAGTTTCAGTTTTGCTAAGATCGTATTTCTGCAATTTAGCGCTTATTCGCGGGGCGCGAAGTTGAACTGGGAAGCCGCGAACTCACGCGAACAGTGCGAGCAAGCCATAAAATCCGCTGCTCGCGGATTTGCGGATTTCGCGGGAAATTCGCGATTCTCGCTGATTGCGAATTTACCGAAAATCTGCAAAATCCGCGAGCGGAACGAATTTTCCGCCCATACTTAGAACTGACAGATGTCTGGGTCACCTGCCAGCCGATCCACCCAAGTTGTGTCATTGGTCAGCCTGCCTTTGTGGAATCTTCCTCTATGTTTTTCTCCATAGCAGTAAAAGTTCTTCACCTGGACCTCTGAGCAATGGTATCCAGCCTTGTACAGCCACATTTGACTAAAGCTGCAGCTTCGTCTCGCTGGAGGTTTTTTACTCCTAAACGTTGTCCAAGTCCGATGGTAAAAATCTTCACTGAGCTTGTCAGGGATTGGCACCCCATCGATGATGACCAGCCTGCTGCCTTGCCTCACTGAACTCTATCTTCTAAGTCCGAAGGAAAGCCAAGACTGGGCCTGATCCACTGTGTGAATCCGACCAACTCTCCATCGTAGTCAGACTTAACTTTGATTTTGCCCTGATCATCCACAACCAGATGCCCGTGATTGGCGCTTTGTTCTTTGAAGCACTATTTTAAACTAAAAGCTTTAAAATGTCATAACTCCGGTTTTACTGATTGGATTTAATTAGTTTGGATATAATTTTATTTAATAAAATATATCCTATTTTTCTAAATTGCTTAGTTGGTTTGGGTTTTTTCTGGTGTTGTATTTTCACTATATTAAACTTTGTGTGTTGGAAAAACACTTACCTCAGTGCATCTAACTTAAGCTTGACTGTTTTTGCGGCAAGCTACTGGAGGGCTAAACACTGGTTATTTTAGTGACTTTTGTTTTTCACCCTGAGAGGTATTATGGTTGTTTCTTGAGGTGGGTTTTCACCCCACTCAACCAATAACTATGTGTCTTACAGAGCTCCTCAGTCAAGTGCTGCTTGGTTCCAGTGGGACAGGGAGCATTGGATCCACGTCTGGACATACCCATTGAACTTATTTATTTATTTATTTATTTATGGTATTTGTAGAGCGCGACACTCATCCCATGGGATATCATGGCGCTATAAAAAAAGAAGACTACTGAAACTGTGCTGGGGGGTTAGTTTTTTGGAAAGAGGTGAGTTTTTAATTTTTGGCGGAATTGGAGGTAGTTAGTGGTGTGTCTGAGGTCCACAGGTAACTCATTCCATCTTTTAGCCGCCAAGTATGAGAAGGCGCGTCCGCCAGTCCTTGCTTTGTAAATGCGCTTGGATTTCGCCAGAGCTGAGTTGTTGGATCTTAGATTCCTGTTGGGGATATAGAATTCGATTTTCCCTTGAAGGATGGTGGGGCCCGTTTTGTGAAGGGCTCTGTGCGCGTGGCAAAGTAGTTTGAAGGTAGCCCTCTGACGCATTGGTAGCCAGTGAAGCTTCTTTAGGCATGCAGAGGCCGAATCTCGCTTGCCTTTGTTACAGACCAATTTAGCCGCCTGGTTTTGTAGGATCTGTAGGCGGGAGAACAGTTGCTCGTTCATCCCTTCGAACAGGGCATTGCCGTAATCTAGGCGGCTAACCAGGAGGGCCTGGGTGATTGTGCGTCGACAGTCCAAAGGTATCCAGGAGAAAATTTTTGCCAAGAGTTTGAGAATTGCAAAACCTTTGCCCCAGAGTATGCGTATGTGGTCTTTCATGGACAGGGCGTCATCCATCATTATGCCAAGGTTTCTGGCGTACTGTTTCGGGACTGGGGCTGATCCCAGAGACGGTGGCCACCACGTGTCGTTCCATGAGAGTTTGGCTCCTCCGAACAGTAGTATCTCCGATTTTCCGGCATTTAGTTTTAGGCAGTGGTTGCGCATCCATTCTGCCATTTCGGAGAGACAACTGTGTAGTTTTTTCTTAGTTGTTTCCGGCCCTTCATCCATTGTCACCATCAGCTGAGTGTCATCGGCATAGGAACATATGCTGATGCCCCACTTTCTTCCAATGTCGGCCAGAGATGAAACATAGACATTAAAGAGAGTGGGGCTTAGTGAGGCCCCTTGTGGGACCCCACAGCCAATGGGACAGGGTTTTAAGTGAAATTGGCCCATGCGCACAGCTTGGGTGCGATTGCTAAGGAATGATTTAATCCATCTTAACGCTGTAGATTGCACTCCTTTGCTCAAAAGGATGTTTATTAGGCAGTCGTGTGATACCGTGTCAAACGCTGCTGACAGGTCTAGCAGTATCAGAGCCACAGATCCCCCTTGGTCTGTGATGCATCTGACACTGTCCGACACTGCCAGCAACGTTGCCTCGGTGCTGTTGTTGGCTCCAAAGCCGGTCTGGGTGGGGTCCAGAAGTGAATTGTCTTCCAGGTATTTGGATAGTTGTATGTTAACCATTTTCTCCAAAGCCTTGGAGAGGTAAGGTAGCTGGGAAATTGGCCTGCAATTCTCCGGGTTGAGGATGTCGGATCCGGCTTTCTTCAAGAGGGGGGTTACAGATGCGTGCTTCCAAGTATCTGGAAAAGACGAAGTGGTGAGGGACTGGTTAAAAAGTTTGGTGATGAAAGGGCAGAGTGTCGGAGCAATTTCAGAAAATACGAAATGAGGACATGGGTCTGCAGGAGAGCCTGACTTGATTGTCTTTAGAACCGATAATACCTCATTTTCGGAGAGTGGTTGAAAATTGGTTAGACGTGGGAGATTGCCTGCGTTAGAGAATCACACTGAGATATACATAAATCTGATGGAGAGAATGTCTCAAATAAGCTCAGCCTCTTGTAATGACTAATTTTTGCCAACCATGCCACCTCAGATTAGACCCAGATATGCAAATCAGCCTTGATCCTGCTCCCATGGGAACAGTCCAGCCCAAACTGCCAAGCCAGTCCTCTCTGAAATGGAAAACAAGCATCCCAAGACTTACTTCACCCTGGGTGGGGCTATTCCATCGGGTGCGGCTTGGTTCTAGAGACACAGTGATCATTGGACCCACTTCTGGTCATACCCATAGCACATAGGATGTTGCACTAAAGTTAACAAAAACTTTTTCATATTTGATATTATAAAAAAGGCAGAAGTTAATCCATTGTTATATTTTTTCTGAATATTGCCATTACCTGAACTTTTATCTGTGTCTGTATTGGAGTTTTCCCTAATTCTAGTAAATGGCAGTTCCCAAGGTAGTTCACAGGTGTGATATACCCCAGAAGAGGCAAGTCAATCTCTCCGGGCCCCAGGAATATTTACTCTCAGTTTTCGTACAAGGGAGGAGCAGCCAGGGCCCTTCTTTCTGGTTCCCGGGGCCATGGCTCTATCATTCCACCTCAAGCAGAGCTTGAATGTTGCCCTCCTAGCCTGAGAGCAGAGGGTCCACTACTCTATGATCCCAAGGAGCTGCAGTGTTGCATGAATAATGCATTCATAATAACACTGAACTTAACATGCTTGTGAAAAGCATGAGGCAGAAGTGTGAAGTGGAATGCACAAAAGACCATATCATACCATAAGCTGTGTATTTGTAAGGTTAAGTGCATCCTGTGGGGCATTTTGACATTGAGTAAGAGATGTTTTATGTTACCCAGCTCAGCGATGATCATTTTACCGAATACAGAAGGATAAAAGGCTCAATGAACCTGCCACGATTTTAACACAGTTCCCTGACATTATGGTATATTAAGTTATGTCGAGCGCACTCTCACAGGGAAAGGTATCCTTGTGCTGAGCAGGTGTGAGTCTAGCCAAACCTGGGGCCTGGTGTGACTACTCAAAGTCAGGTCTTTAGCTTGTTGCTGAATTGAAGTGAGGAGGAGGCTCCAACACCCCTCAAACTTTTACTGAAAGGAGGGGATGCTATCTTCCCTTTACTTACTGATATATCCAATCTTTCACTGGACAGTGGCAGTGTTCCAAATGCGTGGAAACATGTTATTATCAGAGCCCTGTTAAAGAAACTGTCTTTCGATCCTGCGCTAGCTGAAAGATATAGGCCCATCTTCCTTCTCCCCGGTGTGAGCAAAATTCTGGAAAAATACATTAGTAATCACCTCTTGGGATTCTTGGAATCCCACAATATCCTGCATTCTGCCCAAACTGGTTTCCGACCTGGGTGCGGTACGGAAACGGCATCCTTACTACCACTGAAGAGCTGAAAAGGGTCCTGGACCAAGGTGGGTCAGCTGCAGTCATTTTGCGAGACTTGAGTGCAGAATGCAGCACACATAGAAAGAGGAAAAAGGAGGAATACAAATGTTTCTCCTCGTTGCACCACTCCTCGGAGGCGTAGTATTCTGGCGCGTTCCCGGGATTACAACACTTTGTAGATCCGGGAATGTGTCAGGATTATAGATGCTGCCTGGGAACACCAACAGCAACACCCATGGAACGCCCTTTTCACGCAGAGTAATGTGTGAAAGTGACCCATATTTACAAGGCCATGAAAAGACACACAGGGTGACTTCTCCGGAGGCTCAGCCGGGAGTACATGTTTATTGCTGCTTCTAATGCAATATTTGCACATTGATTTTAACTTTTTTTTTAAACGCTTCTAAACTGCTATTATTTTTCCTTTGTTACTTTCACCTCACTTAATTTCTCGTAGTCCTGATCTCCGGTAATGGTTGGCCGGCAGTGTGAACGCTGGTCCGCCATTTTGAGTTGTTTGGGGGGTTAGCAGGCTATGCTTTCTCGTCCCTGATCAGATTTAAACGCAGTATGCGCGGGCGCGCAGAAGGCGCGCCAAAGGCAGACCAGTCTGCATCCGTCCGCGATCGTACCGCGCTCAGCGCCAGCCCCTCTGCCCAGGGAAGTCCAGGTGAACGTTTTAAACAGCATTATGATGGTTTCATATTACAAAGCCTCAATGCCAATACTAAAACTCATTTATGCCCTTGTATTAGTCCCGATGCGCAGCCCTAGGAGCCTCTTAATGTTGGTCCAGGGTGTGGGACTTCAATTCCAAAGTTACTGTTTGATACCCTAGAGAGGTCTAGAACTCACGCAGTAAAGACTGAGAGAGACATTGGGACTTCAACTTGGAAATTGGCCTTGATGAATGTTAGGTCATTGATTAAACACAGTACAGAGGGTGCTTTATTCATGGAAGCTGAAAACATTAAGATGGCTTTTATTACAGAATCCTGGACAGATAATGCTTCCGGCCCGGACCTGGTCAAGGCGACGCCTCCTAATTTTGTTTGTCATACTCTGAACAGGCCTAGGGGAAGAGGAGGTGGTTTAGGGGTCATTATCACTCCTCCCTAATCTCTTCTTTTAGCCTGGGAGAGGTGGCAGGCTGCGAGGCTTCAGACTTCTCCTTCCGCTTATCTACCTCTTACACCTTTCAAGGCTCACTTATTTATAGACCACCAGGCCCTATAGGCCGTTTCATTGAGCAGGTGGGCAAACTCATTGAAATAGGTATTCTGGCTAGTTCCTACACTATTTTAGGTGATTTTAATTTCCATCTGGAAACTTTTTTAGATCCAGACACAGCCAAATTGCTAGATTTAATGAAGTGTAGTAATCTAGATCAATTGGTGATGGATGGGACTCAGCAGGCAGGACATAAACTTGATGGCATTTTTCCTAATAATCCACAGTTGTTAGTCACCAATATTACTCCGCTTCCATGGTCAGACCACAAAGCGCTTCTATTTAACCTCACTATTCCTGAACTTCTTTCTCAGAAGCCAGGTATAAAAAAACTGGTGAAAAGAGTGTGCAATAAAGTAGTGGTTGAGGATTTGTGCGACATCCTCAATAAGACTGTAGGTTTCCCCCCCTCAAATTTAGAAGAGGCAACACGCTCCTACACTAGCTGGCTAGAAACAGCTAGGAACATGCTTGCTCCTATAAAAATGTTCTACCCCACCAGACGGCTGCCTTCCGCTCCGTGGTATTCACAGGCACTAAGAGAACAAAAATGTATTTGTAAACATCCGGAGAGAAGGTGGAGAACAGAGTACAAGGATACTTATAAGGAGGAGTATAAACGTGGTCTTGCCGTATACAAACAGCAGATTCATCAGGCAAAGCTTCTATTTTTTTCCATGAAGATTAATAGAGCAAACAACTCAGCTAGGGAACTGTTTAATACAGTTACCAGCCTGGCCAATCCAGTGGCGATTACATCTATGCCTAGTCAGGATTTTTGTAAAAAATTGGCCAGTATTTTCTATGTGAAAGTGGATGCCATTTTCTCCACTTTCTCTAATGCAAACTCTCAAAACATGGCGGGCCACACTGTAGACCGACAGATAGAAAAGAAAGTGCTACTGGACAAATTTGCCCAGCTTTCAGTTACTGGAACTGGTAATCTTCTTATCCAGGTGAAATCCGGGTCTCCTTCGGACCCTTGTCCGATAGCGATATTAAAGTGAGCGGCAGAGCCTGTCTCTCGAGTTTTGACACCCATTTTTAATTTAATGTATTCAAAGAGATATTTTCTGTTAGACTGGAAAAAACTTCTATTCTGCCCCTTCTTTAGAAACCGAATCTCGATACAAAAGACCCTAACAATTTTAGACCAATATTTAGACTTCCAGTACCTGCTAAAATCATTGAGAGAAATTTGAATATTCAACTTAGCCAATTTCTGGAGTCCAATCAAGCCTTGGACTAAACACAGTATAGCTTTCGAGGGGGCCACAGTACCGAAGCTTCTCTTTTGAAATCTACAGAATAGATACGGACTAACTATCCTAGATCGAGGGGGCAAGGCTGCTCTGATCTTGTTAGATCTCTCTGCAGCATTCGATACTGTCCTCCACGATTTTTTGATGGACCGGCTGCCGGAGATTGGTGTACAGGGTTCGGCTTCAAGTCTCCTAAGATCATTTTTGGCAAACCGGAGTCAGCTGGTGGCACTGGGGGAATTTGTATCCAACCCTTTTTCACTACCATGTGGGGTCCCGAGGGGTCCTCACTGAGTCTGACACTATTTAATATATATGTGTCCTCTCTGGCGCCCCTTATTCAGTCATTTGGGTTCAGTCTGACTACTTATGCGGATGATACCCAAATTGTGGTGTCTCTTCTACCAGTTGAGTCAAAGAACACGGCAGTCAGTTTTAAAGATTGTATGAATGCAGTAGGGACCTGGATGGCCCAAAACTGCCTTAAGTTAAACTCCAGTAAGACGGAGGTGGTATGCTTTGGGAATTATCCTAATATTTGGACTCCAGAATGGTGGCCAGATACCCTGGGCCCTCCTCCAACACCCAATAGGAAGGTTAAAAACGTTGGTGTGTGTGCGGATCAGAAGCTCAATTTCAAAGACCAAGTTAATGCGGTGGCCTCTGCTACATCTTTCGCTTTTAGGTCATGTAAGAAAATGTTGCCTCTGTTACCTATAGAATGTCGTAAAACAGTGATCACAGCCCTCACTAAGTCAAGGCTGGACTACTGTAATAGTCTGTACTTCAATATTCAGGAAGGTTTAATGCAGAAATAGCAACTTTTGCAGAATGCGGCAGCTAGACTGGTGTCTGGCATCTCAAAATACGCTCCAATAGCAAAAGAGATTCGGAAACTGCATTGGCTGCCAGTTAGGAAGCGTACCATGTTCAAGGCAAAGTGTCTGGTTCACAAGGCACTTTATGGAGCAGGGTTGGCCTTTTTAAAAGAACCACTGTACTGGTACACGCCAAACAGATTACTACGCTCATCTGATGACAAATTGTTTTGTGTGACATTTGTTAAAAAGGCCACCTGGGGTGGAAAAAGCTTTGTAGCCAAAGCTTGGAATAAGCTTCCCCTAAATCTTAGAGGTATATCAAGCCTAATGACATTTCGAAAAGCTTTAAAAATCTGGCTGTTTACTGATTAGCATGTCACCGGTTTGATCCTCAGACAAGATTTCACATAGCACCAGGACACCTACGGGTAACAGTAGCGCTCAACAAATGTTACAATAATAATACATTGCACCACTCCTCGGAGGCGTAGTATTCTGGCGCATTCCTGGGATTACAACACTTTGTAGATCTGGAGATGTGTCAGGTTTATAGATGCCAACGCCATGCTGTGGGATATTTACAACGTGATGCATCTAGGGAGATGCGTCACGTTGTAAAGCCCTGCTCCACATCTGGGCGTTCCGGCACATAGTGGGGAGAGGGGGGGGCGTTCCAGTGCAGGAACGCCTTGGAAAAGTGGCTGAGTGAAATCTACATGATTTCACTCAGTCACTTTTACGGCCATGCTGTGTCAAAACACTGCGCCTGCTTGAAACAGGCGTAAGGATTGACCCAGCATGTTAGGCTTAGGGGCACCCCGAGCCTTCCTGGTGGTGCATCACTCTTGCGACTCCAGCAATGTGCCGCCTTTCCGCCAGGGGATGGACACGCATCTGCACATCCGTGCGCCAATGGCGCCGCATTGTAAATGTGGCGCATCAGTGGTGGCGCACGGGTGGTTTGGCGTGTCGCAACTCTTCTGGTGCATCCCTGCTGATTAGCACAGATGCGCCAGAAGTTGTAAATCTGCCCCATTGTATTTTCCTCACCACGTCACCTCAGTTTGGACCCAGCCATATGCAAATCAGTCTTGACCCTGCTCCCCATGAGACCAGTCGAGCCCGAACTGCTAAGTCAGATCGTCCGTCGAACTGAAACAATCATACTTGCATCGGATTTGGGGTTTCCTTTCTCATCAACCAGGCTACCTTGAATCCAGTGGTGCCATGAGCCACGTCCGGACACAGGGAGGACCTTGCCTGGCAGTTCGGGCTGGACTGCTCCCATGGGCATAAGGATTAAGAATGATTAGCATATGGTTGGGTCCAAACAGGAACAGCGTGTCAAGCAAAAACCATGTAACCCAGATATGTGTCTCGCTGTGAATGTTGATTCATTCAGCGTTCCGTCCATCATCTGTTCTTTTTGCATTTGTTCCCCTAAGTGGGAAGAGGATGCCCAGATGTGGGCCCTGTGCTCGCTATGCCACCAGATTCAAGCTATCTGGGCTGATGAGGGTTGATACTCCTAACCCGTTCCAATGATACTTGTTTCCGGTTCACGGAGGACCTGGTTTGGCTGTTTAGGCTAGAGTGTTTACATGGGGAGCAGGATCAAAACTGTAATGAAGTGCTGAGTTTTTACTTAAGGAAACAAAAAAATGATGGATATAGGTCCAGATCGCTGTACTAGGAGTGAATGTTTGACATTGTTCAGTTTTATGTCCATCAGTTGTTCTTTTTACTGTTAGAAAGTGGACATTTATTTGTGCTTATAGGTTTTTGTGCTTTGCAGCCCGACCTTTCCAGCCTTACTCTTATCCACATCTAGGGCTGGGTGACCGCTACACTTGATGCATACCTTCCAGACATCAAATGATCAAGAGGAGGGAGGAAGAGTTCTGATTCAGTCAGTCTCCTTAATGTAACCTAAATAATCATGGGGGAAAGGATCACTTGTCCTGCATAACCCGGGTATGCAGGTAGATACGTGGTGTCTCACAAATAAAAGACCCTCATGCACGTGTTGGTAAAGTTTCGGTAGCGGTATATGTTGTCTCCCCGCTCTTTCATACACTTGTGTGCATAATCATGGGGTCAGTTTTTATGCAACCTCTACCCGGAGGTGTATACCCTGGTTAAAAACAGTAGTGATCGTTTATAGTGGGCAGTGCTCAGGAAGGGATTTAAAAATACTCGGACAGCCAGAAAAGATACTTTAATAGGTCTGGATTCGAGTAGTCCTTTCGGAATAATTACGGTGTGTGGCAATGGAATTTATTAGGCATTCTGGCGCACTATCAGAAGTTAGTGATGTTAAAATAAGGTCGACATGTTTCTGCCCTAGTTGCCTATGTAGGTCGGTGGGCTTTCATCAGGACCAGTGACAGGTGTGAAGTGGTGGGATTATATAACAAATTGGTTTTTACCATGTGAGAAATAGGCAAATTATGACCTGTTTCTTGGAAAGATGTGAGGTCACGTTGTACCTCAAGTGTCTTGAGAAGGCACTTCTTCGGGACAGGGGCAAGGGGAATATGCCTTGCTTTAGGCTATAATTCTCACGCGCAGCTTTTGCTGTCGCTGCCACTCTTGACCCAGACAGCCACAACAAAGGAGGGGCAGGGTGTGACAGGGTGTTAAATCTTGATTCATCTGCATACTGATGGTCTCCCTAGATAGGAGAGGGAGAGGCATTCACACTTTGCATTTGTAAAAGTTGTGCCCTGCACTCACACAAAGGGCTGATTTACCCCCTACTGGAGACAGTGCTGGATTGGAAGGGAGTGTTGTGCACTTGAAAGAGTTCATTTGAAGTCACCACCTGAACAAATACATTTTTTGAGAACAAGTACAGATGTTGTTCAGCTGTTTTGGCCTTTCAAGAGCCCTCGGGAAGATGCACAGTTGGCTACCAGCATCTGTTCTGAGAGTGGTCATTCAAGGCCTGGCATTTTTCCTTTACCTGGGAAGTCCACTTTCAGTTATTCAAACATTTCAGCTAATCTAAAATGTAGCAGGTTCGATCCTGTTGAGTATCCCTAAACATCAGACTGCCTCTTCCGCACTAGCCACATTACTGCAGCTACTGATGCAAAAGAGGATTCAGTTTAAAGCTCTTTGCACGGTCCACCGTGCGAGGTACATGCAGGTGCCACGTATTCTTCACCATCTGGTCTGCCCATACCACCCCAAAAGAGAGCTAAAATCTTGTAACTTGACTCTACACCCCATTCCTAAGGTGAAGAAAGCCAGGAGTGGTGGACGTGTGTTTGCATACCTAGCCCCCAAGCTGAGGAATTCCTACCCCTAACCCTTAGGCTGAACAACAACCTACTCCATTTCAGGAAACTACTCAAGATGCATCGATTTGCTTAAAAATACGATACAGAGCCTGGAAGACCTACCATTTCTGGGAAGCCCTTTGGTTCGCCATGCACTTAATAAGCTCCTTGAATTGAATGGTATTGAATTGAGGCAGTGCTATTTAGTGTCTTGAAAGTATGAGTGGGGAGTTTGAATTGTGCTCGTTCATGTATGGGGAGCTAGTGAAGCTCCTTCAGGTGTGGAGTGATATGAATGTGGCGCAGGAGGTCGAGAGTGATTCTGGCCACCAAGTTCTGAATAGTCCGCAGCCTTCTGGTGAGTTGTTTGGTGATAGAGGATGTTCCCGTAGTCCAGCTTTCTTGTGACAAAGACATATATGATGGTTTTCAGGGTGTTGATTGGGAGTCATTTGAAATCTTCCTCAGCATCTCCTAGGCATGGAAGTATGAGGCGGTGACGACGTTGACATGGGTGGTCATGTTAAGTTTGCTGTTGATGACAATCTTTAGGTTCTTGACTTGAGTGATAGGGGTGGGTGTGAGTCTTAGCTCTGTTGGCCAGCAAGAGAGCTCCCACTGTCAGGGCCGGACTGGCTACCGGGCAGTTGTGTGTGCTGCCGAGCTAGGGGCTAGTTTCTCTGTGGTGGGGGCTTATTTAGTTGATGGGACCTGGGTGCGATTTGAAATAAAAAAAGCAAAACGAATTTCGTTTTGCCCACGCAGGTCCCCATCAATGAAATTAGCCCCCAGCACACACAACTGCCCGGTAGCCAGTCCGGCCCTGCCCACTGTGAAGTGCTCTTCCTGACGTGGCTGCATTAGTCCACTGAACATCAGACTGGCTTCTTACCCGGACCGGGGCTCCTTAACTTAGCTCAACATTAACTAACCAATTATAGTTAATTAAGATATTTTTTTTTGGAATGCAGTCCGGTGTCGGTGTAAGTTTGAAATGGACAATGCAGGGCGGTTCTGTTACAGTCTTTATCCAGTATGGATATCAAAAGTCACTTTTTAGGCCATTTTTCTGACACTCTTTTAAATGTGCAGCACCTAAGGTGTGATTGGTGAGACTGACAGCATTCACTGTAGTGGAGATGCTCTCTGCTAGTGTATTGCCCCAAAAAAGCACCTACAATTCCCATGTCTGCCTTTAGCTGCTTAGATCGCTGGATGACGTAAGTGATGCATTGATGTTATTTGTCTTTGTGGATTTATATATCAGTGGCATCGCTCTACAGGCAGTTACAGCACTTTACAAAGCACTGAGTTACAGGTCAGACATTAGAAACAATGCAACAATAAACACCATGGTTTTTGCTTACAGGACAACAACAAAAAAAGCAGTTTAGAAGGACATAATGAAGCATAGAGAGCCATTAGAGAGTGATTAGAAGGGGATATGGTTGAAGCAGAGGGATCAATTAGAGAGTGATCGGAAGGGGATATGGTTGAAGCAGAGGGATCAATTAGAGAGTGATCGGAAGGGGATATGGTTGAAGCATAGGGAACCATTTGAGGGTGATCAGAAGTGGATATGGTTGAATCATAAGGAGCCATTAGAGAGTGATTAGAAAGGAATATGGTTGAACCAGAGGGATCAATTAGAGAGTGATCGGAAGGGGATATGGTTGATGAACAGCAGGTCTTTAGCAGGTCTTTAGCGAGTGATCAGAAAGGGATATGGTTGATGATATTTCTCCTGATGCAAATTGTGGTGCACAGTTTAGGGCTTTTCTATGGGAACATCTGTGAAATGAGTCTCTGTAATGTAATCTCACTGGGATCAATGATTGAGCTACTGTGTGTCCAATAATGTTTGACATTTGATTCTTTTTTTAATCTGGTGTGGGATTTTTCTTGTGTGGTGTTTTCACTTTATTACTGTTTGTGTGCTGCATACATACTTTTCATATTGTTTCTGAGGTAGGTCGGCCTCTTTTGTACAAACCTACCCAGGGTTAAGCACAGGTTAATTTAGTGACTTTTTGTGGATCACCCGGCAAGGGACTGTGGCTGTAGGCTTCTACCCTAGTTAACCAACAACACAATTTTTCAAAGGCGGCCAACCAGGTTTGTTTGGCCACCAAGATGAGGTAGATCTTCCTGGTGGAGACCTTGATGTGCGTCTGAGGGTCCTCAGCACATGGGTGGTACGCTGTGCCGGAAATCTGTAAGGGCTAAACAGGGTTTGAGGAAGAGTGGGGACTTAAGGGACCCCTTGTGACAGAGAGACTGAGTAAGGGTAATTTGTCAATGTAAAGAATTTAGGAATGATCGCTCTTTAGGGCTTCAAGAAGAATTCAGTCTTTTAGGCTTTTCAAGGCGACTGCCAGGCAGAGGAGAATAGCGAATATTTAGGTTTAACTAACTAATACGTACATCATCGACATAGTGCTACGGGGAAAGCCCACACTCTTCAACATCTAAATGGCCATCGTAAGAAACCATGGACTCAACATCACACAAAGATGCTGATGCGGCTGGAAGAGAGGCTGTGACCTGTCAATCACTGTCTCAGACTCAATGACGTGTCGAGGCTGCTTGTCGCACAATAGACTTTGCTCCATTCTCATTGGCTGTTCAAAGCCACTGGACTGAAGCAAACCAATCCTTTTGCCAATGTTTACATGTACCACACCTCCACTCTTCTCACACAACACAGAGCCTCGGACAGGCCTACATGGCCACAGGCAGTGACAGTGAAATGCTGGCCCAGGTGGCCCCTGCCTGCCATTTTCAAGTCCTGGCAAGACTTTGCAGAACCTCTGGTGGTCTCTGACGGGAAACAGCCCCGATCGGGAGGTCTCTGGAGTGGAGCTTCGAGGCCACTTAAAAATATGAAACAGATATTATGATCAGTCGGAATATAAAGACGAGCCTGAAACACGTCCTGCATGGGCCACTTCTTTTATTTCTTCAAAGTAAACGGGGAGGCAGCCTGGCGCGAACCCCAGGCTGGCCGACCTTGGAAGTGGAGAAGCAGGTTCAAGCCCCAGCCTTGGATCAACATCCTGTGACTCTGGGACCTCTGTTAAACTTCCATCCTTAAATAAATGTGCAATGTAATCTGGGGCTGATGGGAAACGCAACAATGTCCTTGGGCCAGAAGTGCCCTACATAAAACTGAAAAAATAATCTAAAAATCCAAATTTACCATTAATTCTCTCTCATTCACTCAGATGAAATGACCCAAAACTCCTCCATTAAGTATGTTTTGAATGTTGTCAAGGTTTGTGGAACTCTCTTAGAAATGCACAATATTCTACTTACTTCATTATATATTTCTGGTTAACCCAAGGCCAAGCACAACTGTCTTTAATGCCTATGATCTTTAAGGAATGTTATTGACAAGCGTGTAATAAAAAACCCATGGTGTGGCCCTCCTCATGGAAGGGGTACTAAGCCCTCTGTAAGAATATCTTTACATCCATCTGGGTCTCCCTCTTGTCCCAGACTTGAACAATGGGGCATATTAGCAAGGTCCTGTGATAATTATCGCTCAGCGTTTTTAGCGAGAGGATAATTATCGCAGGCTAACGCTGGATTCCATAGCGGAGATAGCATGCTATCAGCAACGCTTATCTCCCAAGCGAGAGGAATCCATGGGTTAGCTGGTAAACAGTGTGATTATCATCACACTGCAACCAGGGAAACCTTGCTGATAGGGCAGGGTGATCTTAGCCATGTATACCACCTCCCATTGGATTACTTGGCTAAATCAGAAAATTAGCAGACGTAAAAAAGCAGCGTTAACTGTGGTTAGCACTGCTTTTTTGTCTCTAACAGGCTTAGCGTGAAGCTTGATAATAGGATAAATGTCACTTACAGACATTTCTCCTATTATTTTGCTCTGGAAAGCCCACTTTGCATCTCATTAGAGATGCAAAGGGAAGCGTAGTGGAAAAGGGTGCTAACATGCGATTTTGCATGTTAGCACCCTGTTGTAGATAGGGAGATATTGTTATCTCCGCTTCTTTGGCTTTTAAAGCCAAGAAAAGCAGAGAAAAAGCCCTTGATAATATGCCCCAATGTGTTTTAAAAGTAAGCTCCTTCAGGGCCGGCTCCAGGGTGGTGCAATCGGTGGAACCGCACCAGGCGTTAACTTGGGGTGGGGGCGTCATTCTTCAAGATGTCTATTGTCATTTAAAAGTACCTTCTGCCTAGTTCCTGGCCTCCAGCAACTTTCAGACATTAAGTAAATTGTCAAGAGAAGTCCAGTGATTAATTGTCTTTTTGGAAAAAGACGGAGGTTTGTCTAGTGGAACCCTCCAGTTATTAGCTCACTGTTCTTTGTTAGGATTTAAACTTATAAACGACAAGTAACAATAGGGGCCTTTGACAGAAGCATAAACAGCATGGGCCTGTTTCCATTATATGCTCTTTGTGATCTGTAGGGTACACGTGCTTTGCAGCAGGCACATTAACCCTCTGCGCTCTCTTATGAGAACTCAAAACTTGCGTTGAATTGAATTGAAATTGAATTGAAATCGGATTTCTAAAGCGCATAGCTACCCTAGGGCGTCCCAGCGTTAAACAAAACACCGATCTCTGCAGCATGCCCATCAATCACCAGAGTTGTCTGGACACTTTTATTGTTGCCGTAAAGTTGCTGGAGGCCAGGGGCACCGCAGCAGGTGCTTTATAAAACCATAATGTACTTGAAAACACACACGCCCATCCGCCCCACCCCAAAGGTCAGTGCCTGGTGCAGAGGCACCAACCGCACCATCCTAGGGCCTGCCCTGCTCACAATCACCACTGACTGAGGAGTGCCAGTGTCCGAGGGTCACACAAGACCCCGAGCTCCTGGAGTAAGACAAGTGTCCGAGGGTCACACAAGACTCCGAGCTCCTGGAATAAGACAAGTGTCCAAGGGTCACACAAGACCCCGAGCTCCTGGAGTAAGACAAGTGTGTGCAGGTGGCAGTGACAGGACAGGTGTGACCGCCCTTACCGTGCACTCTGAGCTGCGCTGTGGCCTCATGTGGCCGCCCCGGCTCCACGTCCATTAGCACGGTGTAGATTCCGCTGTGATACATCTGCACATCTGTGATCCGCAGAGACCCGTCCGGGAGCAGTGCCTCTCGGCCGGTGGATTGACGACCATAGAAAGGAGGATCCCTGCCCTCGCGACCAAGGATGACTTCATCTCTGCGTGTCCTTCCGCCCCTGAACCAGATAACTTCGTCTAAACGCCCCTCATACCGCAGAGACAGGGTGACGGTGTCTCCCACCGCCGCGGTAACCACATCTGGAGTGATTGACGGCCGCGCCGCTGTGCACTGGAACAATGACGTCACCCAGAGTGACATCACCGAGGCTGAAAGAAAACACAGAAGATAAACAACATTAGAGGCTGAACCCCAAAAACAACAGACACCTGTGGGTGCCAAGAGACAAAGTCGACTGTAACTAGATGAATGGATTACACAAAAGCATTACAAAATCAGTGCAGAGCTACAACTTCTACACTTGAAGTCCTATACAACTTATTTTAAATAAATACGCAATTATCCCAACTCATTTGGGAAAACTAACTGATAAAATATACATAGTTATTTCTCCAGTTAATTCCATAATCCTATGTCAGGGTTACCGTATAATACTAAATTTAATAAAGCTTCCACAAACTCAGGTCGTTCTTAACTCAGTAACCTTGACTAGTCTACCATCAGCCCACACGCGGCTCTTTCTCCCCAAACCTGGGCAGCATCACTGACCCGAGAACCCTAATGTCCATTACAAAGGCTTCAGCAGTTTAACCCATCAACCTTTACTTCTGGACAGACACAAAGGGGGCCATGGAATCAGCTGTAGGGTCACAGAGGTGGCCACACCTACTATGAAAGACGCGTCCCTTCCCCCACCAGCTCTGATGGCAGATATTGGCAATAACAGGGGTCTGCATCTCATCAATTCCCTCCTCGAAGCCGCCTCACTGAACTAGATAAATAAATCTGTGGGTTTGGAGATCTGAGGGTCTCTGGAACAGAGTGACCTGCCTGTAGGGTCTCACCTCATGTAGGGCACATTTACTAAACTTTCACGCACTGCAGCGCATCAAGCAACGCTTTTGCTCTGCGTGAAAGGGAGGGAGCAGAAATACACACTATTTACAAAGATATGGATCATTCCAGCTCTCTCCTTGCACTTGTGCACGGTGTGCTGCTAGCGCCAACGCAGGCACCAAGGTGCACAATATTGCGTGGGCCTATATTACAGACAGGTTTGTTTTTGTGCAACAGAGATGCCTTCCTGCTCATAAATAATCCTTTCAGACGTTTTCCTCTTTCTATGTGCGCTGCTGAGTGCCGCCCATGTGGAAAGAGAATATAATGAGGAGAAATAAACTTATTTATCCTCCTTACGCCTTACCTACGAAAGCGTCATCACTTCACACATTCCCAGGTTTAGATGTCTTTGCAAATCTGGGAATGCGCCAACATCCATGGGTGGCCACATCGCAACGCCCATGGGTGGCCACATCGCAACGCCCACGCTCCACCCTGGAATGCCTTCCAAGTAGAAATGTACCGTGATGCCGCTCATGCAACTGCACGGAGTTACATTTCTTGCCAAAATCATGCGAGAGGGCGCATATCGTCCCTGACGTGGCTTTGTACATCTTATTGGTATTTTTGCGTTGTCCGTGTGTCACTTGCCATGATGCAAGGGCAACACTAAGAAGGCTTCATAAATATGGAGCCATATTTATCATTTTCTCACACAACGCAATGCTGCAATTCACCTTGCTGAACTGAGTACAAGGGAGAGGGCGGGAATGTGCATATTTATGGGGATATGAGGCATTCTGCTCTCGCCTTGCACTGGTGCACGGTGTGCTGCTAGCACCAACACATGCACCCTTGCACAATAGTGCCTGCAGTACAAACAGGATTGTTTTTGTGCGGGAAGGGATACCTTCTGTGAGAAGTTAGCCTGGCATATGATGTCCACTAGTTCTAGTGCGCACCTTGCACCAGTCTAATCGACCCTTATTGATGGTGGTTGTAAAGTCAACCTTATAGAATGCTATCCTAGGGGTAACATGGCCAGCATTCATAAGGCTAAGACTTCAGTAGGCGAGTTAAGCAAGTTGTTTTACCAATTATACGACCATTGACCCTGCCTGCAGGTAGGTCACCCCCACAGCCGCCACACGGTCCTCCGGTGTAGCTGCCCCTGCTGGATCCTTGCTCCTGCTGACTGGTGTGACGTGGCGTGAGCCCTCCTAGGCTCTCCTAGCCTGTGTCCTTTCCTACTGCTTTGGTGCCCTTCTTGTGCCCCCTTCCCCAGTTTTTGCTTCTGTACCCCCTCTCCCTCATTCTGGATTGTGCTCCCCTTCACTCCTGCCTGGTTTCTTTTTTCCCCCTTGCTTCTGCCGTTTTTCCTCTGTGCCCCCTTCTTGCCTTCTGTGTCCCATTTTGCTGCCTCTGCGTCCCTGCGGCCCCGCCCCCCGCTGTCCCATTCGCCACCCCGCTCCCGCCTCCCAGCTGTTCCTCCCTCCCTTTGCCCCTCATGTGGAGGCCACGCAGCACTGAAGGGAGCGACCATTGACCCTGCCTGCAGGCAGGTGGCCCCCCCAGCCCGCCACACGGTCCTCCGGTGTAGCTGCCCCCGCTGGATCCTTGCTCCTGCTGACTGGTGTGATGTAGCGTGAGCCCTCCTAGGCTCTCCTAGCCCGTGTTCTTTCCTACTGCTTTGGTGCCCTTCTTGTGCCCCCTTCCCCCGTTTTTGCTTCTGTACCCCCTCTCCCTCATTCTGAATTGTGCTCCCCTTCACTCCTGCCTGGTTTCTTTTTTTCCCCCTTGCTTCCGCCATTTTTCCTCTGTGCCCCCCTTCCCCCCTTCCCCCCTTCTTGCCTTTTGTGTCCCATTTTCCCGTCGCTGCGTCCCTGCGGCCCGCCCCCCCCGCTGTCCCATTCGCCACCCCGCTCCTGCCTCCCAGCTGCTCCTCTCTCCCTCTGCCCCTCATATGGAGGCCACGCAGCGGCTGTGCCGCTCGGCATGCCTAAGGCAAGCCCGTCTGTGCCTGTCCGCGCCTGGACTGCGCCCAGCGCCAGAACCTCTGGCCCTCGCCGGAGCCAGGGAACTCGACTGAGATACGACTCCACCACCCTCAACGTACTAAACACCGGCCGACCACCCGCCTGCTACCGAGCCACCCCGAAGCGAACCCACGGACCCTTCACCTGCCAAACCAGCAAATTCACGTGCCTTCGATCCTGCACCCCACCCACTGTACACAGCAACAACAACAACAACCACCTCAAGTGCATCCTTCTCAACACCCGCTCCGTCCACAAGCACGCCATCGAAATCTGGGACCTACTCGATCCAACAGCTCCAGACGTCGCTTTCCTCACGGAAACCTGGATGAACGCCCCCTCAGCCCCCGACATCGGAATAGCCAACCCGGAAGGCTACAAAATTACCCGGAAGGACCGCGACAACAAAACTGGAGGAGGAATCGCCATCATCTACAGGGACACCATCAACCTCACGACCAGCGCCGAAGACACCCTCTCCGCCGCCAAACACCTACACTTCCAGATCCACACCGAGCCCCAAACCACCCTCAGAGGAACGCTCATCTACAGACCCCCGGGCCCATGCACACAATTCAGCGAAACCATTGCTGACCTCATCAGCCCACACGCCCTATCCTCACCAGAATACATCCTCCTAGGGGACTTGAACTTCCACCTGGAGAAAAACAACGACAACAACAGCCCCACCCTCCTCGCCAACCTCGCCAACCTCGGAATCAAGCAACTGGTAGACACGCCCACCCACCCACCTCGCTGGCCACACGCTCAACCCCATCTTCTCCACAAGCAACCACGTCTCCTTCAGCCACTCCACTGGACTACACTGGGCGGACTACAGCTGCATCCACTTCACCTTCAAGAAGGCCACATCCCACCACCACGCGCAACAGATCCCCCGCAGATGCTGGAGCAAAGTCACCACAGACCAGCTAACCACGTCACAGAGCCAGAACCCACCAATTGACACCCCTGACACCAACGACGCAGCCCACAACCTCTGTAGTTCCGTAGTTTAAGGGTATGTGGTTCGGTGTTCCGAACCCGTTCAACAAAGGTCGTCGGAAATAGACGTTTTTGGTGTCAACGGACCGCAAATCATGAATGCGGTATGTACGAGTGTTTTCGCATCATCGATTAATGAGAACACTATGTATTTAGGGATTTCGTTTGAACCTTTGGGTTCCATTTTGTGTGTGGCAGCCATTTTGTGTGGTTGCCCTCACATAGGCCGATGACTGCGGCCGAGCGAGTCCTTGAGACACGTACACCTTAGCTGACTTCTGAATGACCTGGCCGAACTGACTCCCTTGCCCGAGGCTGACCTCGCTAAGCTAGTTCCTTGTTAGCAGCTGGTGTGGTTCCGTGGTTTACGAACTGGGTACGATGGTTCCGAACCAGTTCAACAAAGATCGACGGAAATGGACGATTTTGGTGTCAGCAGACCGCAAATGGCGAGTGTAGCGTGTCTGAGTGTTTTCGTATGAATCGATATAAGAGAACACTCCGTATTCGAGGATTTAGTTTGAACCCTTGGGTTCCATTTTGTATATGGCAGCCATTTTGTGTGGTTGCCCAAACATAGGCCCGATGACTGTGGCCGAACGAGTCCTTGAGACACGTACGCCTTAGCTGACTTCTGGGTGACCTGGCCGAACTGACTCCTTGCCCGAGGCTGACCTCGCTGAGCCAGTTCCTTGTTCAGCAGCTGGCCTGATAAAGATCAAAGAGCAGGACGTGCCCGAGTTTATGGTACACTGCTCACCCCTTTCTATCTCCTTTCCAATCTGTTTCTGCCTTTCCTTTACGACATAATCATTGATTTGGGTTGAAGGCTTTATGATGGGTTTGTCCGGCCTGATCGAACAAGAAACTTGGGAATGTGCGTGGTCTGGGCTGGACAAGGGAAAATGGGATTGTCTTTGATCATCGTCATTCGCTACTTTTGAAATGTTACACTGTCATTGGTCAGTTTTTGATGCACCAAATGTAAATTGGAATATTGCCTGAGGCTTGATTTTTGGCATAAAAGACCATGCTCCGCTTATCGAATTTGTGCAGTCTCTGACGAACTACCCGTGTGTACTTCGTAGATCTCTGTTCCTGGTTGCAGCCAATAAACTTTGGTCTTTGACGTCATCAAGAAGTATCCCGTGTCACTGTTTGCCAAGACAGGGGAACTCGAAGGTTTCAGGCGTTCTCCCTGATGCCGCTGGGTTCTAAAAACCCAGTCCTTCAGTTGGCGCCCAACGTGGGGCGACTTCAGCGGTACCGGTCCAAGCCAGAGGTTCGTGAGAAGCTTTGTGTGAAAATTCTGGAGGAAGGCCAGCCACTTCATCGACCCCTGCATGTCGTCGTGGTCCGAAAGTCTTTGCTGCGAGGTTTCCCGCTTTCCGACGGCTACGAAGGACTGCTGCCCTGACTGTCGCCCTGTTTTGGAGCCATAGACGTTTGTAGAGCGAGACGATTGATGGGTCTTCTGGTGACGCCATCGACATTTTAGTTAAGTATAAGTGGAGCGTCTCCTAGTCCTTAGTTTGTTTGGTATCCTTTAGTGGATCGCTTTGATTTGGTACCTGCAGGCCCCAAAGCCAAGGGATTCGTGTATTCACGAGACTATCGTTTTCGATTTCCCTTGTTGTTTGAAGCTAGACTAGTGAGCAAGATGCCTGGTTTTAGCAGTCTTAGAAATTTGTTTAGTTGTGGTTTATCGAGGGACTCCCGGTTAGAGGATTCGTGTACGGTTCCTCCGCTCGGAACTCCTACATACGAGTTGTATGTGAAACATGGTGTGGGCTTTATTAGTTATAACGAGATTTGGGTAAAATATACGAAGAATGACGGTGTCCTACAGTGGCCCCGTTACGGTAGTTTTGAAATTGAAATTCTAGATAACCTAGAAGTGAAGTTGTTCAAGAAGAAAGCCCGGCCGGCGATGTTTGACTCTTTCCGCATATGGCGCAAAGAAGCCAAACAGAAAGAAATAAAATTAGCGAAAAAGAACAAACGAGAACAAGGTATGTCAATGGTGCAAGCTGCCATTGCGTACAGAGATAATGAAGAAGAACAGGAAAGTGAACAGATGCTTAGAGTGAGGAAGTTAGCGGTAGATAGATGCTACCCAGTCTTGCCGCCTAAAGAGCAGAAAGACGAGAAAGATCTTGTGAAAGATCCTTTGATGTCGCATCTGTTAAATTCACCTCCACCCTATGCGCAGAATGCTACGGCACCACCGCCACCAGTGGTGGCTGTGCAACTGCCGGGTGTTATGCCTCCTGTGATTCCTCTGCAGCCAGCTCTTCCGTTGGCTACTGTTCCTGTGGCGCAGCCTCCTCATGGGCCACCACCTTCGCCCTTTTCTACGACTATTACTTCTGTATCTGTCCCTACTGCTTCTGTGTCTGTTCCGACTTTGGATTCTTTTTCTACTGTTTTGTCTTCCCTTATTCTTCCGACTACTCTTTCTCCTAGACAGCGGATGACTGCTGCCTTTTCTGGTTTCCTAACACCTTGGTTGGGACAATTGGGTATGTCTCCTGTGAGTGAGCGTAGACAGTCGTGTAGTCAGTTGCCTGATACTGATGAGCGAGTGGTTTTGGATCACATGGCACGTAGATGGGTTACGTACATATCTCAGTACGATCTTGAGGGTATCATGGTGTTTTCCGGAAATGGGAACCACCTAAGCAACGGTATGTTTTTGAGGTCATGTGTGTGTTTCTCCATGACCAATGGATGAGTGAGGTGGGTAAACCCCCTGAAGAGTTGTTTCGATTGCGTTCTGAGTTTGCGAAAGGGACGATTGGGAGTTTTCTCGACATCGAGGGAGCGGTGTCGACGTTGTTGTCATTTCGCAATAATGTTTTTCCTGAACGGCTGTTAGAGTCTGATTCGTTAGTTGAGAGGAAAGTACGTCAGTACCCGATGCGAGAGGTTCCTCCAGTTTGGAGACCTGCTGATGCAACAGCTCAGCCACCTGTTGTTGTGCACTTTCAGCGAGTGTGGGTAAATGTTCCTTGGAAGCGTGCCGAAGTTTTAGCGCTTAAGCAGACCTTGCCTGATCCGCGGAAAAATCCAGCGGGATATTATAAAGAGCTTACGCAAACAGTGAGTTCGTGCATCATGAATTTGGCGGACATAGATATGTTGTTTGGGAATGTTGTTCCACAGCCCATCTGGAATGTCATTTGACATACAGATCATGATAATGAATTGGGTGATTCGTGGGTTAATCTTGTTGCTGCGAACAATAGACAAGTTGGAGGTGCTAAGCCTGAAAATATCATTACTGAACTTCCTGGTAGGATTAATAATTTTATGAAGACTTTGATGCCTGAAGTACGTGTGAATTGGGACAAGTTGTCTGCGTGTAAGCAGAAGAAAGATGAGACGGTGTCAGATTTTTTTCAAGCGTTTCGAAGAAACGTTTGTCGATCATAGTGGGCAGGATATGGCTACTGAGGGTGGCCAGAGATTATTTGTTGATAAATTTGTGCACAATCTCCTTCCTGAATTATGAACTAAGTTGAAGGATTCTGAGAGTGCTTGGCCTGTTTCTACATCGGCGCAGATTTTAGCTACGGCTCGGTACTACGAGAATAGACGCAAGGACGAGTTAGAGAAAGCGGATCAGAAGACTAAGGAATTGAAGACTAAAGTTCTTCTACAACAAGCTTATCCACCCCGTGTTAATAATCAGCGTGATTATCAGCAGCCTCAACAGTATTCGAGAAACTCGCAAATGAACTAGTCTTCTCAACAGCTTTTCCCGTCGTATGGTCCTAATCAGTGTGCCTATTGTAAAGAAGAGGGTCATTACAAGAATAGTTGTCCGGTTTTGCTGCAACGAGGGAATAGTGCTCCTGGTGTGAGAGGTAGAGGTGCACAGCAAGTGCCTAGAGGTAGAGGTCGCGGACAGAATGTGCGTCCTTTGCCTCCCGAGACTTCGATGAATAGTTTTGATCAAGAGCAGAATTCATCTGGTAGGACAGCACAGTACTACGTAGATGATTATTATGTTGAAGGTAACAAAGCAAATAGTAGTGATTATTAGGACAGCCATGGACAAAGTGAGGGAGTTGTTTCAGTTCCAGTAGATCAGAGTGGACCTTACGTTGAGGTGATTGCATCAGGTGTGTCTGAGCCTTTTCTGCTAGACACTGGTGCTACGAAGAGTTCGATTATGCATGCTAAACTCCCTGGCGCACCTTTGTCTGGCTTTAATAATGTTTCTGTAGGTTTTTCTGGCGCCCTCATTACGAATCCGATTTCTGTTCCATTGCCCATTTCTGTTGGTCCTCGTAAGTTTGAAGCACCCCTTCTTTTGACTACAGGTTGTAATGAGAATTTGTTGGGATTGGATTTATTGAAGAGATTGTATGCGACTTTGTATTGTTCTCCGGCAGGAGTGCATCTTACCTTGGGTGAGAATGTGATCTCTCCGATGTATGTATCGAAAGATTGTCTTCCATCGGAATTGTCTTTGTTACCAGATTCACTGTGGGCTACTGGTCCGAATGATGTGGGCCTGTTAGATATTCCCCCATATGTCGTGACGCTGAAGGCGAATGCTAAGTTACCGCGCATTCCGCAATATCGTATCTCAAGTGATGGTGAACGTGCACTTTTGGCGATCATTTATGATCTGATTGATAAGGGTGTCATCGAAGAGACGCGAGGTAACGTGTGCAATAGTCCTGTTTTGCCTGTCCTAAAGAGAACTGCTCCTTCACAGCCTCCTGTATATAGATTTGTCATATATCTTCGCGAAGCGAACAAAATTGTTGTCCCACAATTTCCTGTTGTGCCTGATATCACCGCTTTGTTAACTTTGATTCCGGCTACAGCCACGTGGTTTTTGGTGATCGACTTGAAGAATGCTTTCTTCAGCATCCCGATTGCCATAGAGAGCAGGGATATCTTTGGATTCAGTTTAGGAGGACGAAGTTTCCGCTTTAAGCGCGCTCCTCAAGGCTACTGCGAGAGTCCATCGATTTATAGTCAAGCCTTAAAGACACAACTTGATCTGTTGGTTCTACCTGAAGGTGCAGCCCTTATTCAGTATGTTGACGATTTGTTAGTTGCCGCCGATACTGAGGAGATTTGTAAAGATGCCACTTTGTCTTTATTGCGACACTTATCTGATTGTCACCATAAAGTCTCTCTCTCGAAATTACAATTCTGTCGACAAGAAGCTACCTACCTAGGTCACCTCTTATCGAAGGAGGAAAGGAAACTGACCCCAGAAAGAATTCAGGCTATTGCGAAAATGAGTGTTCCTACGACACAGAGAGAAGTACGTGCGTTTTTGGGTATCACGTCGTATTGTAAACAGTGGATCCCTAATTTTTCTCTGCTAGCGAAGCCTTTGATAGCTGTTACTGTTAAGGATACTCCAAATCCTATTCCCTGGACTGATGAATGTCGGCAAAGTTTCTCTGAATTACGCAATGCGTTGTGTTCGGCTCCTGTGTTGGGTACTCCCGACTACAGTAAGCCTTTCACATTGTATGTTCACGAGAGAGAGGGATGTGCATTATCAGTTTTGACTCAGCAGTTTGGCGATAAGCAACGCCCATGTGCGTACTTTACGTCGACTTTGGATCCTGTAGCCAGAGCGTTGCCGAGTTGTTTGAGAGCCACAGCGGCAGCGTCTGTTTCAATTCGACAGTCTGCCAGTTTGGTTATGGATAACCAGTTAGTGGTTATGGTTCCACATGCAGTGGATACCTTGTTGAATCGTACCAAGACACAGCACTTAACTAGTGCTCGGTTGTCGGGGTATGATCTTACACTGTTAGCGAGTCATGTGCACATCAGGAGGTGCAATATCTTAAACCCAGCTACATTGTTACCAATTTCGCTTGAGACAAATGGCGATAGTGAAGAACAGCACGATTGTTTTCTAAGAACCGAAGAAGAGACGAAAGGGAGAGTGGACCTTAGGGACACTCCTCTTCCTGATTGTGATGATGCTTTGTGGGTTGATGGTTCGTGCTTTAAGTTGCCGAATGGTGATACGACTGCAGCCTATGCTGTGACGACTTTACATACGGTTGTTGAAGCTGCACGTATCCCACACAACTCCGCACAAGCGGCTGAATTGATCGCACTTACGAGAGCATGTGTGTTGGCGAAAGGAAAACGAGTGAATGTGTACACGGATAGTCAGTATGCGTTTGGTGTGGCTCATAGCTTTGGGCGTTTGTGGCGTGAACGTGGATTTTTGACATCGCATGGGACGAAGATCCAACATGGACAATTGGTGAATGAACTTCTTGAATCTCTTACGTTACCATTGCAAGTCGCGATTGTGAAATGCAGTGCCCATAAAAAGGTTACGGATGATGTTGGTCGTGGTAATGCGTTTGCGGATGATGTTGCGAAAGAAACTGCTAGGAATGTGATGAGTCGAATGTATGTTGCGGGTCCGGCGAGATGGGTTCCAGAGAAGAGTATGTGTGAAGATACCATTGAGAGCATGAAATCGATTCAGAGTGAAGCCACAGAGAAAGAGTTAGATGAATGGAGAGAAAGTAAGGGTAGATTGGATTCAAATGGTTGTTGGACTGATTTGTCAGAATATCAGAGATGGTTTTTGCCTAACGCGTATGTGCTTCCGGTTGTTACAATGGCTCATGGAATGGCACATATTAGTGTGAAACGGATTTGCAAGTTGTTGGCCCTGGTTTGGCAGAATGTGGGGATTCCCAAATGTGCAGAAAATTTGGTCAGGAACTGTATGGTGTGTTTGATGCACAATCCTGGTAAGGGAACTCCAACCCCAGCTGGACATTTTGCTCCTCCTATGTATCCTTTCGAGGCTTTGCAGCTAGATTTCATTCATATGGAAAGATGCAACAACTTGAAATATGTGTTAGTGGTTGTTTGCTCTTTTTCTAGATGGGTAGAAGCTTACCCCCTTTAAGGACAATACTGCCTTGTCCACAGCAAAGGTCCTGATAAAATAATTTTTCCAGAGATTTGGAATGCCGAGAATTGTCTGGAGTGATAACGGGAGTGAATTTGTGGGTCAAGTCATGAAGAGAGTGTGTGAGGGTCTCGGGATTAGGCAGAAGTTCCACGCTGCAAATCACCCCCAATCAGCTGGTTTAGTCGAGTGCTATAATTGCACTCTTAAGTTGAAATTGGCCAAAATCCAAGCGAGCAATGGTTTACAATGGCCAGATGCTTTGCCATTAGCACTTTTGTCCACAAGAATGACTGTGCATTCACAAATGGGTTTGAGTCCATACGAGGTTGTGTTTGGTCGCCCAGCGAACATTTGGGGCATACCAAGACCAATGAGATTTAGAGATCTCGGGCATCCTGTGCTGCTCGATTATTTGCGTGAACTGACAACTAAAATGAGTGTTTTATGCCAACAGGTGCATGACAGCCTTCCACAAGTTTCAGAGGATCCAAGGCACCCCATTGAACCTGGCTCCTGGGTCTTTGTGCGTAACTTCCAGCGGACCAAGAATGAACAGCCCAGTTGGACGGGACCCTATCAAGTGCTCCTGTCAACAAGATCTGCGGTACGAGTGCAGGGTAAACGTAACTGGATCCACGGATCGCACACCAAAAGGGCACCTTTGCCCTTGCCTTACGATAAGTGGGTCCAGGAGGGACTTGCGGACTCTGAGACAAAAGTCATCCCACGGTTTATTCCGTTCAGCGATGCTCGACTGATTGGAACAAACTCAGAGAGTTTGAGTTTGAGTTTAAAAATATTTCTAGAGCGCGCGTACACCAGGCGGTTTCTTGGCGCTATGTGATACTACTACTCAAGGGACAGAGAAACTGAGGGACAAGGGGAGGTTAAGAAGGGAAGGCTTGGGAAAAGAGGAAGGTTTTAAGGTTTTTGCGAAAAAGGGGGTACTGGGAACAGAATCTCAAATGAAAAGGGAGAGAGTTCCAAAAGGCCGGGGCCGTGGTAGAAAATTTGGAGCCTCCCCATTTTTTCCGTTTGAAGCGAGGGACAGTGAGAAGTTGATGAGTAGCAGAGCGCAATTCTCTAGACAGGGTGTAGCCGTGGATAGCCGTGCTGATGAAAGACGGGGCAAAGCCGGACCGGGCTTTGAAAATGATGCAGCCGAGCTTGAATAGGGCACGTTGCTGGACCGGAAGCCAGTGTAAAGATTTGAGAAGGGGCGTGACATGTTGTGATTTGGGAAGATTGAATACCAGTCGAGCCGCCTGGTTTTGGATCAATTGGAGGCCCCTCACGAGGTACGCTGGCATGCCATGGTAGAGGGCATTGCCATAGTCCAAGCGGGACGTCACCATGGTCAAAAGTATTAATTTGAGGGCGGATGGAGAAAAAAACCGGGAGACTTTGCGGATTGTCCGGAGGGAGAGGAAGGCAGAGGAGACAACAGCACTAACTTGAGAGTGGAGGGAAAGTTGATTATTGAGTTTGAACCCGGGGGTCTTAACAGACGGAACGGGAGTAGGTGGGGGACCTAAAGAAAGGGGCCAGAAAGAAGAAGACCATGGACTGGAACAACCACCCGTCAACACAAAGAGAGTGAGTGACAAAGAGAGTGACAGGATTTTGCAAGCATCAGTACCTCCTGCAGATCGATTGGACACTTCAGAGCCTCACCTGTTGTTTGCTGATCAAGAATTAGCTGGAAGAAATCGATATAATTTGAGATCAAGAGTTACGGACAAATAAAAATTAATAAAGATTGATTTTTTTCTGTTTGCAGGTTAACTCTCCACCAAGGATCTACTCATTTTTGTTTTTCTTGAATCGCCATCCTGTTCTTGCTGCTAGGGTCGCGGTTGCCACAGTCTTGGGGGTTCAAGCCTGAGACACTAGGTTGAGGGTTCTGTTGGCTCAGGGCAGTCTTCCTGGGTTAGCAGAGGCATTCCTGAGCAGAATCAACCTACCACCGCGGGCAGCACATTTAGTTTAGGATGGATTTCTTTGAGTTGGAGAGACCTGTACAGACACTGACTTTTAGAAAACGAATATGTAAAATGATATCAAAGAAAAGTTTTTTGATACCATGTGTATTTTTACTACTGAGTTTAATGATATTTATAGCTGGTTATGTAACATTTTCCTTTAAAATGACGTTTAATCCCACTGTGCAACCTACACCTTCACCAACTATTTCTTCTCATTCTTTTCATCCTTTGCCTGACCACGAGGTAGTTAGATGATTGGAATTTGCTAACAATTCTTTCATCTAACTTTTGCATCAACATCAGTTGGTGATGAACATGACAAACTGTTGGATTTGTGGTTTGATGCCTCATACAACCGATAAGGGTATTCCTTATTTAGTTTTGCCCTTTAGCATTAATGGTTCGATTTGGGCTTATAGAACAATGTTTATCTATGCCCATAGCGTATATCCCCTACGTTCACCGAAAGACAATCCGAAGAATAGTGCTTTAGCTAGAGGCATAGTCGACATGGTAAAAGGGACTAATGCAGTTGAGACTATTCCGAAAGATGAGAAGCAACCATATAGTGGTTGGGACGTTGCTGGATATGGAGTTAGTCTGAGTGTTAACCAGCGAGCGAAAAGTTCTCCACCAATTTGGATAGTGCCCCATCAGGGCTTCTACTGTCTGCAGGGTAATGGCAAGAATCCGAAGGCTCAGTTAGGGAAGAGTGTTTGCGCTGAGACTTATGTATTTGCGTCTCAGTCTTCCCCAGCGTTCCTAGCTGCTAAGGGCACCTACTTTGTTTGCTATGACAAAGCTTATACATGGTTGCCCCCCGACTTCTCTGGCACATGTTTTGTTTCCTTTCTGTTACCTCCCACCTTTACAGCTGCGGCAGATTACCATAAGACGAGAGTTGCTAGAGGTGTCTTTAGTCAAGAAGACACTGCAGGACAAGAACTGGGTGATTTCTTTAAGGGTTTTCTGCCGTTCTGGGGACCTATGGCTAACAGTAGGAATATTCACCAGTTGACGAGAGTTTGTTGAGTCCACCATAGTCGAAACTGCTGGTGCCCTTGGTAACCTGACTGCTGAGCTCCAGTCGGATAGACTTATGACATTACAAAATAGAGTTGTCCTTGATGTTATTCTAGCAGATCGAGGTGGAGTTTGTAAGCTGATTCAATCGAGCTGCTGCGTTTTCATTCCAGACAACGCTCCATCAGTCTTCCAGGCCATTTCCAAGCTACATAAGATCTCCGATTCTGTCCATTTGGACAAAGGGGATTGGTCATTGATGGTATGGTTATGGGGATTGATATCCACTTGGGGTTGGAAGATTTTTATGGTCATTGGGATGGTCTTAGCAATCCTTTTTATGTTCTGTCTCTGTGTACAGTGTGCTCCAGCTATTTGTGGCCTTTGTGCTACTTCGTGTGCAAGGAGACCTGTCCAGAGAGATGTACTAAGTAACAGGATGATGCTACAGCAACATATCGATGACCTGATGAATATAGATCCGGATTCAGATTAACATGGGTTTGCGTCTGTTGCCTATGTAAGAGCAAAAGGAGGGTCTGTGGTTCCGTGGTTTACGAACTGGGTTCGATGGTTCCGAACCCATTCAACAAAGATCGTCGGAAATGGAGGATTTTGGTGTCAGCAGACCGCAAATGGCGAGTGTAGCGTGTCTGAGTGTTTTCGTATGAATCGATATAAGAGAACACTCCGTATTCGAGGATTTAGTTTGAACCCTTGGGTTCCATTTTGTATATGGCAGCCATTTTATGTGGTTGCCTTAGCATAGGCCCGATGACTGTGGCCGAACGAGTCCTTGAGACACGTACGCCTTAGCTGACTTCTGGGTGACCTGCCGAACTGACTCCTTGCCCGAGGCTGACCTCGCTGAGCCAGTTCCTTGTTCAGCAGCTGGCCTGATAAAGATCAAAGAGCAGGACGTGCCCAAGTTTATGGTACACTGCTCCCACCTTTCTATCTCCTTTCCAATCTGTTTCTGCCTTTCCTTTATGACATAATCATTGATTTGGGTTGAAGGCTTTATGATGGGTTTGTCCGGCCTGATCGAACAAGAAACTTGGGAATGTGCGTGGTCACTTCTGGTGGGCTGGACAACGTAAAATGGGATTGTCTTTGATCATCGTCATTCGCTACTTTTGAAATGTTACACTGTCATTGGTCAGTTTTTGATGCACCGAATGTAAATTGGAATATTGCCTGAGGCTTGATTTTTGGCATAAAAGACCATGCTCCGCTTATCGAATTTGTGCAGTCTCTGACAAACTACCCGTGTGTACTTCGTAGATCTCTGTTCCTGGTTGCAGCCAATAAACTTTGGTCTTTGACGTCATCAAGAAGTATCCCGTGTCTCTGTTTGCCAAGACAGGGGAACTCGAAGGTTTCAGGCGTTCTCCCTGACGCCGCTGGGTTCTAAAAACCCGGTCCTTCACTGGTCAGATAAAGATCAAAGAGCAGGACGTGCCGAAGTTTACGGTACACTGCATCCACCTTTCTATCTTGCTTCCAATCTGTTTCTGCTCCTTCCTTTACGACATAATCACTGATTTGGGTTGAGGTTTTATGATGGGTTTGTCCGGCCTGATCGAACAAGAAATTGGAATGTGCTTGGTCATTTCTGGTGGGCTGGACAACGGAAAGTGGGATTGTCGTCATGCGATATGTTTGAAATGTCACCACGTGATTGGCTAGTTTGTATGTAATCGATGCCACCTTTGGAATGTGAATTTTGGCATAAAAGACCATGCTCCGCTCATTGAATTTGTGCAGTCTCTAGCGAACCACCCGTGTGTGCTTCGTAGACCTCTGTTCCTGGTTGCAGCCAATAAACTTTGGTCTTTGAAGTAATCAAGAAGTGTCCCGTGTCTCTGTACTCTAAGACAGGTGAATCTGAAGACATCAGGCGTTTCCCTCTGGCGCCGCTGGGTTCTAAAACCCGGTTCATCAACTGGCGCCCAACGTGGGGCGACTTCAGCTGTACCGGTCCAAGCCCGAAGATCGTGGAGAGCTTCGTGTGGAAATTCTGGAGGAAGGCCTGCCACTTCATCGACCACTGTACGTCGTTGTGGTCCGAAAGTCTTTGCTGCGAGGTTCCCCGCTTTCCGACGGCTACGAAGGACTGCTGCCCTGACTGTCGCCCTGCCTTGGAGCCTAGACGATTTGTAGAGCGAGACAATTGACGGGTCTTCTGGTGACGCCATCGACATTTCAGTTAAGTATGAGTGGAGCGTCTCCCAGTCCTTAGTTTGTTTTGTTATCCTTTAGTGGATCGCTTTGATTTGGTACCTGCAGGCCCCAAAGCCAAGGGATTCGTGTATTCACGAGACTATCGTTTTCAGATTTTCCCTTGTAGTTTGAAGCTAGACTAGTGAGCGAAGATGCTTGGTCTTAGCATTTTAAGAAAGATATTTGGTTGTGGTTGTTCTAAGGATTCCCGGTTAGAGGATTCGTGTCCGGTTCCTCCGATTGGAACTCCTACATATGATCTCTATGTGAAGCATGGTGTAGGTCCTTTTAGTTATAATGAAATCTGGGTAAAATATACGAAGAAAGACGGTGTCCTATAGTGGCCCCGTTACGGTAGTTTTGAAACAGAGATTTTAGATAATCTCGAAGTGAAACTGTTCAAAAAGAAAGCCCGGCATGCAATGTTTGACTCTTTCCGCATATGGCGCAAAGAAGCCAAACAGAAAGAAATTAAATCAGCAAAGAAAAACAAGAGAGAACGAGGTTTGTCAATGATGCAAGCTGCTATAGCGTATAGGGATAATGAGGAAGAGCAAGAGAGCGAACAGATGCTCAGGGTTAGGAAGTTAGCGGTAGATAAATGCTACCCAGTTTTGCCGCTTAAAGAGCAGGAAGAAAAGAAAGATCTTGCGAAAGATCCTTTAATGTAGCATTTACTGAGTTCGCCACCCCCTTATGCAGAGGATACTACGGCACCACCACTACCAGTTGTAGTTCCACAACCTCCGATTGTAGTGCCACCTGCAATTCCTCCACAGCCAGCTCCTCTTCCGTTGGCTACTGTTCCTTTGGCGCAGCCTCCTCAGGGGCCGCCAACTTTGCTTCCTTCTTCGTCTGCTACTTCTACGCCTATCTATAATACTCCTTCTGTTCCGACTTTAGATTCTTCTACTATTGTTCCGTCTTCTCTTATTCTTTCATCTTCTCCTTCTGCTAGACAGAGAATGACTGCTGATTTTTCTGGTTTCCTTTCTCCTTTGTTGGGACAATTGGGTATGTCTCCTGTTAGTGAGCATAGACAATCACGTAGTCAGTTACCTGATACAGATGAACGTACAGTTTTGGATCATTTGGCGCGTAAATGGATTACGTACGCTTCTCAGTATGATCTTGAGGGTGTTATGGATATCTTCCTTCAATGGGAAGCACCAAATCAACGGTACGTTTTTGAAATGATGTGTGGGTTCCTCCATGAACAATGGGTTGAAGAAGTAGGTAAAGCTCCTGATGAGTTGTACCGAATACTTTCTGAGTTTGCGAAAAGGACCGTTGTCGGTCCTCGTGACATTGGGAGAGCAGTTGCGACTATTTTGTCGTTTCGTAGTGTCACTTCTTCTGAGCGATTGTTTGAGTCTGATTCGTCAGTTAGGAGAGCAGCGCGTCAATATCCGATGCGTGAGGTTCCTCCAGTTTGGAGACCTGCTGACGCAACTGCTGTTCCACCTGTTGTTGCACACTTTCAACGAGTATGGGTACATGTTCCTTGGGAGCGTGTTGAAGTTTTGGCAATTAAGCAGTCTTTGCCCGATCCGCGCAAAAATCCAGCAGGATATTATAAAGAGCTCACTCAGACTGTGGGTTCATGCATCATGAATTTAGCAGATATAGATATGTTTTTTGGAAATGTTGTCCCACAGCCTATTTGGAGTAAGATTCGTCACATGGATCATGACCAAGAATTGGGTGATACATGGGTTAATCTTCGTGCTGCGAATGATAGACAAGTAGGAGGTGCTAAGCCTGAAGATATCATTACTCAACTCCCTGGTAGGATAATTAATTATATGAAGACTTTGATGCCTGAAGTGCCTGTTAATTGAGACAAGTTGTCTGCGTGTAAGCAGAAGAAAGATGAGACGGTGTCTGACTTTTTCACACGGTTCGAAGAGACCTTTGTAGATCATAGTGGTCAGGATATGGCTACTGAGGGTGGTCAGAGACTGTTCGTCAACAAATTTGTACATAATCTGCTTCCCGAATTATGTAATAAGCTGAAAGATTCTGAGAGTGCTTGGGCTGTTTCCACATCAGCGCAGGTTTTAGCTACAGCCCAGTACTATGAAAATAAGCACAAAGATGAGTTAGAGAAAGCGGATAAGAAGACTAAGGAATTGAAGACCAAAGTTCTTCTACAACAAGCTTATCCACCCCGTACTAATAATCAACGCGATTATCAGCAGAATCAGCAATATTCAAGAAACTCGCAAAGAAACGAGTCTTCTCAACAGCGTTTTCCGTATAGGCCTAATCAGTGTGCGTATTGTTAAGAAGAGGGCCATTTCAAGAATAGTTGTCCGGTTTTGTTGCAGCGCACGAATGGTGCTTCTGGTGTAAGAGGTCGAGGTGCTCAACAAGCGCCTAGAGGTAGAGGTCGAGGACAGAATCTACGTTCTTTGCCTCCACAGAACTGAATGAATAGTTTTGATCAGCAGCAAGGTTCGTCTGGTAGGACAGCTCAGTACTATACGGACGATTACTACGTCGAAGGTGTGGAAGTGGATGGTAATGATTGTTAAGACAGCCATGGACAAAGGGAGGGAGTTGTTTCAGTTTCAGTAGATCAGAGTGGACCCTATGTTGAAGTGATTGCATCAGGTGTTTCAGAGCCTTTTCTGTTAGACTGGTGCTACAAAGAGTTCTATAATACACTCTAAACTCCCTGGCGCACCTTTGTCTGGCTTTGAGAACGTTTCTGTAGGTTTTTCTGGCACCCCGGTTACAAATCCGATTTCTGCTCCGTTGTCTCTTACTGTTGGACCTCGTAAATTTGAAGCACCCCTCATTTTGACTACAGGATGTGATGAGAACTTGTTGGGATTGGATTTATTGAAGAGATTGTATGCGACGTTGTATTGTTCTCCATCAGGAGTACATCTTACGTTGGGTGAGAGAGTGATCTCTCCTATGTACATATCGAAAGATAGACTTCCACCTGAATTGTCTTCTTTACCAGATTCGTTGTGGGCTGTTGGTCCGAACGATGTAGGTCTTTTGGAGATTCCTCCATATGTTGTGACACTGAAGGCGAATGCTAAGTTACCGCGCATTCCACAGTATCGTATCCCGAGTGATGGTGAGCGAGCACTTTTGGCGATTATTTATGATTTGATCGAAAAGGGTGTGATTGAGGAATTGAGAGGTAATGTGTGCAATAGTCACATTTTGCCTGTTCTGAAGAGAACTGATTCTTCACAGCCTCCTGTATAAAGGTTTGTGATCGATCTTCGCGAAGTGAACACGATTGTTGTTCCACAATTCCCTGTTGTGCCTGTCATCACCGCTTTGTTGACCTTGATTTTGCCTACAGCCACATGGTTTTTGGTGATTGACTTGAAGAATGCTTTCTTCAGCATCCCGATTGCCTTGGAAAGTAGAGATATCTTTGGATTCTCTTTAGGAGGACGAAGTTTCTGCTTTAAGCGCGCTCCTCAAGGCTAATGCGAGAGTCCATCGATCTATAGCCAAGCTTTGAAGACACAACTTGATCTGTTGGTTTTACCTGATGGCGCTGCCCTTATTCAATATGTTGACGACTTGTTAGTCGCTGCTGACAATGAAGAGATTTGTAGAGAAGCCTCTTTTTCGTTGTTACGCCACTTGTCTGATTTTCATCATAAAGTTTCTCTCTCCAAGTTGCAATATTGTCGAAAAGAAGTAACCTACTTAGGTCACCTCTTATCGAAGGAGGGAAGGAAACTGACCCCAGAAATAATTCAAGCTATTGCGAAAATGAGTGTTCCTACAACACAGAGAGAAGTACGTGCGTTTTGGGGTATTACGTCGTACTGTAGACAGTGGATCCCTAATTTTTCCTTGTTAGCAAAGCCTTTGATAGCTCTTACTGTTAAGGATACTCCAAATCCTATTCCTTGGACTGACGAATGTCAGAAGAGCTTTTCCGAATTACGCAATGCGTTGTGTTCGGCTCCTGTGTTGGGTACTCCCGACTACAGTCAGCCTTTCACATTGTATGTCCACGAGAGAGAGGGATGTGCATTGTCAGTGTTGACTCAACAGTTCGGCGATAAGCAGCATCCACGTGCTTACTTTTCGTCGACTTTAGATCCGGTAGCTAGAGCGTTGCCGAGTTGCTTGAGAGCTACGGCGGCAGTGGCTGTTTCAATTCGACAGTCTGCTGGTTTGGTTATGGACAACACGTTAGTCGTAATGGTTCCACATGCAGTGGATACCTTGTTCAACCGCACCAAGACACAGCACTTAGCTAGTGCTCGGTTGTGGGGTTACGAGTGACATTGTTAGCGAGTCATGTGCACATTAAACAATGCAACACGTTGAATCCAGCCACGTTGCTGCCAATTTCAGTTGAGACAGATAATGATATTGAAGAACAACATGATTGTTTTCTGAGAACTGAGGAAGAAAAGAAAGGGAGAAAAGACCTTAGGGATACTCCTCTTCCAGAGGAGTGTGATGGTACTTTGTGGGTTGATGGTTCGTGCTTTAAGTTGCCGAATGGTGATACGACTGCGGCATATGCTGTTACAACTTTGCATACGATTGTTGAAGCTGCACGTATTCCACATAACTCAGCGCAAGTAGCAGAGTTGATTGCATTAACGAGAGCATGTGTGTTGGCGAAAGGAAAACGAGTGAATGTGTACACTGACAGTCAGTATGCGTTCGGTGTGACTCATAGTTTTGGACGTTTGTGGCGTGAACGTGGGTTTTTGACTTCGCATGGAACGAAGATTCAGCATGAGCAGTTGGTAAATGAGCTCCTTGAATCACTTACGTTGCCATTACAAGTAGCGATTGTGAAATGCAGTGCCCATAAGAAAGTTACGGATGATGTTGGTCGTGGAAATGCGTTTGCGGATGAAGTTGCGAAAGAAACTGCGAGAAATGTGATGAGCCAAATGTATGTTGCAGGTCCAGCGAGATGGGTTCCAGAGAAAAGTATGTGTGAAGATACGATTGAGAGTGTGAAATCCATCCAAGCTGAAGCTACAGAGAAAGAGTTGAATGAATGGAGAGAAAGTAAGGGTAGATTGGATTCGAATGGTTGTTGGACTGATTTGTCCGAGCATCAAAGATGGTTGTTGCCTGATGCGTATGTGCTTCCAGTTGTTACAATGGCTCATGGGATGGCACATATCAGCGTGAAAGGGATTTGTAAGTTTTTGGCTCCGGTTTGGCAGAATGTGGGAATTCCCAAATGTGCAGAGAATTTGGTTAAGAACTGTATGGTGTGTTTGATTTACAATCCTGGTAAGGGAACTCCAACACCAGCTGGTCATTTTGCTCCTCCTACGCATCCGTTCGAGGCTTTGCAGCTAGATTTCATCCACATGGAGAGGTGCAACAACCTGAAATATGTTTTGGTGGTTTTTTTCTCCTTTTCTAGATGGGTGGAAGCTTACCCTTTGAAGGACAATACTGCCTTGTCCACAGCGAAAGCCCTTATCAAAGAGTTTTTCCCAAGATTTGGATTGCCGAGAATTATCTGGAGTGACAATGGGAGTGAATTTGTGGGTCAAGTAATGAAGAGAGTATGCGAGGGATTAGGAATCCGGCAGAAGTTCCACGCTGCAAATCACCCCCAATCAGCTGGTTTAGTCGAGTGATATAATGGCACTCTAAAGTTAAAGTTTGCCAAAATCCAAGCGAGTTCTGGTTTACAATGGCCAGATGCTTTGCCTTTAGCGCTCTTGTCCACAAGAATGACTGTGCATTCGCGAATGGGTTTGAGTCTGTATGAGGTTGTGTTTGGTCACCTGGCGAATATTTGGGGCGTACCAAGACCAAGAAAGTTTAGTGACCTCGAGTATCCTATGTTGCTTGATTACTTGCATGAACTGACGGCTAAACTGCGTGTTTTACATCAACAGGTGCATGACAGTTTGCCACAAGCTTCTGTATATCCAGGCCACGCCATTCAACCCGGTGATTGGATCTTCACAAAGAACTTCCAGCGGAGCAAGAACGAGCAGCCCCGTTGGACAGGACCCCATCTAGTTCTCCTGTCTACACGTTCTGCAGTTCGAGTGCAAGGCAAGAAACACTGGATCCACGACGTACACTGCAAGCGGGCTCCGTTGCCCTTACCGTACGATCGGTGGGTCCAGGAAGGACTCCCAGACTCTGAAACAGAAACTGTGCCACGATTTTTGCCATTCAGGGATGCCCGTTTGATTGGAACAAACTCTGAGAAAGAAAGTGACGATCTTTTGCAACAAGCTGTGCCTCCTTTGAATCGATTGAACACTACTGAGCCTGAACTCCTGTTTCAAGACCAGACATTGCCTGGGAAAGATCGTTATAATTTGCGACCAAGAGTCGTGGGACAAATAAAATAAATAAAGTTTTTTTATGATTTTTCTGTTTGCAGGTTAACTCTCCACCAAAGATCTACTCATTTTTGTTTTTCGAACCGCCATCCGGGTTCAGCTGTAGGGCCGCGGTTGCCGAAGTCTTTGGAGTGCAAGCCTAAGACATTAGGTCGAAGGTTCTGGTTGGCCTAAGGGAGTTGCCCTGGGTTGACAGAGGCATTCCTTAGCATAGAACACCCTACCATCCCGAGCAGCATATTTAGTTAGGATGGATTTCTTCGAGTTGGAGAGACCTGTAAGGACAATGAGTTTCAAGAATAAGATACAAAAGCTAATCACACAGAAAAGATTTCTAATACTATGCTTGTTTTTGCTATTGAGTTTAATGATATTTATAATTGGTTATGTGACATTCTCTTTTAAAGTGACGTTTATTACCACTGTGCAACCTACACTTCCACCTACTATTTCTTCTCATTCTTTTCACCCTTTGCCTGAACACGAGGTAGTTAGACGACTGGAATTTGCCAATAATTCCTTTATTCAACTTTTGCACCAACACCAGTTAGTGATGAACACAACAAATTGTTGGATTTGTGGTCTAATGCCCCATACGACCGATAAAGGTATTCCGTACTTGGTTTTGCCTTTTCGTTTAAATGGTTCTATTTGGGCTTATAGAACAATGTTTATCTATGCCCATAGTGTCTATCCCCTACGTTCACCGAAAGACAATCCAAAGAATAGTGCTTTAGCTAGAGGCATAGTCGACATGGTTAAAGGGACTAATGCAATTGAGACTATTCCGAAGGATGAGAGACCACCATATAGTGGTTGGGACGTTACTGGATATGGTGTAAGTCTGAGTGTTAACCAGCGAGCGAAAAGTTCTCCACCGATTTGGATAGTGCCCCATCAGGGTCGCTATTGTCTGCAGGGTAATGGCAAGAATCCGAGAGCTCAGCTAGGGAAGAGCGTTTGTACTGACACTTATGTATTTACGTCTCAGTCTTCCCCAGCATTTCTAGCCGCTAAGGGTACTTATTTTGTCTGCTACGATAAAGCATATACATGGTTGCCCCCTGACTTTTCGGGCACATGTTTTGTTTCCTTCCTGTTGCCTCCCACTTTTACAGCTGCAGCATATTACCATAAGACGAGAGTTGCTAGAGGTGTCTTCAGTCAGGAAGATACCGCAGGGCAAGAGCTGGGAGATTTCTTTAAGGGTTTTCTGCTGTTCTGGGGACTGATGGCAAACAGCAGGAACATTCGCCAGTTGACGAGAGTGGTTGAGTCCACCATAGTCGAAACTGCTGGTGCCCTTAGTAACTTGACTGCTGAGTTCCAGTCGGATAGACTTATGACACTTCAGAATAGAGTTGCTCTTGATGTCATACTAGCAGACAGAGGTGGAGTATGTAAACTGATTCAATCGAGCTGCTGCGTTTTCATTCCAGACAACGCTCCGTTAGTCTTCCAGGCCATTTCTAAATTACATAAGATCTCTGATTCTGTCCATTTGGATAAAGGAGATTGGTCGTTAATGGGATGGTTATGGGGATTGATATCCACATGGGGATGGAAGATTCTGATGGTCATTGGGATGGTCTTAGCTATCCTTTTTCTGTTCTGTCTCTGTGTACAGTGTGCTCCTGCTGTTTGTGGCCTCTGTGCTACCACGTGTGCAAGGAGACCTGTCCAGAGAGAGGTACTAAGTACAAGGATGATGCTACAGCAACATATCGATGATCTGATGATGATAGACCTAGATTCAGATTAACATGGGTTTGGGTCTGTTGCCTATGTAAGGGCAAAAGGAGGTCTGTAGTTCCGTAGTTTAAGGGTATGTGGTTCGGCCTTCCGAACCCGTTCAACAAAATTTGTCGGAATGGACAATTTTGGTGTCAGCGGACGGCAAATCATGAATGCGGTATGTACGAGTGTTTTCGCATTCATCGATTAATGAGAACACTATGTATTTCAGGATTTTGTTTGAACCTTAGGGTTCCATTTTGCCTGTGGCAGCCATTTTGTGTGGTTGCCCTCACATAGGCCGATGACTGCGGCCGAGCGAGTCCTTGAGACACGTACACCTTAGCTGACTTCTGAATGACCTGGCCGAACTGACTCCCTTGCCCGAGGCTGACCTCGCTAAGCTAGTTCCTTGTTAGCAGCTTGTCAGATAAAGATCAAAGAGCAGGACGTGCCGAAGTTTACGGTACACTGCATCCACCTTTCTATCTTGCTTCCAATCTGTTTCTGCTCCTTCCTTTACGACATAATCACTGATTTGGGTTGAGGTTTTATGATGGGTTTGTCCGGCCTGATCGAACAAGAAATTGGAATGTGCTTGGTCATTTCTGGTGGGCTGGACAAAGGAAAGTGGGATTGTCGTCATGCGATATGTTTGAAATGTCACCACGTGATTGGCTAGTTTGTATGTAATCAATGCCACCTTTGGAATGTGAATTTTGGCATAAAAGACCATGCTCCGCTCATTGAATTTGTGCAGTCTCTAGCGAACCACCCATGTGTGCTTCGTAGACCTCTGTTCCTGGTTGCAGCCAATAAACTTTGGTCTTTGACGTCATCAAGAAGTGTCCCGTGTCTCTGTACTCTAAGACAGGTGAATCCGAAGACATCGGGCGTTTTCCCCTGGCGCCGCTGGGTTCTAAAACCTGGTTCTTCACCTCGCACAGTGGATCACCAACTGCGCCAACGACCTTGCGCCTCTGAAGAACACCCGAGGCAAGACCAACAACAGGAAAACCTCATGGTTCACAGACGCCCTCAAAACGGCAAAGAAATCATGCCGATCCCTCGAAAAAACCTGGCGCCATGAACGGTCATCTGAGAACATGACAGCCCTCAAGAGCGCCATCTGTGAATACCACCAGATGATCCGCACCACCAAAAGGACATCATTCAAAGAGCGACTGGACAACAACACCCACAACAGCAAGCAACTCTTCAGCATTGTCAAAGAGATCTCCAACCCCAACGCCAGCAACAATGACATCACACCATCACAGGACCTCTACAACTCCCTCGCCACGTTTTACCACCGCAAGATCGCAGATATACATGACAGTTTTGGACCCGAGACCCCGCCTCCAGTCACCAAACCTACAACCCCCACCACCACCCTCAGCGCTTGGACCTCCATCAGCACGGAAGACACCACACACATCATGAACACCATCCACTCTGGCTCCCCCTCCGACCTATGCCCTCATCATATCTTCAACAAAGCCGACACCATCATCGCACCCCACCTCCGGAACATCATAAACAACTCCTTCACGTCAGCCACCTTCCCTGAGAGCTGGAAACACGCGAAAATCAACGCCCTTCTGAAGAAACCCACAGCGGACCCCAAAGACCTCAAGAACTTCCGCCACATCCCTCTTCTCCCCTTCCCGGCTAAAGTCATCGAGAAGACCGTCAATAAACAGCTTACCACATTCCTCGAGGCAAACAACTCCCTCGACCCATCCCAGTCTGGATTTCGAGCCAACCACAGCACAGAGACCGCCCTCATCGCAGTCACCGACGACATCAGGACCCTGATGGACAATGGGGAAACAGCCGCTCTCATCCTCCTGGACCTCTCTGCAGCCTTCAATACCGTTTGCCACCGCACCCTAATAACATGCCTCTACCACACTGGGATACAAAGAAAGGCCCTGGACTGGATCAGCTCGTTCCTCTCCAACAGAACCCAGAGAGTCCGGCTACTGCCCTACCCCTCCGAGGCCACCGAGATCATCTGCGGCGTACCCCAAGGCTCCTTGCTCAGTCCAACCCTCTTCAGTATCTACATGAGCCCCCTCGCCAACATCGCACGCAAACACAACATCAACATCATCTCCTATGCCGACGACACCCAACTGATACTCTCCCTCACCAAAGAACCAGCCACCACCAAAACCAACCTCCAGGAAGGAATGAAAGACGTTGCGGAATGGATGAAGCACAGCCTCTAAAGCTCAACTCCGACAAGATGGAGGTCCTCATCCTCGGACAATCCCCATCCGCCTGGGACGACTCCGGATGGTCCACGGCGCTGAACACCACACCGACACCCACGGACCACGCACGCAACCTGGGATTCATCCTGGATTCCTCCCTCACAATGACCAAACAAGTCAACACCGTCTCATCCTCATTTTTTTTTTTTTTTTTATTTATTTTTATTGCAGAATTAGAAACAAGACTTCAGAATAGGCCAATCAGTACACTCTCAGCATCCCAACCGTAACAATGACAGATATGTCGTACACAGCCATTTAGCCCACATCCCGGAGGCTGGGCGGCGTACCAGGTCTATCCTTCTCAGGAAGATGCTTCAGTGTACTCCCTTCCCAGGTATTCGATCAGCTTCACCTTTCAGTATCTGCTTTTACCCCCCTAAACCCCCCCTCATGCACCAACCAGCGAACTCAGCCTCCACCCGGGAATATCGTCTACAGCATGTGATCCAACCAACACAATATCATCCATAGCACTCCAGAGTCCTCCTTCCAGATCCCCCCAGTATTGTTGCCAGAGTGCCTGCCTTCCATCCCGTGGCCCCCCGCTCCTCGGGACAGTCCTAAGTTCTATCCTCTGATTCCTATCCGTGCCGCTATGTCGAGCTACCTCCCTTAAAACACCCCCCCCCCCCAACCGCTACTGCTACTGCTGCTGCTAATGCGGGCATTCCGAATCCATACTATCTCTGGGGCACGTCACATATCAGGAGTCGTTCGCAATCGCTAATATTACACGGAGTCCTCATGGGCTATGGCTCCTCCTCCTCACCCTCCACCATGTAATCACGCAATGCCTGCACCACCATCTCCCAAGCTCTCGCCATTTCCAGACAGCTCTCCTTGCCAAGTCTAGTAGCCTGCCGCATTCTAATAGTGCTCTCACAGCCTGCCCATTTCAACAGCTCATTCGTCCATCTCCTCACCGATGGGCCTTCTCTAGATTTCCAGTGCCAAGTTATCTCTCTTTGTGCCAACATGAGTCCCAAATCAATAAACTTACTTGTAATTCTCGTTTTTTTAGTATGGGGGAACCAGAGCAGGAGACACACCGCCATATCAAAGTCCACCTCCCTATCAGTTACCGCATTCAAAAGTTCCTCCACCTCCGGCCAGTACGACCCCAGTTTCGGACATCCCTACAACAGGTGATCCAGCTCAACCTCGGGCGCCAAGCACCGTGGGCACACCGCGTCAAGCACTTGGAAGTAACGCTTTATCCTTTCCGGGGTCAAGTACGCCCTGTGTATTATAAAGAAATGCACCTGCTGAAATCGTGCATTTCTCGTACCCTTCCACGTCCGCCCCAGGACCTGGCTCCAGACCGTATCCGGTATGGGCTTGCCTATGCTATCCTCCCATCGCGACTTCAAAGCCAGCATTGGTGCTAGCCCCTCGGTCAACATTCTCGCGTGGAGGCATGTTACCGCCTTAACCGTGCCCGCGGCCATCACCACGTATTGACATGCCATGGTCACTTCCGGCTCAGCAAGCCCTACCCCCCAATGCTTTTGCATCGCCGCTACCACTGCCGCGTGCAATAGAAAAGTACCGTCTGGCAAGCCAAACTGCTCCTGCAATGCTTGATAGGGGACCAGCGCACCATCAATGTATAAATCCCCCACCATCTGGAGACCCAACTCCTCCAATTCCAGGAGTCTGGACCAATCGCCCCCATGCGGCAGTGCTGTCAACATCCCCAGCGGTATCTCCGGTGCATACGGCCGGGTTTTCCCCGGTCTTTTCAGGCTCCTTTGCCAACACATTTTAAGCGTGCTTTCCTCCACCGTGAGATCCCTCGAGTCCAATTTCTGTTGCATGACTATATAAGATAGGATGCACTTTTGGATACCGGTATCACGTTCACTCTCAGGACCCCTAAACTCTCTGGCCACTTTCTGTGTTAGGATCTGCAGTTGCGCCGCCAGGTAGTAGAGTTCAAAATCGGGGACTGCCATCCCCCCTTCAATCTTAGGCCTCATTAGGGTTTCCAACGCCACCCTCCAAAGGAAGCCAGTCACCAGCATCTTCAGTTCCTTAAAGACCCGCTGTGGGATCCACACCGGCAGAGTTCGAAAATAATAAAGCAGCCGTGGAAGCGCCACCATCTTCAACAGTGCCACTCGGCCCAATACCGACAGAGGAAGAGAGGCCCAAAATGCCATGCTGCCCCTCAGGGCACGAATGCAACGCCCTATGTTCCCCTCCAAGAGGTCCGCAGCCGTGTGATAAATGCGCACCCCTAGGTAGGTGAAGCCCGAAGGCTCCCACATGACCTCCCTCGCTAGTGGGGGACAGGGCGTGCCTGCCCGCAATGGGTATATACAGGTCTTAGTCCAATTCACCTTAAGGCCTGACAACCGACCGAATCCAACCAGCATATCTACCGCTCCCTCCAGGGACCGTTCGGCATTTGCTAAGTACAGCAGCAAATCATCAGCATATAAGGATATATAATGTGACTCCGGCCCTTGCGCAATCCCACTGTACATGGTGCCCGACCTCGCCTGTGCCGCTAGCGGCTCCATCGCCAATGCGAACAGCAGGGGGGACAACGAGCAGCCCTGTCGCGTCCCTCTGCAAACAGGATAGGCCGAAGATACCAGCGGCCCCAGGTGCACCCTGGCCCTAGCCGACATGTAAAGCACCCTTGTCCACCTCCGGAATCCTTCCCCGATTCCGAATTTCAGCAGCACCATATCTAGATACTTCCACTCGAGGCTATCGAAAGCTTTTTCGACATCAACTGCCAACACCACTGAGTCAGGAGCCGACGTCCCGGCACCATCCAAAATTCGAACTAGCCGTCGAATATTCAGGGAGGTATTCCTAGTTGGGATAAACCCCGCTTGGTCTCTATGCACCAGTGTGGTCATGTGCGGCAGTAACCTGGTGGCCAGAATGCGACTCAAGATCTTATAATCCACTGTCAGCATTGATAATGGTCGGTAGGACGTCACACTCAGCGCATCCTTGCCTGGCTTCAACAGTGGCACTACTAGTGCCTTCCTCATTGACTCAGGCAGGTAACCCAATTGCTTGGCCTCCGAATACACCACCAACAGTTGTGGCGCTAGGGTGTAAACAAATTTGGCGTAGAATTCTATCGGTAAGCCGTCTACTCCTGGGGTTTTATTTTGAGCCATCTGTTTAATCGCTACTCTCACCTCCGCTAGCGTTATGGGACCCCCCAGTTCCTTAGCATCCTCGCTGTCCAGCACCGGCAGCGGGATCGAGGCCAAGTGGCCGCCTATCTCATCCTCCTCCGCCTCCAGGTGGCATTTATAGAGTCCCGTGTAATAGGACTAAAAGCACGCCATCACCGCTGTTTGCGAGTAGACTACCCCCCCCCCTCCGTTCTTATACTCATGATCGGGCACCCCCTAGGCTCCGGATCTGCAAGCTTGGCAAGGAGTGCCCCCACTTTATCACGCTCCTCATGCACCTTGATGTTATATAACTTGTAGTCATAGCACCTCAGCCGTTCAGTCTCAGTCGCCACCACCTCCTTAGCCTCCACCAGTCTCTCCTGTAAGTCTGGCCGTTCCGGCCTCTGTTGTTCCAGGCCCCTCAACACCATTTCCGCTTTCACCAGATCATTCAGGACAGCCGTCCGCGCATTTGAGAATCTACCCATGCACACGCCTCTCACCACCACTTTCATCGCATCCCACTCTACCGATCGTGACGAGGCAGAACCCGCATTCTCCGCAAAGTAGCGGTCAATGCCCTGTTGAATCGTGTCACTGAACACCAGATCTTCTAGCGTTTCAGGCCTCAGCCGCCACTATGGGACTGCCGACCTAGCCTGTTGCCACTGCACTGACACCAATAAGGGATTATGATCTGATATGGTTCTGGTCAAGTATTCAGTGTGAGTCACCACCGTCGCCAAAGTGCCACTACACAGCACTGCGTCTAGTCTAACATGCAGTTCGTGTATTGTAGAAAAGTAGGAGTAATCCCTTATCTCAGGATGCTGCTCCCGCCACACATCAAGCAATCCCCACTTTTCCTGCCATTCTCTCCTGTGAGCTGCCAGCCTGCGCACTGGGGAGTCGACTAAAGGTGGGTGCGACCTATCCAGTGCTACATCAGTGATCGAGTTAAAGTCGCCCCCTAATAAGACAGGGCCAGCCAGAAAATGGGCCAGCGAACTCGTTAAGCTATCAAAAAAGCGGGCCTGATCGGAATTGGGGGCATACACACTACACAAAACCACCTCCCTACCATAAAGTCGCCCCTCAACCGCTACATATCTACCCTCGGGATCAACCCGCTGCGCCGTGACTTGGAAAGGTGTCCCCGCTCTTACCCATATTAGGGCCCCTCTGGCAAATGCCGAATAGGTTGTGCCAAACACCTGACCCCGCCACCTCCTTTGTAAGGCTCCACATTCTTTCTTAGTTAAATGAGTCTCTTGAAGCATTGCTATCTGCACTCCCCGCTTTACTAAGTATGCATGCACCTTATGGCGTTTCACCTAGGTATGGGCGAAATTTGCGAATCTCGCGTTCGTGAAATTTGCGGATTTGCGAACTCGCAATCCGCAAAATCCGCGAATTCCAGCGAATTTGCGGATTTTTTTTTTATGTTCGCACGGGTTTCTGCAAGTTCGCGAGGGTTTTGTACAATTTCGCAAATTGCGAAATTGTACAAAACGCGTGCGAACTTGCAGAAACCCGTGCAAACACAATGTGCCCAGTAGGGTATGTGCCTCTTGTGTGAATAAAAGGTCAGAGAAAGATCAGTTCAGCAGATGAAGAGAAAGAAGCTCGGGTATTGCGCTCGTGAAAGCCAAGGATGCAAAGCCTATCCAGCATCACAGCTGATTTTCCACGGTAGATTTGGGAAGAAGGCACACCTGTCCAGCCTCGACGATGCTCACAATTGTTTTTGGGCTAATGAATGAGTCATTGAATTTGAGCATCAACTAGTTCGAGCGACCATGTGTGTGTTACTATGCAATCGCCCCGAAGGGCGCAGGGGTCCCTTGAGTGAGCTGCAGACCTGACCTGTGCCCAGCCATGCAACTATTTTACAATGGCGCCAGCAAGCTGCCAGCGCCGTTGTAAAATAGCTACAAAGTTAGCTTGCACAGGAAGCACTGAGATAAAATAAAGCAGCACCTGCTTCGTTTTATCTAGTGGTTCCTGTGCAAGCTAACTTTGTAACTATTTTACAACGGCGCTGGCAGCTTGCTGGCGCCATTGTAAAATAGTTGCATGAGTGGGGGTTCAACTTTTGAACCCGTTACGTTCGCGGATTTTTTTTTGCGGATTTTGCGGGAAATCCTCAAAATTCGCGGATTTCCCAAAAATCCGCAAAATCCGCGAGCGTAACGGATTTCCCGCTCACACCTAGTTTCACCATTGTTTGAAGTCCGCGGACATTCCATGTAATACATTTCACATTAGGTAACGACCCCATTATAGACATTTCTGTACAGTATCAGCATCAAGCAGTTGTACCCCGCATTGCAGCAGTTATGTCTCCCTTCCCAACCCCCCCACAAAACGCCCCAAACCCCACTCCCCAGGACAGGACCTAATAACCCAGCTTCAGCCCCGTTCCAAACCATCAAAACCACACACTTACACTAATCTGTGGTTGTCACCACAGAAGGCCTTAAGGCCCACAAGAGGGTGATAGAACACCGATCCAGGGTAGGCAGAGCTCCCACCCCGCGCCCTCAGTCCCATGCTGCCTCCGCAGCCCCATACCTGATAGCACCAAAAGTCTGGAGAGTCTGTCCCAACAGGTACCCCAGGGCTACTGGGTTCACCGAAACATTACTCATTAAACAGTCCATCTGAAGTCTGTGGGGTGACCACTGGTCCATTCATACTCCCCGTTTCCGATTCATCGCCTCCAGATTTCTCACCTTCCTCCTCCGAGGCCGACCACTCCGACGTTCTTTCCAGCTGCGAACCTGTAATGCTCGCCGTCGCAGCTACTGCCCCTTTCTTGCCATCCGCCATCTGGGCGTCTCGCATGGCCCGCTGGAGTTTATTCCGCGAGCGAATGCGCTGTGATTTCCTAATCCGGATCGGTTTTGGCCTTTCCCTTCCGCTTTTATGCGTGCGGTCCGTTCCAGCACGGTACAGTTCCAGCCACGACCAAGCTTCGTCCGGTGTCTGGAAGAAGTGCGTCCTGTCATCGAGGATGATCCTTAGTTTGGCGGGGAAGAGTAAGGAGTATTGAATTCCCTCTTCCCTCAGTTCTTTTTTAACTGCTAGGAAGGATGCTCTGTTTTTCTGTACTTCCTGCGTATAGTCCGGAAAAATCGTGACATTGCTATTGTCCACTTGGAAAGGGCCCTGGGACCGTGCTCTTTGTATCAACAGGTCGCAATCCTTGTAGTGCAGCAATTTCACCACCATCGGTCGGGGTGGTCGGCCCTCTAAGGGTGGCATAGCCGGTACCCTATGCGCTGTTTCCAGGGAGAAGAAAGGAGAAAGCCCCTCCAGCGCCACGACCGTTTTAAACCAGTCCTCCATGTATGCCACCGCATCATCCTTCTCAATCTTCTCTGGAAGGCCCACCACCCTCACGTTATTCCTCCTGTTACGACTTTCCGCATCCTCCGCCCGTCGTTCCAGGGTCTCCAAACGACCAAGAATATCCGTCAGTTTGTGCTCCGCCGTCACCACAGCAGGTTTCAGGTCCAGGAGTAATTGGTCATGCTCCTTCACTCTATCCGAGAGCTTGCCATGGTCTCCTCTCAGTAGGCCCAGCCCCGTCGCAAGCTGCGCTATATCGTGATGCAGTGTTTCCTTCGTCGCGGTAATCGCCTCCAGGATAGCATCGAGATGCAGGTTCAACCTCTGTTCCAGCGTGGAGTCCTCCCGTGGGGTCCGGGTATCGCCAGTTTGGACCACGGCGGTTGCGCCATCCTGTTCTTGGGGTGTGGTCAGAACTCCGCCAGTAGCGGCCATCTTGGCCACGGTAGATGCTCCCCCTAGGCCACCGCCAATAGTCTCGCTATCCCCAGCGCTCCTTGCACAGTCCCACCAACTACTGCCACTATCCGGGGAAGACAGCTTCTATGCGGAGCAGGGCGCCACACACCTCAGCAAGGATTGTTCCTGCCCCTTCCTCATGTCTTTCGTGACCCCGGGGCACACCCTCTGGCTCCGGTCGCTGCCGGTGGTTCACTGCTGCTGTCTGCTACTATCAAGGACCCGGTCCACTCTCCAATTCCCGCTGTCCGGGTCAGCAATGTTTTTCAGAGCAAGGAGGTGGGCACCCCCCGGAGCCGAATGCGCCGGCCGCTCGACCCAGTATATGGCTGCAGGTCAGTAGCGCAGCCCCAGTCCACGCTCCATATTGCTCCATCTTCACCCTTGCAGTGGCCCAGGCGGGTGATCCAGCAAGCCCCCTTGGTCCCCACCGGTATGTAGGGCGCTACACACTCCCCGCTGCCCACGAATGTAGCTGTGCCCTCCGGAGATCAGGGATCCTGGCTTTGCACGTTACAGTTCCGTTTTCACTGCGGCGGCAGAGTCCGCCGTCTGCCCGTATAATTAGCTCCTGAGGCGGTTGAGTCTGTTCTCTCGTGTGGCCTCCTCCATGCAAACCAGGCCAGCGCTCCGTGTGCCCGCCTGCCGCCCGCCGCAGGCACCGCGGTCTCAGGTCCGCCCGTCTCGCACCAGCCTCCAGATCGGGGAGCCGGAGGGGGGGGGGGGCGAGGAAGCGCCGCACTCACCGCCGTCCGGGGAACGATGTCCTCAACCCCCTCGTTCGGCACCTAAGATGCCACCAGGCGCGCCTCCGCTCCCATCGCTCCGCTCGACAGCCACCAGCGCACCAGCTTCAGGCGCCCACCGTCTCCAAGCCTCCCCGGACCTTCACGCCGCCATCTTGTCTTTGTTCTCCCCGGCTCCTCCGGCATCCAGAATTCAGTCGTCACTCGTCCCCCGAGGTCCCGCCAGCGACCAGACACTCTGCACCGGGTAACATTCACCATAGGAGGTGAATCCGTGCCTCCAAAGGCATTGTAGGCGGCTGTGACAGGATAAATGTCGGGACTCGGCGCGGAGCTGCACGCTCACACGGCCATCCCGGTCGGTGCTCAAACCACGCCCCCACACCGTCTCATCCTCATGTTTCAACACCCTGCGCATACTCCGAAAGATCTTCCGGTGGATCCCCACCGAAACCAGAAAGACGGTCACCCAGGCCCCCGTCACCAGCCGACTGGACTACGGGAACACCCTACACGCAGGAACCACAGCCAAACTTCAGAATCGCCTTCAGCGCATACAGAACGCCTCCGCACGACTAATCCTCGACATCTCTCGCCACAACCACATATCGGCACACCTGAGAAACCTGCACCGGCTCCCCATCAACAAAAGGATCACGTTCAGGCAGCTCACCCACGCAAACAAAGCGCTCCACAACATGGGTCCTGAATACCTCAACAACCGCCTCTCATTCTACACCCCCACCCGCCAGCTCCGCTCCACCAGCCTCGCCCTCACCACCGTCCCATGGATTCGCAGAACCACCACTGGTAGAAGATCGTTCTCCTACCTGGCCGCCAAAACATGGAACTCCCTCCCCACACACCTACGATTGACCCAGGACATCTCACCTTCAGGAAACACCTTAAAACCTGGCTATTCAAGCAGTTACAGCACCACCCCCCCTCAGCGCCTTGAGACCCTCACGGGTGAGTAGCGCGCTCTACAAATGTCATTGATTGATTGATTGATTGATTATAATCCCTAGAGTACCAAATGAAAGGACACCACACAAAGTATATATCAAATATATATGTATTTAATCTAAACACAACCCCTGTGCACTCTTTATGAGGTAAGAGGTAAAAATACAATACAAGTCACACAATTAATATACGATAAGTTGCACAGTATACGTTATTCCCTAGGGGCTTCACAAACCATATACTAAGAAAGTGGTATAAGAACCATGAGAGAATTAGAAAGCAGGCCTGGGGCCTGTGGAATCGGTGGGGCTACTCTAAAGTAGGAGGCCCACGGGAGACGCGTGCAGTGTCTAAACACAGGCGCGTGTTACCATTGACTTTCTATGGAGATCGTAAAAGTTACAAATATATAATTTAAGGACACTTCCGGATGGACTAGGATGAAACCCTTTTAAACTACGACACTTCGAGAGTCAAGACCCACGGGAGCACCAAAGTACTCATGTTACCTCACCCAGGGAAGCCTGGTGCATAGGTGTCTTTTTGTGTCGGGTTTCGTTGTTGTTTTCTATGGCGAGCTCCAAAGAAGTGCTGCAGGCGACCAGAGGAAAAGTGTCCGGGTGGATCAAAGATCTGTAGATCCTGAAAGCAGAAGGGACAGAGTCTGGGTCACTAGCCAGTAACCAGGAAGAAACAAGGAAGGGACCAGGTGATGTCAGGTGATTTCAGGTGAAGTAGTCAAACTTGTCTCTTCAGCCACGAGGTCCAGGAGGCATAGATGATGACCAGGCGCTGGATTCAAGTTGTCCCACAATGGATCTAGTTGACTGCGGTGTCAGTATCCGGATTGGACACAACAAGCCTTGGCAACCGTGACCCATGCAGGATGTCAAGATTGGCTCCATTTCAGACCAGCAAGGTTTGTGGCACTTCTCCTTTGCAGGGAAGTTGGAGCAAGCCTGGAGCAACCAAGGAAAATGAGTTACTTTTAAAATGGAGTCTTCAGGGGGCTCACTAGCCAATGGACTAGGAATCGGGAAGATGCGTCAAGCTCAAATGCAAAAGCGGGACCCAAGGAACACTCGTGGAGTGTGGGTCCTGGGCTTCGGTGCAAAAGGTACTCGGGCTGGGGTTTTAAGCACCCCAAAGCACATCTTCGAGATACCTTGTTGAAGGAGTTCAGCTTGCAAAATGCAGGATGTCCAGGAGTTCCAGTACCACGTCTCTCTTGTCCGCCAATGGTCTCAGCTTTGCTGTGGATGTGTGCTGGGATCAGAAAAGTCTGGAAGTCCAGGTCCTGTGTCGCAGATTCTTTGGGATCCGGTGGGAGCCTCAAAAATGCAGACCGGCAAAGTTGCTGTGGGTGCCTGTTTGAAAAGGGTGGTCACTCCTTGACCACAAGGGAGATATCTTCCATCTTCCAGTCAGAATGGAACGTTCAAGGTCCAGGATATGTCTTTCAAAGATTCATCCAGGGTAATCTAAAATCCTAGGGACACAGCTCCTATACTTATACTAAGGATGGGGGCTGGACTGCCTGGCTAGGTCCCTCCTATGGGTGGACCTGGGAAGGGGGTGGTTACACCCCTTTCTCTAGGTCCAGTTTCACGCTAGAGCTGGGGCTGTGGGCCCCAGAAACCGGTTTGAACTGGGCTATGCATGGAGCACCTTGTGTACCCCAAGCAGTGTCTGTAAAGCATTCACTGAATGGAGCCCTCCCTGCCCCAATACACAAAACCCTGTCTGGGGAGGTGCCAGCACCTACTTGGACAGAAAACCTATTGTCCAGGCCTCCCCTGCCGGAGTTTCGTCCAGCAACAGGAGGTCAGGCTTGTGTCTGTGGCAGCAGCATCCATTTTGTGATGCTGAGGCTCTGTTTAACTTTAGCCGGGTAAAGCAGTAACTACATGTCTTCTCCCTCTAGAAGGGTGGAATGCTACCCCCGCCTCCAGGACAGGCAGGGAGTGGGGGTACTATTACAAAGTGTTTGACACCTTACACGACATGTTTTGATTAAGCCAAACCAAAGTTAGCATTGACCCGCGAGGATTATAATGCACTTAAGAGTATATGGTATAGCTATATCATGGAACAGCTATAAGGAGATAGTTCCGAAAGCTGCAGAGAAGCTCAGCTCATGCTAGGGCACCCTCTCACATAAAACTAAGCACTCTGCCTCCAGGATTGTCAAGGCCTAACATAGGAGTGACTTTCAGGTGTATATGTGTCTATATGTAAAGGTAGATATAGGGATACAATATCTAAGTAAGGGGTGATTACACCACCTTACCCAGGCTGTGTGAACAGACCTGTGGTGTCAGTTTGGAAGGCAAACCAGGGGTGGCACAATACATGCTGCAGCCCCTGGTAGGCCTAAGGTGCACTTATGCCTTGGGTACCTATGGTACACTATACAGGGGCTCACAAGGGTGACCCAGTAACCAATCTGGTATGTACCTAAAGTACATGGTATCAATTTAGAGAGAGAACAGCTGGGCTGTGGGTCTGATTAGCAGGCCCACAGCCACACTAAAGTCTCGAAAAACCACAGAATCACAGCAAAAAGTGGGGGTGACCATAGGAAGCAGACCCTACTCTCCTACACAACCCCCCACCCCCCCCCCCCCCCCCCCAACGCAGGGACATTAAACTAACCTTGACCAGTTGAGCCTTCATGTTCTAAGTGGAAATATCTGGAGAGTTCATCTGCATTGGCATGGTCAGTCCCAGGTCTATTTTCCACTGTAAAGTCGATCCCCTGTAGGGAAATGGACCACCTGAACAGTTTGGGATTGTCACCCTTCATCTGATTTAGCCACAAGAGGGGCTTATGGTCTGTCTGAATCTTGAAGTGTGTGACAAACAAGTTATGGCATCAGCTTCTTCAGTGCCCAAACCACAGCAAAGGCCTCCATCTCAATAGCTGACCAATGTTTCTCTCTAGGGGTCAGCCTTCTGCTTATGAAAGCTACTGGCTGGTCTTGACCATCTTTATTCAGTTGTGAAAGCACTGCACCTACCCCCAACTCAGAAGCATCTGCTTGAACAATTAATTCTTTGGAGTAGTCTGGACTTTGCAGAATTGGTACAGTGCACATGGCCTGCTTCAGGTCATCAAATGCCTTTTGCAGTTGACTGTCCACGGAAATTTCTTTGGCATTTTCTTGGAAGTTAAGTCATTAAGGGGTGTCACTATGGAACCATACCCCTTGACAAATTTCCTGTAGTACCCAATCAGACCCAAGAAAGCTCTGGCCTGAGTCTGGGTGGTTGGAGCAGTCCAGTCCATTATGGTCTGGATCTTGCTCTGCAATGGTTGAACCTGGCCTCCACCTACAAGGTGGCCCAGGTATAAAACCTGACTCTGCCCTATCTGGCACTTGGTAGCCTTGATATAGGCCTGCCTTTGGCAGAGCTTTCAAAACATTCTTCAGGTGGATCAGGTGATCTTCGCAAGTGGAGCTAAAGACAGCAATATCATCTAGATAATCTGCATAGCAGTTATCCTGACCTGATAGGACTTGGTTCACCAACCTTTGGAATGTGGCAGGAGCATTTTTCAGACCAAAGGGCATCACCACAAACTGATAATGCCCAGGGTTGAAAATGCTGTCTTTGGCTTTGCATCATCAGCTAGTCTAATCTGCCAGTAGGCAGCTGTCAGGTCAATTGTACTCAAAAACGTGGCAGATGCCAATCTGTCAATGAGTTCATCTGCCCTGGCTATTGGATGGGCATCTGTCCTAGTGACAGCATTGAGGCCTCTGTAATCCACGCAAACCTCATCTCTCTCTTACCATCTTGGGTGTGAGGTTTAGGCACCAGGACTACTGGACTGGCCCAAGGGCTCTCTGAGGGCTCAATGACTCCCAAATCCAACATCTTTTGGACTTCTGTCCTGACACAGTCCCTGACATGATCAGGTTGCCTGTAAATCTTACTTTTAATGGGCAGACTGTCCCCAGTATCCCCTTCATGAGTGCACCAGGTAGTCTGACTTGGAGTCAGTGAAAACATATGTCTGTACGGCTGTAGAACTTGTCCGCAGTCCTGCTGCTGTTGGTCAGTGAGGCTGCCTGCCAAGGCTACACCATCTACTAAACCATCATCCGGGTTCTGAGAGAGCAGGTCTGGGAGAGGGTCACTCTCTTCCTCCTGTCCCTCATCAGTAGCCATGAGCAAGCCCATGTCTGCCCTGTCAACATATGGTTTCAATCTGTTGACATGAAGCACCCTGTGGGGGCTCCTGGGAGTTGCAAGGTCAACCAAATAGGTGACTTCTCCCTTCTGTTCAACAATAGTGTGGGGTCCACTCCACTTGTCTTGGAAAGCTGCAGGGGCCACAGGCTCCAACACCCATTCTTTCTGTCCTAGCTGGTAAACAGTCAGCACAGCCTTTTGGTCATGTCAGGCCTTTTGCAATTCCTGACTAGACTCAAGGTTTTTGAATGCCTTTTTCATGTACTCGGCCATCCTGGAGCGGAGACCAAGTACATAGTTTACAATGTCTTGTTTGGGAGGTTTGAGAGGTAACTCCCATCCCTCCTTCACCAGACAAAGTGGTTCTCTTACAGGATGCCCAAACAGAAGTTCAAAAGGGCTGTAGCCAACCCCCTTAAATGGGACCTCTCTGTAAGCAAACAAAAGGCAGGGCAGCAGGATGTCCCATCTCTGCCTGAGCTTTTCAGGGAGACCCTTAATCATACCCGTTGAATCTCTCAACTGGACAATTGCACTCTGAATGATAGGGTGTGGTGAACTTGTAGTTCACTCCACACTCCTTCCACATTGCAGTCAGATATCCAGACATAAAGTTTGCACCTCTGTCTGAGACAACCTCCTTCGGAAAACCCACTCTTGAGAAAACTCCCAGGAGGGCTCTTGCCACAATAGGTGCTGTTGTGTTCCTAAGGGGAATGGCTTCTGGATATCTGGTGGCATGATCCACTACCACCAGAATAAATCTGTGCCCAGAGGCTGTTTGGGGATCCATTGGTCCAACAATGTCAATCCATACATGTTCAAAGGGAACCCCCACCACAGGTAGTAGTATAAGGGAGGCCTTTGTGGTGCCATCTGATTTGCCACTGGCTTGGCAGGTGACACAGGAGCGACAAAACTCCGTGGTATCCTCTGACATATGAGGCCAGTGAAAGTGAGGGACAAGCCTGTCCCAAGACTTGTTCTGGCAAAGATGTCCTGCAAGGGGAATATCATGGGCTAGTGTGAGAAGGAAGCCCCTGAATGCCAAAGGTATGACCAACCTCCTGGAAGCTCCAGGCTTGGGGTCTCTAGCCTCTGAATACAGGAGCCCATCATCCCAATACACACTATGGGTTCCATTAGCATTCCCAGCAGCCTCAGCAGCAGCTTGCTGTCTGAGGGGTTCAAGAGAAGGGCAGTGCAACTGCGCCTGCCTCAGATCTGCCCTGGAAGGTCCCCCTGTCCCTAGTAACTCAACCTGATCAGGCTCAAGCTCTTCTAGGACAGTTCCTTCCTGGGTCTCACAATCAGCTTCCTCAGAAGGCTGATCCTCTTCCTGAGGCAAGGGGAAGGCACTGCCTTAACCCTACTGCTTCTCTTCCTGGTAGGCAACTGGTCCATTGTTCCAGAATCCAGGGCCTGTTCAGTGTTGCAATTTCTGACCTGTGACCTAGTCACAGCAAGGACATGTGCTGAAATCCCTAACATTTCTGCATGGGTCCTATACCACACTTCAGCACAAGCTGAAGTCTCCAGGTCATTTCAAAGCAAACAGGGAGGTCGGAGATAACCACAACCTTTTTGAGGCCTGTTACCACTCCCCAAGAGAAATTGACAATTGCCATATGGTAGTGACATTGCTAGCATTGGTCACTAGGACATTTTCACCTAGTATGATCTGTCCAGGGTCCACAAAGCCAGGCTTCACCATTGTGGCACTAGCACATGTGCCCCTGTAGGCCTGAGCCACTTTGTAAATGTAATGTAAATGTAATTTGTACTTGTAAAGCGCACTAATACCCCCAACTGGGGTGTCCTGGCGCTGTAACGCATACTGATGTGGAACCCTTCCTGGCTTTTCCCTGTGAAATGTCCACTCCAGGGCACCCCCAAAGGGAAGCCAGGCATCCCAGTGCTGCTGGGGCCATTGTGGAGATTAAGCAAGCTATTGCCCAGAGTTGCAGAGTGGGACCCATGATTAGAATAGGCACCGAGGCGAGAATTATCAGGTCCTAGGAAATTGAGCCCAAGACCGGCCGAGGTGCGAATTGAACCCTGGTCCCGGACCAGACCTTTGCATCAAGGTCTGTCGCTCTAACCATTGAGCCACACTTCTCCACTTTAATTTGCCATTAATTAAAGGAGTTTGTCTGCACTTGCCCAAGTTATTGGGACTCACAGAAAAGGACAGAATTGTGTCCCCATCACAGATCAAAACAGCTTGAGTTTGTATTCTGACTCGGCCAGAATCCATCTCAGTTCCCAGGGTTAACCCTATTACAACCTTCTGTTGAGAACCACCACTTGGAGCTGAACTAGGGGGAACGGTTGCCTTAGCGGCAATGGTGGCTGGAGCTGTCTCCTTCTTGGTGCAATCACTGGTCCAGTGAGTATTTACTTTACAAAACTTGCACCATGGTTTCTTTGGGCCTTCTTTCTTCTTAGATTGCTGGGAACCCCCACCATTAGAAGCTTTTTGGGGACCTTGAGAAGACTTCTGGTCTTTTGCTTTCTCCCAACCCTTTTGGTCTTGCTTCTTTTGGTCACCACCTTGGTTCTGTGCCTTCTGCTTCACCCTGGTTCTGACCCATTTGTCTGCCTTCTTTCCCAATTCTTGGGGAGAGGTCGGATCAGAGTCAACCAAGTGCTGATGCAATAACTGGGTTTGACAGTTGTTAAGAATTTATTCTCTCATAATAAGGTTATACAATCCTGTATAGTCACTTACTTTACTGGCCAGCAACCAGCCTTACTGAGCCTTAGTAGCACAATCTACAAAATCAACCCAGTCCTGAGTCTGTGTCTTTTGGGTATCTCTGAACAGCAACCTGTACTGCTCAGTGGTTAGGCCAAACCCAATGTATCAGAGCACTCTTCAGGACATAGTAGTTGTCAGCATCCTCTTCTCTTACAGTGAGGAGATTGTCTCTTCCTTTGTCTGCAAAGGAGAGCCACAAGATTGCTGCCCACTGACTTTGGGGTACCTGCTGTACTTTGCAAGCCCTCTGCAATGCAGTTATCAATTTGTGGATGTCATCCCCAATCTGATAAGGAGGGACAATCTTGTTCAGGTTTCTATGGTCATGAGACCTTTCCCTACCACTATGGTTGTTGCTGCCACCAGTGGGCTCTAGCCCACACAATTCTTTCTCTCTTTCAAGAGCCTCAAAAATGCAGACTGGCAAAGTTGCTGTTGGTGCCTGTTTGAACAGGGTGGTCACTCCTTGACCACAAGGGAGATATCTTCCATCTTCCAGTCAGAATGGAACGTCAAAGGTCCAGGATATGTCTTTCAAAGATTCATCCAGGGAAATCTAAAGTCCTAGGGACACAGGGGCATATTACCAAGCAATAGCGATAATTATCGCTATTGCTTGGTTAGCGGGAAAAAATTATCGCCGAGCTGCGGCGATTTTTACCGCAAATAAACCTTGGTATTACCAAGGTTTATCGCAAATGCGATAAAAATTGCCGCAATGCATGAATATCGCTGAAAAGTCAGCGATATTCATGCATTACCGAGCTAATGCTCTTAGCCATGTTATCCACCTCCCATTGGATAACATGGCTAAGAACCTCTCAGGGCAGGTGTTAGCTTTTGGAGATATTCGCGCTTAGCGCGAATATCTCCAAACGTTGGTAATAGGAGATAGAGATGTTAGCGACTGTTTTCAGTCGCTAACATCTTGGCACGCCCACTTTGCATGTCATTAGTGATAAATATCACTTACATGCAAAGTGGGGCCCAAGATGGTCGCTATCTCCTACTAGCTGTCGCTAACTGGTGTTAGCGACAGCTAGGTGATAGGGAGATCATTTTATCTCCGCTTTCTTGGCTTTTAAAGCCAAAAAAGTGGCGATAAACCCCCTTGATAATATGCCCCACAGCTCCTATACTTATACTAAGGATGGGGGCTGGATTACCTGGTTAGGTCCCTCCTATGGGTGGACCTGAGAAGGGGGTGGTTACACCCCTTTCTCTAGGTCCAGTTTCACGCAAGAGCTGGGGCTGTGGGCCCCAGAAACCGGTTTGAACTGGGCTATGCATGGAGCACCTTGTGTGCCCAGGCAGTGTCTGTAAAGCATTCACTGAATGCAGCCCTCCCTGCCCCAATACACAAAACCCTGTCTGGGGCGGTGCCAGAACCTCCCTGAACAGGAAAACTATTGTCCAGGCCTCCCCTGCCGGAGTTTCGTCCAGCAACAGGAGGTCCATTTTGTGATGCTGAGGCTCTGTTTAACTTTAACCGTGTAAAGCAGTAACTACATGTCTTCTCCCTCTAGAAGGGTGGATTGCTACCCCCGCTGCCAGGAGGGGCGGGTAGTATTCCAAAGTGTTTGACACCTTACACGACATGTTTTGATAAAGCCAAACCAAAGTTAGCATTAACCACGAGAATTATAAGGCACTTAGGAGTATATGGCATGGCTATATCATAGAACAGCTATAAGGAGATGGTTCCGAAAGCTGCAGAGGGGCTCAGCTCATGCTAGGGCACCGTCTCACATAAAACCAAGCACTCTGCCTCCAGGATTGTCAAGGCCTACCGTAGGAGTGACTTATAGGTGTATATGTGTCTATATATCAAGGTAGATATAGGGATATGATATCTAATTTATGGGTGATTACACCACCTTACCCAAGCTGTGTGAACAGACCTGTGGTTTCAGTTTGGAAGGCAAACCAGGGGTGGCACAATACATGCTGCAGCCCCTGGTAGGCCTAAGGTGCACCTATGCCCTGGGTACCTATGGTACACTATACAGGGGCTCACAAGGGTGACCCAGTAACCAATCTGGTATGTACCTAAAGTACATGGTATCAATTTAGAGAGAGAACAGCTGGGCTGTGGGTCTGTTTAGCAGGCCCACAGCCACACTAAAGTCGAAAAACCAGAGAATCACAGCAAAAAGTGGGTGTGACCATAGAGAAGCAGACCCTTCTCTCCTACACCTTCCTGCACATAAATAATCATTTCAGACTTGTAAAATCAAGTCAGTTGCTAGAAGCACAGGAGAAGCAGATGTACAAAAAGCTGTTCGTCTTGAAAGCCTTCTCTCACTCCGCGCAGGGAGCTTGCCGCAGAACGTTTGCCACTGTGACATTCTACAGCATGTTACAGTGGTGCCAACCAATGCAGACATAGGGGAGGGGTGAGTGGTAAGGCCAGGGTTCCCCCTATAGCAGAGGATACCACACATCCCCCTCCTTTACACAACAAAGAATATAACGAATATAAGGGAAGAGAATGCATACGAATACTTATTTAGTAACGTAGTGCTCCAAACACCTAGAGCGGCAAACTTTCCTGTGACTTGTCCTGGGGAAGGGGTTGGCCTGTCCTGAACAACCCGACTCAGGCATATCACCCCTTTTCTGGGTTTCACTCCCACCCCTAGTGTGTTGTCGGTGTCCACCTTGGGAGCAGTATACCTCACCACTCTCCCCAAATTCCAAAGCCTCCCTTCTTATGACTTGACAGCATTCTTGGATAACTTTACAATCTTGGTAGGTTCAGTGAACTTGGACCAATTTGCTCTGCCTGTGGGTGATTTGATTTTAGTATTAAATCTGTTTTTATTAACAGAACACAATCAGAGGAACATGAGCAGAACTTCTCGGTGCTTATATTTTGACCAGATCCCCCACCTGGAATCTCACGTGTTTGACAGTTTGTAGCCTATCTAACTTGGTCTTCCTATCACTCATGGCTTTATGTTCTCTGTCTCGCCACTGTTACTCTTTAGAGCGGCCTGTCCAACCTTTGTACCACTTCATCCACCCTGGTACTAAACTTGTGTTGGGTTTTCCAGCTTAAAGTAATTTGAATGGTGTCTTGCCAGTGGTTTGATGAGGGGTCAGCCTGTAGGCATCTAGTCGTTTCACGATCTCATCCTTCCAACACAACCCACTGGCCCTCGCTAGTTGGATCCCCTCCCGTAGTGTAGTTTCTATATTCCCAATAGGCTCTGCGCATTGGAATAAAATATCCTATAGATTAGACGTAAGATTGAGGTAAACTAGGTCTCTATCGAATATACTAAACTTCACAGTGAGTGCCAGCTAGCTCAGAGGTCACTAGAAACTATCTCGAATTCACAAGAAGGGATTAGTTTCTGACAACTGCATAAACATGAAAACTTTGTTTCCCAATAATAAGAAATATATCTCTCAGAGTTGCGTAAACAATAGATAAGTATTTCACTCAGTCAATCGTGCATGCTTCGTAGTTGTAGAGAAATAGAGAGACGGACGTTTTCAATAAAAAGGATTATTGAACATTCTTCTTTTTGATACAAGAGAAGTGAACTGCTACAATCATTAAGCATACTGCAAAGTATAATGGCTACAGCGAGAATAGTATTATAAAATAATACTGTAAAAGCATTGTATGGTTTCTAAGCCACATAAAAATACATACATAAATAACATTGACTAAAAATACTCAACTGGTGCTTCTAAAATACGCCGACCCCAATGTACCTAACCTAACTTCAGCACAAGGGAAGAAGTAAGTATTGTGTAGCATAGGTTTCGTTTTTTTGCCAAGAATCTACCAAAGGTTGCTCTAGGTTCTAATCAGCTCCATACCTTAGTTAGAATGAAGGAGGTCTGGTATCTCAGTCTCGGGACTCCATTTCCCAACACCCCGCAAGGGGAGCTTGGAAACACTGGAGCTGGATTATTGGCGAGAGAAGGGCAGCCTCTTGATCAGTGTGTCAGCTGGAGAGTAGGCTTCTTTCTGCACTTGCTGTAGCGAGCTGTGGCGGGCAAGTAGGTCTTCGAACTGCTCCGAACCACTGTAGTTTGCCATAGCAAGTGAAGGCATATTTAGGAATGCCATAGTTTGAAGTAAATGATTCAGAAAAGGGGGTGGTGATGAACAGAGTGTCTGAATTAAGCAGACCACTCTTACCCAGTCCAAAGATCAGGGCTTGATCCATCACCGTTTTTTAGCTCACTGCACCATCCCAGCTCAGAACTTGGCTATATGCAAATTAGTCTGACCCTGGCCCAGTGCATCATGGGAACAGGGCAGACCAAACTACCAAGCCAATTCTTATACTGGGAAGGAAACAAGCTTCCGGGGACCGGTTTCTGGCATTTCAGCCGTCTTCGGCCCGGCTTGCTTGAATCCTGATGGTGCAATGAGCAAGGGACTCACATCTGAGTATACCTTTCCACGCTTATGGTGGACAAAAATGATTCAGAAAAGGGGGTGGTGATGAACAGAGTGTCTGAATTAAGCAGACCACTCTTACCCAGTCCAAAGATCAGGGCTTGATCCATCACCATTTTTTAGCTCACTGCACCATCCCAGCTCAGAACTTGGCTATATGCAAATTAGTCTGACCCTGGCCCAGTGCATCATGGAAACAGGGCTGACCAAAATACCAAGCCAATTCTTATACTGGGAAGGAAACAAGCTTCCGGGGACCGGTTTCTGGCATTTCAGCCGTCTTCGGCCCGGCTTGCTTGAATCCTGATGGTGCAATGAGCAAGGGACTCACATCTGAGTATACCCTTCCACGCTTATGGTGGACAAAAATGATTCAGAAAAGGGGGTGGTGATGAACAGAGTGTCTGATTTAAGCAGACCACTCTTACCCAGTCCAAAGATCAGGGCTTGATCCATCACCGTTTTTTAGCTCACTGCACCATTCCAGCTCAGAACTTGGCTATATGCAAATTAGTCTGACCCCGGCCCAGTGCATCATGGGAACAGGGCAGACCAAACTACCAAGCCAATTCCTATACTGGGAAAGAAACAAGCTTCCGGGGTCCGGTTTCTGCCATTTCAGCCGTCTTCGGCCCGGCTTGCATGAATCCTGATGGTGCAATGAGCAAGGGACTCACATCTGAGTATACCCTTCCACGCTTATGGTGGACAAAAATGATTCAGAAAAGGGGGTGGTGATGAACAGAGTGTCTGAATTAAGCAGACCACTCTTACCCAGTCCAAAGTTCAGGGCTTGATCCATCACCGTTTTTTTGCTCACTGCACCATCCCAGCTCAGAACTTGGCTATATGCAAATTAGTCTGACCCTGGCCCAGTGCATCATGGGAACAGGGCAGACCAAACTACCAAGCCAATTCTTATACTGGGAAGGAAACAAGCTTCCAGGGACCGGTTTCTGGCATTTCAGCCGTCTTCGGCCCGGCTTGCTTGAATCCTGATGGTGCAATGAGCAAGGGACTCACATCTGAGTATACCCTTCCACGCTTATGGTGGACAAGCTGGGATGGTGCAGTGAGATAAATAACGGTGATGGATCAAGCCCTGATCTTTGGACTGGGTAAGAGTGGTCTGCTTAATTCAGACACTCTGTTCATCACCACCCCCTTTTCTGAATAGTTTGAAGTAAAGTCGGGCTTATGAATGTCAGGAAAGAACCCCTAGGGAATAGTTGTTCTTTGCAAAGTACATCAGTTCCTTGGGCAAATCAATATTCAAGCAAGGGAAAGTTCCCTAACTGCTTAAGCAGATTTTCCAAGAAATTCTTGTGACGTTTGGTACGGGTGGAAGTAGCCATGTCTGTATTTGGGTAGCATGGTCTATGTCTAAATAAGGGATTGATTTCTATGCCTATATAAGGGCAATGTGAATTGTACCTATATAAGGGAATGAATCAGGAAAATTCACTCTGAGCTTAAAATGTCACACAACACTCCTTGATGGTCTTGTTGAATCGTTCGTCCATCCCCTTCGTCTCTGGGTGACAAAGTGCACACTGCTTACGTACAATCCCAAAACACTCCTAGAATTCTCTAATTTCTTTAGAGCAGAGCTGCACCCCATTGTCTGTCAATAAGCTACTTGGCAAACCTTCACTGATGAATACTTCTAGTAGAAAATCTATGACAGCCCTCGTGGTGTTCTCAGACACAAATTTCACTTCCTGCCACCTGGAGTAAAGATTTATGAGTACCAAGATGTAGGGTGTACGATGTTCCCCGGTCAACGGACCCACAATGTCTAAAGCCACATACACTCATGGACCCACAGGAAGAGGCCTACACTGCATGGGAGGTGTGTGCTGTTTTAGAACCTTGTCACTGGCGGAGCATGGCAGACAGTCTCTTATTTTCCTCTTGATTTCGAGATCCATGCTGGGCCACCAGTAGTCTAGCCGCAATCTTTGTTTGGTTTTGGTAACTCCCAAGTGCCCCTCGGTGGCCAGGTTGACTAAACTCTCTCTCATGGTCTTGGGAGGGACCAACCTTGTACCCCTAAACAGACAATCATCGGTGAAGGATAGTTCATTTCTGACCATCCAGAATAGTCTAAGAGTCTCTTCCCACTTGTCTTAGTCCATCCAAACACCCTTTTCACAAACTTTCTGTAGGAGCAGGTCAGCTCTGAGAGCTTCGGTCCAGCTTTTAACTTCAATGGCTCCTTGAGTGATGACGCACACGTTCACCACCTGCATTTCTTTATCAGCCTCATTATCCTCCTCCACATCGACTGCTTCATCATGACCCTCACTCACCAGGTCAGAAAGACATTCATCTACAATATTCCTCACTCCCGGTATGAATTCCACCTCAAAAGTGTACTCTTGGAGGCTCACGACCCATCATCTGATCCTGCTCGAGATGGAGTCTAGCCCTTTCTTGCTGAAGACTTCGACTAGGGGCTTATGATCGGTCCTCAGGTTAAACTTCATTCCCATTATATAAACAAAGAGATTCTATCAATGTGTGGTGGTGACTATTTTTTTAGATTAATATTTTCTGTGTCTAGTGAAATACTAGGCTCTCTCCTAGATCTGAAAAGACGAGAGCACTATGCTTTTTAAAATACCCCTCACACACTAATAAGTCCTTTAGAGTCATGCTTCATCATGGGGGTCTTCCCGTCCCTCTAACGGGGCCGGGCGTGCTGCGACCTACGAACTACGCGGGAGCACTAAGTTGTTGTGACAGAAGGCTATGTGTCAGTGCAGGAGGTGACACCTCCAGCCTGAACAACTTCTCCAACTCCTCCCTCACAGCCTTATGTATGGCAATGGGCAGATTCCTAACCTTGGCTGAGACAGGCTTGAAATTTTCTTTGATTTTTATTCTGTAGGCATAGTTTCTGAGGTATCCTAATTTCTCTGTGAAGACCTCCTTGAACTCTTCCTCTATCCCCTCCAGGGTTTTCCCCACCTCCTGTACTAATATCTGGGGATTCGTGTTAGGATTGAGGTAGATGCCTATGGCGCATATTATGAAGAACAGCGTTAAAAATTATTGCTGGTTTGGCAGCAGAAAACTGCCGTTAAAACAGCGATAATGGGCTTGATAATATGCCCTTGTGAATTCCCATAGAAGCCCAGGTTCTGGTGTTCACCTGGGCTTCTATTGGAATTCTCAAGGGTATATGATCAAGCCCATTATTGCCTGTTTTAGCGGCGATAATTGTAACGCTGTTCTTGATAATATGCCCCTAAGTCTTTTTGGGCCTGCCACCCCAGGATGTTATCCCTCTTCTTGGACACATACATCTTTGCGACCACCAACCTGTCCCTGTAGCGTACCGTGCCCCAGAAGTAACCTTTCCTTTGTATGGGCTGCCCAACATAACCTTTGGGTCATACATCTATTCTCTGCTGCGTCAATTTACCTTTTGATACTTTCTCAAAATCTTCTGCAGATATACTTGTCAATTTGGATCATGAATCAAACATTGCTTCAATTTTTGTCTCTTCCACAGCTATAAAATCATTAGGATTGCTCACTGACTCACCCTGAACCTGTAACACAATCTCATCACAGACACAGGTAGTGCCACCCCTGTTCTGTTTCCTGAAATTAGCATTACTTCTGCAGCATTGTCTGAAGTGTCCTTCTTCTTCCACACTTGTTGCATGTTGTTTTTAGGGCAGGCACTCACTGTCATTCGCCAAGCGACCCGGTTTGCCACACCTGTAACAGTTTCCCCTTAACCTCTTTTGGTTCCTTTTGTAGCCCTTTGAGTGCGAGTACATTTTCACTCCCCACAGAGACTTCACTCACTTTGGCTTTTCCCTCGCTATCCTGCTTTATTTCACTCACACATTGCATCATGTGTTCGACTGGTTTCACCAAATGAGCACCTCCCCAAGGTGCGGATCATCTTTTAGCCATAACTCTTCACGTACACGCTCAGTCTTACAAGTTAAGAGAAAATGGTCACGTATCAGTTCCTCACAGGCTCCCCCAAACTTGCATGTAACCGCCAACTTATACAGCTCAGAGACATACTCCTCTACTGTTTCTCCCTCCTTCTGCCCTCTCTTTCCAAAATGGTATTGTTACATAATGGTGCTTATCTTTGGCAAGAAATGGATGTCTAGTTTTTTTAGACTTTTCTCATATTTATTCAAACATCTCGCTTCATTGGCATTCAGATCAGGAAGATGTTCTAATATTTCTTGCCCTTCAACCCCCAAGTAATGATTCAGCAAAGCCACTTTCCTTTCAAGCCTCAAGTTCGGTGCACATACTATACGTAATTCTGGAAAGCCTTTTTCCACTTTTTCCACTTGAGAGCTGGCTCCCTTGGAGTGGACAGAAAGAATGGCGGAGGTGTGACATTCTGCATGATGACTAAAAGGTGCTGTGATAAATGACAGAGAGAACGGGTGCCCTGCGGTATTTCCCCTGCTAATAAGTAAAACATGGGAAGTACCTTACTCACAATACTCTAATCTGACTACAAGTATGCAGAGGATAGCAATATATTATCAGGAAGTGAATAAAAACAACTCCAGTAGTATAGAAGACACTGAAAATGAAATGGGGAGATATAATGGTAGAAGCCCACTAGGTGGCGCTGTTCGCTAACTGATCTGCTCCTCAATCAATCAATCAAAACATTTATATAGCGCGCTACTCACCCGGAGGGTCTCAAGGCGCTTGGGGAGGGGGGGTCCGCTACTGCTTGAACAGCCAGGTCTTGAGCTGCTTCCTGAAGGCGAGGTGGTCTTGGGTCAGGCGGAGGTGGATCGGGAGGGAGTTCCAAGTCTTGGCAGCCAGGTAGGAGAAGGACCTTCCTCCTGCTGTGGCTCTTCGGATGCCGGGGACGGCGGTGAGGGCGTGGCTGGTCGATCGAAGCTGGCGGGTAGGAGTGTAGAAGTTGAGGCGGCTGTTGAGGTATCTTGGGCCTTGGTTGTGTAGGGCTTTGTGTGCGTGGGTGAGGAGAGGAAGGTGATTCTCTTGTTGACTGGGAGCCAGTGCAGGTCTCTCAGGTGTCCGGAGATGCGGCTGTGTCGGGGGATGTCGAGGATGAGTCTTGCTGAGGCGTTCTGGATCCGCTGAAGTCTCTTCTGGAGCTTGGCGGTGGTTCTGGCGTAGAGGCCGTTGCCGTAGTCCAGTCGGCTGGTGACGAGGGCCTGGGTGACCGTCTTCCTCTTCTCGGTGGGGATCCACTGGAAGATCTTACGTAGCATGCGCAGAATATTGAAGCAGGACGAGGAGACGGCGTTGACTTGTCTGGTCATGGAGAGGGAGGAGTCCAGGTGAAGCCCAGCTTGCGTGCGTGGTCTGTCGGTTTGGGTGCGCTGCCCAGGGCGGGGGGCCACCAGGAGTCATCCCAGGCGGAGGGCGAGGGGCCCAGGATGCGAACTTCTGTCTTGTCTGAGTTCAGTTTCAGGCGGCTGGTCATCATCTACTTGGCTACGTCTGTCATCCCTTTGTGTAGGTTGGCTCTGGCGGTGGCTGGGTCGTTGGTGAGGGAGAGGATCAGCTGAGTGTCGTCGGCGTAGGAGATGATGTTGAGGTTGTGTTGGCGTGCGATGGCTGCTAGGGGGCTCATGTAGACGTTGAAGAGGGTGGGGCTGAGCGATGATCCCTGTGGCACGCCGCAGATGACTTTGGTGGCTTCTGATCTGAACGGTGGAAGGCGGACTCTCTGAGTCCTTCCGGCGAGGAAGGAGATGATCCACTCCAGTGCCTTCTCCTGGATTCTGACGTTGCTGAGGCGCTGCACTAGGGTGCGATGGCAGACAGTGTCGAATGCCGCAGAGAGGTCCAGGAGGATGAGGGCCGCAGTTTCCCCATCGTCGAGCAGGGCGCGGATGTCATCGGTGGCTGCGATGAGGGCGGTCTCGGTGCTGTGGTTGGCCCGGAAGCCAGACTGCGAGAGGTCGAGGGATCCATTTGTCTCGAGGACGGCGGCCAGCTGCTTGTTGGCGGTCTTCTCGATGACTTTGGCCGGAAACGGGAGGAGCGAGATGGGACGGTAGTTTTTGAGTTCGGTGGGGTCCGCTGATGGTTTCTTCAGTAGAGCGCTGAGTTCGGCATGCTTCCAGCTCTCCGGGAAGGTGGCGGTGTCGAAGGAGGTGATGATGATGTCCCGCAGGTGGGGAGCGATGACAGCGTCGGCCTTGTTGAAGACGTGGTGAGGACAGGGGTCGGTTGGAGATCCGGAGTGGATGGACTTCATCGTACGGATGGTGTCTCCGGTGGTGATCGGGGTCCAGGCGCGGATTGAAGTGGTGGGGGGCGTTGGTGCGGTCGTGGGGAGCGTTGGTTGCGTGCTGAAGCTGTTGTGTATGTCTGCGATCTTGTTGTGGAAGTAGGAGGCGAGGGAGTTGCAGAGGTCTTGCGATGGGGTGATGTCGTTGTTTCCGGCGTTGGGGTTGGAGAGCTCTTTAACGATGTTGAAGAGTTCCTTGCTGTTGTGTGCGTTGTTGTCCAGTCGTTCTTTGAATGTAGTTTTCCTGGTGGAGTGGATCAGTTGATGGTATTTTCGAGTGGCGAGCTTGAGGGTGGTCATGTTGTGTGGTGTAGGGTCTCTGCGCAGGCTCTTTTGAGGGCTCGGCAGTTCTTCTTGGAGCTCTTGAGTTCGTCGGTGAACCATGGTGCTTTCTTCCTACCGGGTCTGCTAGGCGGGGTCCTCAGTGGGGCGAGGTCGTCGGCGCAGGTGCTGATCCACTTCGTGAGGTTGTCGGCGGCCTGGCTGGGGTTCGCTGAGCTGGTGGGAGGGAGCTGGCTCAGGGATGCGACGAGGTCGGCAGTGATCTTGTTCCAGCTTCTGCGTGCAACCTGTTGCTGGTGATGGTGGATCGTGGTTCTTCTGAAGCTGAAGTGGATGCAGCTGTGATCCGTCCAGTGGAGTCCGGTGGCGTGGCTGAAGACGATGTCCTTGCTGGATGAGAAGACGGGGTCGAGTGTGTGTCCGGCGTAGTGGGTGGGAGTGGTCACCAGCTCCTGTTCCTGCGAGTGTAAGACTCAGAGCTCCTCTCATGCTTGGCTCGTCGAGTTGTACAGCCTCTTTTCTCTCAGAAATCAAGGAAAAAACAACCAAGTTTCCTTTGTTACTGCCACCTAGGTAACGGGATATTTCTGCCTGACGGTTGTCCACAGGCTAGCATTCGGAGGTGACAAGGGCTCCTGCAAAGGACTCCCCATGGTGTTGACAAAAGCGTGTGAGGGGAAGGCTGTGCCAGTCAGCGTGAGCAGCAGCGGTTCAAAGCTCCCCTTGGCAGCCCCAGCCCTTGGTTCCCTGGTAATATTCGCTTGTAGAGCTGTGCCAGTCAGCATGACCAGCAGCTGTTCAAAGCTCCCCTTGGCAGCCCCAGCCGTTGGTTCCCTGGTAATATTTACTTGTAGAGCTGAGCCAGTCAGCATGACCAGCAGCTGTTCAGAGCTCCCCTTGGCAACCCCAGCCCTTGGGTCCCTGCTAATATTCACTTGTAGAGCTGTGCCAGTCAGCATGACCAGCAGCTTTTCAGAGCTCCCCTTGGCAGCCCCAGCCCTTGGTTCCCTGGTAATATTCGCTTGTAGAGCTGTGTCCGTCAGCATGACCAGCAGCTGTTCAAAGCTCCCCTTGGCAGCCCCAGCCGTTGGTTCCCTGGTAATATTTACTTGTAGAGCTGAGCCAGTCAGCATGACCAGCAGCTGTTCAGAGCTCCCTTTGGCAGCCCCAGCCCTTGGGTCCCTGCTAATATTCACTTGTAGAGATGTGCCAGTCAGCATGACCAGCAGCTTTTCAGAGCTCCCCTTGGCAGCCCCAGCCCTTGGTTCCCTGGTAATATTCACTTGTAGAGCTTTGCCAGTCAGCATGACCAGCAGCTGTTCAAAGCTCCCCTTGGCAGCCCCAGCCCTTGGTTCCCTGGTAATATTCACTTGTAGAGCTTTGCCAGTCAGCATGACCAGCAGCTGTTCAAAGCTCCCCTTGGCAGCCCCAGCCCTTGGTTCCCTGGTAATATTCACTTGTAGAGCTGTGCCAGTCAGCATGACCAGCAGCTGTTCAGAGCTCCCCTTGGCAGCCCCAGCCCTTGGTTCCCTGGTAATATTCACTTGTCGATCTGAGCCAGTCAGCATGACCAGCAGCTGTTCAAAGCTCCCCTTGGCCGCCCCAGCCCTTTGTTCCCTGGTAGAGCTGTGCCAGTCAGCGCGCCCTTCAAGAGACCGTGCCTTGGGGCAGTTACCTCATGGCGACCCCCCATCTTCCCCTCAGGGCGGGCGCCGCACCTGACGGGGTGAATCTCTCTCAGCCGCTCCGCAGGGTTTCCTCACTTCCAGTCGACAAGAGCGGGGCCAGTCCGCGTGACTGGGCGGGCATTCTTATCCGCTGCCCACTGCCACGAAGAAACGTGCAACAGAGACCTTGGGCAAGCCACTCCCGGCCTCAGAGTGCCCCCTCAAGCAAGGCAAAGCGCTCCGAGCCGCCCCAATGGCAATTAATCAAGAAAGTTGTATAGCGCACTACTCACCCGTAGGGTCTCAAGGCGCTTGGGGGGGGCTTTCCGCTGCTGCTCGAACAGCCAGGTCTTGAGTTGCTTCCTGAAGGAGAGGTGGTCTCCTTGGCACCATGGCAGAAGTCACCCCGGGAAGCGCGGAGTGAGTGGAGCCTCTCAGCGCGCCCCACTCCGAGGATCTTCTCACCAATATCCCCCGCACTGATTGGACCCACGGCTGGTGGGGAGCCCCCAACCTCTGACCTTCAACCTCAGAGCCAAAGCCGGGCTCGCCAGGCGACAGTCTGAGGTGAGAGCGGCGCTTCATAGGATGAGATTAACAAGACTCTAGCAGAAGGTACGGGAATCGTGTTCCTTTCTTTTAATTGTAATTGTTCTTCTGCTCTCGTCTAGTAAAATGCGCTCCACACTTTACAGCATCCGTTCCCAAGAAGAGGCCACAGGAACCTCTCCTCGTAGTCCTGCCGGTCCCGTTGCACCATCGGAGTCCTTCATTAGCGTCTTAAGGTCCCTTTCTCCTGCGCTGCTCTGCTCCCGAATCCCCCCCTCCATCGCCAGGGTCAAATCAAGTCAGGTGCTAGCAGCGCTGGAGACGCGGATGCACAAAAGGTGAGGTGTCTTTCTTTAAGTGCACCGAGAGGGCCCCCGCCACAGCTGCTCATCTGGAGAGCCGCCTCTGACTCCACCAGGGCGCGCGCCACCGTGACCTTCCACAGCACCAGCAGCAGCATCCCTTCAAAAGAGAGGACTCTGAAGGCTGACGAGAGACAGCGGGACCTGTCCCCATGAGGGTATCGAAGCGCTGATCACCGGAGAGGAGTGAGGGAGGCTCCAGGACTGGGGACAGAGGGACCGGAGGCCGAGGGCGTCTCTGCTGAATTTATTTATTTATTTTATTTTATTTATGCGTTTTTCTATAGCGCAGACTTTACCCGAAGGTGTCCGAGCGCTTCACAATAGAAACAGAACTGATACATGAGGAGAATAATAACAAGTGAACAAATTGCAAAAGAAAACGTTAAGTTACCCGAGGCAATAGTGACAATTGTGAGCAAACAAAATACAAGAGGTAGCAATCGGTGCATTACAGGAGGAAAAAGTGATATGTGTGCAGGTTACAAAAGCGTACAAAGTACAATTAGAGGTATAATACTGCAATAAATGGCAGACACTCAAACCACAAGAACAAACGTTACGTAGGCAATGGAGGCACTTGTGCAAGTATCTAAAGCAAACAAAAGTGAGAGGTAGCAAACAGTGTGTTACCAGAGAAAAGTGACGTGTGCAAGTTACAAAAGGGTACCATACACAGGTAAACACTCAAACTGTTAGAACACACTGGGAAGGCACTTCAATAGTCAAGGACAATAGAGTTTTCAGTAATGGGAGGCCTTCCTCCAGGTGATAGAGAGGGCGTGAATTTGATTTGGAGGTGTCTTTGGAGGAGGAGAACTTTGAGGTCAGTTTTGAAGGCCTGGGGGGAGGAGGTGGTCCGGAGCTGCGGCGGAAGGGAGTTCCATATTCTCACTGCGTTGCCTGAAAAGGATTGAGCCATCAATCTTTCCTTCTTGAAAGTGGGGGGTTCAAGCAGTAGATTTTCCGCATTACGAGATGGTCTAGAGTCTCCATACAGTTTCAGTTTATTCGCCAGGTAGAGAGGAGAGGAGGAGTGCAAGGCTTTGTGGGTGATACAAGCGGTCTTGTAGATAGCTCTACCCTCGATTGAAAGCCAGCGGAGGGTGAACCACATCGGTGTGATGTGGTCGCTTCTTTTTGCCCCACAAATGAAACGGGCTGCTGAGTGGAGGACAGATTTAAGGGGGGACAGGTGGGATTTGGGGAGGCCAGTAAGAAGAGAATTGCAGTAGTCCAGTCTGGAGAGGACCAGCAATTGCACCAGTGTTTTGAGGTCTTGTTCAGGGAAAAAGCGACGAATTCCCCAAAGAAGGCACAGTTGGTATTGTGCAGATTTTGCAATGGAATTGATGTGGGGGATTAGATTGAGTTTGTTGTCGAGTATCACACCAAGGGATATTGCGCTGTCGACAATGATGGGTTTATTGTTCAGCAGATTCATCTGATCCATCCATGATTGAACCGGGGGAGGAGAAAGTGAGGAAGAGAGGAGGAGGAATTCAATTTTGGAGGGATTCAGAATCAGTTGATCAGTTGATGAGTTGACATCCAGTTTTGAATGGAGTCGAGAGTCGAGCTTAGTATGGCGAGATCATGAGAGGAGGCAACCTTGAGGTAGATTTGAGTGTCATCTGCGTAGAGATGATAGTGGATCCAGGATTTACTTATGAGATTTCCCAGTGGTTCTAGGTAGAGATTGAACAATGTGGGTGCAAGAATAGAGCCTTGAGGAACACCTTGACCTACCGCCAAAGGAGATGAAAGACTGTTCACTATTTTGATCATTTGGGATCTATCAGAGAGGAAGGAACCAAACCATTTGAGCACAGTGCCCTCCATGCCCATTCTCTGTTGCAGAGTGTTGAGGAGAGTGTCGTGATTGACAGTGTCAAAGGCTGCAGAAAGGTTGAGGAGAATTAGAAGACAGGACCCCCCCCGAATCGAGTATCCTCAGCGCGTCATCGACCACTTGCAGCAGGGCTGTTTCAGTGCTGCAGTTTTGGATAAAGCCGGACTGACAATTGTCAAGAAGATCATTGTCCTTGATATGACGAGAGAGTTGTTTCGCTACACATCTTTCTGTGATCTTCGCAAGAAAGGGTAGATTAGTGATGGGGCGGAAGTTGCTGAGGTCTTTAGCATCAGCAGTGGGTTTTTTAAGCAGAGGGGTGACCTGTCCATTTTTGAAGGAAACAGGAAGGGATCCTTGACAGAGGGAGAGGTTAACCAAAGTGGTCCAATAGGAAAGAGAATGGGAATAGAAGTCAATGGCAATGGCACTTGCAATGGGGTCAAGAGAGTGGTTGGAGGGCTTTGTTTCGAGGATGCGCTTGAGGATGGCATCTTCAGAGATGGGGTCAAAGTTCTGCCAAATAGCTAAGGATTTGCGCTCCTCTGGAGGGGTAGGATGAGCGACCTGAGCCACAAGGGATTTTACTTTTTCGTCAAAGAATATACCAAAATCCGCTGCTTTCTTTGTAGAATCCTCCAGCAAGGAGGTTGGGGGAGTGCGGTTAGGAACCTTGATGAGTTTGAATAGTTTTTTGGGTCTATTTTTGGCAGAGTCAAGGAGGGTTCTGAAGTGCAACCTTTCTCAAGAAAGATGTTCTTGTGGTACTTGGATCTTACTGAACGAAGCGTGGTCAAATTATCGGTGGAGGGCGCTTGCCTCCATTGTTTCTCCAGGAATCTTAGTCGCTTCCTTTCTTCATAGAGGGATTTGTTGAACCAGGGTGCTGAGGGAGTGGGCCTTATCTTTGTACTTTGGAGAGGAGCGACGTTATTGATTTCGACTGCAAGGACTGTGAGGCATTGGGAGGTGAGTTCGTCAACATCTAGGTTCGTGTCTAGCCTTGGAAGTGATAACAAAGCTGATTCTCAGAGGGAAACAACGTCAATATTTTTAGCACCACGGAACCAGGCGGTAGCCCTCTTAAGTTGGCCAAGAGTTATAGAGTGTGATAGGTGAAGAGAGAATGGGATGAGGAGGTGGTCAGACCAGTCTACGTGAATAGGGGTAGCGATAGAAAGCATGTCTGCTTTAGAAATGACAAGGTCCAGGATTGAGCCCTTAGAGTGTGTTGACTCTGTGCAGTGTTGGATAAGATCGTTAGCAGAGAGAAAGGTGGCCAGCGAGTTCGCAGAAGAGTCTTGCGGTGAGCCCCAGTGGAGATTGAAGTCACCCACAAAGGTATGATTGTAACTTTGCGAGTATTGGTCGCTGATGAAGTCAGTGAGTTCCTCCATAAACGAAGGGCCGCTACCCAGCGGGCGGTAAATGACATGGAATCTGATGGGTGAGCGGTGGTGCAATTGTAGCTCAAGAGAAAGGCATTCAAAAGTGCGGAAGGAGCTGAAAGGAGAAGCCTTCAGTTGAAGGGAGTTCCTAAAGATGACTGCAACACCTCCCCCAACGCAGTCAGTTCTGTCATTCCTAAGTAAAGAAAAGCCTGTGGGTAATAGGAGATCAAAGATAGAGTGAGAGGTATCGTTGAACCAGGTCTCTGTGAGAAAGAGCATGTCTATATTGTGAAAGGTGATGGAATCGGAGATTTCAAGTTTGTGTTTTACTGCAGATCTGCAGTTGTGGAGCAGACAGCACAGCTCTGTCAAGACTGTTTTGGTGACGGGGGCACTTGGGCTCTGAAGGGTGATCGGGATATTGTGTTTATACAAGGGTGCTCGGGAGGGTTTAGGTGGATGTTTGGTTCTGACAGAGGAGATGGTCGGAATAGAGTAGATAGTAGGGTTACTGGGAGGTGCGGGTTGCAGAAGGGAGGCATTCAAAGGCTTGTGTGATTTGACGAAGTTTGTAGATGACAGGTTCAGCTTGGCGATAGTGGGGGGAGGGGGCGAGGTGCATCTCATGGGATGGTGAGGGTTTTCCAAAGGAGTAGAGGTGTATGGAAAGGTGAAAATCTTGGAGCTTAAAAGTGAAATGGCAGTTACAAGCTGGGAGATGGAGGTGATCAGAGAGTCTAGCTTATTTTCCAGACAGAGTAAGGCAGAGCACGGATGGTTTGGTGGCTTGATGGAAACGGGAGCGGGTGGAAGCGGTGGTGGAAGGCAGGGAGAGGTGGGGGTACAGGAGGGGAGTTGGGGTATAGGGTTCAAAAGTGGGGAAAGGTGGAGGTTGAGAGCCGGAGTTGGTGAGTCAGAGATGAAGGGAGAGTTATCTTTGTTGGAGTTGCAAGAAGGTAAGGAATTAAGGACAAATTTAGGGGGAGTTGGGTGCGGATCAAGGCGGTATGGTAGAAGGAGAGGGGAGGCCTGAGTGGCATCATGGGAACGTAGGGGGTTAGGGAGGAAAAGAGCGGAGGTGGTTAAAGAGGTCCTGTCATCAAGAAGGGGTGGCTGTGAGGGAACGGGCATCTGTCAGAGTGAGGGGGATTGGGAGAATGGGAAGCTGAAGAAAGGAAGTGGTTTTGCTGGGCTCGAGGGAGGGAAATGGAAAGGGTTACCAAGGGGGGAACGGGGTTAGCACAGCATAGCTGGAGGAGTGGGGAGAAGGAGAGAGATGCAAAGGGTTTTTGGAGAAATCGGGGTGAATAACGAGGGGAGGAGGGGGTAGAGGAGAGGGGGGAGGAGGAATAAGGGGAGCGTAGGGAATTTTAACCGGGGGAGAGGGTTGGAGGAGAGGTGCACTGAAAAGGGGTGTGGCAGGTAGGAGAATGGGTGAGGTGAAGAGATCGGGGAACCGGGATGGTGCAGATTGGACGAGGAGTCTATTCGTTAGAGGTAAGGCTGAAGTGATAAATGGGGGGGGGGCAAACTGTAAGGGGGGAGGCATAGGTGAGGAGGGCACAGGGGAGGGGGAGGGAAGAGGGGCTACCTGTGCTTCTCGAGGGTGCACCCTGATGGAATGTAGGGGGTCAGGGGAGGAGAAAGTGAGTAGTGGGTGGAGCTAGCTGAAGAGTCAGGGGATAAACCAGTCGCAGAGGAGGGGAGTAGGGAGGGGAAGAGGTGGTCAAAGAGCGAGAGACATGTGTCTTTGCCTTGGATCATGACAGTACCGTTGTTATAGAGTGAGATAGTGAGGTAGCCGTTGAAACGGGTAGAGGGGGAAATTTTTAGTTGTTTGCCATGAGGGATAGAGGAGGAGGAGGTGACGTTAAGGGAATTATATCAGCTGGTGGACCAAGAGGGGGTGTCGTGAGTGAAGAAGATGAAATCGTTTTTGAGCCTCCCAAAACGACCATTGTAAAATTGATCAACAAAAAGGGAATCAGGGAAACGTTCAATAGTGTTATGCTTCAATCTTTTTACTGAAGCTTTCGTCTGGTTGGGAAGATACATGATTTTGTAACAATTAATTCCAGCCCTAACTCGAGTGGTGGCCATGTTGGGAAAATGAGACGGGGAGGGTGGGGGGGATATGAGAAGGGTGTTACTAGGAAAGCAGTAGTGATGAGAAGTAGAAGGACAAGAAGGGGGCACATATTCCAAATGTTGGGTGAAGAAATCAGAACTAATGTGCCATCTGGGAAGTGGGGTGGGTTTTTGATGGCCCCTCATCTAGGTATGCATGATGTCACCTGGCACTAGATAAACGAAGGAATTGTTTACATATGATAGGACCAATTGGACCACTTTCAGAACCATCACAAAGCAAATTTGGTCAAAGTAGAACAGATTATAAAAGAACACCCAGTGACCACTGGTGATCACTGAACTTAGCATCAGCCTGTGACAGAATCCCATTCGGCACCAAACGTGTTGTACGCCCATAATCTCAACAGACTACTATTGCACCCTAATCTCCTGAGAATAACAAACATTAGGGGCAAAGAGCATGGGGTGGAACAAAATCTGACTAACAAGGTCTAAATATGCAAAATCTGACTAACAAGGTCTAAATATGCACAACAACCTCGTCATCATAAGACCACTTTTAGCTGAGCTCAGAACAGGGTGCGAAACTCATAACATTTCCAAGCACCATATGTCTGTATAAGGGCCTGGCGCCCTACATACCTCGCAGTCTCCCAGGCCAACTGGCCATCTAAGCAGGGGGCACAGATGCCCTGAAAGAGTCAATGAAAGTGTTTTAAACTATGCAGCTGGCACTACTTGCTGCACAGCTGTTAAAGGTTTGAACGGTGCAGCTGGCACTACTCGCTGCGCAGCTGTAAAAGGCCTAAATGGTGCAGCTGTAACTACTTGCTGCGCAGCTGTAAAGGGCTTAAACAATGCAGCCGGCACTGCTTGCTGCACAGCTGTTCATGACCTAAACGGAGTAGCTGGCACTACTTGCTGCACAGCTGTAGAATGGCCTAAACGATGCAGCTGGCACTACTTGCTGCGCAGCTGTAAAAGGCCTAAACGGTGCAGCTGGCACTACTTGCTGCGCAGCTGTAAACGGCCTAAACGGTGCAGCTGGCACTACTTGTTGCACAGCTGTAGATGAGGCCACAGCATCCTCCTGATGGCCTTGTAGTCCTCCTTCACGGCCAGCCTGACGGTCTGACAGCGGGACCACAGGCAAGGATTCTTTAACAAATTTCCATATCCAGGGTGGAAGTTTTACTAGGATTCTGTAGTGGAATAGATGGCCGCTATAGAAAACTTCTTTCTTTGCAGTATTCCAGTATTCCAGTATTCCAGTTATACAGTTTCAGTGAACAGTGTTCAATTCCAGTGGCTAAATTAATGTCAGTAACTAATTTAGTACCAGCTCCAGTGACATAGAATTAGTCCCAATGGCTACAGATAAGGCTCACTATAATGTTGGTGTTTTCCCCAGCTTCGCGCTATTTCAGTGTCTGAACCGCCGCCATTTTGAAGTCAGGCGAGTCGGTGTACAGTCCCGGGTGTTGTGGGGGCCAAGGTGGAAAGCAGGCAGACTTGTCCCTGATAGCGCTGATAGCGCGAGATGGGCAGGCTCACTTTAAAGTGCTGCTATGAGGGAGATGCTACCTGGAGCGTCGTTATAGGCACCAGATCCAGCCATCAGCATGCAGGTGTTCTTCATTGCTAGGACAGGCATGGCGGAGCGGAGGCACGAGACCGGTCGGGATTGCAAGAAAATCGCAGGATCAGTACAAGGCTGGCTGTGCAGAGATCGTCTCACCTTGGCAGCGCTATTAATGCAGTGAAGCAGGTACTATTTGCAGGTGGGTGGCATTTCGCAGCGGTCACATTTCAGGATCCCCGTGTCCAGCGCCATGTTGCAAACCCCGTCAGATCACAGGATTGGCTCTGTGAAAGCTTGTTGAATGTTTGTGGCTCGAGAATAAGAGTTTTACATAACGCAATCCTCATTGACCGCCGAAGACTAGATTGTACATCTTTTTGTCCACCCCGGGGGCTGGTGCCCCCTGCAGACTCCGAGAGGGCCCCCACCCCGTCTCGAGCCCTGTCGGTCTCTCCTGGAGACAGCGTCCCCTCGCCCCTCTCTCTCCAGCAGTCTCAATCAAATATGTGGTGAGGTTATGGCCAGAGTGCAGGTCAAGAGTTTCAAGGATCTGTTGACTATGGGAGAGTAAAAGTGAGTTCAGCGGGGCAGGTATACCGGTTCTTCCTAAGCCGGATCAGGACTGCACTAAGTGTGTCAATTATCACCCTATGTTGTTGACAACAGCAGATGTAAATATAGCGGCAAATGTGTTGGTGAAACAGCCAAAACCACACAAAGCAGACTTAGTACAAGAAGAGCAAGTGAGCTTCACCACCGGACGATGCCCATAGAGTCATTTGAGATCATCGGCTTGTGTGCTGTGGGGTGGTGAGGAGAAGGGGGTCCCTTGAACGTCAGTGCTGTTGGATGGTGAAGAAATGTCTATTAGGTTCTGTGAGACTTGGCCCTTTCCCCAGAAATTTTTAGCTTTTTATCCCCTGTTAATTTAGAATGCCCCTATTGAAACAACAGTGTGTAGGCCTTGGGAGGTGGAGAATGCCCTGTGTAGTTTAAAACTAGTGTTAAAGTACAGGTACTTCCTACCCCTAACATGGCCGCCACAGACCACTGCTGCAGCAGCGTGGGTTAGAGGGTGCATTCTAGTAGCCAGGGGCTGGCTGGAACCCTCAGGCAATGTATCCATCTTAGCCTGCCAGCCTGTCCACAGGTAGAATGGTGGAACCTCCTGGAAGCCTCTGGAACCTTCTGGGAGAGGTGAGGTGACACCAACTGCCATTACCAACTGTCAACTGGCACTATAAAAGGAAAGGGAGGGAACTTTCCTGAGGAGAGAGCTGGAGAGAAGACCTGGGGAAGTACCTACGCAGGAGGATAGGCAGTGGGGGTCAGGGCAGGGTCTTATGATGCTGGAATGACAGGGCCTAGTGTGCTGCTTTACAAGTGTTGAGGTATCCTGTTCCCCCCCCCCCCCCACTGACCTAACCCCGCGGAAGGGAACCCCCAGGGACCACTTGAAGGGATTGGCTGAGGAGAACTTGGAACGCCAGCCACCAATTTACCCCCCCCTTCAAGGAATAAGAAACCAACTGCTATTTACAAGGGCGCAAGAAACAGCTGCGCCAAGAAGAAATCAAGGAACCAGTAACCAAGAAACTAAACTAAGGGCGCAAGAAACATCCCGCCAAGAAGAGAACTAAATCACCAAAGGACTTTTGAGGAACCCACCAGGTATTGGCGCTGTGTCGCTCCCTGTGCCCCCTGACGCCACCTGGGGGTTCCTGCGCTATCCTACCACTGTTGGGTGGCTTGTCCAGTCTGATCTGATGACCTGCTCCTAATTTAAAGGAACTGTCTGCTGATTAAGTGCTCCCATTTTCTAAGCGCTAGCATCCTGAGCTACCTGTCCTGCAAGCGCTGCCTGAACTGCCTTATTTCTGGGACTGGCCCCTGGGAAGAGCGCTGAGGTAACGGAGGAGGTTGCTGCCTAGTTGAAGCGCTGGAAAGTTGAGAGACTATTGCCTGCATAAGCGCTATATTGAGGGCCTGTTATGCTCACCTGTGGGGTCCTGTGAAGCGCTATCCACTGACCTGCCTGAGAAGCGCTGTGAACCTGCTAATTGCCCCCCCCTTTGAGCAGCGCCGCATCTGCATCAATTAATACAGCTGGGTGAACTGCCCTGTGGCGCCGCACTTTCCAAGCGCCATCCTGCCCTGTGGCGCGATTGCTGGGCGCTGTTGTAATTGCCCCTAAGTGCCAGCTGTGTACTCACCGCTGCAGCCTCGGTCATCGGTAATGAGGAGACTGCCTCTTGGAGCGCGGCGGTTGTCTGGAGCGCTGCGACCAACCCCCGGCGGCCCTCGGTGCCAGGAGAGGGCCGCCACTGTGTCGCTGTAGGCCGCGCCCGGCTGATTGTGTACCGTTCCCCCTGCGGCGGCCCCGGAGCCTTGAGGAGGCCGCCGCAATCATCAACTAGGCCGCGCTAGGCCTGAAGCCGGCCTCCGCCCCACGTGACAGGGGCGCGTGCCCCGCCCCCGTCGAGCGCCACTGGCGCGCCCCCAGCATCTTCACCCCTATTGGTTACTGGGGTTGCGGACGTCACGGGAGGCCCGGGAGCAAGCAACTTCACCTACGGAGGGCCCTGGTGGAGTCCAAGTGCCCCTCTGCCCGAGCAGGCCCCCGGAGCGCCGGACATTAAAAGTAGGCCGCGTGAGGCGTTCCAGGTGGGCCCCTTCATCCCCGAGGCCTGCTGAGACCTACGCAAGGGCCTTGGATAGGCCGAAGAGACAGGTAATCCCCGGGGAGGTGAGCGGAAGGCCGGAGAAGGCCCGAGTTCACCCCTCCCCCGGGGCAGACTGTTGTTGGGCTCCATTGGCCCAGATTAATGGCGAAGAGTAAGCCAACCCCCAGGGAGGAGGGCGGAAGGCCCCAGGAGGCCCAGAGTTCGCCCCTTCCTGGGGAAAACTGGTGACTGGTCCACGTTGGCCCTAATTAGCCCAGGAGAGTCCCCTGACCTGGGCCCGGACCCCTAAACACCGTGAGGGCATCACTTGGTGGAAGGGAGGGGAAAGAAAGTGCTTACAGGCCTACTGGGCCTTTGAACTGTGCCAGGAATCTATTTTTAGCCCTGCTGAATTGCCTATGGAGACCCTTTATATTAGAAAGGCCATGGGGGGAGATATCATATACTCAGTAGCCCCAGGAGATGTGTGAAGTGCACAGGCCAAGTGCATACATTTAATGTAATGCAGATTTTCTACAAATGTATGGGTCTCCTTGCCTGTTGAGTAACTGGTTATTGTTATCTAAAGGAAATGGGGGGCCATACCTAGTGAATTGGGGTCCAGGTTCTAATGGGATGTTTACCCAGTGAAATGTTTACCTAAAAGGATGCCCGTACTTGCTATATAAAATGCCTATGCTTGATTTCTAGGGTAATGTTGATTCCTGATTAGGGAAGGGTTGCTCCTATTTCCCTGAAGTGTTTACTCCTGATTAAGGAGAGGTTTACCTTGGTTAACTAACTGTTCTACATAAGGAAATGTGTATTCCTGTTTAGAGGAGTGATGAAATGCACTGTTGCATATTAGGATGGAAAGCCCTATAGGAATATTTGGCACTGGGTAGTTAAATGTCTAACTCTGCCTAGTGCGATGCCTTTCAGTTATCTAAGAAAACGTTATTCCTGCAGGAGTGTGTTTTGCAAGTAAAAGTTGATTACTTACCTCCAAGGGGGTAAACCAGAAGACCATTCCTGATTCCTTATTGAGTAGCTGGGTATCACTCATGTAAGGTGGAAGGGTCTAACTTCTAACAAAGAATGTCACATAGAGAAATGCTCTGCCTTTAAGGGAACGTTTTATGTATACTAAGTTGAAATGCCTAAATGAAATGCTGGTTTTCCCCAGTGAGGTGTTTTATTCCTAAATAGGGAGATGGTTAAACCTACACAAGGGGTTATTTATTTATAATGAAATGTTTTTGCCTCTTTAGTGTCATATTTATTGAAATGCTTTCTGTTATAACTCCTTAATATATTTGATGCAGGTGCTGACCAGGAGCAAGGCATAGGTCAGGCCTGGGTTTTACTAAAAATGTATTTCTTACAGGTGATGATAAGGAACCAGGCCAAGGTCAGGCCTGTAGTTATTTAATATTTAATATTTATTATTTATTCATCCAGTATTTATTGCCAAGTGTTCTCACACATGTATTTTAATGGAAAGCTAATAAGCTAATTTTATGATGAATTCCTAAAACCCTGATCCTGCTCTATTGTAATAAAGTTAACTTGAGTTTTTACACAAGCTCACTGGAGTGGCGTCCCTAATTGAGTGCTCATGATTCTGACTGAGTGGTTGCGTGTGCTGTATGGTCGCTTTACACATAAGCTTTCGGATGCCTACCCGCTCGTGCCATGCTACCCTAGGGGACTGGTGACCCCAGTTCCAACAGGTTCCAAGGTGACTTCCTCCTCAGGGTGCTCACCGGTTCTGGCTGGGGGAAGGGATCATTAAGAAGGTCGAGCTGCTGCACCAGAATCCAAATGCACAGGTCAAATATGGAGGTCATAGTCGGGCACATTCCACATCGACAGAGGCGCTTCGTAAGCTTGTCTTCTGTCCCGACTGTGGTTCCTTGCACCCGTGGACCCATCAGCTATAAACATAAGGGACAATGTGAGAAGTTAGCCTGGCATATGATGTCCACTAGTTCTAGCCCTTATAGATGGTGGTTGTAAAGTCAACCTTATAGAATGCTATCCTAGGGGTAGCATTGTCCAGCAGTCATCAGGCTGAGAATTCAGTAGGCGAGTTAAGCAAGTTGTTTTACCAATTATAATCCCTTGGTACCAAATGAAAGGATACTGTGAGAAGTTGGCCTGGAATATAATGCTCACTAATTCTAGTGATCACTTTGTACCATGCCAAGCAACCCTTATGATGATTGGTTGTAATTCAACCTTGTAGACCAGTTATCCTAGTGGTAACGTGGACAAAGCAGTCTTAGGCTAAACTCTGAAAGGCATGTGAAGCCAGCTGTATTACCATACACAAACCCCTTGAATACCAAATGAAAGGGACACCACACAGATATATATTGAAAATATATATTGATTTATTAACTATAAAATCCCCTGGACTCTTTATGAGCACAGAAGCACAAGCGTTAAATCACAAGACAGTTTAAAATACACAAAAGTTGCACAATATGGATGAGCCCTAGGGGCCACCTAAACCATATACTAAGAAAGTGGTATAAGAGATACCAATCGGAATGGGAACAGGCCTAGGGCCTTGGGAATCGCTGGAGCAATTCGAGACTAGCAGTGATTAAGTCGGGAAAGGCCCGCGGGACTCGGGTGCAGTGTTCAAAGTGCACGCACTTTCCAATGTAAAGTCTATGGTGCGTAAAAGTTACACAAAGTTAGTTTAAGGGCACTTCCGCTGAACCTAGAGGAACAAAACTTAAGACACAGACCCTAGAGGTGTGTACCAGTGTAGGGACACCGGCGTTGCAATGTTACCTCACCCACAGGAAGTGGGTGCACAGGGTCGAAGTGGCGTCGGGTTTTGACACGCAGGTTCTTGGCGCTTGAAGCTGAAGATGCTGCAGGCGATGTGAAGGAGAAGTGTCCGGTGGATCCAAGGGTGGATCTGAAGTGGTGAAGACCTGAAAGCAGAGGGGACAATGTTCAAAGTCACTGACCAGTGACCACCGTGGAACCAGATTGGAACCAGGCAAAGTCGGGTGCAAACAGGTGATGAGGTGTTGCTTCTCTCTGCAGCCAGGTGGACACGAAGAGGTCAAGGACGTCCAGGAGTCGATCACGAGCTGTCCCTCGAAGGCTCTAGCTGATGGCGATGTCCACAACTCGATTGAAGCAAACAAGCTTTGGCTAATGCAAGCCACGGGGAAAGTGAAAAAGGCTTATTGCTTGGGCCAGCAAGGTCAGAGCGGGTACTCCTTTCTACAGGAGTGAGGGCAGGTCTGGAGCAACCAGACCCATGGTGTAAATCGTAGATTTAGTCGCCAAGATGGCCGCTGATCACGTGACAAGCGGCCGGGATGGCGAGTCGAGTGGCACAAAGCAAAAGGGCCCCACGCAGATTGTGGAGATGCTGGAGGGCTGATCTTTGGTGCAAATGCTGCTCGGTTGTGGGGCTTCTCAAACCCCAAAGCACAGCATCAAGGGTGCCTCAGGTGCTGCGCAGTCAGCGTCTCGGGGTCTTTCAAGATGTCCGCTCCCACGTCTCTCGGTGCCTCCACGGGTCCCTTCTTTGCAGGGACTGTGGATCGGGCTGTGAGAAGTCTGGGAGTCTGGGTCTTGTCAGGCTCTGCACTCGGGCTCCAGCAGGAGGCGGCGGCAAAGCAGACGTCGAGGTGCTGGGTGATGCCTGTGTTCACAGGGTGGCCACTCCTAGGCCACAAGGGAGATTCTCTTCAGTCTTCTGAGCAGCAGAATGTCGAAGTCCAGTCTTCTTCTTTGTTTAAAGTTGATTCAGGATGATCTGCTGTGCAATGGCACTGCTCCCACTCTTATTCCCAATCTGAGGGGTGGATCACCTACTAGGTCCCTCCTCTGGGAGGAACCAGGAAGGGGGGCGGTTACACCCCCTTTCCTTTGTCCAGCTCCTCGCAAGGCCTGGGTCTGGAAAGCCCCAGGACCGGTTTGGACTGGCTTATGCACGGGGACACCTTGTGTGCCCCGGGCATGTCTGTTTCTATTCAGCCCTGTCCTACCCAATACACAAAACCCTGTCTGGGGTGGTGCTCGCACCTCCCCAGGCAGGAAACCCTTTGTCCAGGCCTTCCTCGCTGGAAGGACTCCCAGCAGCAGGAGGCCAGACTTGTGTCTGTGGTGGCAGCATCCATTTTGTGATGCTGAGGCTCTGGTTAACTTTAACCGGGGTTAAGGCTACACACATGTCGTGTCCCTCTAGAAGGGTGGAATGCTATCCCCGTCGACAGAAATGTCGAGGGGATAGTATTCCAATTCGTATGACACCTTACTCGACATGTTTTGATAAAGCCAAACCAAAGATAGCATATAACCGCGAGGATTATAATGCACTTAAGAGTATATGGTATGGCAATATCCCAGAACAGCTTAGGGAGTGGTTCCCGACAGCTGCAGACTGGCTCAGCTCATGCTAGAGCACCATCTCACATGTAACCACGCACTCTTCCCCCAGGATTGCAGGGCCTTCCATAGGAATGCCTTACAGGTTAACATGTGTCCAGTTTAAGGTTAGATATAGGGATACTATATCTAAGTAAGAGGTGATTACACCAACTTACCCCAGCTGAGTGATCAGCCAGTTGTGTCAAATCTGGAGGCCAGGCCAGGGGTGGCACAATACGTGCTTGCGCCCCTGGTAGGCCTTGGATGCACCTATGCCCTGGGTACCTAGGGTACACTATTACAGGGGGCTATAAGGTGAACCAGTTCCAATTATGTTATGCACCTAGGGTACATGGAGTCCATTTTAAGGAGAGAGCAATCAGCCTGGGGCCCTGAATAGCAGGATCCCAGGCCAACTATGTCAAAAACCAGCTAAACACCAGGCAAAAAGTTTGGGGGTAACCATAGTCAGATATCCACCTTCCTACAGATACCACACAAGGTATATATCAAATATATATGTATTTAATCTAAACACAACCCATCTGCACTCTTTATGAGGTCAGAGGTAAAAATACATTACAAATCACACAATTAATATACGATAAGTTGCACAGTGTACGTTATGCCCTAGGGGCCTCCCAAACCATATACTAAGAAAGTGGTATAAGAACCACAAGAGAATTAGAAAGCAGGCCTGGGGCCTGTGGAATTCCTGGGGCTAATCTAATCAACCAAAGGTTAGGAAGTAGGAGGCCCACGGGAGACGCATGCAGTGTCTAAACACAGGCGCGGGTTACTATTGAATTTCTATGGAGATCGTAAAAGTTACAAATAAACAATTTAAGGACACTTCTGGATAGACTAGGATGGAACCCTTTTAAACTAGGACACTTCGAGAGTCAAGACCTACGGGAGCACACAGGAGCACCGAAGTATTGGTATTACCTCACCAAGGGAAGCCGGGTGCATAGGTGTCTTTTCGTGTAGGGTTTTGTCATCGTTTTCTATGGAGAGCTGCAAAGAAGTGCTGCAGGCGACCAGAGGAAAAGTGTCCGGGTGGATCCAAGGGTGGATCAAAGATCTCAAGTACCTGAAAGCAGAAGGGACAGAGCCTGGGTCACTAGCCAGTGACCAGGAAGGAACCAGGAAGGGACCAGGCGATGTCGGGTGATTTCAGGTGAAGTAGTCAAGCTTGTCTCTTCGGTCACGAGGTCTAGGAGGTATCGACGATGACAAGGCACTTGATTCAAGCTGTCCCACAATGGATATAGTTGACTGTGGTGTCGGTATCCGGATTGGACTCAACAAGCCTTGGCAACTGCAACCCACGCAGGATGTGAAGATTGGCTCTGTTTCAGACCAGCCAGGTTTGTGGCACTTCTCCTTTGCAGGGAAGCTGGAGCAATCCTGGAGCAACCAGGAAAGTGAGTTATTTTTAAAATGGAGTCTTCAGGGGGCTCACTAGCCAATGGACTAGGAACTGGGAAGATATGTCAAGCTCAAATGCAAAAGCGGGGCCCACAGTACACTCGCGGAGTGTGGGGGCCTGGGCTTCAGTGCAAATGGTGCCCGGGGCAGAGGCTTCAAGCACCCCAAAGCACAACTTCGAGATACCTTGTTAAAGGAGTGCAGCTTGCAAAATGCAGGATGTCCAGGAGTTCCAGTCCCATGTCTCTCGTGTCCGCCACGGGTCTCAGCTTTGCTGTGGATGTGGGTGGGGTCAGCGAAGTCTAGAAGTCCAATTTCTGTGTCGCAGATTCTTCAGGATCCGGCGGGAGCCTCAAAAATGCAGACTGGCAAAGTTGCTGTTGGTGCCTGTTTGAACAGGGTGGTCACTCCTTGACCACAGGGGAGATATCTTCCATCTTCCAGTCAGAATGGAACGTCAAAGGTCCAGGATATGTCTTTCAAAGATTCATCCAGGGAAATCTAAAGTCCTAAGGACACAGCTCCTATACTTATACTAAGGATGGGGGCTGGACTACCTGGTTAGGTCCCTCCTATGGATGGACCTGAGAAGGGGGTGGTTACACCCTTTTCCCCTTGTCCAGATTCGCCCAGGGCTGGGGCGGTGTGCCCTAGCAACCGGTTTGAATTGGGCTATGCATGGAGCACCTTGTGTGCCCAGGCAGTGTCTGTAAAGCATTCACTGAATACAGCCCTCCCTGCCCCAGTACACAAAACCCTGTCTGGGGCGGTGCCAGCACCTCCCTGAACAGGAAACCTATTGTCCAGGCCTCCCCTGCCAGAGTTTCGTCCAGCAACAGGAGGTCCATTTTGTGATGCTGAGGCTCTGTTTAACTTTAACCGGGTAAAGCAGTAATTACATGTCTTCTCCCTCTAGAAGGGTGGAATGCTAACCCCGCTGCCAGGAGGGGGGGGAGTAGTATTCCAAAGTATTTGACACCTTACACGACATGTTTTGATAAAGCCAAACCAAAGTTAGCATTAAACACAAGGATTATAATGCTCTTAAGAGTATATGGCATGGCTATATCATAGAACAGCTATAAGGAGATGGTTCCGAAAGCTGCAGAGGGGCTCAGCTCATGCTAGGGCACCCTCTCACATAAAACCAAGCACTCTGCCTCCAGGATTGTCGAGGCCTACCATAGGAGTGACTTATAGGTGTATATGTGTCTATATATAAAGGTAGAGATAGGGATATGATATCTAAGTAAAGGGTGATTACACCACCTTACCCAAGCTGTGCGAACAGACCTGTGGTGTCAGTTTGGAAGGCAAACCAGGGGTGGCACAATACATGCTGCAGCCCCTGGTAAGCCTAAGGTGCATCTATGCCCTGGGTACCTATGGTACACTATACAGGGGCTCACAAGGGTGACCCAGTAACCAATCTGGTATGTACCTAAAGTACATGGTATCAATTTAGAGAGAGAACAGCTGGGCTGTGGGTCTGTTTAGCAGGCCCACAGCCACGCTAAAGTCGAAAAACCAGAGATTCACAGCAAAAAGTGGGTGTGACTATAGGAAGCAGACCCTACTCTCCTACACCTTCCTGCACATAAATAATCATTTCAGACTTGTAAAATCAAGTCAGTTGCTAGAAGCACAGGAGAAGCAGATGTACAAAAGGTGATGTTTATTTCTTTAAGTGCAACAAAAGGACCCCAGACACAGCTGTTCGTCTTGAAAGCTTTCTCTCACTCCACCCAGGGAGCTTGCCTCAGAACGTTTGCCACTGTGACATTCTACAGCATGTCACAGTGGTGTCAACCAATGCAAACATAGGGGAGGGGTGAGTGGTAAGGCCAGGGTTCCCGCTATATCAGAGGATACCACACATCCCCCTCCTTTACACAACAAAGAATATAACGAACATAAGGGAAGAGAATGCATAAGAATTCTTATTTAGTAACGTAGTGCTCCAAACACCTAGAGCGGAAAACTTTCCTGTGACTTGTCCTGGGGAAGGGGTTGGCCTGTCCTGAACAACCCGGCTCAGGCATATCGCCCCTTTTCTGGGTTTCACTCCCACCCCTAGTGTGTTGTCGGTGTCCACCTTGGGAGCAGTATACCTCACCACCCTCCCCAAATTACAAATCCTCCCTTCTTATGTCTTGACAGCATTCTTGGATAACTTTACAATCTTGGTAGGTTCAGTGAACTTGGACCAATTTGCTCTGCCTGTGGGTGCTTTGATTTTAGTATTAAATCTGTTTTTATTAACAGAACACAATCAGAGGAACATGAGCAGAACGCCTCGGTGCTTAGATTTTGACCAGATCCCCCACCTGGAATCTCACGTGTTTGACAGTTTGTAGCCTATCTAACTTGGTCTTCCTATCACTCATCGCTTATGTTCTCTGTCTCGCCACTGTGACTCTTTAGAGTGGCCTGTCCAACCTTTGTACCACTTCATCCACCCTGGTACTAACCTTGTGTTGGGTTTTCCAGCTCAAAGTAATTTGAATGGTGTCTTGCCAGTGGTTTGAAGAGGGGTCAGCCTGTAGGCATCTAGTCGTTTCACGATCTCATCCTTCCAACACAACCCACTGGCCCTCGCTAGTTGGATCCCCTCCCGTAGTGTAGTTCCTATATTCCCAATAGGCTCTGCGCATTGGAATAAAATATCCTATAGATTAGACGTAGGACTGAGGTAAACTAGGTCTCTATCGAATATACTAAACTTAATAGTGAGTGCCAGCTAGCTCAGAGGTCACTAGAAACTTTCTCGAATTCACAAGAAGGGATTCGTTTCTGACAACCGCATAAACATGACAACTTTGTTTCCCAAGAATAAGAAATATATCTCTCAGAGTTACGTAAACAATAAATAAGTATTTCACTCAATCAATAGTGCATGCTTCGTTTGTTAAAATCTAGTTTGCGACATCAACATTATCGGCGCCATCTTGTCCCATTCTAGGCTCTTCCGTGAGCGCAAACGGCCGCCATTTTGAATGCCATGGCCTCTCTGCCCACTGCCGATAGCCAGCGCATCTCTCTCTCTCTCCTAACCTCGCAAGCATCCCCTGCTCTTTGACAGCCCCCCCGCTCTCACATGCTCGAGCCATAAACCTCTCTTCAGCGCAACCCTGCCTCGGAACCCCATCCTGTTCCCAGCTCAACACCTCCCTCCATACCTTTCATGATCCCGTATCCCTTTGATAAAACCCCCTTTCCTCTGTGCCCGATTGTCCTGCTTGTTCCCAGGCCGCCACCTGGCCCTGCGGATGCTGTTTATTGCCCCCATACAGTAGGAAACTCCCCCATCAAAGGATCCACAACTGATCAAAGCCCCCACCCCATGAGATCCGATCAACCACATGCATTTGAGGTTCCGTGACAATTGTAAGTGGTGTTTTCGACTCACACGAATATGGTCGAGTCTAGTATCTATGAACCGCAAATGACGAGTTTAGCAAGTGTGCGCAGTTTCGCTGTGCTAACTTAAACCGTTCGTTTGTTATGTGGGTTTGTCATCTGTACCCACGGGTTCCATCTTAGATACGGCATCCATTTTGTCTCTTGCCCTCAAGTAGCCAGCGAACGGACGCTGTCCGCTTCGCGACCCTGGGACTCCCAAGATATTTGCGGAAGACACATGTTCTTTGAAAGTGTCTTTATGACGAGGGGGATGCTACTGTAAGGCAGATGGCGCCGCTCGAGGCTCATCTTGCCGCACGGGCTTATTGTCTCAGTTGTGCATCTCATTAGGCACGTCCCTTTGATGCCTGTATCTCGTGCTTCTCGACACTCCCCTTTTACACCCTTTCCGATCTCCCCACTGTCTCCGTCTTCCTCTGCACCTGTCTTCGTTCCTATTTCGATCTACTTTACTGCTGATTGGAATTTACTAATGGTGGGAAGATGGGTTTTTACAGTTGGGAACCGCCAAATGTTTCCGCACTTATGTTCCGGATCTTGTGTGTTTCAAAGTGATCTAAGCGACCCCTCTGAGAGCGACTTGTGGGAACCAGGTTGTAAACTATTGTGTATCATGTTATCCTATGGGTAGAAACTGTATAAAAGGAGCGATCCACAAATACAATTTGAAGCAGTCTCCCCGAACTACACTCGATGTACTTCTTGTGACTTCTGTGTTCCCTGCAGTAAATAAACCTTGACTCTTTGACGCCGAAGGAAGTGTCCCGTGTCTCTGTGATTTGTACGCCGGAGCAGGTTACCCACGAAGGTTTCAGGTGTTGTGCCCTGGCACCGCTGGGTCCAAAGAACCCAGTCCTTCAGTTGGCGCCCAACGTGGGGCTGCATCAGTGGTACCGGTCCAAGCCTGACGATCGTGAGGAACTTCGTGTGAAATCTCCGAGGGAAGGTGCACCCCGCTTCATCGATCCTGTTGTCGAAATAAGTGGCCCGAAGACTTTTCCCGCGAAGATTCCCGCCTCCTAACGGCTGCGACGGACTGCTGCCCTGACTGTAGACCTGTTTTGGCGCCTGGCGTAGACCTTGGTATAGCGAGACGATTGACGGGCCTTCCTGAGGACGCCATTGATCTTTGAGTTAAGTATTTGTGGGTCGCTCCCAGAGTTCTTGGTTGTAGACACTTTAGCGAGTGTCTTTGTTGTAGACACTTTAGCGAGTGTCTTTGTTGTAAACACTTTAGCGAGTGTTTTTGTTGTAGACACTTTAGCGGGTGTCTTTGTTGTACACGCTGTGTGAGTGTTTTTGTCGGTGACACTTTGCTAGCGTACTTTGTTGTTGTTGTATTTGTTTGACGACTGCAGCCGCCAAAGACCGAGGGTTTAGTTCTTTGCTGGGACTTGGTAAATCCCGAAATCCCGTAACCCTTGAAGTTTGTGAAACTCGGCTAGTGTGCAAGATGCCTGGTCGCAGTACTTTGTTCAGTTGCTTTAGACCTTGTGGTGCGGATTCCCTGCTGGAGGACTCGTGTCCGATACCTCCGGTTGGAACTCCTACATATGACCTATATAGCAAACATGGGCTAGGCCCGATTGCTTTTAACGATTACTGGATCAAATATACAAAGAAAGACGGCGATCTTCGTTGGCCACCTCACGGTAGCTTCGAAGCGTCGATCTTAGATAATTTGGAAATAAAGTTGTTCGAACGTAAATCAAGGCCGGCCATGTTTGATGCCTTTCGGTTCTGGCGCAAAGAAGCCCGACAGAAAGAGATCAGACAAAATAAACGTAGTCAGCGAGATACTGTTGCTACTATAGTAAAGAAAGCTGAGCAGTTTCAGCGTGATAAGGAGGATAAGGATAAGGAAGTGTTTGAGAGATTACAGCGTATGTCCATAGACAAGTGCTATCCTGTTTTGTCTACGGAGTCGGATAAGAAGGAAGAGGCAGTTGAGGATTCTTTAATGTCCTATCTTATGAAGTCGCCACCTCCGTACGTACAGGGTACCGCAGCTCCTGTGGTCCCTGCCGTACCTCCTCCACCAGTTCCTCAACCTGCACCCGCTCTTCCGACTGTTCCTGCTCCTTTGCCTCTTTCTATTCCTACTGCTCCTCCGCTTCCACATACTCCTGTTCCCGCTACTGCTCACGCTACTGCTCCTGTGTTGTTAACCCCTGTTGCTGCTAACGTCTCTACTCCTTCTCTTGTTAGTCCTGTGTCTTACTCTTCTCCCTCTACTCGTAATCGTGATTCTCCCCTTGCGACAAACTTCTTTCAGTCGCTCGGACCTGTTTTTGGGTCTGCAGGTTCTGATGGTCCACAGAGACGTAGCCAGCTTCCTGGTAATAGAGAACGTGTTGCGCTATACAATATGGCGATGGGTTGGATGATAAACCCTGTTAGAAATCCACCTCGTGTTGTCCTCGAAACGTTTGATCGATTCAACATACCTACTCAGAGATATGTGTTTGATGAAATGTGCAAGTTCTTACATGATCAGATAGCGGCCAATGCGCCTGACGAGGTGCTGACCGCCCTGTCTGAACTCCGGCTTCAGTTCACAACTGGACTGATAGTCGACACTAATGTCCGACGTGCTATTGAACGGTTGCTATCTTTTCGTCCCGCTCCTATTCCTCATGCATTGTTCGTTGAGGACATTGAACAACGAGATGGGTCTGGCCAATATCCTATGCGAGAAGTTCCGCCAGTTTGGGTACCCGCTGATAATACTAATGCTAATGCTCCAATACCAGCACATTTCCAGAGAGTGTGGATACACCTCCCTTGGAAACGATCGGAAGTGCTTCAGGTGAAACAAACTTTGCCTGATCCTCGCAAAAATCCTGCGGGGTATTACAAAGAATTATCGCAGCTCGTAGACGCTACGATAATGAATCTGGCCGATATCGACATGTTGTTTGGCAATGTCGTACCGCAACCGGTATGGGCCAAGATTCGTCACCAAGATCACGCGAATGAATTAGGTGGTGATTGGGCTGCCATTACAGCGGCAGACGCTGGACAAGTGGCTGCTACTAAACCCGATCAGTTGATTGAACTTCTTCCCCAGCGAATCATTACGTTAATGAAAACGCTTATGCCAGCTATGAGGGTAAATTGGGACAAGTTGTCAGCCTGTAAGCAGAAGAAAGATGAGAGTGTTTCAGACTTCTTTACGAGGTTCGAGGAAACATTCGTTGATCATAGTGGACAGGATATGGGTACTGAGGGTGGACAAAGGCTGTTTGTGGATAAATTTGTATCGAACTTATTGCCCGACTTGTGCAATAAATTGAAAAATTCAGAAAGTTCATGGGCCGTTTCTACCTCAGCTCAGATATTGGCTACGGCACAATATTACGAAAATAGAGAAAAAGAGGAAAATGACCGTGCCGATAAAAAGACGAAAGAGCTGAAAACTAAAGTGTTGTTACAACAAGCATATCCGCCGCGTTCTAATCAAAATGCGCCTCAGCAGAATAGATCGCAGTCGCAATCAAATAGATCGCAGCCGCGTAATGATTCATCTTTTCAGAGATCTTCGTTGGGGTACAATCAATGTGCTTATTGTAGACAGGAGGGACACATTAAATTTGATTGTCCTGCTTTGAATGACCGTAGTGGTGGTAATTCGTCTAGAGGAGGCCGTGGTGGTGCACAGCACGCATCACGTGGTAGAGGTCGTGGTGCTCAGAATGATCGCTCTGACAACTCATCAAATTCTAATAATTGTTTCGACCAACGTGGATCATCGCAAGGACGATCTGCGCAGTACTATGTAGACGATTATTACGTCGATCAGGGAACTGACGATAGTAATTACTAGGACAGCCGAAGACAAGGAGAGGGAGTGGTATCAGTTCCGGTTGATCAGAGAGGGCCTTACGTCGCAGTTGCTACATCGGGCGTCGTTGAGCCTTTTCTGTTGGACACTGGTGCAGCGAAAAGTTCTATCATGCATTCGAAACTCCCTGGCGCACCTTTGTCTGGCTTAACAAATGTATCCGTTGGATTCTCTGGCGCCCCCGTTAGCAATGCAGTTTCGCGCCCTTTGCCCCTTAAAATTGGGCCTCGTGAGCTCGAAGCTCCGTTGATTTTGACCACTGGTTGCGGTGAAAATCTTTTGGGTCTGGATTTGCTTAAACGTTTGTATGCAACTTTGTATTGTTCTCCTGCGGGTGTAAAGCTTACGTTAGGAGAGAGGGTAGTCTCTCCCATGTACTTGTCCCTCGATAAGCTTCCACCGGAATTGAGTTCTCTTCCTGCACCTTTGTGGGCGACGGGTCCAAATGACGTGGGCCTACTTGATATCTCCCCTTATGTTGTTCAGTTGAAATCGAATGTGCGATTGCCACGTATTCCCCAATATCGTATCTCCCTGGATGGTGAACGAGCTTTGTTAGCGATCATTTATGATTTGATCGAGAAAGATGTCATTGAAGAAACTCGGGGAAACGTGTGCAATAGTCCTGTACTGCCCATTCTTAAACGTACTGATCCTACCAAACCGCCTGTTTATCGTTTTGTTATTGATTTACGGGAGGTGAATAAAATTGTGGTTCCTCAATTCCCTGTTGTGCCTGACATTACGGCGCTACTGACTCTGATTCCAGCTACGGCTTCATGGTTTTCGGTGATTGATTTGAAAAATGCGTTTTTCAGCATCCCGATTGCCGAAGAGAGCAGGGACCTTTTCGGTTTCTCTCTTGGTGGACGTAGCTTCCGGTTCAGACGCGCTCCTCAGGGCTACTGTGAAAGTCCATCGATTTACAGTCAAGCTTTGAAGGGTCAACTAGATGCGTTTAGGTTGCCGGTTGGTGCGGCTTTAATCCAATACGTCGACGACTTATTGGTGGCTGCTGATACTCAGGACATTTGCAAAATTGCTACAGTGTCGTTGCTGCAACATCTCTGTGAGTTAAATCACAAGGTGTCACCTTCTAAACTCCAATATTGTTGTCAAGAAGTAACCTATCTAGGTCACTTATTGTCAAAGGAGGGAAGGAGATTGACCCCAGAGAGAATTGCAGCGATTGCGCGCATGGCTGTGCCACAAACCCAAAGAGATGTGCGTGCCTTTCTAGGTATCACATCGTACTGCAGGCAGTGGATTCCTAATTTTTCATTGCTAGCGAAACCATTGGTGGCTCTTACGTGCAAGGATGTTTCGACTCCTTTACCATGGACGGAAGAATGTCAGAAAAGTTTCTCTGAATTACGTGATTCATTGTGTTCGGCCCCTGTGTTAGGTACCCCTGATTACAGTAAACCGTTCACGTTATATGTTCACGAGAGGGAAGGTTGTGCTTTAAGCGTCTTAACGCAACCTTTTGGTGGTAAGCAACGTCCATGTGCATATTTTTCCTCGACCTTAGACCCAGTAGCTAGAGCATTGCCGAGTTGTTTGAGAGCAACTGCGGCAGCTGCGGTCTCCATCCGACAATCAGCAGGATTGGTCATGGATAATATGCTTACGGTGATGGTTCCGCATGCAGTCGATACTCTTTTGAACCGTACGAAAACTCAGCACTTGACGAGTGCGAGGTTATCTGGGTACGAATTGACGCTTTTGGCAAGCCACATTCAGATAAAACGTTGTAATGTCCTAAATCCGGCAACTTTGTTACCAATTAGTGCAGAGTCAGATGCAGTAACAGAACATGACTGTTACTTGCGGACAGAGGAGGAAACAAAAGGTCGTGTGGACCTTAAAAACACCCCATTGGAAGACCCGGATGGCATCCTGTATGTGGATGGGTCATGTTTTAAATTGCCGAATGGTGATGTGACTACTGCTTATGCTGTGGTGACATTGAATACTGTTGTTGAGACTGCGAGATTGAATCAGAATTCTGCCCAAGCTGCAGAGCTGATCGCTCTTACTAGAGCATGTGTATTAGCAAAAGGTAAACGTGTGAATGTGTACACCGATAGTCAGTATGCTTTCGGTGTAGCGCATAGTTTCGGACGATTGTGGCGAGAACGTGGTTTCTTGACGTCACATGGCACGAAAATACAGCATGGCCAGCTTGTGAACGATCTTTTGGATGCATTGACTTTGCCTGCTCAAGTTGCAATTGTTAAATGTAGTGCGCATCGTAAAGTGACGGATGATGTTGGTCGTGGTAATGCGTTTGCAGATGAGATTGCTAAGGAGACTGCCCGGAACCTTAGCACTCGAATGTATGTGACGAATTCGGTTAGGTGGCCTACAGAATCAAGTATGTGTGAGAATACTATAGAGAGTGTGAAAGCAATTCAGAATGAGGCCACCGACACTGAAAAGATGAAGTGGAAAGAAAGTACGGGAAGGTTGGATGTGAATGGTTGCTGGATTGATTTGTCAGCACAGAAAAGATGGATGTTGCCTGATGCGTATGTACTGGCCGTTGTGCAAATGGCACATGGGTTAGCACATATTAGCGCGAAAGGTATTTGCAAGTTGTTGGCTGATGTGTGGAAGAATGATGGAATTACTAAGTGTGCTGAACGTTTGGTGAAGACTTGTATGGTGTGTATAATGTACAATCCTGGCAAAGGAACCCCAACTCCCCCTGGCAGTTTTTCTCCTCCTTCGTATCCCTTTGAGGTGATCCAATTGGACTTCATCCATATGGAGCGATGCAATAACCTGAAATACGTTTTGGTTGTGGTTTGCGCATTCTCCCGATGGATCGAGGCCTATCCCCTCAAAGATAATACTGCTTTGTCTACTGCGAAAATCCTACTGAAGGAATACTTTCCTCGGTATGGAATGCCTAGAGTCGTGTGGTCAGATAACGGAAGTGAGTTTGTTGGAAGTGTGATGAAGAGTGTGTGTAAGGGCCTTGGAATTAATCAGAAATTCCACAGCGCCAATCATCCCCAGTCAGCTGGATTGGTTGAAGGGTACAATGGCACCCTTAAACTAAAATTAGCGAAGATCCAGGCTACGACTGGACTTTCGTGGCCTGACGCTTTGCCTCTAGCATTACTGTCAACTAGGGCGACTGTACACTCCCGAATAGGGCTTAGTCCCTATGAAATAGTGTTCGGCCGTCCTGCGAATGTGTGGGGGGTTCCTAGGCCAGGTATATTTGTTGATCTTGAGTACCCGATGTTGATTGACTACTTACATGACTTGACTGCTAAACTGAGGTTAATTCATCAACAGGTTTACGACGCCTTGCCGACGCAGACGGAGGGTCCAGGCCACCAGCTCCAGCCTGGTGATTGGGTTGTCACCCGAAATTTTTCGCGCAAGAAGAATCTGGACCCCCGCTTTGTTGGACCTCACCAGGTGCTTTTGGCCACGAGGACTGCCGTTCGTCTCGAGGGGCGGAAGAATTGGGTACATGCTACCCATTGTAAGCGAGTCCCTATTCCTTTGCCGGCAGACCCGTGGGTGAGGAAAGGCATTGCGTCAACAGAAGCAGAGACATTGCCGGCGTTTGTACCTTTCAGTGACGCACAACTTGTTGGTGAACACTCAGTGCAGCAGAAAGCCACTGTTGGAACATTGTCAGCAAAAGACTCAAGACCAAATCAACAAACTGATCAACAGGACGCTGTCTCCTCAACGGATCCTTTGTTTGACGAGCAGACACGTCCCGGGAAACATCGATATTCTTTGCGTTCTCATACTAAGGACAAATAAATTTTTTGCTTGCTTTGCTGAAATTGATAACTGCAATATCTTCGTTTCCCATGATCAACTGTGAACAATTCGTATCACTGAAAATTGTTTTGTACATATATTAAGATTTTTTTCTTGTATCTTTTTCCTTCCACAGCTGAACTATTTGTGCTAAATAAAATACATATTGTGTATTGAGGGCCGTAGGGCCGCGCGCGTACTTCCTTCTGGACAGTAGGTCTTGACGCTAGGTTAAAGGCCGTCGGTTCCTAGGAACTCCTGGGAATTGACTATTGCTGCACAGAACGAAGTGCGTCAAGAAACGTTGCGGACGGTCGTAGGGAAATGGCATTTTTGAAGCTGAATGATTTGGAAGGAGCTCAGGCATATAGAGTCAAGCTGCAGAAACTTAGTCGTACGAAATGTTTTGTATCCCAATTGTTTGTATTGTTTTTAACTGCTTCCGCATTTTTGGCGGGTGGGGTGTATTACACTATGTCTTACTTCTTACTTCCTACCCCTACTCCTACTCCTTACCCTAACATTACTTCTACTGCTTCTCCTCATTCCTTTCATATGTTACCAGAACACGAACAGGCTAGACGTGTAGAATTCCGCAACAATTCCTTTATCCAGCTCCTCCATCAGCATCAGTTAGTGGTTAACACTACTAATTGTTGGGTGTGTGGGTTGATGCCACATACTACGGGTAAGGGGATTCCATATCTGGTGTTACCGTATAGTTCCCAAGGGTCAGCTCGAGCATACCAAACAATGCTTCGAAGCGCACTAGGTTTCCACCCCTCTCCAGAACGTTCCCCAAACCGGGTCCTACCTCATGGCAGTGGGTGGTATCGATGATAATACAGGATTTGGAAGATGAGATCTATGATGCTTATCTCATCCCTAAGGCAGAGGTACAAGCCTATAGGGCACCGAATAGAGGGGAATATAGTACGTTCACTAATGAAAAGCAGCTTAAAAGCTCGTCTCCAATATGGGTCGTACCCCACACTGGTAATCTTTGTCTTGTGGGTCGTGGCTCGCAAGCCTCACTTGGAGTAAGTGCTTGCACTGAAAGTTACGTTCTGTCAATGTCCCCGATCCCTGTGCTTCTGGCTGCCAAGGGTACGTACTTCATCTGTCATGATCGTGCATACACATGGTTGCCCGCAGACTTCATGGGCTCATGTTTTGTTGCAAATCTGTTGCCTCCGACGTTTACTGTAGATGCCGATTATCATAAGACTAGAGTTGTACGAGGCGTAATTAGTGAAGAGGATACTGCCGGTCAAGAGGCAGGAGACTTTTTCAAGGGTTTCCTCCCGTTTTGGGGACCTATGGTTAATAGTAGGAACCTGAGACATTTGACTCGAGTGGTAGAATCGACAGCTAACATTACTGCCAGTGCCCTTGGTAATATCACCACAGAACTTCAGGCGGAGAGACTTATGACATTACAAAACCGTATGGTTTTAGATGTTGTCTTAGCAGATCGCGGTGGGGTATGTAAAGTGATCCATTCGAGCTGTTGCATTTTCATTCCAGATAATGCTCCTACTGTCTATCAAGCCATCTCGAAGTTGCACAAGATCTCCGAATCCATACACGTGGATGTAGGGGATTGGACGCTACTTGGTTGGTTTTGGGGCCTGGTGTCGACTTGGGGTTGGAAGATTCTGACGATCATCGGGGTTGTGGTAGTGTTCCTGTTCACGTGTTGCCTTTGTGTGCAGTGTGGTCCTGCCTTATGTGGCCTCTGTGCTACAACGTGTATGAGACAACCATCTGTTACCAAGGGGACTCGGTTGGACAGAGCTATGCTACAACGACATCTTGATGGTCTGATGAATATCGAGTATGATTCCGACTAGTGCTTGCCTACATGAGGGCAAAAGGAGCGTCTGAGGTTCCGTGACAATTGTAAGTGGTGTTTTCGACTCACACGAATATGGTCGAGTCTAGTATCTATGAACCGCAAATGACGAGTTTAGCAAGTGTGCGCAGTTTCGCTGTGCTAACTTAAACCGTTCGTTTGTTATGTGGGTTTGTCATCTGTACCCACGGGTTCCATCTTAGATACGGCATCCATTTTGTCTCTTGCCCTCAAGTAGCCAGCGAACGGACGCTGTCCGCTTCGCGACCCTGGGACTCCCAAGATATTTGCGGAAGACACATGTTCTTTGAAAGTGTCTTTATGACGAGGGGGATGCTACTGTAAGGCAGATGGCGCCGCTCGAGGCTCATCTTGCCGCACGGGCTTATTGTCTCAGTTGTGCATCTCATTAGGCACGTCCCTTTGATGCCTGTATCTCGTGCTTCTCGACACTCCCCTTTTACACCCTTTCCGATCTCCCCACTGTCTCCGTCTTCCTCTGCACCTGTCTTCGTTCCTATTTCGATCTACTTTACTGCTGATTGGAATTTACTAATGGTGGGAAGATGGGTTTTTACAGTTGGGAACCGCCAAATGTTTCCGCACTTATGTTCCGGATCTTGTGTGTTTCAAAGTGATCTAAGCGACCCCTCTGAGAGCGACTTGTGGGAACCAGGTTGTAAACTATTGTGTATCATGTTATCCTATGGGTAGAAACTGTATAAAAGGAGCGATCCACAAATACAATTTGAAGCAGTCTCCCCGAACTACACTCGATGTACTTCTTGTGACTTCTGTGTTCCCTGCAGTAAATAAACCTTGACTCTTTGACGCCGAAGGAAGTGTCCCGTGTCTCTGTGATTTGTACGCCGGAGCAGGTTACCCACGAAGGTTTCAGGTGTTGTGCCCTGGCACCGCTGGGTCCAAAGAACCCAGTCCTTCACATTCCGGGAATCGGCGGAATGCCCAGCTGTGTAACCATCATCACCTGTTGTGACCGGGGTGGGGACTTCTACTGTAAATGTGTGTGGGAACGGGCTTGAAGTGGGGATTCCGAGGATGTCTTTCCATACATCAAAGTGTTGACAAAGATGTGTTTCTTACAATAAAGCAATAAACCTGTGTATAAGAGGCCAGGCCTCAGAGATGCGGTTAGAGCACATCGAGAAGATACCCTGTTGTCTGAGTTGACGTGTTCTGCTCTGTCGGAATAAAACTTCTGTTTCCTGCCTTCCAGTCTCCAGCGCCTGCCTCTTTGTTTGAAAGATTCGAGTGGTATGAGAGGCGGTTAGCGCCGGGCAATACTTAAAAAGGTTATCGATCAACATCGGCCCTACCTTTTTCTACACGTTTCAACAGAGTTGTAGAGAAATAGAGAGACAGACGTTTTCAATAAAAAGGATTATTGAACAGTCTTCTATCTGATACAAGAGAAGTGAACTGCTACAATCATTAAGCAGACTGCAAAGTATAATGCCTACAGCGAGAATAGTATTATAAAATAATACTGTAAAAGCATTGTATGCTTTCTAAGCCACATAAAAATACATACATAAATAACATTGACTAAAAATACTCAACTGGTGCTTCTAAAATACGCCGACCCCAATGTACCTAACCTAAGTTCAGCACGAGGGAAGAAGTAAGTATTGTGTAGCATAGATTTAGTTGTTTTTGCCAAGAATCTACCAAAGGTTTCTCTATGTTCTAATCAGCTCCATACCTTAGTTAGAATGAAGGAGGTCTGGTATCTCAGTCTCGGGACTCAATTTCCCAACACCCCGCAAGGGGAGCTTGAAAACACTTGAGCTGGATTCTTGACGAGAGAAGGGCAGCCTCTTGATCAGTGTGTCAGCTGGAGAGTCGGCTTCTTTCTGCACTTGCTGTAGCGAGCTGTGGCGGGCAAGTAGGTCTTCGAACTGCTCTAAATGACTGTAGTTTGCCATAGCAAGTGAAGGCATATTTATACCTTGAAGGTGTTTAGGAATGCCTTAGTTTGAAGTAAAGTCGGGCATATGAACGTCAGGAAAGAACCTCTAGGGAATAGTTGCTCTTTGCAAAGTACATGAGTTCCTTGGGCAAATCAATATTCAAGCAAGGGGAAGTTCCCTAACTGCTTAAGCCGATTTTCCAAGAAATCGTTGTGACGTTTGGTACGGGTGGAAGTAGCCATGCCTGTATTTGGGTAGCATGGTCTATACCTAAATAAGGGATTGATTTCTATGCCTATATAAGGGCAATGTGAATTGTACCTATATAAGGGCATGAATCGGGAAAATTCACTCTGAGCTTAAAATGCCACACAACACTCCTTGATGGTCTTGTTGAATCGTTCGACCATCCCCTTTGTCTCTGGGTGATAAAGTGCACACTGCTTAGTTACAATCCCATTACACTCTAAGAATTCTCTCATTTCTTTAGAGCAGAGCTGCACCCCATTGTCTGTCAATAAGCTACTTGGCAAACCTTCACTGATGAATACTTCTAGTAGAAAGTCTATGACAGCCCTCGTGGTGATCTCAGACACAAATTTCACTTCCGGCCACCTGGAGTAAAGATTTATGAGTACCAAGATGTAGGGTGTACGATGTTCCCCGGTCAAGGGACCCACAATGTCTAAAGCCACATACACTCATGGACCCACAGGAAGAGGCCTATACTGCATGGGAGGTGTGTGCTGTTTTAGAACCTTGTCACTGGTGGAGCATGGCAGACAGTCTCTTATTTTCCTCTTGATTTCGAGATCCATGCTGGGCCACCAGTAGTCTAGCCGCAATCTTTGTTTGGTTTTGGTAACTCCCAAGTGCCCCTCGGTGGCCAGGTTGACTAAACTCTCTCTCAAGGTCTTGGGAGGGACCAACCTTGTACCCCTAAAAAGACAATCATCGGTGAAGGATAGTTCATTTCTGACCATCCAGAATAGTCTAAGAGTCTCTTCCCACTTGTCTTAGTCCATCCAAACACCCTTTTCACAAACTTTCTGTAGGAGCAGGTCAGCTCTGAGAGCTTCGGTCCAGCTTTTTTCTTCAATGGCTCCTTGAGTGATAACACACACGTTCTCCACGTGCATTTCTTTATCAGCCTCATTATCCTCATCCACATTGACTGCTTCATCATGACCCTCACTCACCAGGAGAAAAAGACAGTCATCTACAAGATTCCTCACTTCCGGTATGAATTCCACCTCAAATGTGTACTCTTGGAGGCTCACGACCCATCATCTGATCCTGCTCGAGATGGAGTCTAGCCCTTTCTTGCTGAAGACTTCGACCATGGGCTTATGATCGGTCCTCAGGTTAAACTTCATTCCCCACACAAAGTCTCTGAATTTGTTTATGGCCCAATGCGCCGCTAGTGCTTCCTTCTCGATTACCGGGTAATTGAACTCGGCCTTACGTAGCGAGCTTGATGCGAACGCTATCGTTTCTTCACCTCTTTCTCCAACCTGCATCAGAACTGCTCTTAATCCTTTCAAACTGGTGTCGATGGCCAGCACGATCTTCCTGCCAGGTATAAAAGATTTGAGGTTCAGGGCTTCAGCTAATGGCTTTTTCGTATCTTCGAAATCCTTCTGGCATGCCACGCTCCAGTCGAATGTCACCCCTTTCCTGAGTAGGTTGCGTATGGCACATGTGCGTATGGCAAAGTTCTGCACAAATTTACTATAAAATTCTAGCATCCCCATGAAGGTTTTTATTTCATCTTTTCTTTTGGGTGGTGCAAGGTTGATAATTGTGTTTTGAAGATCTGCTTTGGGGTGCATGCCCTCCTTTGTCACATTGAGGCCCAGAAACTCTATTTCAGCACAGCCAATCTTGCACTTTTCTTTCTTCACCGTGAGTCCCTGTTCTTTGAATCTTTCCAGAACATGTCTTAGCCTGAGCTCGTGTTGTTTGCCATCCCCTCCGTAGATCAGCACATCATCCTGGTAGCATATAACCCCAGGAATGCCCTTAAGGAGGTTGCTCATTATCCTTGGAAAAAACACAGCGGCAGACACTAATCAAAAGAAACAGCATCTACTTGAATTTGTATGCCCCCAAGGGCATAATGAATGTTGTGAGTTCTTGTGAGTCAGGGTGGAGCCTGACTTGGAAGTAGGCTGAGGTCAGTTCCAGTGTTTTGAATACCTTTGCCCCCTCTAATGTGCTCATCATCTGCGAAATGTTCAGCAGGGGGTACTTATCAACTATGACTTCCTTGTTTAGTGTCTAAGATCAATGCACAAGCCCTCTGTCCCATCCCCCTTCTTGGCTGCAACAATGGATGCCAACCACTCAGTGGCTTCTACTGGTTCAAACACCTCCAGCCTGCACAACTTCTCCAACTCCTCCCTCACAGCCTCATGTATGGCAATGGGTAGATTCCTAACCTTGGCTGAGACAGGCTTGAAATTTTCTTTGAGTTTTATTCTGTAGCCATAGTTTCTGAGGTATCCTAATTTCTCTGTGAAGACCTCCTTGAACTCTTCCTCTATCCCCTCCAGGGTTTTCCCCACCTCCTGTACTAATATCTGGGGATTTGTGTAAGGATTGAGGTAGATGCCTATGGGGCATATTATCAAGAACAGCGTTAAAAATTATCGCCGGTTTAGCAGCAGAAAACTGCCGCTAAAACAGCTATAATGGGCTTGATAATATGCCCTTGTGAATTCCCATAGAAGCCCAGGTTCTGGTGTCAACCTGGGCTTCTATTGGAATTCTCAAGGGTATATGATCAAGCCCATTATCGCCTGTTTTAGCGGCGATAATTGTAACGCTGTTCTTGATATTATGCCCCTAAGTCTTTTTGGGCCTGCCACCACATGATGTTATCCCTCTTCTTGGACACATAAATCTTTGCGACCACCAACCTGTCCCTGTAGCGTACCGTGCCCCAGAAGTAACCTTTCCTTTGTATGGGCTGCCCAACATAACCTCCCAGTCATACATCTATTCTCTGCTGCGTCGATTTACCTTTTGATACTTTTTCAAAATCTTCTGCAGATATACTTGTCAATTTGGAACATGAATCAAACATTTCTTCAATTTTTGTCTCTTCCACAGCTATAAAATGGTTAGGATTGCTCAATGACTCAGCCTGAACCTGTAACACAATCTCATCACAGACACAGGTAGTGCCACCCCTGTTCTGTTTCCTGAAATTAGCATTACTTCTGCAGCATTGTCTGAAGTGTCCCCTTCTTCCACACTTGTTGCATGTTGTTTTTAGGGCGGGCACTCACTGTCATTCGCCAAGCGGCCCGGTTTGCCACACCTGTAACAGTTTCCTTTGAAACCCCAACTCCCCTTAACCTCTTTTGGTTCCTTTTGTAGCCCTTTGACTGCGAGTACATTTTCACTCTCCACAGAGACTTTACTCACTTTGGCTTTTCCCTCGCTATCCTACTTTATTTCACTCACACATTGTAGTGTTCAACTTGTTTCACCACAATCAGCACCTCCCCAAGGTGCAGGTCATCTTTTAGCCATAACTCTTCACGTACACGCTGAGTCTTACAAGTTAAGAGAAAATGGTCACGTATCAGCTCCTCACAGGCTCCCCCAAACTTGCATGTAGCTGCCAACTTATGAAGCTCAGGGACATACTCCTCTACTGTTTCTCCCTCCTTCTGCCCTCTTTTTCCCAAATGGTATAGTTCCATAATGGTGCTTATCTTTGGCAAGAAATGGATGTCTAGTTTTGTCAGCCTTATCTCATATTCATTCAACCATCTCGCATCATTGGCATTCAGATCAGGAAGATGTTATAATATTTCTTGCTCTTCAACCCCCAAGTAATGCATCAGCAAAGCCACTTTCCTTTCAAGCCCCAAGTTCGGTCCACATGCTATACGTAATTCTGGAAAACCTTTTTCCACTTTTTCCACTTGAGAGCTGGCTCCCCTGGAGTGGACCGAAAGAAAGGCGTAGGTGTGACATTCTGCATGATGACTAAAAGTTGCTGTGATAAATGACAGAGAGAACGGGTGCCCTGCGGTATTTCCCCTGCTAATAAGTAAAACTTGGGAAGTACCTTACTCTACCGACTTTCACAATACTCTAATCTGACTACAAGTATGCAGAGGATAGCAATATATTATCAGGAAGTGAATGAAAACAACTCCAGTAGTATAGAAGACACTGAAAACTAAATGGGGAGATATAATGGTAGAAGTCCACTAGGTGCCGCTGTTCGCTAACTGATCTGTTCCTGCAAGTGTCGGACTCAGAGCTCCTCTCATGCTTGGCTCATCGAGTTTGACAGCCTCTTTTCTCTCAGAAATCAAGGAAAAAACAACCAAGTTTCCTTTGTTACTGCCACCTAGGTAACGGGATAGTTCTCCCCGACGGTTGTCCACACGCTAGCATTCGGAGGTGACAAGGGCTCCTGCAAAGGACTCCCCATGGTGTTGACAAATGCGTGTGAGGGGAAGGCTGTGCCAGTCAGCGTGAGCAGCAGCGGTTCAAAGCTCCCCTTGGCAGCCCCAGCAGTTAGTACCCTGGTAATATTTACTTGTAGAGCTGAGCCAGTCAGCATGACCAGCAGCTGTTCAAAGCTCCCCTTGGCAGCCCCAGCCCTTGGGTCCCTGGTAATATTCACTTGTAGAGCTGTGCCAGTCAGCATGACCAGCAGCTGTTCAGAGCTCCCCTTGGCAACCCCAGCCCTTGGGTCCCTGGTAATATTCACTTGTAGAGCTGTGCCAGTCAGCATGACCAGCAGCTGTTCAGAGCTCCCCTTGGCAGCCCCAGCCGTTGGTTCCCTGCTAATATTCACTTGTAGAGCTTTGCCAGTCAGCATGACCAGCAGCTGTTCAGAGCTCCCCTTGGCAGCCCCAGCCCTTGGTTCCCTGGTAATATTCGCTTGTAGAGCTGTGCCAGTCAGCATGAGCAGCAGCTGTTCAGAGCTCCCCTTGGCAGCCCCAGCCCTTGGTTCCCTGGTAATATTCACTTGTAGAGCTGTGCCAGTCAGCATGACCAGCAGCTGTTCAGAGCTCCCCTTGGCAACCCCAGCCCTTGGGTCCCTGGTAATATTCACTTGTAGAGCTGTGCCAGTCAGCATGACCAGCAGCTGTTCAGAGCTCCCCTTGGCAACCCCAGCCCTTGGGTCCCTGCTAATATTCACTTGTAGAGCTTTGCCAGTCAGCATGACCAGCAGCTGTTCAGAGCTCCCCTTGGCAGCCCCAGCCCTTGGTTCCCTGGTAATATTCACTTGTAGAGCTGTGCCAGTCAGCATGACCGGCAGCTGTTCAGAGCTTCGCTTGGCAGCCCCAGCCCTTGGTTCCCTGGTAATATTCACTTGTAGAGCTGTGCCAGTCAGCATGGCCGGCAGCTGTTCAGAGCTCCCCTTGGCAGCCCCAGTCCTTGGTTCCCTGGTAATATTCACTTGTAGAGCTGTGCCAGTCAGCATGACCAGCAGCTGTTCAAAGCTCCCCTTGGCCGCCCCAGCCCTTGGTTCCCTGGTAGAGCTGTGCCAGTAAGTGCACCCTTCAAGAGACCGTGCGTTGGGGCAGTTACCTCATGGCGACCCCCCATCTTCCCCTCAGGGCGGGCGCCGCACCTGACGGGGTGAATCTCTCTCAGCCGCTCCGCAGAGTTTCCTCACATCCAGTCGACAAGAGCGGGACCAGTCCGCGTGACTGGGCGGGCATTCTTATCCGCTGCCCACTGCCACGAAGAAAAGTGCCAACAGAGACAGGGACGGCTCTAGGTTCATGGTGGCCCTGGGCAGGGAGCGTAGGTAGGGGGCCCCGGAAAAGGGGGTCTGGGTGGGGCGGAGCCCCCCCCCGGAGAGCTCAGGAAGGTGTTTGGAACTGGAACAGAGCCGGAGGCCGCCAAATCCCTGCCAGGGGCCGCCACGAAAATATGTATCCATCCTCAGAGGATTAATATATTAAAGATATATATTTGAGTGGTGGCCCCTGGGGTTTGGTGGTCCTGTGCAGGTGCACAGCTTGCACATGCCTAAGGCCGCCCCTGACAGAGACCTTGGGCAAGCCACTCCCGGCCACAGAGTGCCCCTCCGGCAAGTCCAAGCGCTCCGAGCCGCCGCAATGGCAGAACTCACCCCGGGAAGCGCGAAGTGAGCGGAGCCTCTCAGCGCGCCCACTCCGAGGATCTTCTCACCAATATCCCCCGCACTGATTGGACCCACGGCTGGTAGTGTGCCCCCAACCTTTGACCTTCAACCTCAGAGCCAAAGCCCCGCTCGCCAGGCGACAGTCTGAGGTAAGAGCGGTTGTAGCCGGTGCTTCATAGAATGGGATTAACAAGACTCCAGCAGAAGGTACGGGAATCATTTTCCTTTCTTTTAATTGAAATTGTTCTTCTGCTCTTGTCTAGAAAAATACGCTCCACACTTTATAGCATGCGTTCCCAAGAGGCAGCAGGAACCTCTTCTCGTAGCGCTCACGGTACCGTTGCACAATCGAGTCTCTCGTCAGCGTCTTAAGGTCCCTTTCTCCTGCGCTGCTCTGCTCCTGAATTCCCCCCCTCCATCGCCAGTGTCAAATCAAGTCAGGTGCTAGGGGCCTCATTTATGAGAAATGACGCATCGCTGCGTGAAAGCAGCGATGTGTCACTTCTCAGTGCGCACTTCTTGCGACATTCCTGATGCGTCATATTTAATGTATGACGCATCATGGCGCAAGGAGTTACAGATACGTCAGTATTTCTGACGTATCTGTAAGCGCAAAAGTGACGTATTGCTGGAGTGTGTCACAAAAGTGACGAAACTCCAGCAATGCATTCTTTCACATGGGGCAAGCCCCATGTGAAAGGGCCTGCGTCAGTCTTACGCCTGCTGTGAGGCAGGCGCAAGATTTTGACGCAGCGGCGGCCTGAAAGTGATGCAGTGAAATATCATAGATTTCACTGCGTCACTTCTACGACCCTTGCTTGCGTCAATACGCCCCCCCTTGCATACATTATACCTGGCGCAGGTATAACGTGGCGCAGGGGTTTACAAAGTGACGCATCTACCTAGATGCGTCACTTTGTAAATATGGCACAACAAGGTGCATTTTTACACCACTGGTGAGTCGAAAAAAGTGACGTACCGGCGGCGTAAAAGTGACGCACAGCCTCATAAATGAGGCCCTAGAAGCGCAGGAGACGCGGATGTACAAAAGGTGACATGTCTCTTTAAGTGCAGCGAGAGGGCCACAGCCACAGCCGCTCATCTGGAGAGCCGTCTCTGACTCCACGCAGAGAGCGCGCCTTGGAGCGCGCGCAGCTGGGACCTTCCACAGCAGCAGCATCCCTTCAAAAGCGAGGACTCTGAAGGCTGACGAGAGATAGCGCGACTTGTCACCCATGAGGGTATCCAGGCACTGATCACCGGAAAGGAATGAGGGAGGCCATCAAGGACTGGGGACAGAGGGACCAGAGGCCGAGGGTGTCTCTGCTGAATCTTCTGAAATATGTGGTGAAGTTGTGGCCAGAGTGCAGGTCAAGAGTTTCAAGGATCTGTTGACTATGGGAGAGTAAAAGTGAGTTCAGTGGGGCAGGTATACCGGTTCGTCCTAAGCCGGATCAGGACTGCACTAAATGTGTCAACTATCACCCTATGTTGTTGACAACAGCAGATGTAAATATAGTGGCAAATGTATTGGTGAAACAGCCGAAACCGCACAAAGCAGACTTAGTACAAGAAGAGCAAGTGAGCTTCACCACCGGACGAAGCCCATGGAGTCAATTGGGATCATCGGCTCGTGTGCTGTGGGGTGGTGAGGAGAAGGGGGTCCCTTGAACGGCAGTGTTGTTGGATGGTGAAGAAACCTTTACTAGGTTCCAAGGTGACTTCCTCTTCAGAGTGCTCAACAGTTCAGTCTGGGGGAAGGGATCATTAAGAAGGTCGAGCTGCTGTAACAGAATCCAAATGCACAGTTCAATTATGGATGTTATAGCCGGGCACATTTCACATCGACAGGGGCGCTTGGTAAGATGTTCCTCTCTCCCGATAGTGGTTCCTTGCACCCTTGGACCCATCAGCTATACACATAAGGGAAAATGTTGACATAAAAGTGTTAAAAGTTAAAAAGGTGACTGCTAAATGCTACAATAAGGATCGGAGTCCTTCACCAGTAATAAATCTGCAACTGTTTATTTACTAGGTATAAAGTACCCCATTATAGCACTTGACTCTCTCAGGGTAGCGAAGCAGAACAGTCCAAGACCTACTAATGGGAGCGGAGTGGCTAGTAATCTCAACAACACTTAATGAAGCATTTCCAGCCAAGAGCTTTTCTTATAAAAATCAAAAGTACTTTTATGGTGCAGACAGTATTAAACATTACCCCTTAAAGTGCAAATATGTTCATTCAGGTGGATGGACATACCTTTGGTGATATAATCAGCTCACATCCTGAAAACTATACCCGCTATAACCCCAATCAATACTGGGTACATTATCATAATTTAAGGGGGGCATTACCAATAAAGGTGTCATCACATCAGTAAAAGCAGCAACATGTTATATTTCACCATTTTACCCGCCCTGAATTCAATGTGAATAGTACCAGCATGCGATGTTATAACCCACCATTGAAGTCAATAGCATTTATCATACTGTAACAACATGCTTTGTTAACCAGCTTCCTTGTCAATCAAGCACTGAATTGAATGACGTGTCCCAGAGCCGTTCTTGTACTTTATTCAATGTGTGTCTGTAGCTGTAGGACACATGAATGGGGATCCCTGCACTCCTGAGTTTATATTGAACAGCCTAGGCTCTGAGAGACCTTCAGAGTAGAAAAAACCTCTCAGAGGGGCATAAATACAGACCTGGGGAAACTAGGGTCATTTTTTTAGAAAACCCTTTCAGGGGGACAGGGTCATGGCTTCTGTCCCTTCCCTTCTTGGGGATATAATCAAATCGTAAGCCCTGCCAGGAGCTTGTAGGGCGCTGCTATGGTCCAGCTGACACCGACCATGAATATGAGATGAGGTGCTTCCACGACCCCTATGCAGGATATCTCAACACTTTCTAGTTTTGTCATTTTTGAGTTGAAGAGAGAAGGAGCCACAGCTAGGAGCACAAGAGGACACAGACCCAGCCCCGTCGGAAGGGTTGGGAGTGGCTCTGGGAGCCAATGTGTGCCCTGGAGTTACTGGGTCTGATGTGGAACCATCTCCTGACTGGTTGACTCTGTAAAGCTGATTTGTGCCGCGTTGCCCTGTGCTGCCGTGCTCGCCCCCCCCCACCTCTCCCCACCCAGAGAGTCAGAAACTCCTGCATCGTCTCCTCAGCAGCACCGGCTTGGCTTGTCGCAAACATAGGAATATAGGAGCTGAGGGTGGGCAGAACCGAGACCACCAAGACTAGGACCAGCAGCAGTCAGTGAGACTGCAAGGCCCTCTAGGCTAGGAATAACAGACACCACAGTGGAGGACCGAAAGTGGTGAATAATTCATGAACTGGAATCTGAGCCGTTGGGGTTATTTTGCAACAAGGACAGGCATTAGGTGTGAGCCTTCTAATCCAATGCTTCAGGGAGGAGATAGACAGGAGAAATGTCCAGGGAAAAGGAAGGGTGGAGGCGGCACTGACAAAAATCCGCCAGTCAGGACGGTGGAAGAAGTGCAGGCAAATCGTGTGTGTTGTTTAGTGGCGCCACCTTTTTTCTTTCCCAGGCCCTGGGCAGTGGTAGACTGTTAGTTGGTGCTGCATAGCTTTGACTTTTTATTAAACTGGTTGACTCTTTTAACAGACAGAGAAGCTTAAGAACATTGTTAATAATCATTGGCCCCTGCCAGAGCTAAAGTTAAAGTACGACAAGGACAGAGTCCAAAGCAATAGAAAGAGAAAGGAAAAGTGGCAGAGACTGAGGGACATATTTATGAGAGCTTTGCACCATGCTTCCACCACGCAACTTGGAGCATGCGTGATGCAAACTTTATGTCCGATGTTTGAAGCCAATCAAAGCCACCCTGCGGGGCGATGAGTGGCATCATAAATCTTGAGTGAGGTGACACATCGCAAATCATCGCTGATGCCGTACTCTGCGCAAGGGAGGCATTCCATAGGCGTTGCGGTCGGTGTTCCCATGAAACTCCCAAGGTTTTTGACTCATTTACAAGGACTTGTAAAACTGGAAATGTGCCAAGAAGATAAAGAGGAGAAATATCTTCATTTATTCCCATTTTTTCCCCTTTCTATATGTGATGCAGCACTCAGGTTTGCTTTGTGCAGGAAGATTAATAAGTCCTTGCCTGAGACAAGATTGTCCTTTTCCTCTTGGATATTCTCCGTAATACACAATAGGAGACACTCACCAAAAGAACACTTCAGAGAGGGTTCTGTACACACCAGCTCGCTTCTATCCATCTCCCTCCCAGGAGACATTCCCCAAGGTAGGATCTCTCTGGAGAGGGCTCTGCACACCCTCCTGGTGCCCATCTCTTCACGTCCCTCCAAGCAGACGCTCCCCAAGGTAAGAACACTCTGAGAGAGGGCTCTGTACACACTCCATTTTCTTCACCTCCCTCCCAGGAGACACTACCCAAGTTAGAAACATTCTGGAGAGGGGTCTCCACAAACACATAGCTCTCTTCTCTTCACCTCCCTCCTAGGAGACACTTCCCAAGGTAAGACACCTCTGTGGAAGCACTAACCTGGCTCCCTTCTCCTTACCTTCAGCAGACACTCCTGGAGGTAGCAACACTCCAGAGAGTGCTCTGTACACATCCAGCTCCCTTCTCTTCACCTCCTTCCCAGGAAACACTCCCCAAGGTAGAAACACACACCCATATCCCTTCTCATCCCCTCCCTCCCAGGAAACACTCCCCAAGGTAGGAGCACACACCCATATCCCTTCTCTTCCCCTCCCGCCCAGGAGACACTCCCCAATGTAGGAACAGTAGGGAGATGGCACTGCACACACACCGGATCCCTTCTCTTCACCTCCCTCCCAGGAGACACTCCCCAAGGTAAGATCACTCTAGAGAGGTCCCTGTAGAGACAGACCAGGCTTCTTCTCTTCACCTCCTTACCAGGAGACACCCCCCAAGGTAGGAACACTCTGGAGAGGGCTCTGTACACACCCTGCTCCCTTCTCTTCACCTCCCTCACAGGAGATTCTCCCGGTGGTAGAAGCACACACCCAGCTCCCTTCTCTTCTCCGCCCTCCCATGAGACTCTTCTCTCGTTGGAAGTCTCCCCAAGGTAGGAACACTGTGGAGAAGATTTTGTACACACACCCGGAAACCTACTCTTAACCTCCCTCCCAGGTGACTCTCCTCAAGGTATGAACACTTTAGAGAAGTCTCTAAACACACCGACCAGGCTTCTTCTCTTCACCTCCTTCCCAGGAGACACTCACTAAGGTAGGAACACTCTGGAGACTGTTCTGCACATAAACCCTCCTCCCATCTCTTCACCTCCCTCCCAGGAGGCACTCCCCAAAGTAGGAATAATCTGCAGAGGGCTCTGTACACAATCTCGGCTCCTTTCACTTCACTTCACTTCACTTCCAGGAGACAGTCCCCAAGGTAGGAAAACTCTGGAGAAGGGCTCTGCGCACACAAGGCTCACTTCTCAACACCTCCCTCCCAGGAGGTATTCCACAAGGTAGGCACACTCTGGAGACTGTTCTGCAAATACACCCTGCCCCCATCTCTTCACCTTCCTCCCAGGAGACACTCCCCAAGGTAGGAACACGTCGGGAAGGGCTCTGCACACACCCACTCCCTTCTCTTCACCGTCCTACTGGGAGACAGTCCCCAAGGTAGGAAAACTCTGGAGAAGGGCTCTGCACACACAAGGCTCACTTCTCAACACCTCCCTCCCAGGAGGTATTCCACAAGGTAGGCACACTCTGGAGACTGTTCTGCAAATACACCCTGCCCCCATCTCTTCACCTTCCTCCCAGGAGACACTCCCCAAGGTAGGAACACGTCGGGAAGGGCTCTGCACACACCCACTCCCTTCTCTTCACCGTCCTACTGGGAGACACTTCCTAAGGTAGGAACACTCTGGAGATGGCTCTGTATACACCTGGCTCTCTTCTCTTCACCTCCCTCACAGGAGACGCCCCCCCCAAGGTAGGAACACCATGAAGAGGGCTCTGCACACCCACCTGGTGCCCTTCTCTTCACCTCCCTCCCAGGAGGCACTTCCCAAGGTAGCAACACCCTGGAGAGGGCTATGTACACTCCCAGCTCCCTTCTCTTCACCTCCTCCTAGGTGATAATCCCCAAGGTAGGAGCACATACCAAGATCGCTCCTCTAAACCGCCCTCCCAGGATATACTCCCCAAGTTAGTAAAACTCTGGAGTTGGCTCTGTACACACCTGGCTCCCTTCCCTTCACCTCCCTCACAGGAGATACTCCCTAAGGTAAAATAAACAGCTGATGGACAGAATGCAGAACAATGTCATACATTCACCCCAGTACAGTTATCTGGGCCTAAATCCATCATTTTTTTGCTCACCATGCCATTCCAGTTTGAACCCAGCCATATGCAAATCAGTCTTGACCCTGTGCCCTATGGGAACAGTCCAGCCCGAACTGCCAAGCCAGGTCCTCCATGGACTGGAAACAAGTGGGAAGACATGACTTGGCAGTTCGGGCTGGACTGTTCCTGTGAGGCACAGGGTCAAGACTGATTTGCATATGGCCATGTCTTAACTGGGGTGGCGTGGTGAGCAAAATAACGATGGATTAAACCCAGATCTGTGACTGGGCCTCAATGTTTTGCCAATGTGCAACCCTCCGTCCATCACCTTGTGTGTTTTGTTGTTCGCCCTATGTGGGAAGGGTGTGCCCAGACGTTGGTCCCGTGCTCACTATGCCACTGGAGTGAAGCTATCCTGGCTGATGACGACTGATAGCCAGAAATCGGTCCTAGGATGCTTGATTCCGGTCCAGGGAAGACATGGCTTGGCAGTTTGGGCTGGACTGTTCCCATGAGGCACAGGGTCAAGACTGATTTGCATATGGCCATGTCTGAACTGGGGTGGCGTGGTGAGCAAAATAACGATGGATTAAACCCAGATCTGTGACTGGGGGTGAATGTTTTGACAATGTGCAGCATTCCGTCCATCACCTTGTGTGTTTTGCTGTTCGCCCTATGTGGGAAGGGTATGCCCAGACGTGGTTCCCGTTCACACTATGCCACTGGAGTCAAACTATCCAGGCTGATGACAGCTGATAGCCAGAAATCGGTCCTAGAATGCTTGATTCCGGTCCAGGGAAGACATGGCTTGGCAGTTCGGGCTGGACTGTTCCCATGAGGCACAGGGTCAAGGCTGATTGGCATATGGCCCTGTCTGAACTGGGGTGGCTTGGTGAGTAAAATAACGATGGATTAAACCCAGATCTGTGACTGGGGTGAATGTTTTGACAATGTGCAACATTTCGTCCATCACCTTGTGTGTTTTGCTGTTCGCCCTATGTGGGAAGGATATGCCCAGATGTTGGTCCCGTGCTCACTGCGCCACTGGAGTCAAGCTATCCTGGCTGATGACAGCTGATAGCCAGAAGCTGGACCTAGGATGCTTGATTCCTGTCCAGGGAAGACATGGCTTGGCATTTCAGACTGGACTGTTCCCATGAAGCACAGGGAAAAAACTGATTTGCATATGGCCATGTCTTAACTGGGGTGGCGTGGTGAGCAAAATAACGATGGATTAAACCCAGATCTGTGACTGGGCCTCAATGTTTTGCCAATGTGCAACCCTCCGTCCATCACCTTGTGTGTTTTGTTGTTCGCCCTATGAGGGAAGGGTGTGCCCAGACGTTGGTCCCGTGCTCACTATGCCACTGGAGTCAAGCTATCCTGGCTGATGACGACTGATAGCCAGAAATCGGTCCTAGGATGCTTGATTCCGGTCCAGGGAAGACATGGCTTGGCAGTTTGGGCTGGACTGTTCCCATGAGGCACAGGGTCAAGACTGATTTGCATATGGCCATGTCTGAACTGGGGTGGCGTGGTGAGCAAAATAACGATGGATTAAACCCAGATCTGTGACTGGGGGTGAATGTTTTGACAATGTGCAGCATTCCGTCCATCACCTTGTGTGTTTTGCTGTTCGCCCTATGTGGGAAGGGTATGCCAAGACGTGGTTCCCGTTCACACTATGCCACTGGAGTCAAACTATCCAGGCTGATGACAGCTGATAGCCAGAAATCGGTCCTAGAATGCTTGATTCCGGTCCAGGGAAGACATGGCTTGGCAGTTCGGGCTGGACTGTTCCCATGAGGCACAGGGTCAAGGCTGATTGGCATATGGCCCTGTCTGAACTGGGGTGGCTTGGTGAGTAAAATAACGATGGATTAAACCCAGATCTGTGACTGGGGTGAATGTTTTGACGATGTGCAACATTTCGTCCATCACCTTGTGTGTTTTGCTGTTCGCCCTATGTGGGAAGGATATGCCCAGATGTTGGTCCCGTGCTCACTGCGCCACTGGAGTCAAGCTATCCTGGCTGATGACAGCTGATAGCCAGAAGCTGGACCTAGGATGCTTGATTCCTGTCCAGGGAAGACATGGCTTGGCATTTCAGACTGGACTGTTCCCATGAAGCACAGGGAAAAGACTGATTTGCATATGGCCATGTCTGAACTGGGGTGGTGTGGTGAGCAAAATAACCATGGATTAAACCCAGATCTGTGACTGGGGGTGAATGTTTTGCCAATGTGCAACTTTCCGTCCATCACCTTGTGTGTTTTACTCTTCAAGGTAGGAATAGTGTGGAGAGTGCTCTGCACCCACACCACTCTCCCATCTCTTAACTTACCTCCCTGGAGACTCTCCCAAAGGTAGGAACACTCCGGAGCGGGTTCTGCACACACACCCTGATCCCTCCCAGGAGACTCTCCCCAAGGTAAGAACACTTTAGAGAAGTCTCTGAACACACAGACCCGGCTCCTTTCTCTTCACCTCCTTCCCAGGAGACACTCCCCAAGGTAGGAACACTATTGGGAAGGGCTCTTCACACACTCAGCTCCCATTTCTTCACCTCCCTTATGGGAGACACTCTTAAAGGTAGGACAACTCTGGAGTGGGATTTGCACACACACCTGGCTCCTTTCTCTTCACTTCCCTCCCAGGAGACACCCCCCAAGGTAGGAATACTCTGTAGAGGGGTCTGCACACACACCCGGCTCCCTTCTCTTAACCTCCCTCCCAGATCCTCTCCTTGTGGAACAAGATCTCATGAAGGTCATTAAAAGAGAGGGTGACTTCCAGGACACTACAGCTCATGGCCGTGGACAGATATTAACTCTCATCCTGGAGATTAGGAGGTCTCAGGCCAACTTGTAACATTGGTACACACGAATGGTGCACAGTTAGTAACAATAGTGCACACATACAGTGCACATCTTTTAACAGTAGATCACTAACTGTGTGAACACTCACTCTTTACTTTGTCACCTCTATAATTCCCAACTCATGTGCTTGGAAGACTTCTCAAGGTTGTTTAAGTGCTTTATAAAAACAATGAAAGAATACATTAAGGTGTAATTCAGAAACACACCTGCCTCTCCCTTCTTATGTCATGCTTACGTCATTCATCAGAGACGTGGATTTCACACATTCTTGGAGTTCTGAGCCACCAAAATATCATTTAGTTAGTAATGCTGTGAGGTTAGTTTCCACTATCTATAAATCATGCAATGTGTGACCGTGGGAATCTCCTGTGTGCAGAAACTACAGGCATCGGTCATAGAGTCTCATTGTGAGTTGCCTCACCTGTGTGGATCCAGCCCCAGCCGCCATGAACTCGTCCACTCGGCCTCCAGCTCTTCAGGGAATTCACCATTGTGCTTCAAACACCACGAGCTGAGCTCACACTTGAGCTGGAAGAAGAGTTCAGTGTGAAGAGACAGGACTCCTGAGCCTTTCACAATCCTGTTTGTAGTAAGATTGATTTACCGGCCCTCTGCACTCCCCTGTCTGCAGAGACAGGACACAAAATCCTTTCACAATCAGAGCCTTTCAAGATCCTGAGTGCAGTGAGAGTGTCTGCTCGTGGCCTCTCTCCAGACAGTCTCCTGCAGCCCTCTGCGGCAGGGATGCCTCCCCCCCTCCCACCAGCTGTGGACACCCTGGGTCTGTGGTTAGAGTTGGTCACTCTTCTCAGAAAACCTCTGCATGGGTTTATTTCACCCATAAAGTCAGTTCCTCTTCTCTGGCACGAACAAGTCAACAGGTCTTTGGTTAGTTTTAACTTTGCAAGCCTGCAACATCAGACAGGACATGGAGACACTGTAGCCCAGATCCAGAAAGATTATGCATCGAGTTTGCATCACTCATCTAACACAGACCAGAAGTAAAATAACCTGTCACCTGCCTTATCTGTGTGGAATCAATCTCCCGCGACCATGAACACGTCCACCCGGCCTCCAGCTCTTCAGGGAAATCACCATTGTGGGTCAAACACCACGAGCTGAGCTCACACTTGAGCTGGAAGAAGAGTTCAGTGTGAGAACCCACCCTGTGCCCTCACTCCCCTGTCTGCGGGGACAGGACTCCTGAGACTTTCACAACCTGACCCTTGAACAGTCCTGTGCAGTGAGAATCCCTGCTCTTGGCCTCTCTCCAGACAGTCTCCTCCAGCCCTCTGCGGCAGGGATGCCTCCTCCCCTCTCACCAGCTGTGACACCCAGGGCCTGTGGTTAGAGTTGGTCACCCTTCTAAGAAAACTTCTCTTCTGCTTGGGTTTATTTCACAACCAAAGTCAGTTCCTCTTGTCTAGCAGGAAACGATTACCATGTCTTTGGTTATATTTTTAACTTTGCAAGCCAGCATCCTCAGACAGGACATGGAGACACTGTAGCCTAGAACCAGAAAGATTTTGCATTGAGTGTGCATCTCTTTTCTAACACAGACCTGAAGCAAAATCCAGCTTGGTCTTCACAAACCAATTCAAATGGTGAATTTTTTGGTTTGTAACCAAACGTACAGCTGTGCAATGCCCTGCCTTGCATTACTCTGCTTCAAGGAAGCATTCCACGGATGGTTCATGGCCCTTCCCTTCCTGTGCATCATCTGGAAAAGGGCTGGGGCCCCTGTATGTAGGATAAATAAGCCCTAACAGGGAATCTTCAATAACATGAAAAGACACACCTGGGCACAGTGAATAACAATTAATACGGGCAAGAGAATTCTAGAATTACGACAATAATATTGGCAATAATTATCAGAACTGATATCAAACTGATATGTGTTTATTTATTTTTTATAAAAATTTGTCAGAAAAACTTTTTATTAATAGATATATTGGATACACATTGTGAATTATTCATATATGAAATGAATAAACATCCTCAAAATCATTCTATGTTGTTGTACTTGAATCAATCTATACTACTATTATAAAGAGAGGACAGAAACCTTTTGGCAAGGTAAACTCGGGAACCACAGCGCCAATCCACAGACCCAATACATTGTTGCCACAGCCCCCTTCTGCCCGGGGCAACGCCGGGCCGGGCTGCTAGTTGTATATAAAAAGCAATTGTACAGACATATATACATTGTTAATAATCCATTGCATCAAAGACTACATTATCAACAGTCATGATAACAATATTGTGATGATGTGCTGAGACTGGCGGTATGTTGTCAAACATGTGCATCCACCCATGGATGTTGACGCAAGCTCAAATCTACGAAGACTTGTAGAGATGGATTTGGCTAAAATCAGTGTGAACAGGGCTCACACGTGCACAAAGATGACTGCATCTTGAGGAGCTCCGGCTGCCACAGCTACAATCATATTGCATCCTATCGCTTAAGCCACAACACATATCGGGGAGGGTGCACACTGATCGTTGGCTGCCGTGGTGGACACTGTGGCCCCATCAGGAGCGCTCTGCAGCTTATAACGACAGAGTGGGCAATGCAGAGCTCCGACGGGTGCGGACTCAGGACCTGAGCTAGCTCCCCGTGTGACTCGGCTAACCTCCTGCCGTGGGTCTGAATAGAGGGGTGAGCCATTGAATTGGAGCTGCAGGAAATCCCCCTCCCCCACCCTGTCCAGCATTGTCAGCCATATCTGAGACTCAACAGTGACCCACAAAAGACCTGAACCGTGGGGAAAAGTGTACACGGTGAAGACCTCATTAGGCACAAAGACCTGCCACTATACTGTGCTTGTGAACTCCCACCTGAAAAGTCCTCTCAAGGGGAGGCTGACAGCCACATCATGAGGCCTACACTGAAGGAATTGTGAGGCCTCGAGCCCCCTGTCATATGTGGTGAGTTCCTGGGGCATCTCCTAGTAATATTGGTAACGGGTGCGATCTGTCCGCTATGCACCGAACATATTCCTCAGTCTCCTCTGCATCCTCCATAAACTTGAGTGCAGCTTCTCTGGGCTGGCGAGACAAATAGTCTGCTGAATTGCTTGTTCCTGGGTGGTATTCAATTTTGCAATTGTATTACTGTAACTGCAACATCCATTCCTCTATGCGAGGTGGAGGTTTGGATGCCGTTTCAGTGAACAGAGGAATCAGAGGCTTGTGGTCAGTGGTGACCAGGAATGGTTTTCCGTTTACATAGAAATGGAAGTGCCGCCAACCCCAGTGCACTGCATTTTTCAATTTGGGAATAACTTTGTTTGGTAGCAGGTAATGACCTGCTAGCGAATGCCACACAGATTCTCACCTTCTCCAGTAGCTTGGACCTTCTTGCAACCACGATTTGTGATAACCACATGGTCGGGCCCTTCACCTTTTCAATAATCCCTGCTTCTTTGAGTTTGCATAGTTCCTTTTCTACCAGGGGTCTCAAATGAAATGCTACTCGCCTGTGTCGAAGGGCCACTGGCTGTGCCGAGGGGTGAATGTGAATGTGTATCTGCTTATCCCATAGACACCTAATGCTATTGAACAGTTTTGGGAATTCTTCTACTATTTGACTTACCCCTTCTTGGTGTATTCCGAAAAACAATTTGACCATACCCAGAGCCTCTGCGGACTTGCACCCAAGCAACATTCTGTGTCACTCGTCCGTTACATAGATCAGCGCCTCCACATCCTGTTCGCCATAGGCTATGGGGGTTCTGAACTTTCCCCTAATGGCCAGGGGTTTGGATTGTCCGTACCCAAAAACTTGTATCTTGGCAGGTGTCAGTGGTGGTAGAGGTGTCATCCCTTGGTATGCTTCTCGGGACATGATGTTTATGGTTGCTCCAGAATCTACAATCGCCGTCAAAGGACATCCCCCAACCAGAACCTGGCACTGTGGCAACCGACTCTGAGTATTCGATGCTGACCATAAGGTGAACACCGAGTGCACCGTGTGTTCTTCTCGGTCACTTATCGTCCTTATCACTGCCTTGACCCTATGACTCAGGGATCATTTTTACTTGGGACCTCACCATTCACCCTCTACTGGATAGACATACTTTCATGAAGTGGTTCATTTTGCCACATGCCATGCACTTCTTTCCCCTCGCTGGCCGATGTGAGGGACCCCACAGTACCCATATGAACCTGTTCTCGGGCCTCGTGGTTTCCTGCGTTCACTGTCTTCAGTCTTGATGGGAGCCTTTAGCGCGGCCTCCAAATGTGCCGCCCTTGCCTTTGAGAGTTCTTTTGTTTGTCCCATGGTAAGTATCTCTACCAGTGACTTTCCTGATTCTTCCAGAATGTGCTCCCTCAGTTACGCGGGTGCGCAGCCCTGAATGACTTGGCTTCGGATCACCTCTGTCTCATCCTAAAAGCCACAAGTGCTGGCCAACTACTTTAAATGTGCATGAAATACATCTAGCGAAGCTTCACGTTGTTGTCTGGCTTGTCTAAGTACAAAACATTTGCATTCACGATATTCCATGTGCTCAAAGTGTCAATGTTTTATTCCAAACTCCCAGGATCGGCGTGTTGCTCAAGCGCAGAGGGTATGAATGATTAAGCGAGGGAGGAAAGGATGGGGACAACAGTGAGGGAGACCTACAACACAAAAAACACAATTAAAGGGCTGTTCCAATTCCTGTAGCAAATGCTCTGAGACATATACTAAACTGTAACTACCTGTAAACAAAAAGAACTTGCATTCCTGCGAATCAATCTTTCATGTAGTTACTGTATCAGAAGAAGGCTCTTTATATGCAAAGAAAAGAAACCATTCCATAAGTATTGAAAACACCATGGGCACACACAACACACACACACTACTCTCATACCACACGTTACCCACCACAATGTTTGAAGGAACTTGCGTCACAGGGGGTCTGATACTCAACACACACCACAAGCCCCTGCTAGGAAGAAAAAATCACACAAGTCTTCAGTAATAAGTATCCCCATAAACGAATAAACTGTACTGGCATTAACCTCTCATGCCTTGCACATAGTTAGCTGTTTAATCACAGCAAATGTCACGAGTCGAGAGTCCACTAAGGAATATCATCTTCTGCTTCATCGATATGTAACAGATAGTACACACACTGGAAAACATTGGAGGTATTACATTTCCCCCACCTGGTTGTAAGAGTCAATATAATGAGCAAAGTGTTCCCAGGACACTTCCACTTGAAGTAGTATTACATGCACACAGGTGGTGACAAAATCACCCTTACTTCCCTAGTAGAGAGCGTCCCAATGCCAAGGATGACTTCCAGAGTAGCTCTCTCTCTCTCTGGCGTCAGCTACTTCAGAATTTGCAGCACCGCACTGCCACCACTTCCCGGATTAAGAGGCTTCTGGGTAGGCGCATCATCATAGCACGTGTGCGCCTACCTCGAAGTAGGAATCATGGGAGTTGTAATTTGGGCGTGAAACAAGATGCTTCAACCGCGTTCGTTTCACGCCAGAGGATTATTTGGTGGTTCGGTGCAGGGGAAGTGTGTCACAAAGTGAGCATTGAGTGCTGTGATAAGTGTGAGATGAGTCTTAGGTGCTAAACACTTGGGAGGCTCTGCTGTGGAGCTGCTAAATCATGCTACTTGCAGGCCTGAGGAGTGAAAGTGACCCCCACTCACCTCTGTTCTCCAAACCTCCTCCTCTTCTCTGCCTGGTGAGTCCTCCGTGAACATTACAGTGCACACAAAATCAACCAATATACGGTGCATTCCTGTCCTTCCTGCTAGGGCTGGTGCCTTTTCTGCAGCCTAGCACCAATACAGGCACCCTGGTACCATGGTGCAAGGGTGCTTGGGTTGTTAGCAGGGTTGTTTTTTTGTGTATGAAGGGAAAACTTCCTCAACAAAAACAAACCAGTGAGGCATTTTTCTCCTTGTATGTGTGCTGCAGAATGCAGTCCATATAGAAAGAGGAAGTAACGAGGAGAAATACAAATATTTTTCTTTGTTTTGCCTCTCCTGAGCAGGAGTAGCCTTTTGACTCTTTCCCAGGTTTACCACACATAGGTGGAAGTGTCGGAGCACCCGTAGACCACTCATGGAACGCCTCTGGTGCAGCGTGATGTAATGCAGTGATTTGCGCTGCACTGCAATGCACTGGATTTATGAAGCCACTCAGGCCTGCGCAAGATGGCCTTGCGTGGCTTGGTACATCAGTTGAGTGGCGCAAAAGCAACACAACCCTTTGATAAATATGCCACTGTAGACATTGGCAGGATCCGCCAGGACAGTGATTCATGACAGTGTTAGGAGATATCCGCTGGGCCGGCAGACATCCCTACATTTGGACTATGGTTACTCCATCAGGAGGAAGAAGCATTTTACTCCATCACCCTAACTGAGCGAATATTGTATTCCACATAGGAATAAGGGTCATAGTGTGTGGGAGGACTTGACTGTGTTAACACAGGAATTATCATTTCGAAATGTCTTTATAATAGACATTCCTTGTCCTTTCTATGTGTGAGGTGTAAAATACGATTCATAAGGCCTTGTACCGGATCAGCCCCTGCCGAAGGATGGGCTCGTTGGAAGGAGAGTATTCCTTTCTCCAGATGTGTTAAAATTGCTTACATTTCTATTTGGCTTCTTTTATAGACTGAGCCAATCCAGGAATGAAATCCAATGGATTGAGAGGTGATATTGGTCTAGGTAAAAATGAGCAAAGATCCTAAAGCATCACCAAAATGGAGATGTTAACTTCACACCAAGGACGGTAACACAGTAACTTGGAGTGCTAGTGGGAACATAGAAATCACAGAACTAGAGTTAATACATGGAACAGAAAATTGATCTGACTAAATTAATGGAAGGGGATTCAACAGAAATGAAGGGATGATAGAAAAGAGGATTAAGGTGTGACTTCCTTTGTGTGTAGGAAGCAAGACCAGCTGTTGGAGGCCAAGAGATGACACGAGCCCCGCAATACCACAGAGTCAGGAAGAGTAAGATCTTTCAGAGAAATATAAGATCTCCACGTAAATTAAAATGAACAACTTTTAGTATACTGTGGTCGAAGGAGCACCGTGGTCAGGCAGTTGGTACGTTAAAGCCCAGCTGAAGGCTGCAGGAGGTTGAATTCCATCACAAAACCATGCGTTCCGCAGAAGCAGATCCCCCTCTCTTGAGAATGCAGAGGAAATATTGGCATGGTGAGATATAGAAATGCCTTCCCTGATTTTAACGATCCTGCCTATAAACTCACTATAAACACGTTCTCAAAAGGTACAAACAAGAGAAGTGGATTCCTTAGATAGTGTAGCAATAATGTTCCTACCTTTTCAATCATTTGTATAATGCTTCCGATCACCCATGAGGGTATCAAGGTGCCAACTAGTTATGGACTCGTTAGGTGTGGCCAGTGTCACTTCAGGTCTGAATAGTCACAAAGCCAAACTCTGGAAAGAAAGTCTTTAAACATCTTCTAACTTTCTTCTTGGTGCCAAATAACCAGAATATACCCTTCTAAGGCTGCTAGGACCTCAGGCGAAGGCACTTAGAGACACTCAGGGTATTAGTCAGAGGCCAACAGCAAATTTTAGACCGTGTCCAGTTGCCACCGTGCAGCTGGGCATATCAAGGAAAAAGGCCACTTGCAGATTCTCTGGCCACGTGCAAGGCCAGTCTATTGACCTTTGGAGTCCGCTTCTTTGTCCTGGGTACAAGAGGGAGTAGGTCTAGTCCTTCAGACTTCTCTCAGGTCACAGACACAAGGTGCAGCCCTCTTCTGATCGCCACTGATTCAGTAAGTATTTGCAGATTATACCTTGGGTTGCCACATTTATGCCTGCTACCAGTTAGTGGGCGGGGGTGATTTCTAGGCACTCCTAACCAATGAGGTAAAAGTTCTCATGGGCAACTCAACCCAATGTTTCAGCATTTATTATTTTCCTTCCTGCAAACAATGCCATAGTGCCCCCAAAATTCAATATGAAGAAATCATATCTCCCTTGTGTATCACCAGTGTGCCACCCAGAGGTGTGGCTGTAGTAACGAGGAGTCCATTCCTCTGTGATCACTTAAAACTGGTTCTAGGGGTAGCTTTCCCCCCACTGGTTTTGGTACCAGATCGACTACAAGGACAAAGGCTGAGCCTTTCCAAAGGTCACTCTATGTTGCTACAGGGCAGTCCCCTTTAAAGTTATTGAATGTCCTGCACCCTCCCTAACTGGTCTTACTGCCAAAGGAATGAAAAAACTCCCCACAGTCGGGCTTTAGCCAGTGCTCTGGGAGAAGTTTTCACACCTCTTTCACCCTCCATTCAGGCCATGTGGCTGAAGAGCCAGTTACGTTACAGCCTTACCAGTGACAATGTCGTTAAATAAATTACATCTTACTATAGTGGGAGATGCAATGTTATTAAAATGGCCTACTTTCCTAAACTGTTATACTTCTTTAGGGCCATCCCTTTGGAGATGGCAAAGCAATGTTACGGAGAGTCGACCAAATGTTCTCCTAATTTATCTGGGCATATTCTCGACATATGAGAGCTTTCATTCTGCTCTCTCTTCGTCCGGGGAGAGGCGGCTGGGTGCTACCTAATCTAAGGTGTTAATGTTGGGCTTCGTCATGCAATATAGCGCAGAGCTGCTTCAAGAACATTCACATACCCCAAATATCGGCTTATCATCACCTTATCAATTGCTTTTGGGGGAAGAGACCTGTGGTTGTCTCTGGAGGCAGCTCTCCTTCGGATGCTACAAACGGGTAAGATTTAAGACCTTAATGAACATCTACAAAGTTTTCTCCAACATTCGTAAAACTTTAGGGCTGGGTGGCCTGAATTATTATTCCCTTCTTAATAACAATCCTAATTTACCAGCAATTTTTGGGGCTTCTTACCTACATGAATGGCATCGAGCAGGAATACTAAAAATGGGAGACCTGATAACTACTGATGGTATTAAATCTTTCTGTGCACTTAAAACTGAATTTCATCTGGGGGAACAGGAGTTTTTAAATATGGCTATAGGAGAACCAGCAGTCCCCCCGCAAGATCGGGGGGACTGCTGGTTTCATACGCCGATGATACTCAACTACTGTTCATGTGAGACAAAGGGGCGGGTTTTCGAGGAATGGAGATTAACAGTTGTTTAACAGAGGTCTTTTCTTGGATGCAACTTAACCAACTTAAGTGTAACCCAGAAAAATCCGAAATTATCTTTTTTGGTTGCCCCCTGTGTGCTGACTGGAGTTTATGGTGGCCTTATTACATGTCTCCTCCTTCTGCCCCAGTCAGCATGGTAAAGTATTTGGGAGTTAAGTTGGACATCAGTTTAGTGATGAAGACCCAAATTCAAACTGTTGCAGGCACTTTTTTTGGATTGATAAATTGCTAAAAATCTTTCTTCTTCTACTTCCGGTGGAATCTTGCAAGACCATAGTGCAAGCCCTAATTACATCTAGGTTGGATTACATAAGTATCTTGTTTCTGGGGATAACAGAATATCTGCTCAATCGGCTGCAGGTTGTCCAGCCAGAGCTATTCTTATGGTAAATCCCAGATTGCACATGTCGCCCCACCTGAAGGCGTTGCACTGGCTCCCGGTGAGAAAGAGGATCCAGTTTAAGGCCTTAGTGTTTGCTTACCGAGCTTTAGAGAAACACATCCTTACTACACCCTACGGATAACTAGAGCCTGTACTGCCAGCTTGAAGTCATTGTTGGGAAGGAAGGGTTTCAGCCTCCTCAGTGTACTTATCTGAAAGTTTGCTCCCTTTGTAGAGCTGCTAATGTGTTTGTGCATATTGAGGTTACTGTCCAGAGTTATTCCTAGAGATTTCACAGAGTCAACAATGGTTGGTTGAACGTTGAGCGCAGTGAGATGTTTGATGCAGTTTTGTATTATGTGGACTTGGCGGGTGGAGCTATGGGGAGGAATTCGGTATTTAGAGAGTTCAATTTGAGATGGTTTTCTGCTAGCCAGGTCTGGGTGTTCCTGAGCCTAGAAATAAGCAGTTTAATGTCTTCTAGGGTATTGATCTTGAGATAAAGTTGTGTATCGTCAACATACATATGATATTGCACCTTAGACACATGAAGAATTTCGGTGAGTGGTTCCATGAACAGGTTAAACAGTGTCGGGGAAAGTGAGGACCCTTGCGGGACTCCCAGCGTTACTGCTAGGGGTTTGGAAAGAGTGCTGTTGATCTTGAATTTTTGTGTTCGGTTATGGAGGAAGCAGTTTAAGACTGATCCTGATAGACCCATTCTATGATTCAGAAGCTCAATCAGATTCTCGTGTTTGACCGTATCAAAAGCTGAGAATAGGTCGAGTAGGATGAGTAGGCATGATCCGTTCTGGTCAAGGATTTGTAGCGCATCGTCAATAATGTGTGTCATGGCTGATTCAGTGCTGGGCCCTGCTCTGAAGCCAGATTGGTGTTTGTTCAACAGTACAAAGTGATTAATATGCTTAGTCAGTTGGTGGTGAACACATTGTTCAAAAAGTTTGGCTAAGGAAGGGATATTGGATATAGGACGAGTACAGCAGCCAGGTCAGTATCAAGCTTTTAATCACAAGTAAAGGCTTAACACGCTTCAAACTTAGAGTCCTTGATCACATGCCAATTGAAACAGGATGACTGCCAACTGGTGTAGAACCCATGCATGATTTGAATATTGAATGCTCAAGCTTGATACTGACCAAGCTGCTGTCCTCGTTCCTGCAAGAGGTACTCTCCGGGAGGTCATGCTCACATGGGCAATCTTTCTTTGTGGATAAATATATATGTATATATAATCTTGTGTGCATTTTATGAAAATGTACATTTATAATTATTAAATATTAGTTAAATGGATTTCATTTACATTATATAAAAATATTTTTATATTTAGTATAATATATATCTATATATATCTATAAATGTGTATATAGATAGATATTGATATATAATATATGTATATATACAAAAATATTGATATATTACCTACTGGTATTTGGCAGTAGGTAGTTCTGTTAGGTCCTTGCTTCTATTCAAAAAGCATTTATTCTTTTGACAATATCTTTGGCATTGTTTGACGAATCTTGGTGAACTTTTCTAAACGAATGACCCTCTCAATCCAGCTGCTGTGTTGAAAGTTTTGGGGTGATTTGTCAAGCGGGGTTCGAGAATAGAGAGGGTTGACAAAACGGCAATACACCAAATTTGATAAAAATTTAGCTTTTGGTTAAGAAAGCGTTCTTTTTGTTAAATGTTGCAAATCCATTCAGTAGTTCCTGAGTAATTTAAACATTTCTCAGATATAGAACTGTGGCCTGGGTGGATCTGTGAACCCTCCCAATCTTGAGCATGCAATCTGATTGGCTGCCAACAGTTCAAGCCAGGAAGTGTTGGCAGCCATCTTGTGACTCGGTTGAACCGAATCACAAGAAAAAATGTTTAAAAAAAGAAAAGGGGGCAGGGTAGACCTCCCCGACCCCCTAGCCCTGCTCGGGGGTCCCACAGGGACCCAGAGGACCTCACAAAGTATATATATATATATATTTTAAAATCGGCGGGATTCACGTTGAATGCCCAAATCCTGCTAAAAATGTTTGAAAACCGAAGTGCTTTGTTTGATTTAAGCCACCGGGTGGGCCAGGTCCTAGAGGCAATAGGGTATTATGGAGCTGAGGCCCGCAATGGCCCCTGCTGCCCCAGACTGCCACCTCCCGGGGCTACCTTTAAAAATAATGTGTGGGTGGCTTGAGCCCACCCACACTACCTGGGGGCCACCACCTACCCAGGGCACAGACTATTTAAATGCAGGGGTACGTTCTGGGCTCCCGATCCGAGGGACCACCATGTCTCTGGCACTACAATGATATTGGAGGGGGGCCCTCATGGAGACGCCCATGGCCCTGGGGACCGCTTCCCCCCAGGGCTAGCTCCAGTAATGTCCCACTACTGGAACAGTACAATTTTCTGTGGGGTGGCAGGAGCACTGCTCTCACCATCCTATAGCAAATTGGTGATCCACGGTGAACAAGTGAGAGCATTTTGCTCTAACCTGTTCAGAGTGTGGCACTTTGATTTTTACCCTCAGGGAGCAACATGTCAGGATAAAAAGCAATGCTGGCTGCCTCAGGAGGTGGGAGTCGGCTGGGACCACAGTCCCTAAAGAGATGGCCATGCCCTTTAAAAAATGAAAAAAGAATGGTCAGGTCCCAGGAGATGGGGTCCCCGGGGCTGTAATTGTAGAAATATAAATAATGTATAAAATGGTGTCCCATGGTGGAAGTGACCCTATGGAAGTGAGGGGGATTACTACATTTTTATTTTCTCTCGTGGAGGAGTCGCAACCCTATTGCGGTACCCAGCTCTGCCCCCAAGTGTTACATTGAGGTGAAATCACAAATTCATCTTAAATAAATCATTAAATGCTATCTAATTCAGAAAGAAAGGTTATGATTGTGAACATTTTTTATAGTAGTAGTGATATTGAACTTTATAATCACATTAAAATTGTCAGAGTTTGATATAATATTTAAAATGTAAATTAAAAGTTATAGTTGAAAGGTTATATGTCTTGTAGTACATTCAATTAGTGCTTTTATTTTGCAGTTTCACAATGGGCTTGCATATCCCAAAAAAATACTATATATGGTTAAACATATATAACTTTCACTGTTGGGTTATGGGTGGCTCTAAGAAGAACTGTTGTGTTTATTATTACTTTGTTGGCTTTGTTGCAGCTGCATGCAGGTGTGGATGCACAGCTTAAGGTTGATGAGAAACACTCTGTTCCCTTTATCTGTGAAGTGAACTCCATCAGTTCTGTAGTTGTTATGCATGTCAAAATGTTGATTGTTGTTATAAGTATAGCCCATGGTATAGTCTCTGAGGTAAGCAGAAACAGCTTTATTGAGACGCACCCTAGCCTTGGCAATCTGTGGACAGAACTGATTTGACCACCTCCATTTTTGTCTTTGGCATATATTAGAGTATGCAAAGGGAAGGAAAACAAACAACAGTTGTGCAAAGGTATCCTTCATTAAGATTTCCTAACAATTTTTTATTTATGTGTTTTTGACATTTTTAAAGAGAAAAAAAACTTGTGTAGTCCAACTTCAGTGTTTCTAAAGAACAAAGAAACACAAGGTTCTAAAACCCCCCAAAATTAACACTTTTATGTTTTGAGAAGGTTGATGATAGAAATTTCTCAAATACAGGTAGTAGTTAGGCACTTCTTCCAGTGTATTCCTGCATCTGCCAGTTCAGGGAAGATCTTGGGTTAAGATGTTGTGAGAACGGCTTCAGCCGATGTTGATAGCTGATTTGGGTTTCCTTCTGCAGAATGCGCCCTCTTCTCCCAAGCCATCACTTCTCTCACAAGACGAGTTGGTTGCACCATCTCAAGGTGTTTTTTCATAGACAATGTGCCACAAGAATATTTTTTTTAGATCCTCTGGAGAGAACTTTCTGGTATATGGAGCAAGTGACTTTACAAACATTCACCTTTTTTCACCCTCAGGCATGGTGAAAAAGACCCAAACAATGCTCTACTTGTGCTTTTTGATCGGCTCTTCAAAATCTTAAACGTCCTTCAGCTGCTCTTCTTCTGGATGTGAACATTCCATTTTAAGATATTTGTTGGTCAAAACACCAAAAAATATAAAAAAAATTGGCTAGAGCCTACAAGAACGTTTTATACACATGCAGACACACCCAAAATAAGAGGAAAAGAACAGGTGTTGGATCCTCCTTCTAAGAGAATAAAAACCTTTTTTCCCTCCCAAAGACGCCCACTCTTCATGATGGGCATTAAAAGAATGAAGCCGTTAATTAGGTTGCCTGTTTCCCTTTCTATTTTCAGCTGCTGAATTTATTTCCTGCATAGTATACTGATTTAATCAGCACCTACACTGTGTCAGGAATGAGCAGATTTCAGTTAAAGTCCTCTCCTCAGCCCCTATCTACAGGATTAACAAGGTTCTTTCATGGTTTTGCTCCCCCTTTAGCTGGAGTCAAAGAGTTGCCAAGGTGTAAGGCAGATGGGTATAGTCAAATCCTCAATTACTTTAGAGAGCGCATAGGCCGGTTAGCGTTCTAGTGTTTCATTCATTTCATGCTCTGTCAGCCATTTCGTGCGTGAGCATATTGAATGCTGCGCACTTCAACTGTGAAACCTCGGAAGACGGACGTTTGCCTTCGAGTTCCAGTCAAGACCTTCATTTGATTTCTGGAGTGTTTCCGCGTGCCACCCGACTAATTCCTCACCGAATTTCCGTCTTGTGTACCGAGACGGATGTTCAGTGAAGTTCGGGATATCTGTCAGGTACCACTGTTATAAACGTCTTTTCCCGGGCTTCCATTTCCTTGAATCCTGCTATGGAGCCGGGTAAGCGTTTAAGAACATTTTGAATTCCTGCATGCTAGTTACCAACGACTGCATATTCCCGTCACTTGATAATTAGCTATTTTGAGTCTGAGTCTCCTTTGAGATTATTGAGAGAGTTTGCTACGCTACTATAGCTTGTGCCTTGACAGTATAGACATTCCTTGTTTCCAGGGGGTCAAGCTAATATAGTTATTTGAGAGAAAGAACCAATTGTTTATTCCTCGTGACAACCACTCCACGTGCATGCGCTACTTTCAGCCTTTTGAATTCTTATCAGCCCATAGCAGCGAGAACAGTGCTAATGTTGAATATTGAAAAGACTTGCATGCCCAACTATTCAGCTTGTGAATACTATCTGCACAGTGCAGCCAGGACAGTGTGACTCAACACGGAAAGGTTTTGGTCATTATGTAGATGAAAATATATATATATATTTACTTACCACCATCCATAAAGTCTCCAGTTCCAGTTGAAGAATTTGCAAAGTGAAAGAAAGTACAAAATTGTTATTAGTTAGATATTACCAATTTAGGCTATTCATAACTAATTTGGAGTAGTCTTCTATCCAGCTTAGAGAGAGGCAAATTCCACACATACTCAGGTGAAGTTTAGACAGAGGAACCTCATCTCATATCCCATCTTCCTTAAAATTAGAACTGTAGTAACCATCTGTTTATCGTTTCAGGTGAACCCACTCTTTCCAGAAGAATAGAGGTGAAGACACCGGTGCGGCAGTCTCTCTTGTTTGTCTTCCCAATTCCCTTTTCCCCCCTCATCTCTGAGTCTAGAGTTCTCTGGATTAGCGGTGTAGGCGAGCTGGGAAATTAGCTCCGATCCTCTTCAGCCTTACGCTCCTGCGGAATCAGGAATTCCAGGTACTGCTTCTTGACACACTGCTGAATATAGGCGGGTAAGTGTAATTACATCAGTTAGGCCCAGCACCATTTTAATACTGGATGACAGGGCTCATTATTGAGTATGCTTATGTCTACTTTAATTTTTAGATGAGAATCGCCTTCCTTCCAAATAAAGGATGGACTCTTGATGAGCCTATTGTCACCCAACCGCGACTTGGAGGCGGGTGAGCCCACCTAAATAATTTAATTTATTTAATTTGACTCTAAGTACTCTTGTCACGCCGTGGTACTCTGAACATCCTTCTGATGTGCACTTCTCTCTCCCCTTCGTTCGCAGGTGGCCACACAGAGAGAATTATCTACCAACTTCCTGGAGAGGTTGGTAAGATAGGCATGGTCACGTTTTTTTAATTGTTAAGCATTTTCATGCAATTTAGTAATTTGCCCTTTTATCCCTTAACATTGCCCTTTCTTCCCTTCTCCCCCTGTCCTGAAGAAGACCCTCAGGCAGAGGTTCAAATTACCCTCCCTTGCCATAAAGTCGGGTCCAAACATCGACGCCCATTTCCAGCAGGCCTGGACCATAAGACCCCCTCCCCCTATCTGGCTAAAGAAGATACATCTCTTCACTGTCTGTGAATCCTACTAAAATATTTGTACAATGTACTGTTACCGGCCAGGCTTTTTGAAGATTGACTATTTGGTATCAATCATATTCATAATTTGATGAATCCTTGTTTTCTGATTCCACTTGGGAATTCTTTCCCTTTGTTCTCACTCACTTCACACTAGAGCACTCTCTTTTGCACGTTCTCTTTGAGCAGCCCTCTCTATTCCTTTTTGAAAAAAAAATAGTGGAGCCAAACAATCACTGTATGTTGGTTCAATTTTGTGATTAATTTATAGACATGCTTTGTGGAAAACAATGTTTGCTGCACATCTGAGTACCTGAATATATTCGGTTCTATGTAACCATGAGCAGAAATTGTTATATTCTCTAAGATTTTTATTAAATATCAACTGTGTCTAGAAGGAATCTACAATAAAGAAAAGTCCAGGACCACTGTTTCTCTGTCCCCAGCCCCTGAGGCACTCTCCCTAATTCGTTTTGGCCCCTACAGTCTTTCTTACCATTCAAGCCTGCTCATTCAACCTACATTCATACATAAAAAAGAGAGATTCAACCATCTGAGGGATCCAGTATGAATCTACTGGGGACAAATCCTATAATTGTTGGTGATAATAAATCACATCCATCAGACACTTCTGAATGGTAAGAATGATTTGTTGATGGTTTTTTGTGGGGTTCTGCTTTTATCTATATAAAGGATTTTTACTGTATTAGCACCATGCTTGAGTAAATGTATGTACAGACATTGACAGATGAACTTTTTAAAATTAAGTGTATAAAGAAAAACTAACAAAAAACACTTTTGTGTTTAAGGAAAATATCTTAGAAGTTTAATAAAATAAACAACAACATTATTTTTTGATTGATCTGTTCAATATTGATGTTGGGTTTGTGGCAATTCTGAGCCTTTTAGGGTCCCATTTAAAGAAGCCTAGCAAACCCGTACATTTTTGAAAACTAGACACCAAGGGGAATCCTCACATTTCTGTGTTGGTAAGTTCTGGGAACTGCATGGATCCACAAAACTCCACCCACCCGCATGGGAAACATCACTTACAACGCAACTTTTATCACGCAATGCTTTTACATCGCAACTTTTACAAAGCATTGCGCTGGGGGGCGCTCTAGGATAGGGAATAGGTTTAATGTACTATCCAACACCTTCCCTACTATCCACGGGGACTGGAGTTGGAATAGCAAATTAAACTATTCACTATCCAGTGCCCCAAAGCACTATGCGTTGTAATGGTATGCGTTGTAAAACTTGCGATGTAAAAGCATGCGCGGTAAAAGCATGCATTGTAATGTCGTACATCCCCCCGCAGTCCCCAAAGTCTCCCAAGAAAAAAAGTACCTCACTTGTGTGGGTAGGCCTTGTGCCCGTGACAGGAAATGGCCCAAAACGCAACATGGACACACCACATTTTCACAGAGAAAACGGACCATTTTTTTGCAAAGTGCCTAGCTGTAGATTTTGAACCCTAGCTCTGCCAACACACAGGGAAACCTAGCAAACGTATACAATATTTAAAACTCGACACCCAGGGGAATCCAGGATGGGGTGACTTGTCTGACTCTCACCAGGTTCTGTAACCCAGAATCCCTTGCAAACTTCAAAATTGAAAAAAATAAAACATATTTTCCTAACATTTCTGTGGTGGAAAGTTCTGGAATATGCATGGACCCATAAAATTCCACCCACCCCGCATTTCCCAAAGTCGCCTGAGAAAAATGGTACCTCACTTGTTTGGGTAGGCCTAGTGCCCGTGACAGCAAACGGCCCAAAACGCTACGTTGACTGACATCATTTTCACAGTGAAAACTGACCCTTTTTTTGCAAAGTGCCGAGCTGTTGATTTTGAACCCTAGCTCTGCCGGCATCTAGGGAATCCTACCAAACTGAAACATATCTGAAAACTAGAAACCCAGGGGAATCTAGAAGGGGGTGACTTGTCTGGCTCTCACCAGGTTCTGTTACCCAGAATCCCTTGCAAACCTCAAACTAATTTAAAAAAACAAAATGTCCTCATTTTTCTGTGATGGAAAGTTCTGAGAACTGAATGGATCCACGAAATTCCACCCACACCGCTTTCCCTGAAGTCTTTTGAGAAAAATGGTACCTCACTTGTGTGGGTAGGCCTAGTGCCCACGACAGGAAACGGCCCAAGCGCTACCTGGACACACCACATTATCAAAGTGAAAACTGACCCTAGCTGTAGATTCTAAACCCTAGCTCTGCCGGCACCTAGGAAAAACCTAGCGAACCCTAGTTTTTGGAAAAGTAAACACCCAGTAGAATCCAGGAAGGGGTGACTTGTCGGGCTCTCATCAGGTTCTTAGCTGAACAAAATCACATTTTTCGCAAATTTCCGTGTGGGAAAGTTCTGGAATCTGCCTGCATCTACAAATTTCCTACCACCCAGCATTCCCACAGGTCTACCAAGAAAAATGGTACCTAACTCACGTGGGTGGGTCAAGTACCCGCATCAGGCAAGGGACCAAAACATATTGAGAAGAGATCAAAATTACCTATCACAAAACAACCTAGGTTTTGCAAGGGAGGTCATCTTGGCTTTTGGCCCTGGGCTCGGTGGCCATCTTGGAAAACTACCAAACCAACACATGTCTGATCACTAGACACCCAGGGAAGTCCAGCAAGGTATGGCTTGCATGGATCCCCCCAACATTGTCCTACCCAAAATCCCCTGCACACCTCAAATGTAGCTGAAAAAAAACAAATTTTCCACATATCTTTGTGTGGAATCACCATGCCGGCACAAAGATCCTACCCCACAGTGTTCCCCCCAGTCTCCCGAGTAAAATGGTACCCAAATCGCAACGCGGAGAATGCATAAATGGCCAAAAATGCATTTTAAGTGCAATAATAATTGCACTTAAAATTCTCGGTGTTATACTTTTAATCCCTAGGTTTTTTGCTCATCTCAGTCACACGCCCTTGCATCACTCACACAAGTGAGTTATCATTTTACTTAGGACAATGAGGGGAACGATATTTGTGCCAGCTTCATGATACCACACAAAAATATGTGCAAAATGTGTTTTTTTCAGCGAAATATGACTTATTTGTCGAGCAACTGACAGAGCTGCTACGGGCTCTTTGTTGATGGATATCGGGCTTGAAAGAGCCTATGTACTTCCTCATTGTTCCCACTCTGATTGAGTGGTGAACCACAGACAATTGCGAGTTTCTGAAAACTTTAATGGAGGTTTTTTTAAGAGACGTATCCAGCTTATCCAGGTCTTGAGGATCCAAAGACTGGACTCCTGGATCGTTCGTTCTTATAGAAGAAAGGAGGAGTTGACTCAGACTTCCCCCTATTGAAAAGGATAACAGGCCTTGAAATGGTTATCCATACGACCAACCACATGTTGGCTGTCTGCCTCATCTATTGACCTGCTTTTCAAACAATCAATGAATCAAATAATTTGTAGAGCACAGTACATACCCGCAAGGGTTCCAAAGCACTGAGGGAGGGGTGATGAGAGGGGTGCTGTTGCTACTGGTTGAACAGCCAGGTCTTGAGTTGTCGCCTGAAGGTTAGAAGGTCTTCGGTTTGTCGTAGGATGAGGGAGATGGTGTTCCAGGTCTTGGCGGTGCAGTGGGAGAAGGATCTGCCTCCGGCTGTGGTTTTACGGATGCGTGGGACAGTAGCCAGGGAGAGGTCTGCGAAGCGGAGTTTCCTGTTGGGTACATAGAAGGAGAGTCGACTGTTGAGGTAGTGGTTGTGGAGTGCCTTGTGTATGTGGATCAGGAGCTTGAAGAAGATTCTTTTGTCAACAAGGAGCCTCAGGTGGGGGGTGATGTACTTACGGCTCGGGACTTCGAGGATCAGAGGCATTCTGGATTCTTTGCAATCTGTTGATGAGCTTGGTCCGGGTGCCGGCATACAGGGCGTATCTGTAGTCAAGTCTGCTGCTGATTAGGGCCTGTGTGACTGTTTTCCTTGTGTCTGTAGGGATCCATCTCTGGATCTTGCGGAGCATACGGAGGGTGTTGAAGAAGGTGGAGGAGACAGCGTTGACTTGTTTGGTCATGGTGAGTTTCGAGTCGAGGATGACTTTCAGGTTGCGTGCGTGGTTGGTGGGTGCAGGGGGTGTCCCTAGTGATGCGGGCCACCAGGAGTCGTCCCATGCTGAAGGGTTGGGCCCGAGGATGAGGATCTCCATCTTGTCTGTGTTCAGTTTAAGGAGGCTACCCTCCATCCATTCGGCGACGGCCTTCATTCCCTGATGGAGGTTGGATTTGGCGGTGAGGGGGTCCTTGGTGAGGGAGAGGATCAGTTGCGTGTCGTCAGCGTAGGAGATTAGGTTGAGCTCGTGGTGTCTGGCAATGTGTTTGAGGGGCACCATGTAGACGTTGAACAGTGTCGGGATGAGGGAGGATCCCTGCGGGACGCTGCAGATGATCTCGAATCAGAAAGGGGGAGGCGGACTCTCTGGGTTCGGCCGGAGAGGAAGGAGAAGGTCCAGTCCAGGGCCTGGTCTCGGATCCCTGCGTCGTGGAGTCATGTGCGTTGGGTGTGGTGGTAGACAGTGTTGAAGGCGGCGGAGAGGTCCAGAAGGATGAGGGCCGCCGTCTTGCCGTTGTCCAGTAGGATCCTGATGTCATCTGTGGCGGCGATGAGGGCGGTCTCGGTGCTGTGGTTGTTGCAGAATCCTGACTGAGAGGGGTCTAGGAGGCTGTTGTCTTCAAAGTAGCGGGTGAGCTGGATGTTGACTATCATCTCGATGATCTTAGCCGGGAACGTAAGCAGGAGATGAGTTTGCTCGGGTCCGCCTTGGGTTTCTTCAGTAGGGCGTTGATCTTGGCGTGTTTCCAGGTCTCAGGGAAGGTAGCGGTCTCGAAGGAGAGGTTGATGATGTTGCGCAGGTGGGGTGCGATGGAGCTGCCAGCTTTGTTAAACATGTGGTGTGGAAGAGGGTCAGATGGCGAGACGGAGTGGATTGTGCCAATGGTCTTGATTGTGTCCTTGGTGCTCACGTTTTCCCAGGTTGTCAGGGGGTCGCAGTCAGTGGGGTGTGGTGGTCTGGCATGTTGGAGCCTGTTAGGGTCATCCAGGGGTTGAAGCTGTCATGGATATCTGCTATCTTGCAGTGGAAGAAAGTTACGAGGGAGTCGCACAGGGCTTGCGACAGACGGATGTCGATGGTGTTGGAGCTGGGGTTGGAGAGTTCCTTGTCAACAAACTTTGATTGTCAGACCTTTTATTTATGGACTTGTGTACCATCAACTTTTGGATCTGCTAAATTGGCAGACCTTAATTACGATACCTGTACACCTGTGTGTACATTGCTCCTTCTACTGACTGAGAGTGGCTCTGTCAGATGTCACATTGTTCTTTTACTGACTGAGAGTGGCTCTGTCAGATGTCACATTGTTCTTTTACTGACTGAGAGTGGCTCTGTCAGATGTCACATTGTTCTTTTACTGACTGAGAGTGGCTCTGTCAGATGTCACATTGTTCTTTTACTGACTGAGAGTGGCTCTGTCAGATGTCACACTGTTCTTTTACTGACTGAGAGTAGCTCCGTAAAAATATCACATTGCTCTGTGATTTCTCCTGGCTCAAGAATACTCTGCCAGAAGTCAGATTGCCCTTTTATTTGTGTGAGTAATTTTGCCAGATATCACATTGCCATGCCCTTTCCCTGCAGAGATATGTTCTGTCACTTTTCACATTGCTCTGCCTATTCTCATGCCCAATAGTGGCAGCCACTTGTTCCAATTCTCCCCATGGCCAGAAAGGAATGTGTTTGGTGTAATATGGCTATGTCATCTCACCTGGCAGTTATTGGCTCTATCGGTTCCATCCCTTGACCCATCTATTGGAGGAGGGTTGCACTGTCACTTACCGGATGCTCTGTCCCTTCTATTGGATAAGAGCGGATAACATACTTACCTGGCTCATGCCTCAGGGGAAGAAATGCTCTGCCCCTTTTGAAGGTTGGTGTTTAGGGAGTTCCTGAGGTAGACCAGCCTCTGCAGAGGTCCCTGAATCCTCAGTGGTGAACCCTCAGTGGTGAATCCTCAGTGGTGAATCCTCAGTGGTGAATCCTCAGTGGTAAATCCTCAGTGGTGAATCCTCAGTGGTGAATCCTCAGCAGCCTCCTTGTTCAGGATCTCATCCTGGGACGGGAGCTTCACGCTGTGTGTTGAGACTGTATCTGAGCTTGGTATGCCACACATCATACAGAGAATAAATATTCAGAAATCCCAGCTGTAATGTTCCAATGAAGAACAGTTATTAAATGCGTGGGAGGAGGAGATTATTGACAAAAAACCACAATCTGTGTGGAAGGAAACACAGAAGGAAGCACCCTTGTGAACTTCCAAGAAGAGGAAGTTGCCTCACTGTGTATTTTGTAATTTTCTCATGAAAGAGGGAGCTTTTGACTTTCTCATAATTTCAACCACTTAAGTTTGAACTGATCAAGTCTGGCTCAGGGGCAGGACAGAGAGGATGATTAAGTCTCCGCCTACAGCAGCTCGTCCATGAGCTCTGGCAGGAATGTGGCTGAAAATAAAAGCTTTGGCCTCAGGCTGGTGACTCACCCGGCTGCATGTGTTGCGTAAACTGAGTCTCTGGCTCAGCTCCACAAGGTTTGTTTTCACACCCCGGGTGACACGTGTGAACTCAGTCCAATGCACCAGTGATGAATGTGAAAGATATTGTAGCCCCGCAGAACCCCACCAAATACGTAAATGAGGTAGTGTCAATGCTTTTTGAGTACTACCAAGGAGCAATGGTAATCCAAGCAATGGTTTATTAATGATTTACACACTCAAGATCACAGAAGGGGAATATGTATTTCAACATAATTATTTTAAAATAGATATTTTAAAGTGGCAGCATCTAGTGCACATAATATTGGTAACATCACAGGATATAATAAAAAGCAGATATCCTTTTAAATATCACAATTGCTGTGCTATCTCTAAGCGCTATGCTAGTTCTAGCACATGAATACATAATGAGCCTGAGTTTCACAGGAAGTGCGCATACCTGGGCAACAGGGTTTGGTTTTGCTTGCAATATCTTCTCAGATATTTTGAGCACAAGGCCATGAGCTACGAGATTCTGTCTATGAGAGAACACAATCTTGGGACCCGTTTGTGAAGGCGTGATGGAACGCTTCACAGAGCCTTGGGGTGTCTTGCTGGAGGCTTCTTCGGTCAAGATGGAATATGGTGCTGTGCTCCTCTGGATCTGCGTTTGCGACCTGGGTGAGGTTCCTCTCCTGGCTAAGTAGTCAAGTGCTTATCCTTATTTATATATGGGGGCATGTGAAGACATCTAACATTGGCTTCGATTGGAATTCATAGAGCATATTATCAAGCCCATTATCGCCGCTTTATCGGCAGTTTCCTGCCGATAAAAGCGGCGATAATGTAACGCCCTTACTTGATAATATGCCCCATTGTATCTTATTTACTGTGGAATTTGCAAAGTCACCTTAGGAATGATTTGACATAATCACTCAATCAAAGGACTTTATTTTTGATCACTTGAGTTAATAAAGGTACAACATAAAAAAAAGACTCTTACAAAAAAAGTAAAAACAAATATAAACAACACACTACATACATAATATGTAGAACAACCAAATCTTAGACTTTGCCATCTATTAATACACATTAAATTAACAGCACATGCGGGGAAGACGCAATAGATACCCTACATGCTGCCCTGCATGAGGCCGAACAGAGTGCATTCCTCTGCGATGACCTCTGTAATCCCCAACCCAGGCAGAGACCAACTTTCTTGCCTTAACAACTGCCCCATCTTCCTCATAAATGACGACGTTAAGGTTTTGGAATGCATAGAGGTGGCCAGGCTGGGCAAGTTCATCCCATCCCTTATTTATCACACGCAGGTTGGCTTTGTCCTGGGCTGCATTCCTATAAATCATCTCAGTACTCTGTCTCACACTCTGTGGGCTGCAAAAGACCCACCTGAAGACGTGGAGATTCTCTCCCTGGATGCAAAAAAGGCATTTGATCGCATTGACTGGGGCTACCTCTTCGCTACTATGAAACACTTTACCTGGGTGATCAGTTTATTGCCAAGGTTCGCCTGCTCTATGATAATCCTGTAGCCCAGGTCAATTGCACAGGATTTATATCAGACGCCTTTCAGATTCAAAGAGGTACCCGTCAAGGCTCCCCTCTTTCCCCTTCTTATTCCTATTGGCCATTGAACGCCTCGCCACCCTCATTCATCATTCACCGAGTATACAGGGCATACCCATTGCAGGAGGCATGTACTAACAATGGGGCAGATTTACAAGGAAGTGATGCATCTGCATAGATGCGCCAGTTTCCTGGCGTCACCTCCAAATGTCCTTGCACCACCATGAATGCACTGTATTTACAATACAATGCATCATGGCGCAAGGAATTATAGATGCGTCAGAAATTCTGACATATCTGTTGGAGGAAAAGTGACGTATTGTTGGAGTCTGTCACAAAAGTGATGCAACTCCAGGAATACACCAGAAAACATAGGTAGGTCACATGTAAAATGCCCTGCGTCAATCCTTACGCCTGGTCTGAGCAGGCATAGGGATTTTGACACAGTGGAGGCGGTGACGCCGTAAATTCTTGTAAATTTCACTGCAACAATTCTATGTGGCTTTTTGCATGGCAACGCCTACCCTGCATACATTATACCTGGCACAGGTATAACGTGACACAGGGCTTTACAAAATGACGCATCTCCTTAGATGCATCACATTGTAAATAGGCCGCAACTTTTACGCCGCCGCTGCATCACAAAAGTGACGCAACGGCAGTGCAAAAGTGACGCAAGGGGCTTATAAATCTGCCTACACATTGCAGAGTCAGAAGGTCTCTAAGATTCACCCAATATAATTCTAACGCAGAGCCCGTGCCAAATAATAAGGAGTCTACGCTCAATCTTATGGGCAATTTTCTTTTGTGCCAGATCTATATAAAGATGAATCAAAGGGGTACTCGCTGTGAGCCTTAATAAAGGTCTCAAGAACGTGTGCTCCACTGTAGGCAGGATCCGGGTTTTTGTACAGCCCCATAACTTCACACCATTCAAGACATAACCTAGAGCGCTAAATTGTAAATTTCTAGCGCAGGTGCCTCCCTCCTGGATACAGTTATTCTTGATGAGTAGTGATTTGAACCAGGGACAACTGTGCCCTTTCCACTTGCAGAGCCCAGCATGGAATTTTAGTAAGTTTTATTCCTAAGTGATCAAATTCAGCCACCTCATCTAAGGGATATCACCCAGCAGAATTAATTTCTTACTTAGGCTTGCCTTCTGTGAAGAAAAAAACAGACATTAGGGCCAGATGTAGGAACCCTAATACCGGTCGGTAATGGCCGAAATTACCGAATTTCGGCCGTAACCGACCAGTATTAGGCATTTGGGATGTAGGTGGCTACATTTCTGATTCGGTCATTTACGGAATCGGTATTTAAGAATTCGGTAAATTACCGAATTCTTAAATACCATTCATTCCTCTGGGCCTCCAGGCCCATAGGAATGAATGGCAATTACCGAATCGGTAAATACCGATTCGGTAAATACCGAATCTTACAGATTCAGTAATTTTTACCGAGAATGTATCTACATCCCATTTACCTATTCTTAAATACCGAATCGGTAAAATTCGGTATTTAAGAATAGGTAAATTGGGATTACCTACATCTGGCCCTTGGTCTTGAAGCTATTAAGTTACAGACCCCTCTCAACACAGAATAGCTGAAAACCATTCTAAAGCTCTTAAAGTCCATGTGGCAAGTTGGAGATTATCAAGGTGTAATCTGCAAAAAGGAGGGCATAATTACATACATCAGTGGATGTACTAATAAGGTTAAAACACTTCAACATAGACTATATTATCTGGGTTATGACTGTCATATGACCTTGGAAAAGGTACCTCTCCCAGACTGATGTCACACCGAGGCCTCTGTTGATGTCTATATCTGAATGACTTGAAGTCTGGGAAAGATGGGCACAGACACATTTAGCGCAAAGACAGACATGTTGATGATCCTGCATAATTTGAGGAAACCTGGCAGCATTCGTTGTCAAAGGTGGCAGTATACATTGTCAAATGTGGCAGCATTCATTGTCAAAGGTGGCAGCCTCCATGATCTACGATGCCAGCCTCCATGATCTAAGATGGCGGCCTCCATGGTCTAAGATGGTAGCCTCCATGATCTAAAATGGCAGCCTCCATGATCTAAGATGGAGGCCTCCATGATCTACGATGCCAGCCTCCATGATCTAAGATGGCGGCCTCCATGGTCTAAGATGGTAGCCTCCATGATCTAAAATGGCAGCCTCCATGATCTAAGATGGAGGCCTCCATGATCTAAGATGCCAGCCTCCATGATCTAAGATGGCGGCCTCCATGGTCTAAGATGGTAGCCTCCATGATCTAAAATGGTAGCCTCCATGGTCTAAGATGGCAGCCTCCTTTATGTAGGATGGATTTGCGACAAAGGTAAACAGGCTGGAGAACCTAATTAAAATAGAGACCATAGCTAAAATGGAACCTGCCCTGTATGTGTTTAAGGACCTAAAACTAAAATAAGACATATGACATTCCTGGAATCATTTTTGAGCTAAATAGTCACTAAATCATCACTGTATGTGTTTTTGATTGATCTTGCTTATATATTCATTATATGTTTACGGAATAATGGCACATGCCAGAAACACACATTTGATGTGACAGCAATTCATCACTTGTTACATGTTTAATAACACACCCTCAAATGAATGAAAAAGGGGTCTGGGCAAGAACATATTATCCTTAAAACTGGTGGGGGATGAACCGCGTTGGGTACTGCAAATGAAAACAACCGAGGTTAAACGTTGGCTTGGGAGTTAGTGGGTGGTCGCTATCCTCAGAATGAATGTGATTTATGGGTGTGTGTAGAGGGGGTGTGTGCCTCTTCTTGGAGGTGAAACATTCTGCAGATGCAATACTATGGCATGTGGTCCTGACAGTGCACCTGAGTTGGGATATTTTTGCAATACCGAGGCAAGAGCCTCATAAATCCAAGCACACAGATTTTCAGAAGATCCCTGTGGTAGTGCTGATGATGTACGACTCCAAATATGATCCCTAGATTTGCACAATAAAGGAAAAAAATAAAATAATATAGAATCTCTGTAGGTAGGCAACTACTTAATTGTAAACATGAATCTGTTTCTGATAGCACACAGAAGCATAGACATTGGTTAATAGGTGGTAAATGCAAGGGACAAAAGTCAAATTTACTCACTAATGGAGCAGGTCCAGGGTGCCCAACATGGCGGACTGGTCTAAAAAGAGCTCTGTCCGACCACTCTACGGAACCCTTACACCCACCGGGCATCTGAAGCTTTGCCCCTGTGCAGTCGATATCTACAGCCATTGTGTCTCAAGCTAAAGCTCTCTGACAGGTCCTGACAGGCTGCTCATGTTTCCTGTGAACGGTGGAGGAGGTAGGTCTGTGAGGAGGGGAGCGGACAGATATGGCAACAGAGAACTGAGGAGAGCACCTGAGCTGAAGTGGACAGAATTACAGTCTTTGGGGAAAGAGACACTGAGATTACTGCTCCACCTTGATGGTGAACTGAGGAGTGTGGCAAAGCAACAAGGAGTGAGTGTGAAGTGGACACCGATAGACAATCAGCGATGGCTTTAAACAGAGTAAGTCAGCGGGATGGAGAAGGTGCAGGTAACCAGGAAGCAGACCCTGTCTGAAGCATTGACTGCACTGCCTAAAAGGAGACAGGAGAGCTGTGGACTGGCAGAGGATAATCCCACGTTCTTTCTATAATAGCAGGGCAGGTTTCAGAAGGAACTATTGGCCAAGATGAGCATGGAGGGCAAACACAGGATGGACTCCTGGCATAAAATGTGAAACAATGCCCTTGGGAAGCGATGTGACATACACCTTTCTGGACCAAGGTGAACTGTACCTGTGGTGAGAAAAGCAGGTCAGTGGACAAGAGGGTGTTGGTCCCACAGATATTGACCCAGCCGAAGGCACAGTGGGTATCGGTCAGAGGCTTGCAGCTTTGTTGGTAGTGCAGGCTTCCTACTGGGGTCTATGACAGAGAACGGGCAGTGTGTAAGGACAGGAGAAAATATTTCCCATCCCCTCTTTACCTCTGGTGGAGTTGTTTTGGTGAAAGGAGAGCTTTGCAAATAGATTTCAAGTTTCCTGCAATAAATGTGAAGTTTACTGTTCACAAGAGGGCTAAATACCCCCTCCCTGTATTCAGGAGAGCCTTAAGGGTCAACAAGGACAGTGACAGGATCCACTGTGGCTTGAGAGACTGAAGAAGTAACAGAGAGTACCTCCCAAAGAACACAAATGAGACTTGGGGTGGGACGTTAACGGTGTCTGCAGCTGAAGAATGACAAGGCTCCGTGGATATTCATTTGCCAGGAGAGTACCTGAGGTATGGCTGCACGAAGGGGCATATTATTAAGGCGGGCGATATGAAATTATCGCCGCTTTAGCGACCGTTTTCTGCCGCAAAGTGGTGATAATTTCATCGCCCTATTAGCAAGCTGTCGCTAACAGCAGTTAGCGACAGCTTGTAGGTGATAGTGAGTGGTTTGGGCCCGCTTTGCATGTCAGCGATATTTATCCCTAATGACTTGCAAGTGGGCGTACCCAACCAGTTCGCGACTGAAAGCAGTCGCTAACGTCCCTATCCCCTATTAGCAAGGCAGGCGTAGTGATAAAAAAATTCACGCTAAGCGCGAATATCGCTGAAAACGAACGCCTGCTCAGACCAGTTCTTAGCCATTATATCCAATGGAAGGTGGATATTCTGACTAAGTCTCCATTGGCGATAATGCGTGAATATCGCTGGATTACCAGCGATATTCACGCATTTCGCCGCTAACGCCGGAAATGTTATCGCATTTGAGATAAACGTTGCTAAAAGCACGTTATCTCATCGATAAAATCCGGCAATGCATGGCGATAGAAAAAATGTCGCTAAGCTTAGTTAGCGATAAAATTAGCTAGTTTTTGATAATTTGCCCCCAAGTTCTTTGATGGGCAGCTGGAAAAATCTGATCTGGAAAACATTATAGAAAGCCAAGAAAGACATCTCTGCAAAGGATAAATGGGGCACATATTCTGTCAGACCAAAAGAGACAAGAGGGCATATTAACAAGAGGCAGCGATAATTATTGCTGACCACGCTTAGCGCAGTTTTTTTATCACAGCCTATCACTGGAATTTATCGCCAACCTAGCGCTGTATTAACAACGCTCAGCACATTGGCAATAAGAATTCCAGGGATGGCGGGAATAAGGGCGAACATCGCTGGAAATCCAGCGATGTTAACCTATAAACGGCAAAAACCTTGCTGATAGGACCCTGTCAGCGCTGGGACGCTCTTGGGCAGCCATGCGCTTTATAAATCAAATTTCATTTCATTTCATTCATAACCCAAGTTTGGATTTTAGCAGACGTTAAAATCCAGCGTGAATAGGCATTTAGCGCAATATTGTGTATCGCTATGGTGGCCGGGGCATTGTTGTAAATATCGTGAAGACTGGCTAGCGATATTCTCCCATGATGTTGTGTCAGGCACGCCTCCTTTGCATATCATGCCTCCATTGCTAAAGCGGCGAGAATTTTATCACGCCCCTTGATAATATGCCCCATATTCACTAAAAGTGATGATGACCTACCCTTGACTTTCCCGGAGAACCTCAAGCCGAACAAGTGCTAGTGTCTATGATTTCAAACCCTCAACATCCACAGAAGAGATATTACAAGCTGCTTAGTCCTCACATAACACTCCTAGGACCAAGATGAAGGAAGGTGGCCTAGATATTAGTTTCCTGTGCCAAGCCCTCAGGAATGCTGTAGATAGAGTGGTTGAGGCAGATGGATGTATCTCAAGCCTAAAGGGCCAAAATCCCTACAAGCGGAGGTACCACAGCTGATGAACACAACAAAGAACTTGGAAGAATTGGGGAAGGGTGCACAATGATGTTAAATAACCTGTGCTTTGTGGGACTCCAGGAAGGGGTTGAAGTCATAAAGTCAGAGAGTTGACTCAGTGAGCTGTGTTGTTCGAGGACTACCTGCCGGACTTCTGTTTGGCCCTAAATCACCCTGGTGGGACTTCCAGTCCTAGAGTCTATAATGTCCAACATCTTTTGAAGCTGCTCTCAGGGGGAGGCGTCACCATCACTCATGCAGGTCTGCCTCTCCCCTTGCTGCATGGGCCGCTCTGTTGGTTGGGCCTGTCTGGCAAATTTCTGTTTGGTTCATATTCAGTCCCAGGGTGCAACATGCCCAAAATCTTTCGTAGCTGCTCTCAGGGCTAGGAGAGACCTTAGTGCATATAGCGTTAACTCTCCCATCACTGTGCGGGATATGCACAGCTGTGCCTGGGCAAAGCCCGGGCCAAGTCAGGGCCCGTCCTGCACCCGTCAACATCAGCAAGAGGCTGGCAGGGTCACCAGCCTTGGTTCTAACTTTGGGAAGGAGAGGAGCTTGTCATGGGGGAGGACTTACCTGATGGCCTGATGAATATATGACGTTATTCCGCAAACTTTAATCCCGCATACCATGATTCCGCATTTATTACAACGCATGAGACATTACTCCGCAGTACCATCACTCCTCAATCTTTTACCCTGCATATAACTTTACTACGCATGTCTTTACAACGCAAAGGCGTGAAGTTATAAACTTAGTAAACTTAGTAAAAGTATATATATATATATTGTTTTATATATATATATATATATATACATATATATAATAATGCATATGTATATATATATATATATTTTACATTAATAATTTTTTACACATTTTTTTTAAATAGATATATATATATACATGTATATATATATATATATATATATATATATATATATTACCTACTGGCTGTCGCCAGTAGGTATATATAGTTAGGATTATTTGTCTATGGAACTTTTGAAAATTCTATGTCTAATAACTTTGGCGTTTGTGGACAGAATCGGCTGAAATTTTCAGGAAAATGGCACATTTTGTTTCTGAGCAGCCCCCGAAAATTTGGGGGGGTTTCGTCAAGGGGGGGCCGAGAAAAAAGGGGGGTCCCAAAACGCGTTTTTCCCATGTTAATTTCCATAGGGCCTTTGGCCTCACTTTTAGCTCGAACGGCTGAATGGATTTGCACGAAACTTGGCAAAATTGTAGGGACTGTTAGCCCGATGTGCCTTTGCTAGGTCTCAATATATGTGCTCCAGTGGATTTTGAGAAATTAACGTTCAAAACAAGATATATATCTGTAACAGCGCTCCGGGCTGCGCTCCGGTCCGCTTACTTTTCGCGAAACGGAACTTTGCGCGCAGAAAGCTGATTGGCTCTCCGGTGTTTGTCAACATTCTAAACAGTCCGGAGCGGCCGCCATCTTATCTCTCGGTAGGATCGAGAGAGAAGAAGAGGTGAAAAACGAAGGGGGAATTTAATGAAAGGGGGCAAGGTATACCTCTCTTGACCCCCTAGGAATGATGTTGGGGTTATTAAAGGCTCCCGTGGGGAAAATAAAAAAATATATATTTTTCACGGTAGAAGCGCTTCCCGGGCCGCGAACTGGGCCTCAAACTGGTAGCGAAACGGGAATTCGCCATTTTGTGTTTCGTTTTAATTAAATTACTAGGTATAAGGGGGTGCGGGAGACGTATCCTGACCCCTTATGTTTTCTGAGGGTGGCTGAGGAGGCTCATATATGTTGATACATGTCTTCCAGCGGCTGTGCGTGAGCTTTTTTTTTTTTTTTGCTGCGTGACGTCTGTTAACGTTCGATTCGATGGAAATCAGGAAGTGTTGACCACCATTTTGTCACTGCGAGTAAATATTTTGTTATAAATGAATCCTTATTGATAAACATTGTCTGCGCCATCTTGCCTTTTTGTCCAATGCCACAATTTTGTTGTGCACGGCAGCCATTTTAGATGCCTTGACCAGATCCACTCTCTGCACGCCGTCGATTCTCAGCACGGTTCCCCACCCTCGCAAGCATCTCCCCCACGCACTGGTCACCCCCGCTCTCTCTCTCATGCATGGGCCATATACTTCCCCCCATCTGCGCTGCTCTTCCCTGAGAATCACACCCTGTGCCCGCCCGACACCTCCCTTTCACCCTATTCACTACCGCACCTTCTGACACTCCTCTTCCTCTGTGTCCGATTGTCCAGGCCGGACCCAGGCTATCACCTAGCCCTGCGGATGTAGTTTATGGCCCCAGCTGTAGAGAATCCAGACATACCAATCCTCCCGATTCAGGCGTGAGACTACTGATTTCAGTGCTAGTCTTCCGCCTCCCGATTCCTGCAAGGAAAAACCCGGGGGCATATTACCAACAACTAGCGATAATTTTTGTCTCTAACTTGTTTAGAGACAAAAATTATCGCCGCACATCGGCGAATTTTATCGCAGATAAACCTTGCTATTAGCAAGGTTTATCGCAAATGCGATAAAAAACGGCCGCAATGCATGAATATCGCTGAAAAGTCAGCGATATTCATGCATTATCCAGCAAATGCTCTTAGCCATGTTATCCACCTTCCATTGGATAACATGGCTAAAAACTGCTCAGGGCAGGTGTTAGCTTTTGGAGATATTCGCGCTTAGCGCGAATATCTCCAAAAGTTGGTAATAGGAGATAGCGATGGTTAGGGACTGTTTCCAGTCGCTAACATCTTGGCACGCCCACTTTGCATGTCATTAGTGATAAATATCACTGACATGCAAAGCGGGCCCAAGATGGTCGCTATCTCCTTTTAGCTGTCACTAACTGGTGTTAGCGACAGCTTGGTAATAGGGAGATAATTTTATCTCCTTTTTTTTGGCTTTTAAAGCCAAAAAAGCGGAAATAAACCCCCTTGATAATATGCCCCACGATTCCTCTGGGGTTTCAGCTGACAGGGCTTGGTATTGTGTTACGTGCTAATTCTTCCAGGAAACGTCAGAGGGTCGATGTAGGGGTTCTAGAAGGGGTGATAAACCATTTAAGCCTCATGAACAAGCGCATGGTCTTTTAAAGATTTGTGAAGTACTCGGGGCGGCGGTGTGTGTGTGCCCTCTTTCAGGAGCGGGCGGGGGGGCACTGCCAGCAACTTGCCAGGCCAGGCAGTGTTCAACACGTGCATCACCCTTTCTCTGCCTGCTATTGCGCTCCATGCTTCGGAAAGGTAAGAAAAAGAACGTGCATTTGAGTTTGAAATGTCCGATCCTGTAGCAGTACACTTGCAAAGCCCACACATGACAATAACCCGATTCAAGGCCCCATTCACCCGATTTTTAAAAAAAATATAGTACTCCAAGAAAGTTGGATTATAAAACTTTATTAACTTTTAAATATAACGAACGCAACAAAAACTGTAAATATATTTAAACATTTTTTGATTAAAAAAAACTACAATGGTCAAAAGCTGTCTTTTGTGCGAATAGTCCCAAGGCAGCACAACGTGCTGAGTTGTGGAAGGCACCCAGGTGAAGAACCATCCCTTCTTTAAACCCCATGGTGACCAACTATAGTTTCAATGAGTGCTATGTCCCAGGTTTTACATAAAGTAGTGTTTACCTAGAGTGGTGCTGTGTAGGACACTCTGAATGGAAATTAACCAGAACTATAACGATAACAACAACAACAACAATAATATAACTTTTATGGCCAAATTACGCAAACATTTAGCTAATCTGCTAAAGGGGGGAGTCGCCATTTCTTTACAATAATCAATAATGAAAAATCAACATCAATAGGGTTGTCCGTATTCCCGATGCAGCACTATAGTGCAACATACACAGCACCTGGAGTGTCAAGAGTGAACAGGTCCTAGCTGCTTAACCAATGACTGACAAATGCTATATTAAACACTTACTATGTATAATACTTGCGTTCACAATAGTTTTACTTTACAAAACAGAACAAAAGATGTCCCCTGTAAGTAAACCCATATTAGCTGTTTCAGTTATTGAACATCCTAAGGTTTTATGACATGGGGAACAGTGGTGATATCCTGGGCCACCCATACGTAGCCTCTCTAATCTCCATTACAATGTGTTTTTTGCTAAAATTAGCCAGAACTATAACCATAACAACAACAACAACAATAATATAACTTTAACGTCCAAATTACGCAAAGATTTAGCTAATCTGGTAAAGGGGGGGAGTCGCCATTTCTTTGGATAATTTATTCATCCATCCGTAACCTCTCTAATCTCCATTACAATATGTTTCTTGCTGTCGCTAGCTGATGAAAAAACTAAAGTGATAACTTCCTCATCCTTATTTTGTCTTTCTTTGTTCCTTAAGATGTTATCTGTGTCAACCTCTTCCGAGAATGCTGATGCGTTAGGGATTTCCTTGTGTTTCTTAATAGCATTGGTGTCTGCACACTTCTTTGTCAATTCTGTGAACATGATAACTGCTTCATAAACAGACGATATCCTTGTTAAGTCATTAGTGTTAAGTGTGTCTGAAACTACAGTGCCCTTCTGTTTTTCTTTCTTCAGGCTCTACAGAGTTTTGTGTGTTGTTCTTTTGAGCGACAATTATTCCAGAGGTTTCAGGTTCACTTGTTTTGTCCTGCAGTGAGTTAACAGTTTTAGAGACTTCATGTTTATTTGCTATGTCCTGCTGTGCGTCAACTGCTTCAGAGACGTCAGCCTCATTTGTTATGTTTGACTAGATCCTGTACCTGCCCGGCCGCGCCCAAAATGGCGCCGGTGTAAATGGGACTCGTAACTGCTTGTTGTGTACTGGTTGCCCAACCTTGATATCACGAGATACGTATGCAGTTTTGAAGCACATGGCGGAGGCTCGTCTGCTGTAGTGGGGCGCCCCTTTATCGTTTCAGTCGCCATTCCGCCCGCTTTTGCTACACTGTGCCTTTTCCGCCATTCAGCTGTTTACCGCCCGCTCTTACGGCTACAGCGTCTCGCTCACCATGTAGTTGAGTTGCTCCCACTCTTGCGGTGCAGCGATAGGCGGCTGCCACAGGACTCTTAAAATGGCGGCCGGCTCTTCGGATTTGGGCCTGGTCCAGTAAAATGGCCCTGGGACACCTTGGAACTCGGACGCTTGTCTGCCAGGGCTTGGGTCCCATTCTCGAAAGCGTCCCCTCAGCCTTGAAGATTGTACAAAAGTCTTGGGGGCCCTCTACTCCCGCAGGCTTCCGGTGGGGAGCGGCTGCCATGATTGCTTGCGGAATGGCCACGACGGAGCTACGAGATGGTGGTGCTCTCATGGTGACGCCAGCTTCAGTCTGAAATATCCAGAAACAAGGTGGGGCTTTCATCGTTTGGGAAAAAAAATGTTTTAATCCAATGAAAAGTGTTATTTTTAGGTCACATGACCTAGTCTTACATCATTAGGAAAACAAAAGTAAAATGAACCAATGAAAAGTTTTATTAACAAGTCACATGACCTGTTATGCTTACGTTACGCGCTGCGCGGCGCGCTCTGGATCGTTTCCGGGAAGCTGCGCCTTGCGCACCGGAGCACTTCCGGGTGCGCTAACCCGGCACGTCATATGACGCATTACGCAACAACGCAGGTCCAGAATATAGTCAAAATGTCTTCACCAACCAGCGGTCGGAATACAACCGCTTTCAGCAGTCCAAAAAGTTCTGTTAAATCTTAAGAGCGGGAGCAACTCAACTACATGGTGAGCGAGACGCTGTAGTCGCAAGAGCGGGCGGTAAACAGCTGAATGGCGGAAGAGGCACAGAGTACCAAAAGCGGGCGGAATGGCAACTAAAACGGTAAAGGGGCGCCCCACTACAGCGTGTCTTCAGGTCAAATGGATTGTGGGACAAGGTCCAGAATGGAAGAGTCATCAAAAGGCAAAAAATTCCGCCGGACCCCGGGAGCCGGCCGCCTATGTTGGGGGCGATCTCAGGCCACACCAGGGCAACACGACTTGGGGAGGGGGCAGGAGCCAAGCGCCTCCTCCCAGTCCGCGCCATCTCACCGCCCCTCGGGGGCCTCCGTCAAGCGGTTTAGGGAGGCACCGTATCACATTGTTTTCCAATGCAGTCAGGTCCACAAACGGACCCCACTTACTTTGAATAGTGAAGCTGCAGCAGGTGCAAATAAGGTTTAGACAGTGTTACAAGCGCTGCTTAGAACTCTGAAGTATGGCACTCAACATCCAGAACTTATGCCATTTGTGTAAGGCAGTGACATCGAAGCAACTCAGGGACCAAAAGCATGAACGAACACTCACGTATGAAAATCTTATTTGGGGAAGGGGCAGGATCCAAACGCCCCCTCCCAGTTCGCGCCACTACACCGTATGTAGAAAATCTGAAGCCATCGTTCTACAAACTCTCAACGCTTGCTATCAGTGCATGAGTTTCATGCTCGATCGATTGAGCTAGCCGGATCGGGCAACAAAAAGTATAAAATAGTTATGTAAAAAGTTATTTAATAAAATGTTTTACCCTGTTTCTTTGCTGGTGTGTTGTCTATATTTATAATATTTGCATAGGGTTTGTCGTTATTTTGGGCGGGGTGGGTGACGGAGCCGAGCTGTCTTGCAGCCCTCATGGTGTGGAGCTCAGTTCATTTCAATATTTTCGTATTTCTCCTGAAGGGTTGTTCCTAATGATTGTATTTTAGCGAGGTCAAAAAGAGATCCAATTAGTGGTCTACTGATTTTGCACGATTACTTTTATTTTTTTACACGATTTTTCACTATCTGCAAAGACTAAACAGAGTATTGCGACTTTGTGCTTGTTTGTAAATAGAGAATGATCCAAAGAGAACCAATTCTAAAACAGTAAATGCTTGGATAACAATCAATCAAATGGAGAGACAAGCAGGTACGACGGATTACAACGGGGGTAAAGGTCTGCGTTAACTACCCTTCACTATCTGCAAAGAGAGTACTACTAAGAGAAAAGAGGGGAGTGGGGGGGGGGGATCGTTCAAAGCACATGAGCGTGCATAAACACGAAAACGTTTTTACCTATCACGTACTTGACATTTGACAGCTTTTGATATTTGCTATTAAAAAACCATTGAAATTCACAGAAAAAACCATTGGTTATAGAACATATATAGTTAGGAATTTGCATTTACAAAACCTTATTTTACTCGCATAAAACCATTGAAATTCCATATATAGTTAGATGCGCTAACTATATATCGCGCACCCGCAATCCACTGCTGATGATGTCACATATTACATCATTCATGACATGGTTAGTGACATCACTGATGACATCTCAAATGACATCACTGATAAAATCACTGATAACATCTCATTTGACATGACTGATCACATCACTGATGATATCATTCATGTGATAATACCATGAACCTCTTCAGACTCTAATATAACCTTAGATACAATCAGTGTAAACAGACAGTCACAGACTGTCACTCATCCATGGAGTTACTCACACACCTAGTCAGTTATGAAAAAAATCAATCACACCTCCATTTTCTCAACTATACAGTTATACACACCTTACTTATTCAAACATATACTAACACATACTTACTTTACTCTCTTATACAATCCCTGATACATGTTCACAATGATCCATACAGCCACTCACACATTCACTGGCTCTTATGCACAGTTATTTATAGATGTCAACTCTCACATGTACTGTGTTTTACATATGTACTTACTTTGACATGTAGCACTGAGATATCCATTCACTCACTAATACACTCATGCACAGTCAACCGCCCATACAGCTGTTTCCACATGCACTTTTGAACCCATACATATAGTGAATCAACTACTCACACATCTATGTACAGAGTCACACACCTCCCAGCCACCCATACACACACACTCAGTTTCCCATACAAATACTTGGACAACCAATGAATAACCCATACAGTTACTCATATAGCTACTGATCAACATATGCAGCAGTTTGTAGAACAACAGATATAATGATGCACAAATTAAAACAGTTTAGTCACTAACCCATGCACTCAGTGAGACACATTTTAATCACTCACTCATACAGTCAGTCATGCACCTACTAAATCCTTCATCCAGACACTTATACATCCACTCATTCTTCAATATGTAAGACATATTTTAACTTTACAGAAACAAACAGTCACTGGATGTTGTCATCAGTGATGTCATCAGTGATGTCATTTGAGATGTCATCAGTGATGTCATCAGTGATGTCACTAACCATGTCATGAATGATGTAATATGTGACATCATCAGCAGTGGATTGCGGGTGCGCGATATATAGTTAGCGCATCTAACTATATATGGAATTTCAATGGTTTTATGCGAGTAAAATAAGGTTTTGTAAATGCAAATTCCTAACTATATATGTTCTATAACCAATGGTTTTTTCATTGAATATATATATATATATATATATATATATATATATATATATATATATATATATATATATATATATATATATATATATATAATATTTTTTTAATTACTCTTTTCACCCTAAAAACTAATTCCACCCTGCTCCCTTAAAATACCCAAGCACCCCAAAATCCTAACCCACCCTTACTCCTTAAAATACCCCAGCACCCTTAAACACTAACCCATCATGACCCTAGAACTACCCCTGTACCCCAAAACCAAAACCTAGCCCTGAACCCTAAATTACCCCTAACCCCTAAACTACCCCTGAACCCTAAAAATACCCCAGTACCCCAAAACCCAAACTTACCCCAAACCCTAAAATACACCTGTACCCCAAAACTCAAACCTAGCCTTGAACCCTAAAATACCCCTATACCCCAGAACCCAAACCTAGCCCTGTACCCTAAAAATACCCCTGCACCCCAAAATCCAAACCTAGCCCTGAAGCCTAAAAATACCCCTGTACCCCAATACCCAAACCTATCCCTTAACCCTTAAAATCCCCTGTACCCCAAACCCACCCTTAAAATACCCCTGAACCCCTAAAACATATACCCCAACCCCCCAAAGTAAAACCATATACTTACCTTAAACTTAAATTTTAAAAACATATGCTTTTACCATTCATGCATTTACAACGAATTTTGTTGTAAAAGCATGCGTGGTAAAAGCATATAAAATGTAATGGTATGCGTTATAATGGCATTGCGGAGTAATGGTACTTGCGTTGTAATGGTATGCGGAGTGAAAGGTGCGGAGTGAAGATGTTTTACTGGCTTGATTACTTACCTTGGACCTTCATGACTCTGGAAGTGGGATTATCTTGTTTATTTAGTCAGCTCTCTTACCTTGTTACGAAATCGTAGCTGTTAATTTACATCCTGGCCAGGCTACATCCTTAGCGGCTACTTGTATCGCGCCCGGTGGGCTGCTGTTGTGGGGGGTTTGCTTTGTACTACTGGAGTCTAGCTGAGAAGGGTTATCCTCCATTTGTGTGGAACCAGGGGGTCTCAATAGTACTTAAGGGTGCTTTAAAAAAGGGTCTTCAACCTAATTGCCACCCCCGCTGGCTGCCCTCATGTTTACCCTACAGCGGGATTTTTAAATCGGTGGTGGGGGTAGTATCTAAAGAAATAGATCTGGCTGAAAGAAGGCTGTCTTTGTCCAGGGATAGCCTCCACATACCCATTTGTGGTTTGCTTGCCTCTAGCAGTGTTCCTGGGTCGCCTCATCAGGATGATCAGGGAGAAGGACAGGGGGTGGTTGGGCAGGGTCACACTCAGCCCCCCACCACTTCATCCCTGGTTGCTATCCCTAGACACAAGTGAAAGAAGAGTAGTCTCACCACTCAAAATCATTCCAAGGTTAATGAGTCAGCTCTAACTGACCCTTACCCCACCTGTGTAGATGGAGGCCCATCCCCAGTAAGTAGTTTCTAACTGAGCTTAATCTATTTCTGATTAAGAATCGTGACCCCATTCTGGTGAGGCTCTCCCCCTTCATGGCAGGCTGTGGGAGATTCTGACTCATATAAGTTTGAAGAGGGGGCCGCAACAGGCTCAGAGCCTGCCTATGGTACAGCAGAGTCCACCAACCTTATCCATCCTGACACAGACCCCAACATCAGAGGTGAGCCCTGAATTTTCCAGGGTTGAAGAGGTTGACAGAGGCTTCCGTAGTATAGTAGCCCGTCCTTCCTGCGCGGTCTCAAGTAAACTGGACAGTTTACGTACCTTGCCCCCTCTATTGATCCTGGTGCTGTGCTCAATCTACTGCAGACTCCGTATGCTGCCATGCTGGGCAATGTCAATCTCCGCCCCACCCTCTTTGGTGAAACCTTCACTGAGCTGAAAGACGCTGGTGCACTGGATAAACTCACCGAGGCTGGGGCGGTGGAATCTGTCATTGTGGCCCTAGAGTGAGTTAGGTGGACTCAGGCAGGTCACTATGGTCAGTGGATTGTGTGGGGGTTCATTTCAACAGTCCCCAGATTGTGGCAGATCTACTGTCAGCCCTACCCACTGAAGATATGTGACCCACCAGGTTAGTTGCCCTCCCCTTGGGGGAGGGCAACTGAAAGGGTTGGCCTGAAAGGGTTGGTCACCTCCGGTTCCGGTGGGCGGGGCTCCCCCACTGAGCGCCCGACTGCCTTCTAGGCACTCCCCTCTCTGGTGCTACAACTAGATTTGCTCCTCCGAGTGCTCTGGAGTCATGCACTTGACACAGCTCTCATGACTCCCTTTGTTGCCTCCCGCCCTGCTTATGTCTTCAGCAGCCACTCTACAACCTTCGATAGGTTGGAATCACCTGGCATGGAATATTGAAGGACTTTTCTGCTAAGTTTACTAACCGTAGATGACTACAGTTGGTAAATAGCTGTCAAATTATCCGCCTCCAAGCACCTTGTTATTTCCTAGAAGGTTACTCTTCCTGCTTTACATCAGCAGAGACCTTGGTGGCAGGGAGGGCTCTGGAGACTGATCACATCTGTTGCAGTTGAGAGTGAATATATCTGTTCCCTCTGCTGGGAGGCCCAGATGATGCAGAGGTTGATGTCATTCATGAATTCCCTTCTATTAGTTTTAATTAAACTTCCATGCTGCTGGGGGGGGGGGGGGGGGGGGGGGGGGGTTTGGGGGGGAGACATGTTATGGCACTTGTGTCGAACCGGCCTGATTTGGCTCTTAAGACACTGTGGGAGAGGGTAACTGGGAGGGAACTAATCTTGCTTGCAGGGGACTTTATTTGTCATCTCTGCGACTTTGTCCTCTCTAAGGAGGGTCTCAAGCTTGGCGCTTTCCTGGACTCACCTAATCTGGTATTTACTCTGGACAAGTTAGTAAATTTCCCAAAATCCACAATTGTTCCGACGATCAAGGGGAGGAGTTGTATGTCGATCATTGATTTAATTTTTGTTTCAGCTCCTTTATTTTTGCTTACTTTTACTTTTAATATTATTCAAAGCCCCTTTAGTGATCACAATCCCGGGTCCCTATATTTGGATGTTCCTACGGCCCCATGGACACTGTAAAAGGAGGTGTCAATTGGTACCTTTTTGCCAGGGTAAAAGATTTAGGGCCTCATTTATGAGGCCAGGCGTCACTTTTACGCCGCCGGTGCGTCACTTTTTGTGACGCACTAGTGGCGTCAAAAATGCACCTTGTTGCGCCATATTTACAAAGTGACGCATCTAAGTAGATGCGTCACTTTGTAAACCCCTGCGCCACATTATACCTGCGCATACAGATACGTCACAAATACTGACGTATCTGTAACTCCTTGCGCCATGATGCGTCATACTGTAAATATGACGCATCATTGGTGTCGCAAGGAGGGCGCAGTGAAAAGTGACGCATCGTTGTTTTCACGCAGCGATGCATCACTTTTCATAAATGAGGCCCATAGAGCTTATCTCTTTGCTTAGTGTGCGCGGGAGTTTCCCACTTGCCTGGATATAGTTGCTGGAGGAAGAGAGATCCTCCAAGCTTTTGATTTTATTGCTCTCGGCGTTCTTAGTCTATTCACAATAACTACTCCCAGCAGTGTGGCCTCCAAAATCCAAATTGGTTTGCAGGATGTAGGAGGCTTATAAGCAAGCTCTTGATGCCTGCCAGTCCATCCTGTGGGAGGCAGCCTGGGGGGAGCTATCTCAGGGGTGTGACAGAGGGGGCAGTTCACTTATTTAGTAGGAAGGATTGGCAGAAGTAGTGAGAGATTTGACAAGTTCATTATTGAAGATCCAACGTGATACGAAAAAAAGCTTCAAACTAGTAGTCGTGCTGAGATAAAACCGGTGCAATACAAGTGGAATCTATTCAATGTATCAGCCAGGGTTGGTGCAGGGATTCCGCTTAGAAACAGAACTATGCCTGGGGCCACAGAACATCAGTATGTCAGAAGTGAGTCACCATACCACATCAGTACTTCTGAGCCCAAATCAAGACTAGCTCATAGTGCCGCACCTGCCCTCCCAACCTTTACAGAGTAATAGGTAGTTTGGCGCCCCAGAACACAGACTCTAGACCCTTTCAGGCATCCCGGTAGAAGGGAATCACCTTTGGTTAGCTCACGCATATGTATCCACAATGCACAGAAAAGAGACATGAGTCAAGCTTACAATATTTATTGAAACTATTATGCTCTATTTTGCAATAGCTGCTCTGCAATCAAAAGACATATACAAGTCAACAATGTGATTAGCATAATTAACAAACTGTAGTCAATGAAAAGGCCTGCAATATTGGAAGACAGTGGTGCCTAAACCTACCCCCACTATAGAAGCACAGTGATATATTAGAGATCGCTGGGACTTGTGAAGGGGCCCATCTCTGGCGTAGATAGGGAGTTGTTTTACATCTCAGGCAGTATAGTTATTTCTTGTATCAGGGCCTTTGCTTTGTATGAATTTGTCCACTTTGTTTTTAACATAACAAATTTAGATTCATATGATAAGATTTATCCGACCACAGAGCAAATAAAGCACAGTAATCCACCTTGTAGGAAATATTCTTTCAAATCCCAGCAGAAGAACTGAATAATGAAACATGTGCAGCCTATTTCTAAAATAAATGTGCAGCACAAAAACAAGCCTGTTCAAGCAAAGGCAGCAGACTACTATTAAGAAATACACAGCAGGGGTATTCATCGCATCAGAGAGGGTCGTACATAGTATCAGCCATAGAAGGAATGCAGTGTATCAGGGGGTGATGCATAGTACAAAGTATTCTGTTCATCAGAGAGGATCAGGTGCAGACATGTGGAATTCAGTTCTGGGCCCTGTGAGGAAGAAACAAAAGAGAGCATGAAGACACTTCTCAGACTAGGGTTGGGGTTATAAATCTGCCCCCAAGTGCCTGCAAGGGTTAAATACATGGTATTAAATTCTTAACCTTGTGTCCTAATACTTTGAGGGGAAGTGTAGACAATAGAGACACTGTCCCATATTTTAAGACTCTACCTGTCCAAAGTGTTGGTCTGAGTACTTGTGTAGTTAGACTGCTCGTTCTGCAGGTGAAATACCCCCTTCCCAAGAGTTTGAGAGGATTAAATATCCTGGGTGGTCTCAATGATATTAACTTTTTTTTGTGCTACATCAGCTATGTACGCATTTTAATTTTGGGGGGTTTTATTGGGGTTTCATGCTCAATAAAACTGAAGGTGTCTATATTTCCCTCTATTATTAGTTAACGGCCACATATTTCAACATAAGGAATTGTGATTCTTAAATAGCGATTTTTAAGGAATCGTTATTTAGGAATTGCAATTCCTTATGTATGAAGGAATCACAAAATAGATTGTGATTCCTAAACATTACTGTGAGTAGTTGGCCGGGTATATGCTGTCCTTGGGCACCTTGCACCAGTCCAGACACGCCTTATGGAGATTTAAGAGATTTCAGACAACCTTAGAAACTCTCTAAGTGGTAGCTGTGGAAAGGAACCTTCAGGCTTAGTTCAGAGTGTAAAGCAGCTTGTTTTACCAGAATGCAACCTTATAGTATAGATTAAATGAGAAGATAACCACACATAGTATTTACAAAAATATGTATTTATTATGTAACACTATCTACTACGTTACAGTATCTCCCACACGGAGATAGACACAAAGGACACAATACTTAAGCAAATAAATCACAGTAAATAGCACTAATACACAGTGGGCACCAGGGGGACCAACCCATATACTAAGAAAGTGATATAAGAACCACAATTTGAGTCAAAAGAATGTCGAGAGGATGTAGAATTGCTGGGACCCCAAGGAACAACCCAAGGTGAACGAATAGGGACCCCACGGAGTCTGTGTGCAGTGTGTTGCCACTATGTGTGCTACATACACGTCTATATGCAAGTCGCAGTTGGATTTTTAAAGATTAGAGACCCTTCCCAGTGCACCCTGAAGAAACCCTGTGGAAGACGGAAGGTTGGAGAGCCACCCTACTGGTGGATACCATGGTCCTCCCTGCTTAGGCGCTACTGGTGAAACAAGTAGAGGCCGAGCCCCGACGGTCACGTGACCTAGAGCCCGTCCACTACTTAAAACAGACAGGCAACCTGCGCAGCGCACGCGCGAACAATCTGTAAAGGCAGCGTGATCTGTGAGTAGAATTTGCCTTGTTTTCTTTGCTGAAACTACTGTTTTTTTAACTGCACCAACCTTTTTAAAATTGCACAAATCCTTACAGGCAGCACTGTTTAATTGTAATCACCCCGGTCCACCGCGGGCTTCTGGCCTGATTGTTGTGGAGAATGTTGGGCAGTTTCAGTCCACTCTGCTTAGGCGCTACTGGTGAGACAAGTAGAGGCCGAGCCCCGACGGTCACGTGACCTAGAGCCCTTCCACTACTTAAAACAGATGACAGGCAACCCGCGCAGCGGACGCGAGCAGCTGGCGCGCGCAGCTGGCGCGCCGAAGGCATGCCAAAGGCAAGCCCGTCTGCGCCTGTCCGTGCCCGAACGGGACCAGGGGCCATGACCCCTGCTCAATTATCCCCAGGCAGAGCTGTTCTTTCACCAGATCAGATTCTGGCGCTCTGCCCCCCCCCCCCCCATTCTAAAAGGATGTCAAATACTTTCAGCCACGCACACAGGTAACGAAACGTGCTACAATTGTAACTTTTCCTCCCTTAATTTTCAGCCTTAGCCCCCTCCACTATTAACTACAACGCACAAATCCCTCACACTGCTCCCCTCACTGAGAACTTTTCGTTCCTCAGTTGAAACTGTCGCTCACTCCCAAAACACAAACTAGACATGTTTAACCTTCTCTGTGATGAAAAGCCAGATGCTCTATTTCTCACCGAGACTTGGCTGCATGAGAGCGCCGGACCTGATCTAGCTGCCGGTCTTCCATCCAACTATGCCATTACTCAGAAAGATAGAGCACTGAAAACAGGAGGTGGCATCGCCATTATTTTTAATAACAGGCTGCAATGCAGATTTGACCCATTAGATATCCCTAATTGCGAAGCCCCCCTTTTCAAATTAGCACTCAATCCAAACTTTACGCTTTCTGGTTTGCTTGTTTATCGCCCTCCTGGGTATCCGACACCATGGGCCACCACCTTCCCCAGCCACATCACCCCTCTAATCTTGAGCTCCAACATTTTTTCTCTCATTAGGGACCTAAAATTACATCTAGAGGACCTCTCCAACACAACATGCAGTGATTTCATTGACGATTTAGCTGCCCTAAACATCAGCCTACTTAACTCTGGCCCCACACTCAAAGCAGGCCATCTGTTGGACCCAATCTTCTCCAGTCTTTCCGAAATTACTTGCAATCCTGCAATCCCCATTTGCTCGTCGGACCCCTTTCTTTCCAATTTTAGCCTCACTCTGCCTACCTCCGCCACTCCTCCCTTTTCTCCTCGGACGACCTCTAAAAGGAACTGGAAAAAACTTGACCTAACTGCTTTAAATAACGCCTTATGTTCTGATGTCCCCTCGGCCGACCAACAAGCTGACGCTCTTGCTTTAAAGACTCAGAATTGGCTTTCCAATGCCATAGATCTCTGTCTTCCTCTCTCATAAAAAACCTATCAACCATTGTTCCCCAGCACCATGGTTCGATGACTCCCTCAAAGCGGAAAAATCCAAATGCCAAGCTTTAGAACGGAAATGACGAAGAAGCTATGCACCTGACCGGAAACTCAGTTATAGGAAGGCTATAAATAAATACCACAATTTATGCAACATGGCTAAAGCCACCTTTATTTCTAAAACCATCACAGAATCCACCAATCGCTCAAAAACTCTTTTTGGAGTGGTGAAAGAATTGGTAGGCTCTAAAACTGTTGCTAACCCTCTACCACTTGGGGCTAGATGTAGGTAATTTAAATATACCGATTCGAAAATACAGAATTTTACTGATTCGGTATTTTCGAATCGGTAAATGCTATGTAGATAAATAATCGGTAAAAATTACTGAATCGTTAAGATTCAGTAATTACCGAATCGGTAATTACCGACTCGGTAATTGCCATTCATTCCTATGGGCCTGGAGGCCCATAGGAATGAATGTCAATTACCGAATCGGTAATTACTGATTCGGTAAAATAGGGAAAGAGTCAATGGTGGCAGGGTGTCACTTTGACACCCTGATGCAACCCTGAATAGTGTTTGTGTCTACATGTGGCACACATACATACCCTAAGGGCATGTATGTCTGTCACATGGCACAGGTGTAAATGCACAGATTTGCATTTACAGAGGTATTCGTTATTTACCACCAACTAATAGTTGGTGGTAAATAACGAATCCTGTAAGCACAGAAGCACTCTTCAAAGTGCTTCCTACATTTTATTTACCGATTCGGTAAATACCGAATCGGTAAATGATGATTCGGTAAATACCGATTCGGTATTTACCAAATCGGTAAATTTGCCACCTACATAGGAAAAGCCTATTGCCGGTCGGTAACGGCCGATTTCGGCCGTTACCGACCGGTAATGGCCTTCCTACATCTAGCCCTAAATGATCAACAGTGTGACAATCTTGCCCAAACTGCAACTTCAACATTGGTCTCACCCTCTCTAGACTCCACCACTCCCCCACTGCACAAGGTCACCCTTAAGTCCTCTTTTCCTACAACTCATTTAGACTGTTGGCCACTCCTAAACATTGATGAACTCAAAATTATCTTAGACAAAGTCAAATCTGTCTCGCCCAAAGATCCCCTCCCTATCAACATCTTGAAACAATTGGATACCCACCACTTGCAGGTGATTATTAATACTTTAAATGCTTCATTGCTAGAATCCACGGTTCCAGCACACTGGAAACATGCAATGGTTACTCCCCTTCTGAAAAAAACAGCGGCTGATCCTGAAGTTTTGACCAATTACAGACCCATCTCTCTCCTGCCTATTTTCTTCAAAATCTTGGAACAACATGTCCATTCTCTTCTCTCACAGTTCACTGAAACCAACAACACTCTCCACCCTTCTCATTCAGGTTTTCGTGCTGGTTTCTCCACAGAGACAGCACTACTAGGAGTCACTGAGAGGTTACGTCAATACCTCGATGCAGGACAGACAGTCGCACTTATTTTGCTGGACCTTAGTGCGGCTTTTGATACTACATCTCATGAACTGCTAATTCACACATTAAAATCGTCTGGTATTTGCGGCTCTGCTCTGGACTGGATTATCTCCTTTTTGAACAACAGCACTTTTCAAATCGTCTCAGCTACAGCTTGCTCCAAAATCCACACCTCACCTCATGGGGTACCTCAGGGCTCAATCCTTAGCCCACTTCTGTTCAACTTGTACGTCAGACCTTTGGCAGACATCGCGGCCGGACCAGGCTGGTCTAACTCTCTTCACTTATGCGGACGATTCCCAGATTATTTTTCCCTCTCTAACTCCAACCCCCTGGCGCCATCCTGTCTCAAACAAGGCCTCAGGAGTATTTCCAACTGGATGACACAAAATTACCTGAAGCTGAATAGAGAGAAGACTGAGGTTCTCATCTTGGGCAAGCAGAGAGACCTTTGGTGCCCTTCTCACTGGCCGACTGAGATGGGCATCCTTCCCAAACCAACTAGCCATGTTCGGAACCTGGGCGTCATCATTGACGACTCACTGTCCATGAACCAACAAGCTGTTAAAGTTACAGCGCGATGCTTCACCATTCTGACATGGCTGAGGAAAATCCTATGGATGCCTCCAGTCTCCACACAAAAAACCGTGGTCCATGCCCTCATTACATCGCAGCTCGATTACGGCAACATTCTTTACCTTGGCTCAAACAAGGCTGTGACCCGCAGACTTCAGCTGGTCCAGAATTCTGCAGCTAGACTCTTATGCAGAATCCCCAGGACCTCCCCTAGTTCTAGACACCTTCGTGACTAACACATTGGCTCAGGTTGGAGAACCGTATTAAGTTCAAAGCCCTGAGCTATATGTTCAAAACCAAGGCAGGTACTGCCCCTCTATACCGCCAAACCCTTGTTCGTCCCTATGTTCCTTCACTTACACTCCAGTAGCATAAGCAACTTTGTTGTACCCAGGGTCGAACTCCAGAATGGGGCGGAGATCTTTTTCCTGCCCAGGCCCTTCACTCTGGAATACTCTGCCTTCTAACATTCGTAAAGAAACTGACTATACCCACTTTCGCAGAAATCTTAAGACCTGGCTATTTAATCAATAATTCAATCTGACCGCCTCATGTTTGTCTTGCTCCCTGTCCGCCATGGCCCCGGGAAACCCTTTTTGGGTAGCTGAGCGCCTTGCAAATCCAATAAATAAATAAAAAAAAATACCCGAGTTACCTATCTGATGGAAAACCGGGTGCATAGGTGTGAAGTGGTGTCGGAAACCCCCGTCAAACTCAGTGGAGGACTACAGGAAAGTGCTGCTGCTGGAAGAGGAGAAAGAGTCTGGAGGAATACAAACGTGGATTATTGAAGAGAAATACCTGAAAGCAGAGGACACAGTGTCTGTCTCACTTGGGGTGACCAGGAGACTTAGAAGACTGTTGCTTCAGGAAGGATGACAGTGACCTTGGCTCTGCAGCTGCGAGGGCCAGGCGATGATGAGGACAACCAGGACCTAGATACGAGCTGTCCCACAAAGGATTTCAAGTGGTGAGGGGTCGGAGTCCCCTCACCACAAGCCTTGGCAAATGCAACATATACAGGAAGTCAAGAAAGGGCACAGATGGGTCCTGAAAGGTCCAGGAGACTCACCACAAGCAGAGGACTCAAGGCAGGCCCGAGAAGTCAGTGAAGCCCAAAGAAAACAAAAGTGACCCTCAAATTAACCCACGGGCCAAAGGCACAGGAGTCGTGAGAGGACCTCAAACAGCTCACCAAAAGAGGCAGGTCATGATGCACATGATGTGGTGTGGCTGAAGATTCTGGTTAATGGAGGTGCTCGAGGTTGGGGCTACTTGGAGCCTAAAGTTCTTTGTGCAAAGATGTCAACAAGCCTTTGCAACTGCAGAGGGGACGTTGTACCCAGGGGTTCGGTTATTGCAACCCTCACAAGAAATACTGGCCTCAAACTTGGTAAGAGGGTAGATCAGGCTTCAGGAGCTGAGGAAAACCACCACCTGTGTTGCAGAGCTCACGGAGTCCAGAGGGGCTCGGGATCTGCAGACCTGTTGACATAGTTGCTGTACCTACACATGCAGGGGAGTGGCTCCTTCACTCCAAGGGGGATTACTTTGATTGTCCTTTTTGCTTCACAGGCCTTGAAAGGTTACTGTATGGTGCACAGGAACAGACGATGCAGCAGACTGGAAGGGAGATGAGGTCAGGCCCAAACGAAGGCTAGCAAAGTCCAGAGTGCCGAGACGGTAGAAGTGCAGTGGTTTCAGTTCTCAATCTTATACCACGATGAGTCTAGGGACCTGCACCTAGGTAAGCCCTTAAATACCTTAGGGAAATGGTTGGAAAGATTCAGGGGACCCTCCCAGGGGCGGGGCGGGACAGGGGGGAGGTTACTCCCATGCCCTTTGTCCAGTTTCGCTCCAGAGCAGGAGCCAACGGCTCCAATGACTGGTTTGAACTGCACTATGCACAGGACCAATAAATGTGCCACTCATGCAGTCTTTCAGGAGCTGGCAAGCTCTCTCACCCAGCCCTAATACGCTAAATCCTGTCTGGGAGGTGGTCACACCTCCTTGTGATACGATGTCTATTGTTCTGCCTTCCCCTACTCAAGCCTGGCTCAGCAGCAAGAGGGCAGACGTGTGTCTCTGGTCGGAAGCAACCATTTTGTCCTGTTCAGTACTAGAAGGCTGGTACCAGGAACACTGAGAGCCTAACGGAGGGCTCTTCCAGTGCTTGGAATCATACCTCCTACACCATACCAAACATGATAGGATTAGTTACAGCCATTTTTGAGATGGTCATTGCGTGATTATGCTTTTCCCCTCTATATGGCGGCTTCATTTATAATCCGGGAGAATGTACTCCGTAGACTTCAGGGGTGTCAGGCAAGAGCACCCTCTCACTTAGAACCAAGCACCCTGTCCTCAGGATTGTAAAGGTCTGCTATGGGTTGACTTATAGGTTTTGAGTGCAGTGACACTTAAATATAGCAAACCCATATCTTTAGTAAGTGGTGCATGCACCAACTTACACAGGCTGCAATTGCAGACCTGTAGTTCCATTTTGAATGGTCGCTCATGGGTGGCATAATGAATGCTGCAGCCCATAGGAGACCTCTGGGGTACCTATGCCCTGGGTAACTGGGTACCATATACTAGGGACTGACAAGGGTACCCCAGAATCCAATCTGGGGTGCACCTAAGTACATAACTCAACAGTTTAAAGAGATAGTGGTTAGACGTTGGTCCTGATTAGCAGGATCCCAGTCAGACTAGTTAAAAACAGCATCACATCAAGCAAAAAGTGGGGATAACCATAAGCAGCAGATCCTGCTTTCCTACAATTACCTAATAGCGAATCGCAAATTGCGAATGAATGAATGGGAATGAATACATGGGAATGCATTCAGAAATTGCGAATGCAATTGCAAGGGTGCCAGGGGGCCTAAGGCCCACCTGATGCACCCCCCAAAAAGGTAATTGTGCACATGTGGTGCACACACATGCTCTAATGGCATGTGTGTGCGCCACATGTCACTTTGAAAAATTGATGTTGATGCTAATTAGCATTTCCTAAAGGCACAGTTTGCATTTAGGAAAGACTTGATGCATCACATTTAGGGAATTACAAATTGTGATTCCCTGAATGCATTAGCAATTTAGGTAATTGCAAAAAGTTGTGATTACCTGAGTTGCGAATGGAAAGCCTTTGATGCATCGGAAAAGGCTTTCCATTTGCAAGTTTGGTAATCGCAATTTTATTGAGTCTTGAGTTTCTTTTTGAAGTCTTCCAAGGAGGGTGCAGTTTGGAGGTGGAGGGGCAGGTTGTTTCAGCTCTTGGCGGCAATGTAGGAGGAGCGGCCCCCGTTGCAGCTGTGGAGGATGCGTTCGGTGGGTGCAAGGGCTAGTGCGGGGGAGCGCAAGTGTCCTGCGGGTAGAAGGAAGTTAAGTTGGTGGTTGGTGTTGGACGGTCCTTGACCATGTAGGGCTTTGTAGGTGTGCGTGAGGAACTTGAACTGGTATATCTTGTGGATGGGGAGCCAGTGGAGGTTGCTGAGATGTGGGTGATGTGAGCCCATTTGGAAAGGTTCAGGATGAGTCTGGCTGCAGCATTCTGTATGACCTGTAGTCACCTGAGGAGCGGGTGGAGAATCCAGCATAAAGTATGTTGCCGTAGTCAAGGCGGCCAGTGACGAGGCCCTGAGTGAGGCTCTTTCTGATGTTGACTGGAATCCATCTGAAAATTCTCTAACCCAGCAGCCACGTATAACCTCAACAACCTTGGCCAATCAGCGCACACCATCCCCAACTGGCTTTTCATCCTCAAAACCAATCAAATGAGCAGGGATCTCACCAGCATCATCAACACCTCCATCACCACAGCAGCCTTCCAGGACAGATGGAAACACGCAGAGGGCAGACCCCCTCCTAAAGAAACTCTCCTCTGACCCCAGCAAACTCGAATATTATTGACCAATCTCCTTGCTCCCTTTCCCTGACAAGGTACTCGAGAAGGCCATAAACTAAAAGCACACCAGATACCTGGTACAAAACCACCTGCTTGATGCCTCCCAATTGGGATTCGAGCCAACCATAGTTCAGAGACTGAACTGATCGCTACCACAGACGACATCAGAACCCTCCTCAACAATGGGGAGACTGTAGCTCTGATCCTGCTCGACTTCTCGGCTGCGTTCAGCACCATATCCCACCACACCCTCATCAACATACTCTACAACATCGGCATACAGTGAAACGCCCTCAAGAAGATTGCTTCATTCCTTACAGGATGCCCACAGAGCGTCTGGTATCCTCACTTCACTTCCGAATCCAAGAACATCATATGCAGCATACCCCAAGGATCATCCCTCAGCCCCACCTTGTTCAACCCCTACATGACCCCCCTCGCAGACATTGCCAGATCGTACAGTCTCAACATATTTGCCTATGCAGACACTGCTCAACTTATCCTCCTGCTCCCAGACGACCCATCCACCACCAGAACAAACAGAAGTGCTGACCTTTGGGAAAACACATCCATAAGGAACCACAGCTGACGGTCAGCGGCACCAGTCCTACACCCAGGCCAACGGACTATGCCCACAATCTAGGCAGCATCCTTGACACTGAACTGACCAGGAAACAACAATGCAGTGGCCACCTCCTGTTTTCACACCGTCTGCAGAATCTCTTTACTATTTTGAATAGGTATTTTGTGTGGTTAGTTGCTATATCGATGCGGGTTGTGATGGTTTTTCTCTTGGCTTCCTTGATGCTCAGTTAGTAATTGCGGAGGCCTGCTTCGTGAGCGGCTCAGTTGATGGGGTTTCTGGTGGAGTGCCATCATTTCTCGAGACAGAAGAAATTGCGATTGGTAGTTCTGAGCTCTGGGGTGTACCAGCTGGCTTGTTTTGAGGTTTTGGTGGTTTTGGTGGTTTTTCTACTTTCGTCTGGGTGACTCTTTTGATGCATTTGGTGATCCATGCAGAGAAATTCTGGGTGGCCTGTTATAGGTCTGATGAGGCATCAGGTTGGGTGTCGGTGAGGGCCTAAGTCCACTGTGTCTCTGTTACCTTGCTCCAGATGCGGTTGGAGCTGTGATGCTTGTTGGTGGTGTGCTGAGCACCGAAGATGTTGAAGTGAATGATGGCATGGTCGGACCAGGTTCGTTCTGTGATGTGGCTGGATTTAACTCTGTTTCTGGAGGTGGAGATCGGATTGAGTGTGTGCCCAGCTTTGTGCATGGGTTCAGTGACCAGTTGGGTGAGGCTGATTTTTTTCAGCTTCTCTTGGAGGGGGGTGGAGTTAGCGTTGTTGGGATCATCTATGTAGAAATTATGGTCACAAATTAGGACACAGTGGAAGGAGTCTATGGCTAGGGGGGCGATGAGGTTGGTGATGGCATTGCAGAAAGTTGGTCAAGGTTCCTTGGTGCATTTTATCATTGTCTGGGCATTGGTCTGTAGTTGGAAGTTGAGGTGTTCCATGAGAGGTGTGTGGTCTCACTTTGGTGGCAAAGCATTGGATGGTTTCCTCGAAGATGATTGCAATGCCTCCGCTGTGTTTGTTAGTGCAGTCTTGGTGTAGCCATCAGATGTTGTGGTGGTGATGTCAGGGTTGGAGGAGATTGCAGTGGCCTAGTTGCAGAGTGAACAGGCGTTGAGCAAGATGCATTGGAGAGGTTTGTGTTGTGCGTGGCCTTTAGGGGATGTGTGGTGCAGGCTCTTGTGTGGACTGGAGATCCTGTATTGCAGGAGAAGCAGCAATGGTGGCAGGTGGAGAGACCTTTGGTAGCTCGCAGGGAGGTGGTGCAGCAGTTGTTGTTTTGGTGTGTAATGTCTAGATACAAGAGCTCCTCAGCACTGTAGTGGAGGGTGGCAGGATGGCTAGGGCTCCTGGTGCTGGGTGTGATCCAGGCACTCAGGACAGGTGCAGACAGGCATCACTTTTACCCGCTGTGTAGCCACACTGCAGCCTCCATTAAGTAGGTCCTGGGGGAGGGCGGAGCTCTGGGCCACAGGAGGAGGGAAATGGCAAAAGGAGGGAAACGGCGGGAAGAGGGAAGAAATTAGCAGAAAAAGGCAAACAGAGCTGAAAAAGACATAACAGAGTATAGAAAAACAGAGGGCAGGAAAGCTAGCAGAAAAAGCCAAAAGAGAGCAGCAAAAGGCAAAACAGAAGGTAGAAAAGAGCATAGGGCAGAAAAAGAAGCAGAAAAAAGCAAAACAGAAGAGAACATGCTAAATAGAAGGCAAGAAACAAGCAGAGGAGGTTCAAGCAGAGGGCAAGTGGAGGGCAGCAGATCTAAAAGCAAGTAGTGGACTGCGGACAAGCTGGACTGGAGTACTGTTGCAGGGGGAGCAAGCATGAGGACCCGCTCCTTAATTTATTATTTCAAACATATTTTATTATAACTTAATGTTCTATTCCTATACAAAATAAACTTAAACTACTCAAACATAAGAAATTCAAAAGCTTTAGTTATAACTAAAAGTTAATTTGCACCCCACCCAAACAGTACTATAAATCACATACCTCTGTAAACAGTGTTGGGAACTTGCTAGCCAGACTACCGTCTACTAGTGAAAGCCACAGGTGCCCACATGTTATTATTCTCATACGCACACTGCCCTCCAAGGTGCCAATCAGGGAGTTCGGTCCCCAATGTGAGGCTGGCGCTGAGCCTTACTCTGTGCTGATCCACTGAGGTTGAACCATTAACTTATAGTCTTTGTACATCCATACTCTGCCCCTCAGTGGATACATTAGGAAGCAGGTTGCAGTGTCCTTATTGTTGGAGACTGCTTCTGGTCTGCCTCATGCTTCCCCCTCAGTTACAGCCACAGATGTAAAGACGAACATTACAGTTAGAGGTTGCCCCCAAGTGAAGTCCTTAGAACATACGTACAGAACATTGTTGGAGGATCGGATAGCCATTGCTGCTCAGTCTGTAAACCTATCCCCAAATCCAGTCTCCCTAAGCCCACACATGATAGGACAGAGAATGTTGTATGCCAGGTCTCAGCAGTTAAAGGGCCTTTTCTGGTGCAGTTCAGTTCTCTCCTGTTCACATAACACAGCTCAGCAACTTGCCTTGCTGCACTGCCTCAACTGTCAGTAAATCTAGGCCTGAATGTTTTCCTGGAAGAGTAGGCTTCCAGTACACATCTTATGCAAAAGAGCATGCACACATCTGTGCACCATAGTGCAAAGGTTGAGCGGTTCACTAGGCAGACTTTAAGAGCGTCGTGCAAAGGAGGAAAGCAGTAGCAGGCCATTTTAAATTCATACTTTAGCTGCTCTGTTGTGCTGTGCTAAAAATAATATATCTACCCCCAACTCCCCCAGAGTGGTTTATCGCCTCAGTCATTCTTTCTATTCATGTGATGCTGGGCTTTTTTATGGCTTTTCTATGCGGCTGAAGATAGTGCAGATATTGCAGTGAGGAGAAGAATGTGACGTTTCCCATTGCTTACCTTTGCAGGTGGTCGTATGTTGCCTTATCTCCATGCTTTAATGCCTGCAAGCAAAAGATAGGTATTAGGACACCTTCAGAAGATATGTTGATGGATTGTATTGTGATGGGCAGTCTTACTCTGACTTGTGTTCTGTGGAATTTTTTTTTTTTTGTTTCCTCTTTTGTATTTGGTATATCATTTCTCTTATATATTTTGGTATTGTATTCTTGCAGACAATGAAAGAAGGATTGTATCTCACATGTCACTGAATAGGTGTGAATTCAATAAGTGGATGAACAGTGGACTGGATTCTCCTAGGGCCCTTGATCATGGGCTTCTACCCCAATCAGGACCAAGTGATCCAACCTCCCTATAGAAGCGATCCAACTTTGAGGTGGGATACTTCTCAGTGAAGGTGCCATCTTGTGGAACACCTCACCTCTACATGTACAGCTGGTGTAGTCCACACTTTACCCCCCTTATAAATGGGATCCGACTGTAAGGCTGGATGCCTCTCAGTGAAGGTTGACTTATAGAACACAACACCTCTAAGTGTACAACTGGACCAGTCAACACTCTACTTCTCCACAGCAGAGACCCAACTGTAAGGCCGGATGCTTCTCAGTGAAGGTGCCATCTTGTGGAACACCTCACCTCTAAATGTACAACTGGTAAAGTTGGCACTCTGCTCCCCTACAGCAGAGCTCCAACTGTAAGGCAGAATTGCGCTTGGTGAAGACAGCCATCTTGTGGAACATCTCGCCTCTGAGCGCACAACTGGTGCACCCCCTTACAGAAGGGATCCAACGGTAAGGTAAGATACCTATCAGGGAAGGTTGTCTCATATAACACAACACCTCTAAGTGTATAGTCAACAGTCTACTCCCCCACAGCAGAGATCCAACTGTAGGACTGGATGCTTCTCAGAGAAGGTTGTCATCTTGTGGAACATCTCACCTCTGAGCGCAGACTTGGTGCCATTTATTTATTAGTTTCCAAAGATCCTAATTCAGGCCTGGTAACATTTAGCTCTTTCTATTAACAGTCCCTCTTTTTATTCCCAAAGCACCAAAGGGCCTTTGGAGAGTTAATTAAAAGACATTGTAGCCACAAGCACATCTTCACAACCACGAAATGACATGTGCTAAAACTAATATACAATCTATAAGGAGACTATCCCAGCATATCAGTTCATAAGATTCTGTTTTGTCAGCTGAGATAGCTATGACAGAGTAATCGAAAACCCAGGCCTTATCAACCACCCACTGGATTGCGATACACTTACAGAGGTGACCTAGTTTAGGAGGTGTCAAAAAATAACATTTATCTAAGCAATCAAAAACACCATTCTCTGCTGAGAGATGCTTTACATTTGTCTTACCATGTAAGTGCGGTCTGCATCAGGGGACTGCTCCTGTGAAAAAAAAGATGAGAATTGGTCACCAGGTGACTAGATGAAGCGAGAGCAGCCATACCCCACCTCTAGTCACCAGGTGACTAGATGAAGAGAGAGCAGCCATACCCCAACTCCAGTCACCAGATGACTAGATGAAGTCAGAGCAGCCATACCCCACCCCTGGTTACCAGGTGACTAGATGAAAAGAGAGCAGCCATACCCCACCTCTGGTTACCAGGTGACTAGATGAAGAGAGAGCAGCCATACCCCACCTCTGGTCACGAGGTGACTAGATGAAGTGAGAGCAGCCATACCCCACCTCTGGTCACTATGTGACTAGATGAAGTGAGAGCAGCCATACCCCACCTCTGGTCACTATGTGACTAGATGAAGAGAGACCAGCCATACCCCACCTCTGGTCACTATGTGACTAGATGAAGCGAGAGCAGCCATACCCCACCTCTAGTCACCAGGTGACTAGATGAAGAGAGAGCAGCCATACCCCACCTCTGGTTACCAGGTGACTAGATGAAGAGAGAGAAGCTGTACCCCACCTCTGGTCACCAGGTGACTAGATGAAGAGAGAGCAGCCATACCCCATCTCTGGTTACCAGGTCACTCGATGAAGAGAGAGCAACTGTACCACACCCCTGGTCACCAGGTGACTAGATGAAGAGAGAGCAGCCATACCCCACCTCTGGTCACTATGTGAATAGATTAAGTGAGAGCAGCCATACCCCACCTCTGGTCACTATGTGACTAGATGAAGTGAGAGCAGCCATACCCCACCTCTGGTCACTATGTGACTAGATGAAGAAAGACCAGCCATACCCCACCTCTGGTCACTATGTGACTAGATGAAGTGAGAGCAGCCATACCCCACCATTGGTCACCAGGTGACTTGATGAAGAGAGAGCAGCCATACCCCACTTCTGGTCACTATGTGACTAGATGAAGTGAGAGCAGCCAGACCTCACCTCTGGTCATCAGGTGACTAGATGAAGGGAGAGCAGCCATACAACACGCCTGGTCAACAGGTGACTAGATGACGTGAGAGCAGCCATAACCCACCCCTGTTCACCAGGTGACTAGATATAGAGGGAGAGCAGCCATACACCACTCCAGGTCACCTGGTGACTAGATGAAGAGAGAGCAGCCATACCCCACCTCTGGTCACCAGGCGACTAGATGACGCAAGAGCAGCCATACCCCAACTCTGGTCACCATCTGACGAGATGAAGAGAGAGCAGCCATACCCCACCCCTGGTCATCAGGTGATTAGATGAAGAGAGAGCAGCAGCCATACCCCACCTTTGGACACCTGGCTGGCACAAGAGGTGAGCACAGAGTAGAAACTCAATCTGATCTTAATTAAAAACCCACAAACATCTCATTTTGGTTCCGTCCAGACTCACCCTGCATGTGTGAGATGATTCCTGCACAACCAGGGATACTGTTAACTCAAAGACAACCATGTTGCATTTTTAGCAGCAGGTGAAATTACTGTGTTAACAGATTAAAAACACAATTACAGAAACCCAGAATTCCCAATTCATAAAGGAAACAGCATTCTAATAAATCTGAATGCTAAAATTGAATTAACACTAGAAGGTGCGGACATATACTGGAAACGTGTAAAAGATGTCTTGCGTCCTATTCTTTGCGGATAGTATTACACTACTAGAATATCTTCCAGTTTTATTCCCCAGACAGGTCCATATTCCTCCATTACACGCATGTCCTCGCTCATATGGCGCTCACTCCCTCGTTTGTGTATGAGTGAACACTCTCCTGTCTTGGTCTAATCACTATGTACTCCTCATCCTACCTTTCTCTACAGCTGCCAAGGTGCGTTAGGTCTGCCATGTAGTGCAGCTAATCATGTTCTACAACACAAAAACCAAACACCACAAAACCGCCACTGCAGTATGAACTAGACATACACACATCAGCTAACTCTGGACACCGAACGGCATCTTCCACTGAACAATATTCATTATTGGACATCTTTCCTACAATGATTATAGTTCCCTTCCTGAATCTGAACGTGACTGACAGACCCCCAACAAAGCTTTATTCTTTCAAGATGCTTCAAGTCAACAGCAACGCCCCCAAGACCAGGTCAACATACATCTTAGAACCTTTCAAATAAAATGCATTGAAACATGTCACATGGTAAAATGCACAACATTGAATCACAGAAATGTACCTTCCTGTTAAAGTGCTCTTGCAGCCAAGCTCTGGACCTCTGACCATCCAACTCAATGACCTCAACAAACTCAACAAAATGGCAGAGCCATCGGAACACCTGTCTATAGAGAAAGCACTCTACAAATCTGTTAGGCGGCTCCTTTTGCCTCGGCCTGTGTCAATAACACATGTGGTGTCCATCAAGGTTCATCTCTTTCCCCCACCTGTTTAACATTTACATCAGCCCCTTGAGTCATGCTCTGCAATCCAGGGGAGTGAAGGTGTACAATTACGCTGACGACATGCAGCCGATCTTTCCAATTGACGAGACGGAGGAGGCTAAGGATTTCTTCCAACATACAATGCTCTTCATTAAAGACTGGATAAGTCATAACTATCTCAAATTAAACGCTGATAAAACTGAGATAGTTATTTCTAATAATAGACTCGATCAGTGGACGCCAGAACACTGGCCAGCTGACCTTGCCAATCTGCTTGCACCTTCAATTTGTTCCCTGTTGAATCTATCTATTAATACCGAACTAGTCCATCGGACTGGAAGGTAGCTCAGGCAGAGGCTTAACAAATGCCCCTGCAGCCACCGCAGACGCCTGGGCCAGGCTTACTCATACTGGAGGGAGGTCCTCAGTCCCTGCTGATGAGAGTGTGAGGGCCCATTCAGCATATCTTGCATGGGAGCCCCCTCACGTTTTTAAATGCCACTGAGCTCAGGTCAGACCCAGAAAAGAAAGCCAATTTATCATTGACCATTCTTGCCAGTTACCGACCCATCTTACTCCTCCCTTTGAATGAGACGATATTAGAGAAGCATTTGAATAAACTACTCATAAAATAAAAGGAGGTAAATAGTATCCTAGACTCATCACAGTCCGGCTTCAGAGCATCACATAGCACCGAGACAGCTCTGGTAGGGGTCACTGACCACATCAAATGCTCTCTCGATGCTAATATACCATCTATTCTGGTGCTGTGGACTTGTCTCCAGCGCTTGAAATGGCATGTTATCCCATGTAACTCTGGAGGCTTCATGAGATAGGTATCCATGGAGGAGCGGTACAGTGGCTTTCAGATTTCGTTTCCGACAGGACCCAAACAGGTATTCTAGGCTCCTATAAATCTTGTCCCATGACATTGGATGGGGGGTTCCCCAGGGCTCAAGTTTTTGCCCTACACTTTTTAACATTTGTGTTGCCCTCCTTGCCAAAATTGTCAGAGCTTTTGGCTTTGAGTGTATATCATATGTGGATGATACACAACTTCTAATCTCCCTAGATAAAAATCTGGCCAAAACTAAATACTCTTTCTCTGCCGGGATGAAGGTTATTGCCACCTAGATGACCAAAAACTGTCTCCAGCTAAATGCTGCAAAAACATTATGCAGTTTGGGAGGCTCAACAGCTTTGGAATTCTGATTGGTGGTCTACAGAACTTGGTATGTCCCCTTCATCTAAACTTGTAGTTATAAACTTGGAGGTCTGGATCGATCAACCTCTCACCATGAAAGATCAGATGGTGTCCACTGTAGGCTCATGCTTCTGCATGATGAGTTTGCTGAGAAGGGACTTTCCTTTATTACCACTCAGAGCATGGGAAACTTTAGTCCAGGAGTTGGTCATCAGCTGTCTGGATTATGGTAATGCACCCTTGGCCTCAGTAAATGAGTTGTTGCTATCTAAACTTCAGGTGGTGGAGAACACTGCTGGCCGTCTTATCTGCAATCCTCCCTCTAGAGTAGTTCCCCCCCACATGCTTTACAATGGTTACCTGTGAAAAACAGAATTATCTTTAAGTTTTGCTGCTTAACTCACAAAGCTCTATTTGGTAAAGGGCCTACCTGTCTATCTTCAAAGCTTACTCGCTACTCCCCCTCAAGACTTAAGATTTTGCAACAAATCTTTGCTCACGGTTCCTAAGGTCAGAAAGTCCTGGTCAGGGTGCAGGTACTATTCTTTCCCTAGCGCCTTGTAAATGGAATAAGCTGCCTCTTCAAATGAGAAGTTACAAGGATCATCACCAATTCAGCAAATTACTTAAGACCAATCTATTCTAACTGTGTTAGTTTCTGCTCGGTTTCTAGAATTCCTGCCGAGATACCCCTCCCTGGGTGATTTGTGCAAATAATAAATTATAATAATGTAACGTTGCGAGAAAGTGCCCTCTTCCTACATGGTATGCCCCCACTTTTTGCTGAATTGCTGATGTTCTTTGACTGAGTGGGCCCTGGGCTCCTGCTAATCAGGGACCCAGGGCCTATGTTCCTTCCCTAAAACTGCATCGAAGCCTAAACCCCAATGGCATCTCTGGCTCACAAATTGTAATTCAGCCAAGGTTGCCTGCATGATCACATGACCCTGAGGGGTCAGTTACATAGTGTGAGAAATTGGGCTGTTGATTGGTGGAGAAGTGTGGCTCACTGGTTAGAGCAGGCAGACCCTGAAGCAGAAGTCAGACCCGGGACCAGGGTTCAATTCCCGACGCGGCAGGGTCTTGAGCTCAAATGTCCATGGACTCGATAATTCTCGCTTCGGTGCCAGACCTAATCATGGGTTCACACTCTGCAACTCTGGGCATTAAGCTTGCTTAATCTCCACAACGGCCCAGGGCTACCAGATTGGTGAAATAACCACAAAAGTACTCCACACCAGTTTAAAAAAACAGCCAACAATTTGATAAATGAACCAAGATCAAAAAGACAAAAAATCCAATAATAAGAAGTCAAGTTATGAATTTTTGCAGACTCTAAAGTTCTGTAGTGCTTAGAAGCAGATAGCGCTAGCCTGGGTTATCGAGTTGTGTTTCACAGTGTCAAATCCAAATGCTCAGGCTGGAAAGAATGGAGCTTGGGTCGGACACAGGGACCTGTGCAGTTTGTGAGTGGTGTCTTGGTTACAGGCTGTACATATGTATTAATAGATCTATTATCATGCACTGACTGCAGTCTTTGCTCGGATACATGTCTGTTCTCTTTACATACCTGTCTATAGTAATAATCTGTTACTCTTTGCAGTTTGTGAGTGGTCTCTTGGTTTCAGGGTGTACATATGTATTTATAGATTTATTATAATGCACTCACTGCAGGCTGTGCTCGGATACAAGTCTGTTCTCTTTACATACCTGTCTATAGTAATAATCTGTTACTCTTTGCAGTTTGTGAGTGGTCTCTTGGTTTCAGGGTGTACATATGTATTTATAGATTTATTATAATGCACTCACTGCAGCTGTGCTCGGATACATGTCTGTTCTCTTTACATACCTGTCTATAGTAATAATCTGTTACTCTTTGCAGTTTGTGAGTGGTCTCTTGGTTTCAGGGTGTACATATGTACTTATAGATTTATTATAATGCACTCACTGCAGGCTGTGCTCGGTTACATGTCTGTTCTCTTTACATACATGACTATAGTAATAATGTGTTACTCTTTGCGGTTTGAGAGTGGTCTCTTGGTTTCAGGGTGTAAATATGTATTTATAGATTTATTATAATGCACTCACTGCCGCCCAGTCGTCGAAGTGGGCGGGATCGGCAGGGCACAGCGTGCCCCTACCTCTTTATTTCATAGATTCTGTTCCCCTCATTTTTTTTTAAACATGCGTCCCGGACGGCAGAAACCGCCAAGGCTGATATGTAAGGCTCTGCCTTTGGGGACGAGCGGAACGGGCAGAGAAGGAAAAGGGCTCTGGGCCTTATTTATGAGGCTGTGCTCACTTTTACGCCGCCGGTGAGTCATTTTTTGTGACACACCAGGGACGTAAAAAATGTGCCTTGTTGCACCATATTTACAATGTGACGCATCTAGGTAGATGTGTCACTTTGTAAACCCCTGCGCCACATTATACCTGCGCCAGGTATAATGTATGCAGTGGGGGCGTTCTGCTGCAAGAAAGTGACACAGTGAAATCTATAGGATTTCACTGCACCACTTCTAGGACGCAAATGCCTCAATATCTTACGCCTGCATCACAGCAGGCGTAAGACTGACGCAGGCCCGTTCACATGGGGCTTGCCCCATGTGAAAGGACACATTGCTGGAGTTGCATCACTTTCGTGACACACTCCAGCAATGCGTCACTTTTGCGCCATACAGATACGTCAGAAATATTGATGTATCTGAAACTCCTTGCGACATGATGCGTCATCCAGTAAATATGATGCATCAATCATGTCACAAGGAGTGCGCACTGAGAATTGACGCTTCGCTGCTTTCACGCAGCGATGCGTCACTTCTCATAAAGGAGGCCCTCTGTCTTTTCCTTCATGCACAAAGAAGATAAGGACAGTGTCCAGTTCTCCTGCCGCTGGCAGCTGCTCCCCACCTCTCTGTTCCCCCTCTTCCCTCTCTTTCTGTCTCGCTCCTCATTTAGTGAAAACCGTGACTTCAAGAAACTCGTATTACCCTCTCTTTCCTCCTACCGTTTATTTGCTCCCCTGTGAAATGGATCCAAAAAAGAAAAACACTTTTGCTGGAAAAGTGGTATTTTCTGACATTGTTAAATTTTTAAGTGCAGCCTCTGGATGGGTAGAAATAAAACATTCAAAATATGAAAAATAAATAACTAACTAAAGCAAGGGAGAGTGGTTGCAAGGTGGCCAGATTGATTTATTCTCACCTAAACACATTAGCGCCACTTTACAGTGTTTGCCAGTGAAGCGCTACTTTTGTTTTGTTTTCTCTTTGAACAACATTGCTTTTTCTGGGTGGGAAAGTGCTCTATTCCTGGAGGGACTGAAATACCTGCTTGATGCGTGAATTGGAAAACAAAATGTGTACAGCGCAGTGTGTTCACGAATGTGGTCTTTTAAAACCATACCGCTTACCTTTTGTAAGGATATAAGCAACAGGCATTGAAACGGGTCCCTTCTGTGCCCTGAAGTCATGGCCTTAACTTTTCAGGAAAAAGCACCCACTAATTTCTGAATAATGAGTGTAAAAGGAAAAAGGTGACCATGTTGTTCCTGCTTACAAGTCACATACTTTACTGCATTCCCTATGAGTGTTTGCTTTTTCTAGGATGTTAATTTTTTTTTAGGCAGCATATTGCTCTTGTCTAGTGCCTAATTTGAATTGAGTCACATCTAGGTGTTTATAGCGGGTCAGCCCAGTGCAAGTTTCCCTCAATGGGGCAGTATGGTGTTCATTGGGGAAGAAGATGTGGCACCCTGGTTAGAGCTGCTGAATTTGGAACTGAATGGAATGGATTTTTTTTATTATGCATGATTAATTAAAACCGTTGCATACATTAAAACTTATTAAAAATATCTGTTCATATATATTTAAAATACTGGTGTATAGTCCACATATTTAATGTCAGTTACTCATTAAGAAAAGGCGAAATAAGGAGGTGGAGGAGGGCGGATACCACTGTTATATTGACCTCCTACAATGTACCATATAGCCCTTTTCCAGTGGTTCGCAGTGTTGGTGTAAAGAGGGCCGTGCCCGTTGTAGGGAGGCTCCACAATGTCATTTGCCTTAACTCTTGTTTTCCATCGACAATTTGCGACGCTTCGTTAGGAGGAGCCCCTACGGAATGATTATAATGAAGTACACTGTGGAAAGCCTTTTTTACCACCTGTTACTATTTTATAAGTAACAAGAATAGGAAGAGTTTTTAGGACATTGGCTCCGTTAGTGAATCCTCTCCCACTTGTTCTATTTAGTGGGTATATCCGTTTGGCAAAGCTTCTGTTGTTGAATGTTCTAAGGGCAGCGTACATAGATTTTCCAGTCGCTTAGTTGTTATATCGAAAAACTGTTTTAGTCGACAGTTCAGCTGCACTCTCTCTGGTTGAAACACAGCAGACTCTGTCTACGGGTCCTTACTCCATACTGGTTGAACACAGGTATTAAAAGGCTTATTCTTATATCCCTTAGGTTATTGCAGGTGCAAATAACGTGTAATAGGTCCTCCACTCCGCAGCCACAGAGGCGACAGGGCTGATCCCCGTCTTTTCTCTCCCAAGGGGGAAGAAACTGATTAATTGCACCAATCCCCAAGCGGAGTTTTAAGAATGTTTCCTTTGTGGTTGTTTTTATTCCGATTTTCAAGATTGTGGTTTTAAAGCTGTGTACGTATTCAATACTACCCATCCGTGTGATCGTTTGGATAGCGTGTTTTTATCTTCTGCAACTCACAATTGTCGGCATACCTTTGTTACATTTTCTTTTAAATACAGAGTGTGACATTGTAATGCTCCAGAGGTCTGTCAGTCCTAAGAGTTTGATTGAGTCCTGCAGGTACTCTCTAGCTGGTGATTTTGCTGGGCGGAATAACTCTGTCCAAATTTGGCTCCTTCTGCTGCTTTTTTGATTTTATGCTAGCACTTTACGTATGCTCCCCTTCTTTCAATTGATTGTTTTTGTAGCCCAAACTCCAGCCGTATTTGGGCCAGGGACGCATACATAGGGAGATGAAAGATGGATCGATATGTGTTGGTTATTGTATTTTCTACCGCAAGTGCATCGTTACCCTTCATTGCTGACCTACTGTATGTAATTGTTGGATGAAGTTTTGCTTGCAGGACCTTTATTAAAGAATCGAGTGAGCTTCTTTAGTGGTTTTATAGCTAAATATACCATTACCCCTTTCCTCCGCACAGACTCTATCTGTGGCTTGAATGAGTTGTTTTGGTCTAGTATTAATCCTAGGTATTTATAGCTGAGTGCTTGTTCTAAGCAATGCCCATCCAGGAACCAGTTGAAGTTCTTCTTCCTATGATAATTTCCTGCCATTATTCTTGTCTTGCAATAATTCATTTTCAGGGCGTTCCGTTCTGAGAAGCTGTGAGTCACATTCAGTAGATGCTGTAATCCAATGGGAGTTCGACTTATCAGAACCAGATCATCAGCATATAACAGATTTGATAAGGTTATATTTCCAAGCTTCGGTGCATGATTTTTACACTTGTCCAATTCCCCTGGTAAGTCCGCAAGATAGAGGTTAAAAAGCGACGGGGCTAGAACGCACCCTTGTTTTAACCCTTTTGAGGTAGGGATTTCTTTTGATACGTGAGTCCCTGTACCTAGCTTTATCCTTATCCAAGTGTATGTATGCACGTTCCTTAACTGGTCCAGAAGCAGAGGTGGTATTCCCATCCCTTGAAGTTTTTGTCAGAGCTTTGTACTGTCCACATGGTCAAAAGCAGCTGTAAAGTCAATGAAGCAGAGGAACAGGGGATTTTTCCCCTGTTTTGCTGCATCCGTTAGTAAAGTTAGGGCCATAATATTTGATGTTGTTCCCTGACCTTGTCGGAACCCAGTTTGTGTTGGTGAAATGATATGGTTGTCTGAAGCCCAATTTGTTAGGTCATTTAAAACAAGCCCCGCAAAATATTTGGCCTCGGTGTCTATGAGGGCTATCAATCGATAGTTTTTTGGCTCAGACCTATTCCCTTGTTTGTAAATCTGGCTTATGATTGAGCCTCTCCAAGACTGTGGATTTATAGATGTTTCGAAAGCATATTTGAAGACAGGTTCTAGTGCATTGCTCCAAAATTCAGGGTCATGTTTGTACAGCTTTGGCAGAATGCCATTGGGGCCTGGGGCCCTAGCCTGTCTTCCCTTTGCTATTTGTTTCCGAATCAAGGTAGTTTCCAGGCTAATGGGCTCCTCTTTTGTACTTGTAACATAACTTTGGGTCAGTGTTAAGTCCGTTTCTCTTGGTAGTTGAGTGGAAACTTGGGAGAATTTTTCATCTAAATGGACGCTTTGAGCAGGTATAGAGTTGGTATCATTAAAATGATTATGAAGAAAGTCGACCCAGGCCGCTTCGGAGATGTTAGAGTTTATTCCAAGGTGGGTTGGGCTTTGTAATCTATTAATTGATTGCCAAAACTTGGCGCTATTTTTCATGTTCGACTCGTAAAGTAATTTAGCCTTCGCTTTAGGAGAGCATTCAACTCTCAGAGAGATTGCTCCAGTTTTTGATCTGCCGGTGATTTACAAAGTTGCCTTAAGGTGTTGTTTGTGATCTGTTTAGTTTTTTTTTAGACAGGGCTCATAGCCTTTTTTGTTATGTTGACAGCCTTGCTAATCTGTTTCTGATTAGTCCCAATTGAAGTTTTGTCACCAAGTGACGTGATGAATTTTTCCCAACTGTCCATTGGGTGTTCTGAATTTTCCTTATCGAGGATTAGTATATTTTTTGCTTTGCTTGATACTAACTCCATGTTGGTTGAGTTGCATCTTAGTCACTTGAGGTTTATCGCTTCTACTGGAACTATATTTTTATCAGCCTCCAGTGGTAGGTCTGTCTTTGTTTTTAGCGTCAACTCCTGTGGCATATGATCACTCACTACATTGTTGCCTATTTTGAAAGTGGTTATTATTTTAAACAGAGATAAGGACATAAAAGTAAAATCCAGATGGGACGATGTTTTTACCGAGTGATATGTTGGCACTGGTGGATTGTCCTTCTTGAAGCGGCCGTTTACTGATCTTAAGTTTAAGTGTTCCAGTTCCTGAGTAAGAAATTTGGAGCACCGTGTGTGCTTCACTTGTTTTGCGGGGCCTTGGGCTGGAATTCCCCATGCGTCTGTAAATTCCTGGGTCGTGTCGTCATCGTAATCTCCCTCTAAGAGATACGTGTTGAAGTCACCGGCCAGGATGATGTGTTCGGTGGCCTCATCCTCCATTATTCTTTTTAATTCATTACTCAGGTCTTTGGCTGTTTTTAATTTGTGTTTTGGATGTACATAAATGTTTATCATTATTACCTTTTGTGCCATTTGATTCAGGAACAGTTTTACTATTGAAGCCTGAATGCAACTTGGAGGAGTCAAACTTATCTTTATAGGTAAGGTTTCATTTACTCGGGTTATTGCGAATAGGGACTGAAGGCCCCCAGATCGACGTCCAAAGCCCTTCCTCTTTATTGCCGGAATAGAGCTAGGGTATATCCTTGTAACTCCGATGATTTTTCCTCCCAGGTTTCCTGAATGAAAATGATATCGAAGAGGTTTAAGTAATTAAGGACTTCTTTGTCATTTAATTTGGATGCTAAACCGTTTATGTTCCAAATACACATGGTAATCTCATTATTTACTAGTTGTGGATTTTTAGAATTAGATTTCCCATGCCAATTTGGGTGAACCAATGTTGTTGTTCGTTGTATGCTCTGCCAGTTGCTCGTAGGCATAAGCTGGGTTAATGCTGATTGACCTGAAGTCGGAGAGCTGGTCCTTGCTCCTTTTAGAATTGAGGAAGACTTATTGTTTCCGTTGTTGGTGGCTGATCTTAAAAACGGGGCTGGGTACGGTGGTTTTGGTACTGGTTTCAGGACTATCCCCCAACTTTGGAAGGTGTTTTGTTCCTGTATTATTCTCCTTGCTATCTCTGGCGTTTTCCATCTGGCTTCTTTAACCTTCTAGACTGGTCTGAGTGCTGTTTGACTGGAATTGAATTGACAGTAGGTCCTGGGATATTCACGAGGTTGGGGATTGATTGCAAAAGTTTTAGTGCATTTCCTCTGTTTAGAATGTCTCCTCGGCCCCTTGATTTATAATGGAGGGAAAAGAGGATGGCGTCTATATCTTCTTCAATATAGAAATCGTAGTTTGGGTACTGAGGGGGCTCCCCATTGGTTGTAATGTGCTCTTCTGAACATATATTATTAGAGCTGCATATCCTACGGTCGGTGCTATGTTGCAGCGTAAGCGTTGTCTCCTTAGGTCTCCCGGTGATATTCTGCGCAGTTGCGCTATGTTGGAAGATTGTGTTTAGTAGGTGGTTGGGCTCTTTTAATTCGTCCTGTGTTTGGCTGCTCTGCTTCATTATTGTGTGTTGGGCAACTTTAGTTGATGCTTTACTAGTTAGTAGGTCCTTGCTGGACGCGCTTTCCTTGTGACCAGTCTACTGGTTACTTGGGAGGATATTGTTTATTGTATGTTCTCTACCAAGGGTTATACTTGATGCCTCATCAATACCGCTCTTCCTTCTTTGGGTTTTGTGTGGATCCTGGTTACTCGGGAGGTTATTGTTTGTTGCATGTTCTCTACCATGGGTTATGCTCGATGCCTCTTCAATGCTGCTCTTCTTTTTTTGGGTTATGTGTAAAGGGGAGGAATCTCCTTGCTGTGTCGTCGATGACTCCCTAGATCCATCTTGTTCTGGGGAGCCTATGAGCTGAAGAAGCTGTTGTCCCTGGTGCTTGGTCTGGTAAATTGTTTTCTTGTTCCTTCCTTTCCTTTTTTTCTTTCTCCGGATGTTCGTTGTCAAGGAGTCTTTGTCAAATGATTCATTTTTGTTGTTCTGGTTAATCTCACTCCCTACTGGGGGAGGATTTCTAGATGTTTTTATTGTCTCCAAAACTTCAGGTTCAAATTCTATTTCCCTGAAGGTGGGTGGTTCGTCACTCGCTATGGTCTGGGTTTCATTTTTTGGTTTCATAGTAGATAATAAATCACCCAGTATTGTTGGTAGCGTGAGTAGTTTGTCAATTATTGGAGCGCAAGTGCATTCTTGCTGTTGTAACCTATCCTTGAGTGCTTCCTCTTGCCCTCGTTTTATTAGCCCATTCAAATTGGCTAATTTCAGGTCAATCCCTGACGTAAAGTCAGCTAATGTTTGGAGTACTGTTAACTGAAGGTCCATTTTGAGTGATTGGTATTGCAATGCTGCAGTTGCGTATTGCATTGTGCTCAATAGCGCTGCCCAAATCGAGTCCTGGGTCTTATTGTTTTTTTCCTTTGTTTCTGGGTTTGCACAATTTGATAGTATTTTTTGGTTGTGACTGTATGACGCAACTATTTCCTTCCTGACGGGGTCGATATTGCCCTATCAAATGGCACCAGACGTATTAGATGGGCAAATTGCTTAGTGAACGAGGATAAGATTGCAGCAATAAGGGAATTGACAAACCAGGCGACCATTGATCTACAAAAATATATCACCCAGGAGGAGGTAATGGCAAATGTCAATCCGATCCACACTAATTTTTTTAATCAACTTAGGTTTTTTTTACAAAAAAGGCTTTTATTAAATCCAATAGGCCAGTTAAAAAGGAAGACCAATGGTATGGGAAGTCCTGCAGGGCTGCGTATAAAGCCCTGGCAGAGGCAGTAAAAACAAAAGACAGAGATAGAGTTAAGATTGCCCGTGCCCTCTATAAAAAAGCACAACATGATGCCAAACGTGCTTGGGATGAGGAATATTGGAGGGAGCTTTATTGTGCGAGCAAAGAACGATCTATGTGTACCTTCTGGGATATGGTTAAATGGGGCAGGGGGATCCAAAGGGGAGAACCTATAAATGATGTCTCGCCTAATCTTTGGGTCTCTCACTATTCATCTCAGTTTGCATCTCAAGAAACGGCTAGTGAGACCAGAGAAGATTCTACCCCCTCCAATAAGGATATAATCCCCTTACACTTCGAGAGAAATGAGGTGAGAAACATATTGAATACCATCCCCAAGGGCAGAGCTCCAGGGCTGGACTCAGTTCCAGCCGATTTGTTCATGCACGACAAGGTGCTTTGGGCACCGTATATTCAATCATTAGCAAATGGTATTGCCAACGGCTCACCCATACCTAATACCTGGAAGGGCGCTGAGATCATTCCGATCTACAAAAAGGGGGAGCGCTCAGACCCAGGAAATTATAGGCCCATAAGTCTATTAGATTGCATACAGAAGGTGGTCGCAAGGCTTGATCTGCAGAGAATCCAAGGGTGGATAGAGGAGGAAGAAGCATTGTCACCTCTCCAGGCAGGATTCCGCAGTCACACCAGCACCATAGACCAAGTTTTTAGATTTCCTTTAATTTTCTGGCGGGTGGTACTATTAGGGGGGGTATGCTCTTTGCGGCATTCGTCGACCTTAAATGAGCATTCGAAATGTGGGCAGTCCTAGAAGATCAGGGCATGCCACCTGAGATTTTGTCCTTCTTAAAGAAATTACATGAGGATAATTTTGCTCAAGTTAAATGAAACCAATTGGAGAGTGTAACAGATAAGTTCCCTATAGCGAGAGGAGTCCGCCAAGAGTGCGTTCTGGCCCGACCCTTTTTTCATTATACATCAACAGGGTGATCAACTACTTTGAGCAACAACCGACTGATGCCCCTAAGTTGGAGGGTAAGTTCATCCCCCTGCTGATGTTTGCAGACGGCACTTTATTAATCTCAAAAACACCACAAGGCCTTCAAAAAGCCATTGATGTGTTTGAGGTATTTTGCAAAGATTACGGACTAGTAGTAAATGTGAGCCAGACCATGTTTATGGTCCTTCACAAGTCCACATATGTAAGAGGGAATGTAGCAATGAATGGGGTCAATTTAGAACAGACTCAGGTTTTTTCATATTTGGGCATAACCCTCACATCCAAATTAGATTGGAAACCGCACATTACCCAGTTGGTTACAAAGCATGCACAGTTAGCAGGAGCCTTAACAAAAGAGCTACTCCTCTCCCACACTAGGCCAAAAACGCCAGCACTAAAAATTTACGATGCAAAGATAGGCGCAGCAGTTCTCTACGGGGCGGAATTGTGGGGTTTCAGCAATCTCACCCTTTTGACCAGGGCCCAAAATAAATTCTTACGTGGGATTACGGCCGGGCCTTCCAGCATCTACCCCGCTGATTCCTCTTTACTATGATTTAGGCTTTCAACGCCTGGAGGATATGGCCTGTTACAGACCAGTGGCATACTGGAAGAGATTTTGGGTTACCCCAGATCTCTCACAGTATGCTCGGGCATTCCTAGATGGTGGAAATGCTGACAGGGCTCAAAAAATTCCCTGGATGCGTGGGGTAAAGGAAATCTTTTCCACTATGGGCTTAGCCAGTTTATGGGAGGATCCAACAGCACATACTTTCCCATCTAGAAAAACTATAAGAGACCTCTATTGGAGCATGGTTTCATTGAAAACATTTGGCAGATGTAATTGTCCGTCATTGACTGCGGACTTTTTGGAACTCAAACATTTAAGTGCTCCTGAGGGTTATTGGGACTGGAAGAGATACCATCAATTTAGGGTGGGCACTCTACCAATTAATTCCTTTGTTGCTAAATGGAGAGAAGGCCTTGAACCCTGCTGTCCTTTCTGTCCTACCCAACTGGAAAGCATTGGGCATATTCTATTTATCTGCCCAGAATATATAGCCCCCAGGCGGTCTTGGTTGAAACCTATTTGTCTACAGTTGGGTCTCCAAACAGGTTCTGTGGCCTTGAGGATCCTTAAAACAAATACCTCTCAGCCCGTGGTTATTGCTGTCACAAAGTTTCTACACTGGATGTGGATAATCCGTGCACGTAAACTATGCTTATTATGAATATTTTAGACTCCCTGTGTATCTGTCTTCTTATTCATAGGTTTTTCTTAATAATATTTTATTCTAAATGGACTGTGTATATATAAATTATATTTTTATCCTGTGGGACGGTTGAGAATTTGCCATGATGTCCTGATGTGATTTATCTTTTTTAATTCATGTTATGAAATCAACTCCATTATATGTTCCCTATTGTTTTTTTTTTAAATTGTTAAATATTTTAATGCTGTCTTTTATGATTCAAAAATTGAAATAAAGACTTTTGAAATTTGAACTAATTCCTCCCATTCTTGTGATGCTAAGAAAGACATTTCGCCGTTAGGGTTATAGTTACTTTCTTGAAGGAGTGGCCCACCCCATTCTTGTGTTCCAATGTCACGAGATTTACCTTGAGACGTTTGAGGTGTTATGGTTTGTGATTGGTTAGTTGACTGATGTAGAGTAATGGGGAATTTATTTGACGTTTTTTGCTCCTTTGGTTTATTTTCTGCCTGATTGACTGTTTTCCTGAAGGAGATTTCGTGAAGTCTGGAGTCGGTCAATTTTATCGGACTAAGTTGTAGCAATGATTTGCGTGTTTCAAAGCAGCTTGTGTCCTCTCTGCCTGGCAGAGTGTTTCATTAAATTTGGTGTCTGTTCTGATTTGCGACCTACCCCGCTGTTCCGTTTCTGGAGTAACCAGCTCACTCCCCTCTATAACTGCCTTTAAGGGCTGTGGGGGCTCTTTGAAGATATCTGATATGAGCAGTGTGCTCACCGCAACTTCCTGCTTCGTCTGCCTTTGCTCAATTTCAATTGTGCTTATTTGTTCTTTATGACTGATATTTCCGTTGTCTTTTTTGTTTGTAAGCCCCATAACTGGTTCCGGCTTGACATTTTCTTCTATTTCTTCTGAATTTTGTTGAAATTGTTGTATTCTCCTGCTGAAGTTTCCTCTTCCGTTGGTTTGGGGAGAATATTCTGAATGAATTAATACGACAGTTTCCTTTGATCCCCTTGTTTGGCTATTTGTTGGCGGTTGCAGGAGTTGGTCCTTGCTTCCTGGTTGTAAAGGAGTTTGCAGCCCTTTTATTTCCCCTGTTTTTGAGAATATTACGGTCCCTGGGTCTTTTAGAAATGAGAACTTGGTGTATATTTTGGGCTGAAATAAACTAAGGTTTCTTGACTGCGATGAACCCTTTATGCGTATTAGATCAAGCATATCGGGGTCTGAGCTCAGGGTAGCTGTTGTGTCTGTTTTTACCTCCATTTTCATTCCTTCTTCTGGTAAAGATCCTGTTAATGATTTATTTCCCTGTGTAGTTGCGTTTCTTTGAATTAAACTTTAGGTGGAGTTGTTTTGAGGGAAGATCAGGGTCTCTTTGGCTTCGTTGGTTTCCTTCTTTTCTAACTTCCCATGTTTTGTTGTTTGCCCAGGAGGACTGCCGCCCTTGTTGCTATCCCGATTTTCTCCCTCTTGTTTCCTTTTTGTATTTTTTTTCTGCGATCTTAGATTTATTAGCAATTTTCTTTCTTTCCCGTACCTCATAGTTGCCTACTTGCTATAACTCCGTGTAAATCCGAGTTATTAACGTCGAGATGTTTTGGGGTTTTAGCCAATACCTAAATGGGGGTAGTTGCTCACCCTCTCTCCTCACACTCCCCGCCTCACAATCCGGGCTCTCACTTATCCTCTCCTTTCTTCCCCTCTCCCTTTACTGCTCCCAGGTGTTATCGTTTACTGTACTCACTGTGGTTATTGAGTCCTGGCCACAGATCTCGGCCTGTTGGTTCTCTGGTCCCTCCACCTGGTCCAGGCCCTGGGCTAGTCTCCACTCCACTCTCTGCCCACTGTTACTCTCACTGCTCACTCTGCTGCTCGACCACCTCCTGCAGGGGAGGGGGGAGGGGGGCAGGGAGTCAGGGGGGCAGAAGGCCGGTGGCCGATAGCAGCTGCTATCTTAATATTATTGGGGTGCCACCCCTGGGGTCCAGCCTCTCCGTTTAATCCTTGTTGTTGCTGTGGCCGGCACGACCTCCAGTTCAATCCCTGCGCTGGTATCAGGGCAAGCCGCGCACAGTGCTGGCTAATTAAAGTCCTGAGTTTCCCGAGTCCCCCTCGGGAGTTTGTCAGTAATGACCTGGTCGGCCCCCGTTGGTCCCGTCTGACTTGCGCTCCCCACACTCTGGAAGGGCAGGGGAACAAGGCTGGAGCAGCCTGCACAACACGACTGGGGGGCCAAGGCTGGCACGGGCTGCCCCGGCTGCACGGGACGCAGAGGGGTGCAGTTTTCACGGCGTCTCAGCTCCACAGCTCCACAGCTTTCCCTGCAGTGTTCCACCACACTGCGTCTCTCTCTCTCTCTGTCGGCGATCCGAAAAACACGAACAGGATCTCTGCCTGGAATTTGGAACTGGGGAACCAGGTTCAGCCTTCATGGCCAGTCCACCAGACCACTCCCCCTGAGGGAGCACATTCCCATGCCAGACGTTAGAAGGCCCCACAAGATCTTAGAAGCCCTGGTGTCTTAGCACCAACAGGTGCCCCTAGCGGCGGCAAGTGTGGGTACACCTTGAAAGCCTGTCCACCACAATCCATGACGTTCACCTCCAGTCTTGCAGGCAGGCCTATGAAGCAGCACACCATAGAGTGATAGTCACTGTGTCACTGAGGTGACAGGACCCTTGAGCAGGGAGGCTCTAGGATGGTGTGACAGCACCGGACGCTGACATTGGGTGGGGGCGTCATGTTTGCAAGTATAATATGGTTTTAAAAGCACTTGCTGCCTCCTTCCTGGCCTCCAACAATTTTCAGCAACAATAAAAATGGCATGATAACTCCAGTGATCAATGTTCTTAGTAGAGAGAGATGGTGTTTTGCCTAGTGGAAGTTTTGTCTCATGGAAAGGAAGCGCAGAGGGTTAATGTGCCTGCTGCTAAGAAGCTGTACCATGCAGATCACAAAGTACACATAATGTGAATAAGTCAGTGGGTTACTGCTTTTGTCAGAGAGACCCTTTTGTTACTTGCAGTTAATAAGTTAAAATCCTAACATATAACATTGAGCTATTAACTGAACTGTAAGAGCTGCATGCAAACTGCAAGGTATAAATTAGAGCGTTCTGTTTTTCTCCCCAGTCTTTGATTATCCAAATGTTGCAAAAAGGGTAGAATTCAACTCTGATTATTAAAATGATCCCCCAGCCATGGTATTACGTTTTGAATTCTGATTTCGTGTTTCTCCAGACCAATCACTATTAAACAATGCTGCCGACTAGTATGGTTGTCATGTGACTCCTACACCGTGTAGTCCTTTGTCTTATGTAACATTTCATATACAGTGATTTACACACGTATGATTGATTGTCTCTGTATAATATGTGTGATGTAAAGTGCTCTGACACCCTACACTGGTATTAGTGGTGCTGTACATTTTCTGATACTTTATTATTTTGACATTTTTACACATGCTAACCGTCTCTGCAAAGATTTTTCGTTATTAGTATCAGTGGCACAGACAACTGTAGCAATGAGAAATGTGACCAGTCAACTTTGCAAAGGGCCCTCCACTTCACAGCAGCACAAGTCACATTTTTTAGTAACTTTTGATCCGTTTCAGCTATAATCAATTTATTAGTTAAAATCGGCAAATTATGCAGCAGATGATGTATTATGTGGCAAATCCGGCAGAGCCATATTTATGTGGAAAAAACGTGCAAAGTAGAATATTTTGCTATGTATGCTTGAACTGCTCTTGTGGAAAAAGGGAGGAGAAGTGCTGATGACAGAGAAGTCATGGCTGAGAGACAAATGGCTTGCGATTCCACTTTTAAGGATATTTAGGAGATTCTGTGATTGGAAACGTATTCATCTTTGTGAATGTATTTTAATATCAAGAATTCATATTAATCCCTAAATAAACATGTGCATCCATTGGTTACATTAAATAACGTAATAAGCTGTAACCGGTTAGTGAAATGGGAAACAAATATTAAAAATTGGGATATTTTGCTGTTTCTGCTATACCTTTGACTGCGTCCACTGACCCAATCCACAGGTTATTCCCGCCCTTTGATTCTCTGCCCACATTTCCCCTACTTTTTTTCTCCCACTGCTGCAGCCTGTGCTTGGCTACATGTCTGTTACATGTACATACATGTTTATGGTAAGAATATGTGTTTCTCTTTGCAGTTTGTGAGTGGTCTCTTGGTTACAGGCTGTACATATGTATTTATAGATTTATTATAATACACTCACTGCAATTTGTGTTCGGTTTCCTTTCTCCACGTTCTCATAGTTTACTGAAGATTCATAGATGGCTCTGGGGATGCTATCTGGGGTCACACCTGAAATTAGAACACATTTGATCGCAGCTGCTTTTTCACTGCTTTATACTTTGAAATGGGACTTTGAATAGACTCTTACCTTTTGCTTTCTTTGCGCGTCTCTCATAGAAGAGAACCACACCAAGGACAGCGACAACAGCACCGAGGAGCATCCCTGAAGCCACCGCCAGGGTGACCCACCAGCTAGAACAGGAGGCATCTGAAGCAGGAGGAGCCCCTGAAGAAGAGAGACAACCTGTGAGTGTCAGGCTCGTCCGGCTCTTGGCAGATGCAGTTAAACGTAGAAAAAAGAGGAATAACAAAAGGAGTAGAGACAAAAAGCTCTAAGAGATTCTTCAAACACACCAGTACTTTGGATTAAAGGTTCTGAGCTGTTTATCGTCACTTCTCAACAGCAGTATATAATTTGTCAAAATGTGATTGTTAAAATAGTTTTAGGATTTGCATTATTATGGAAATGCTTCTGAACAATGAATTTAATAATGGGTACAATCTGGTAACAATAATCTAACATGAACGCACATGAAGTTAGTTTAATATAATGTATAGCAGAGTGTTTATTGATATAATTTTGTTGCCACATTTTGATGTAATGTCCATTGTATTTAATATGGATGATGTTTTCTGCTCACTCCTTTTACTTGCCCCTCCCAACCCGTTCTATATGCGCATCTTTCCCTATGCAGCTTTGCACATGAAGACTAAATTATGTCATTGTAAATTTCATAAATATGCATTGTGAATAAACTTTCCTGGTGCATAGCCCATTGTCCATTGCTTGTCTTAGCTCTCTTCCTCTGGTTCAGTGTCCATTGTACAATTACTGGGCGAAGCACTCTTCCACTGGTGCATAGTTCCATTGCCCATTACTGGACTCCCCGCTCTTCCACTGGTGCATAGTCAATTGTACATTTCTGGGATCGGCACTTTTTCACTGGTGCATAGTCCATTGTACATTACTGGGCTTAGCGATTTTCTGCTGGTGCATAGTCCATTACCCATTATTGGGCTTAGCGCTCTTCCACTGGTCCATAGAACATTGTCCATTACTGGTCTTAGTCTTAGCACTCGTCCACTGGTGCATAGTCTATTGTGTATTTGTGGGCTTAGACCTCTTCCACTGGTGCATAGTCAATTCTTCATTACTGGGCTTAGCGCTCTTCTGCTGGTGCATAGTCCATTCTCCTCTGTCGTAAATTGACAATGATAAGGTTAGCATTTGCTGAAGCCAATCTGTTTTTCAATGCTACCTTCCTCGTTTTTGGAAGCCATTTTGTATTACTGTCAGCCATTTTGTATGCCTTACATTACCTCGTGCTTACCATGTGCTTTGTCCTATCTCTCTGCTAGCTGCTTATATATTCTGCCTAGTAACAAGCTATATTTAGCTTTCTATCAAATACTCCCATGCTCTGTTGCGCCACATCTGTTTCTAATAAATCACTGTTGAGATGTGTTTACCCCAAACTGGTCAAACCGTTAGCCCCTCCCACTTGTTGAATGTGCACTGAAAATGCCCTTATATGTACATAAATTTGTCTTGTGTCTGTGCCGCCTATTTTCTGAGCCCCTGTGCGGGTATAAAAGGACCATGTGCCTTCCGTTCGGGATGCTACTTCATGCATTGCTGAAGGGTATTGTCTGAATAGTTCCACCTCATGAGGTCTTAATAAACTTGTCTTTTCTATTTCAGTTTCCGTGCCAACTTCTATTCTAAGGGTTTAAGAGTTGTTAGCGGCATAACTAGGCCTTGCTGAGACACAATACCACAAATTGGCGCATCCAATGTGGGGCTCATCGGCGACTCGGATGCCTGAAGGACTGGTCGAGACGAAGGATTGGAAACTCGCTTTGGACGTGATCGCTGCCGGAGGAGACCCGAGTCTTGGCATCTACGGCATTTTTCCTTTCTTTCCGATCTGACCATCCAGGTGGCGCTGGTCCCTGACTGAGATCTTTTCTGTTGATTCGCCGTACAGTGACCGTTTGATCGATTTTGAGAACTTGGCAGTTGGAATCTGGACGCTAAAAGAATTGGTAAGAGGCTTTGGATTGGTAAGGTAGTCTACTGACACTGTGGCTTTTGTATGCGTTAGCTAACATTTGATTTATGTATTGTTTAGGTATATATAAATTGCAATTTATATAGGCAGGTAATGAGGAGGTTTTTCTCTGCTTTTATATTTGTTTGAATGGCGCAACGTACATAGATACTTTAAGCGCTACTTTGATTAAAATATTGCACATTTTGCAGTATTTTTGGCATGCCTGTTTTCAGAGCACTTCGAAGGATGTGTTGCTTTTGTAGTGGTACCAGTTTAAGATTAGATGAAGCACAACCGGCTCCCCCAAAGGGGACACCTAATAGGGAAATGTATATTAAGTATGGTCTTTCTCCCATAATGTATAGTACGTTATGGAATAAATACACAAAAAAGGATCCTGAGTTACGATGGCCTATGCATGGGTCATATGATATGCGAAAGATTCAGTATGTGGAGCAGTGTATGTTTCAGCGAAAGTCTAGACAAGATATGTTTGATTGTGTACGAATGTGGGAGAAAGCAGTACGTGAGCGAATGAAGCATGAGCAGGCCTTAGCTGAAAAAGAACAACGAAAGGCTGCCCATGTGAAAGTTTTACAGCTAAAAGATAAGGAAACATAGGAGCAAAGGGAAAGAGAGGAAAGGGAGCGTAATTTACAGGTAACTGGTCAGTACGCTGTTAGACAACCCCTTTATCCTGTCCTTAATAAACAACCCGATGATTTCTCGTTATTAGATCATTCTCCACCGCCGTATGTCTTCCCTTCGGCTCCTGACGCGCCTGATGGGAAATCCTCTGAAGACCGGGATAAAGCCCGAGGCACTCGTTCTATGATTTCTAATGCGCGTTCTGTTGAGCTTCGATCTCTCTCTTGTAAAGTTAACCTTAATACTGCCTCCGCCCCAGATATTTTAGAGGTTATGAGGACTTGGGCAGTAAAGGAGCAATTATATTTTACAGAAGCCTTTGCTGGAGAAGTCATTGAACGGTTTAGGACTTATTCGGATAATTTGGAACCTAATAATCCGTAAAGCCAGCATGGGGGGCAGATCTTTCAGGCTTCTCGCTGCCAAGAGCTGGAACTTGCTTCCAACAGAACTTCGCCTCGAACCTTCTGAGGCCACGTTCCGCAGAGCCCTAAAAACCTACCTTTTCCGCCTAGCACTGCTGTAACCTCCTGATCTGAATACTCCACACTTCGCTCTCAGCACGGGGACACGCCGGGGCGCGTAACCATGCGCTTTACAAAACTCCATAATAATAATAATAAATGATAATAATGTAACAATTGATTATAAGAGCATGCGTGATGGTCTTTTTCTCTTTCCACAGGTAGCTGATTTAATTTCCGTGTATCAAGAGGGAGAGAGAGGACCAGATAGCTAGCCCATATCCCCTTTATTATATATGATTAAATCAAAAAGAGGCTAGCTGAGGTGAAAGGGAAGGGGGTTGTTTAAATAGTATTCTTATTTAAAGGTATGCGTGACTCAGTATTGTTTTGTCAGACGATTATGGCACCTGGTAGGTGTGCTCATGAAGCCCTCACCCACCAACCTAGTTGGTGGCATGCTTCATCATCGGGCCCACCCAGTGACACCTAACGTGTCCCGGGTGTGCTACGACGCCTGGAGACAGCGGAGCAGGTATATCACTGTGTGTGCGGGAATCCCCCCTCTCACACATAGATACACTTTGACGTACCAAGGACGTGGGAGGTCGTAACTCGCCTCTAACGTCCACCTGCCTTATTTTTAACCGCTGACGGAGGCCCAGGTAATAAAATCTGTCCTACCTTCGGGTACTGGGACCCCCGCCAAGCCGTTTTAAACTCACATTCAAAACATTCTTCACCGCACACACAGTGATATACCTGCTCCGCTGTCTCCAGGCGTCGTAGCACACCCGGGACACGTTAGGTGTCACTGGGTGGGCCCGATGATGAAGCATGCCACCAACTAGGTTGGTGGGTGAGGGCTTCATGAGCACACCTACCAGGTGCCATAATCGTCTGACAAAACAATACTGAGTCACGCATACCTTTAAATAAGAATACTATTTAAACAACCCCCTTCCCTTTCACCTCAGCTAGCCTCTTTTTGATTTAATCAGCTGATTTAATTTGGCATTTGGTTAAAGTACGTGATGATGCAGCTCAACTGCGGCTGGAGAAAAAGGCAGCGGACGCAGCTGCACGCTCGTCTCAGACCGACGCAGTAAAAGCCTCTATCTTTGGATCAGATAAAACTATGATAGTTCATGCGAAACCCATGCGGGAAGCGGCACCTTTGTATATTCCTCCTGAAGGCGAAGGAACAGATGATGATAAAAATTCTGTCGATGCAAAGGGTTATTTAGTTTATAATTGGGTTTACACTCCCTGGAATAGAGCGGATGTTATGGCTCTTAAAAATGCATTGCCTGATACGCGGAAAAATCCAGTGGCTTTCTATGAAGAAGTAGAGGGTGCTATTAGTTCTTGTACTATGACACTGCCTGATATTGATTTGTTTTTCGGATTAATATTACCCCCTGATATGTGGAGAACTATTCGTAAAATCGATGATCGTGCAAATCTAGGGGCAATATGGAAGGACATAGAACTAGCGAATAAAGATAGAGAACCTGCACAAAAACCGTGTCAACTACTTCTAGAACTTCCAACAGCTATTTTGGTTAAATTAAATCGAATATTCCTCCTAAAAAGATAGATCGGACTAGGTTAGCGTCTTGTAAACAAAAGGTAGACAAATCAGTTTCAGATTTCTTCACACGTTTTGAGGAAGCTTTTCATGATTTCAGTGAACAATCATTAGCAGATGACACGGGTAGGCATCTGTTTGTTGATAAATATGTTACAAACCTTTTGCCAGAAATAGAAGTGAAAGTTCATGGACTACCTCTTCTCTGGTTTCTCTTTTAACTATGGCTCAGTACTATGAGCGCCAGGAATTAGAGGCGAACGGTAATGAGGATAAAAAGACTAAAGATTTGAAAAAGAAGGTTATGATGGTTCAAGCATATGCCCCGCCTTCTAGAGGTAATGATAGATGTAGACACGGATCTTATGGTCCGTCTTTTACTCGTTCTAATTTGTTGGTTGACCAGTGTGCGTATTGCAAACAGTTTGGACATTGGCTTTCCGATTGTCCGGTGTTGCGTGCACAGCAAAATCAACGTGGCCGGGGACAAGTGAGAAATCGATTTGGATATGCAGGCCCTAGAGGGAGTATGATTGATCGTGCTAGGTTTGATTTCAATGAACGAAGACAGAATGGGTATAATACTTTTGATAGGCGAACCCAATATCAAATATCTGATAGTGTGCCATCTGATTTTCAAGACTCTGCTTATGCATAGGATTGCCTAGGATGGGGTAAGGAATCGGTTGAAGTTTCAGTAGATCAGAGGGGTCCCTATATTACAGCACATGTTTTGGGTTCTACTGATCGGTTTCTGGTTGATACAGGAGCTACTCATAGTGCCTTGTCTAAACAATTGGTTCCAAGGGCTCCCCTGTCGGGCTCGACCATTATATCAACAGGGTTCGATGGAACACCTTCCCTTAGCCCACTGTCACAACCACTTCCATTCCATATTGATAAGTTCACTGCTCCATGTCCATGCTTGCTTTCTCCGAACACACCAGACAATATTGTGGGATTTGATATGCTTAGATATTTCAAAGCTAGGATACGCTGTTCTCCCGAAGGAGTGCGTGTTATCTTGAACGAGAACTACCCTGTGTCTGAAAGATTTTGCCTTGTTAGGAGGATGTTGCATTAGCCTCACTCCCGAGTGTTCTGTGGGCCACTTCAGATACCGATGTAGGGCAAATAGTTATTACACCAGTGCGTATTAGTGTCAAGGAGGGTGCTTTGTTACCACGATTGCCACTGTATAAAATTTCACGAGAGGGTGAAGAAGCGCTAACATACATTATCGGAGACTTGATTGAGGTTGGGGTTGTGGAGGAAGTCCCTTATAATGTTTGCAATAGTCCTATTCTTCCCATTTTGAAAAAAGATACTGACATCATTTTTGATCTGCGGGAAGTGAATAAGATTGTAGTATTGCAATATCCTGTGGTCTCTGATATAACGACACTACTTACTTTGGTTCCTCCCACAGCAACCTCATTCTCTGTGATAGACTTGAAGAATGCTTTCTTTTCAATTCCTATTCTTCCTGATAGCCAATATTTGTTCAGTTTCACTTTGAATAATTGATCGTATAGATTTTGCAGAGTTCTTCAAGGCTATACTGAGAGTCCAAGTATTTATAGTCAAGCATTTAAAAGGCCGCTTGATTCTTTTGATTTGCCAGAAGGAGTGGCTCTCATACAATATGTCGATGACATTTTGCTTGCAGACGATTCGCCCGAACAATGTGAAGAAAATACTTTATCTTTGCTTTCTTTCCTTGCTACACACCATCATAAAGTGTCACGGAAGAAATTGCAATATTGTAGGCCGAAGGTGACCTACTTAGGACACCTTCTGTCTAAGGAGGGCCGTGCACTGACACCAGATTGCATTCAAGCAATTTTACATACACCAGTGCCTTCCACTCAGAAAGATGTTTGTGCTTTCATTGGTCTGACTTCATTTTGTAGGCAATGGATATTAGGATTGTATCCTGTATCCTGCAGATGCGGTCGCTCCCCCACGCTGCTCCCCGCCCTGCCTGCCTTGCAGCCTGGTATCGTAGCACATCGCTGCGGCGCTTGATGATTCAATTTGCACTTTATAATTGCTAGACTGCCTCATTTGACTGTTTGCCTTTCATAGCGATATCGTAGCTCTAGAATACCTTAATTGCCTGCCTCTCATTTCATACACGGTTACATTGCAGCGCTTGACCGCCTTGACTGCTTGATTAATTGGTAACTTTTCTGACATCGTGTGGCTAAATTGTGAAAGTGCGCTGCTATTACAAGTTAATTTGCATGCCCGTAAATTTAAAGGTGCCACTGCCATATGCTTCGCATTGGCTTCTAGCTCGTTTCAGGCTGCCTGCCATTTTGTTTTTTTGTTGTTATTGTGTGACTCCCTGCCCGGGTCTCCGCCCCGCTACCGCCTCCCGGCTGACCCTCCCTCCCACTGATACCACCAGGGGCGCTCTCGAGCATTAGCGATGTGACCGTCCTGTATCCTGCAGACGCGGTCGCTCCCCCACGCTGCTCCCCGCCCTGCCTGCCTTGCAGCCTGGTATCGTAGCACATCGCTGCGGCGCTTGATGATTCAATTTGCACTTTATAATTGCTAGACTGCCTCATTTGACTGTTTGCCTTTCATAGCGATATCGTAGCGCTAGAATACCTTAATTGCCTGCCTCTCATTTCATACACGGTTACATTGCAGCGCTTGACCGCCTTGACTGCTTGATTAATTGGTAACTTTTCTGACATCGTGTGGCTAAATTATGAAAGTGCGCTGCTATTACAAGTTAATTTGCCTGCCCGTAAATTTAAAGGTGCCACTGCCATATGCTTCGCAGTGGCTTCTAGCTCGTTTCAGGCTGCCTGCCATTTTGTTTTTGTTGTTGTTATTGTGTGACTCCCTGACCGGGTCTCCGCCCCGCTACCGCCTCCCGGCTGACCCTCCTTCGCCCCTCCCCCTCCACCATCCATATATGACAGATGCATTTGCGTGCAGCGTTCACGCGCAGCGATCACGCCCCATGAGCGCCAAAGGTGCGCCAAAGGTAAGCCCGTCTACGCCCGTCCGCGCCTGGACCGCGCCCAGCGCCAGACTCCCTGGCCCTCGCAAACCGCACTTATCCTGCATAACGTCGACTTCGCCACCCTCCTAGCCCTTAACCCCGGACGCACATCACAATGCTACGAGGCTGCCCCAGGAAATACCCACGGTCCCTTCGCCTGCCACTCCTGCAAGTTCACCTGCAACAAGACCCCCACCAAATCCACTAACCCCACACACAGACCCGACCCAAACTACCTGAAGTGCATCCTGCTTAACACCCGCTCGATCCACAGACACGCCACAGAACTCTGGAACCTACTCGACACTGCTTCACCGGACGTCGCCTTCCTTACAGAAACCTGGATAAACGCCTCTTCAGCGCCCGACATCGCCATAGCCATCCCAGACGGCTACAAGATCATCCGAAAAGACCGCTACAACCAAACAGGAGGAGGCATCGCCATTGTCCATAAGAACACCATCAGAATCACGACCAGCTTCGACAATAACCTTACAACCGCCGAACACCTCCACTTTCAGATCCACACCGACCCCAGGACCACACTTAGAGGCACCCTCATCTACAGACCGCCGGGAACCCAGAAACAATTCAGCGAAGACATCACTGACTTCATCAGCCCACATGCCCTCGCCTCCGAAAACTACATTCTACTGGGAGACCTCAACTTCCACCTGGAAAAGAAAAACGACAGCAACAACACCACCCTTCTGGACAACCTGGCCAATCTTGGTCTCAAGCAACTTGTTGACAACCCCACCCATTTAGCCGGACAAACCCTCGACCCAATCTTCACCTCCAGCAAGCACATCTCCTTCGATCACACCACAGCTCTCCATTGGACGGACCACAGCTGTGTTGACTTCAGCTGCAGAACTACCTCTACCCACAACCCCCCACAACCTATTCCACGAAGAAACTGGAACAAAATCACCACCGACCAACTCCTCACATCGCTCAATCAAAACCCGCCCGCCCTCCCATCGGACCCAAACCAAGCGGCCACCGAACTCAAACAATGGATCACTCACAGCGCTGACGAACTAGCACCCTTGAAAAACCACCAAACCAAACAGGGCAGCAAAAAAGCCCCCTGGTTCAACGAAGTCCTTAAGAAATCCAAGAAACTATGCAGTACTCTCGAGAAAACATGGAGAAAAAACCCAACCACTGACAACCTGACCACCCTCAAGACAGCCACCTGCAAACACCACCAACTGATTCGATCCACCAAGAAGTCAGCATTCAAGGATCGACTCGACAACAACGCCCAAAACAGCAAGGAACTATTCAACATCATCAAAGAATTTACCAACCCCACCACAGCCTCAAAGGACATCACTCCCTCCTAAGAACTCTGCGACTCCTTATCCTCTTTCTTCTATAACAAAATCGCCGACATACATAACAGATTTGAGAACACTTCCAAAGAACAGTCCACTCCACCCACCTCCAAACCTAAACCGCCCCCTAACATCCTTAACGCCTGGAACTCAATCACCACTGAAGACACTATCCACCTAATGAACTCCATCCATTCAGGCTCTCCAACCGACCCCTGTCCCCACCACATCTTCAACAAAGCAGACTCCATCATCGCACCCCATCTCCGTGACATCATCAACTGCTCCTTCAACTCCGCTACCTTCCCAGAAAGCTGGAAACACGCCGAACTCAGCCCACTCTTGATGAAACCCACAGCGGACCCCTCTGAACTCAAGAACTACCGCCCCATTTCCCTCCTCCCTTTCCCTGCCAAAGTCATTGAGAAAGCTGTCAATAGACAGCTCGCCGCCTTCCTTGAATCCAACAACTCCCTCTACTCCTCACAGTCCGGCTTTCGAGCCAAACACAGCACCGAAACCACCCTTATTGCAGCGACAGACGACATCCGAACACTACTGGACAACGGAGAAACAGTTGCCCTCATCCTACTTGACCTCTCCGCCGCCTTCGACGCGGTCTGTCATAGCACCCTCATACAACGCCTCAGCAACATTGGCATGCAAGGAAAAGCCTTAGATTGGATCATCTCGTTCCTCGCCGGGAGGACCCAGAGAGTCCGACTCCCCCCATTCAAATCAGAGGCCACCGAAGTCATCTGCGGAGTACCACAAGGATCATCACTTAATCCCACCCTCTTCAACGTTTACATGAGTCCCCTCGCTTCCATCGCACGACAACACAACTTCAACATCATCTCCTACACTGACGACACCCAACTGATCATTTCCCTTACCAGAGACCCTAACACCGCCAAAACCAACCTCCATGAAGGCATGAAAGAAGTAGCTGAATGGATGAAAAACAGCCGCCTAAAACTTAACTCAGACAAAACGGAAGTCCTCATCCTAGGATCATCCCCCTCTGCCTGGGATGACTCATGGTGGCCATCGGCCCTGGGCACGGCACCCATACCCACAGACCACGCACGTAACCTGGGCTTCATCCTAGACTCCTCCCTCTCGATGTCTAGACAAGTCAACGCCGTCTCATCCTCTTGCTTCAACGTACTTCGTATGCTCAAAAAAATCTTTTGTTGGATCCCCACCGAAACAAGAAAGACTGTCACCCACGCTCTGGTCACTAGCCGACTGGACTATGGAAACACCCTCTACGCCGGAACCACTTCCAAATTACAGAAAAAACTCCAACGCATCCAAAACGCATCAGCCAGACTCATATTGGACATCCCGCGCCAAGTTCACATTACCGGTCACCTGAAAGACCTCCACTGGCTTCCCGTCAACAAGAGAATAATGTTCCGTCTCCTCACCCACGCACACAAGGCCCTCTACAATCTAGGACCCGAATGCCTCAACACACGACTGTCCTTCTACACACCGACCCGCCAACTAAGATCCTCCAATCAAGCCCTCGCTGCAGTCCCACGCATTCAAAGATCCACCATGAGAGGAAGATCCTTCTCCTACTTGGCGCCCAAAACCTGGAATTCTCTCCCCACACACCTCCGCCTCACCCAGAACCACATTTCCTTCATGAAGGAACTTAAAACCTGGATATTCGATAAATAATGCACCCCCTTCCCCCAAGCGCCTTGAGACCCTCTGGGTGAGTAGTGCGCTATACAAATTCCTGAACTTGAACTTGAACACATTGTTAAACCTTCATTAGCACTCTTGACTAAAGACACTCCAATGCCCCTTCCATGGACAGATGAATGTCAGAATGCTTTTCATCAGTTACATCAAGCTCTTTGTTCTGCACCAGTGTTAGGCACAACAGATTATACGAAGACCTTTACACTTTATTTACACGAGAAAGATGGGTGTGCATTATCATTCTTAGTGCAGACACACGGTGATAAGCAGCGTCCCTGTGCATCCTTTTCAGCGGTTCTTGATCCTGTTGCTCAAGGGTTGCCTGGGTGTTTCCGGTCAGGTGCTGCAACAGCTGTGTCCATACGTCAAAGTGAAGGGATAGTTTTGCCACACAAACTGTTAGTTCTAGTACCTCATGCAGTAGATGCCCTGTTGAATCAAACCAAGACGCAGCACTTAAACAGTGCTTGTTTGACAGGATATGAATTAACGTTGCTAGCGCCTCAGATTACTTTGAAGAGGTGCACAACGCTAAATCCAGCCACTTTGCTGTCATATCCTGTGACTGAATCTCAAAGGAGCCTCATGATTGTATTTTCCTTACTGAGGAACAGACAAAGGGTCGCATTGATCTACAAGACACACCCCTTCCAGATGTAGATGGGGAACTGTGGGTTGATGGATCATGTTTGAAGTTACCAGATGGCACGACCTCAGCCGTATACGCAATTACGACACTTGAGACAGTAGTGGAAACAGCTTGCATACCACAGAGGTCAGCTCAAGCAGCAGAACTAATAGCTTTGACACGGGCGTGTGAGCTTAGTACTGACTTATGTGTGAACATTTACACGGACAGCCGCTATGCTTTTGGAGTGGCCCATGATTTTGGCCTACTCTGGAAGGAGAGAGGTTTTCTAACATCACACGGATACAAATAATGCATGGAGAATTGGTACACAACCTTTTAACTGCACTGACATATCCAAAGAAGATAGCGATTGTGAAGTGTAGCGCCAAAATGCCACCCCTATGTATGTAGTGAAATCTCAAGCTGAGCGATGGCATGATGCTAAAGAGGAAGTACTAGATGTACAGAGATCTGCCTCGGAAGCAGAACTTGAGCAATGGTCCAAAGAAGGAGTATTGGACGATGAAGGTTGCTGGCGTAGCAGGGACATGGATAAGTAGAAATTACCTGCGACCTATTTACAACCTATGGTCCAAATGGCACATGGGCTGGCAGTGGCACATGTTGGAGCTCTAGCAATAATGAAATTGCTTACGCAAGTTTAGGAGCATCTTGAGATTGCCAGCACAGCTAAGAGAGTAGTACATTCCTGTTTGATTTGCTTGCAGTATAATCCTGGTAAAGGGACTCAAACTCCTACAGGAGGGTTTGCTACACCGACTGCACCTTTTGAAGTTTTGCAGATGGATTATATCCAATTTGAACGCTGCAACAATCTAAAGTATGTCCTAGTGGTGGTTTGTGCCTTTAGTAAGTGGACAGAGGCATACCCTACAAAGGATAATACAGCGGTGACTACAGCTAAGGTGCTTTTGCAGTAATATTTTCCTAGATATGGTGTTTGTAAACTTTTGTGGAGCAACAACGGACCCCATTTTATCGGGCAAGTTGTTGAGCATTTCCTGAAAGGATTAGGAATCAAACAGAAATTTCATTGCTGTCTTTTATCCGCAATCAGCAGGATTGGTGAAAAGGTACAATTCTACTCCGAAGCTCAAGTTTGCGAAAATTGTGGCTTCCACGTCATTAAAGTGGCAGATGCCCTACCTCTGGCATTGCTATCCATAAGATCTGTGCCACATTCACAATCTGGCCTTACACCTTATGAGGTGGTATTTGGAAGGCCAATGAATATTTGGGGAGTTCCTAAGCCACATCCCATACATGATGTGCCCTGTATATTGATGAATGACTATTTGGCACAATTAACAGATAATTTACTTTCTATTCATCAACAATTTCGGGAAGCTCTTCCTGACAGATCTACGGGTGAGGCTCATGATCTTCGACCCGGAGACCAGGTGATGGTCCAATCATTTGAGAGGTTGAACAGTCTAGAGTCGAGGTGGTGAGGTCCAGAACACTTGCTCCTGGCTACAAAGATAGCAGTTCGTGTGACGAACCGGAAAAGGTGGATACATGGTATCCAGTGTCGAGAAGTGTCACCTGTCTTGGTGGAGCCTGCTGTACTGACCGACCATCGAGGAATCCTGGATACGGAGAAAACCCCAGCCATCTCACCTGACGAATCTGAGGAGGTCTTCCTGGACCACACAATTCCTGGAACATTGAGATATCAATTGAGATCAAGGAAAGAATCTGTTTTGCCAAAGAAGACTGGTTGGGCTACTGCCCTAGGTTAGTGAAACGAAATGCCGATATGGCAAGGGGGGGATCAGCCCTGCCAAGTGTAGTGACACCCGTCTTGACCTTCAGTGAAGAAATCAACGGCTGCCCGAGGGCTAAGAGCTCCAACGATTGTTTTCAACGAGTTTAGTAGAAAGTTCATTTACATTGTTGCCGAAATTAGCAATAAAAGAATCATTTGCATTTTAGGATTTGTTATTGCTATGGTGGTTATAGCGAAAACAGCTTGGTTTGTGGAAAAGGTGGCCCTGTTCGACAATATTTGCTTGCCACTACTCCTGTCCCGCTTGAGCATTTTCATTTTGCTCTTCCCTACCATGAGCAAAAACATCGACAATCTTATTTGAAAAACACTTTTATCCAGATGTTTCATCATACGCATAATGCTATGAACATCACCAATTGTTGGGTGTGTGGGATGTTACCTGCCCACCAGAAAAAAGGAGGAACACCTTTCATTCCTCTTCCCTTCTCTCACAATGGTTCTTATCAAGCTTGGTACGCGTTTTTGTTTGCCTCCAGAAAACCTTCAGTAGGCACGATTAACTTTCGTCTTAATAAAGTTTGTTACCAAGACAAAGATGGTTAGCCACAAGCAAAAGGAACTAAATGGGAGTGGGAAGAATACCAACCAGATAATGCTTTGACACCGTATGTTTTCACCAAAACAAGAACAATAAATATGGATGGACTTTTTGTGATTTCTGTTATTAAAGCAAAAGCAGATTTATGTATTGGTAGTGTGGGGACAGTTCCAGTAGGGAAAAGTGAATGCACTGTTGTTCTGACTATTGATGGGAGAAATAATAGCACTTTTACGGCTTCTCATAATACTTATTTTATATGTGGGGATAAAGGATATTATCAGCTTCCAGAGGGATGGTCAGGAGTGTGTTATATATCTTTTCTATTGCCCCCTGTTTTTTTAGCACCTGAATTATATCATAAGCATTTTGTACTGTTTAATGACCTTTCTGTAAATAGAGTTAAGAGAACAATAAGTATAGATGAAGTGGATCAAACTGATACTACCTTACAACAATATGTCGATTTTAATTTGGGCCTGTTTTTCTTTGTGGGTGCTGCATTAAACAGTAGAAAGATAAGACGATTAACTCGTGTTGTAGAAGCTGTTGCTAACCAGACCGCTATGGCACTTGGGAATATTACGGAGGATCTCCAAATTGCAAGAATTGTAGCGCTTCAAAATAGAATGGTCTTAGATGTAATGTTACCTGATCGAGGTGGTGCATGTCGCATCATCAGAAGTAGTTGCTGTATTTATATCCCAGACCATTCGCCCTCAGTGTATAGTGCAATTTCTAAACTGCATAAAATTGCTCCAGAAATTCATTCAGACACTGGTACATGGACATTTTCAGGTTGGATAAGGACACTATGTACCACTTGGGGTTGGAAATTATTAACTATTCTATGTGTAATAATTGCAATACTATTTATTTGTTGTATATGTTTACAATGTGGTCCTTACTTTGTTCTATTTGCATTTCTGCTTGTATTCCTTCCAAGAGAAATATTGCTGAGGCAAAAGCTCAACAAATGTTAAGTAAAGAGATAGCCGAAATCATGCTAATAGACGTATACGATGCATACCCAGATTACTCTGAATGAAGGACTGGCTTCAGCTTAATGCTAAAAGGGTCCCCTGTCTTAAATTGACCATAATTAGGTTAGCATTTGCTGAAGCCAATTTGTTTTTCAATGCTATCTTGCTCGTTTTTGAAAGCCATTTTGTATTACTGTCAGCCATTTTGTATGCCTTACATCACCTCATGCTTATCATGTGCTTTGTCATATCTCTCTGCTAGCTGCTTATATATTCTGTCTAGCGACAAGCTATATTTAGCTTTCTATCAAATACGTGCATGCTCTGTTGAGCCCCATCTGTTTCTAATAAATCACTGTCGAGATGTGTTTACCCCAAACAGGTCAAATCGTTAGCTCCTCCCACTTGTTGAATGTGCACTGAAAATGCCCTTATATGTACATAACTTCTTCTTGTGTCTGTGCCGCCTATTTTCTGAGCCCCTGTGCGGGTATAAAAGGACCATGTGCCTTCCGTTCGGGGTGCTACTTCATGCATTGCCGAAGGGTATTGTCTGAATGTAGTTCCACCTCATGAGGTCTTAATAAACTTGTCTTAATAAACTTGTCTTTTCTATTCCAGTTTCCGTGCCAACTTCTATTCTAAGGGTTTAAGAGTTTTTAGCGGCATAACTAGGCCTTGCTGAGACATGATACAACACCATTACTGGCATTAGAGCTCTTTCAATGGTGAATAGTTCATTGTCCATTACAGGCCTTAGCACTCTTCCAATGGTGCATAGTCCATTATCCATTAATGGGCTTAGAGCTCTTTCACTGGTGAAAAGTCCATTGTCCATTACTGGGCTTAGAGCTCTTTCACTGGTGCATAGTCCATTGTCCATTACTGTGCTTAGTTCTCTTCTGCTGGTGCATTGTCCATTAATGGGCTTAGAGCTCTTTCACTGGTGTATAGTCCATTACTCGGCTTAGCTCTCTTCTGTTGGTGTATAGTCCATTATCCATTACTGGGTGTGGCGCTCTTCCACTGGTGCATAGTCCATTATCCATTACTGAGCTCAGCGCTCTTCCACTTGTGCATAGTCCATTGTCCATTACTGTGCTTAGTTCTCTTCTGCTGGTGCATTGTCCATTAATGGGCTTAGAGCTCTTTCACTGGTGTATAGTCCATTACTGGGCTTAGCTCTCTTCTGTTGGTGTATAGTCCATTATCGATTACCGGGCATCGCGCTCTTCCACTGGTGCATAGTCCATTATCCATTACTGGGCTTAGCGCTCTTCCACTGATGCATAGTCTATTGTCCATTATTGGGCTCAGCGCTCTTCCACTGGTGCATAGTTCATTGTCCATTATTGGGCTTAGCGCTCTTCCACTGGTGCATTGTCCATTGTCCATTACTGAGCTCAGCACTCTTCCACTTGTGCATAGTCCATTGTCCATTACTTGTCTTAGCTTTCTTCCACTGGTGCATAGTCCCTTGTCCATTAATTGTCTTGGCTCTCTTCCACTGGTGCATAGTTCATTGTCCAATACATGGTGTAGCGCTCTTCCACTGGTGCATAGTCCATTGTCCATTACTGGGCTTACCGCTCTTCCACTGGTGCCTAGTCCATTGTCCATTACTGGGAATAGCACTCTTCTACTGGTGCATAGTCCATTGTCCATTACTGGGCTTAGCTCTCTTCTGCTAGTGCATAGTCCATTGTCCATTACTGGACTTAGTGCTATTTGACTGGTGCATAGTCAATTGTCCATTACTGGACTTAGCTCTCTTCTGCTGGTGCAGAGTCCATTGTCTATTACTCGGCTTGGTGCTCTTCCATTGGTGCAAAGTTCATTATCCATTACTGGGCTCAGCGCTCTTGGTCTGGTGCATAGTCCATTGTCCATTACTGGGCATGGCACTCTTCCACTGGTGCATAGTTCATTGTCCATTACTGGGTTTAGCGCTCCTTCACTGGTGCATAGTCCATTGTCCATTACTGGGTTTAGCGCTCTTCCACTGGTGCATAGTCCATTGTTCATTACTGGGCTTAGTGCTATTCCACCGGTGTATAGTCCATTACTGGGCTTAGCTCTCTTCTGTTGATGTATAGTCCATTATCCATTACTGCCGTGGCGCTCTTCCACTGGTGCATAGTCCATTATCCATTACTGGGCTCAGCGCTCTTCCACTGGTGCATAGTCTATTGTTCATTACTGGGCATGGCGCTCTTCCACTCTTGTATAGTCCATTGTTCATTACTGGGTTTAGTGCTCTTCCACTGGTGCATAGTCCATTGTCCATTACTGGGCTTAGCGCTCTTCCACTGGTGCATAGTCCATTGTTCATTACTGGGCTTAGTGCTATTCCACTGGTGCATAGTCCATTGTCTATTACTGGGCATGGCACTCTTCCACTGGTGCATAGTTCATTGTCCATTACTGGGTTTAGCGCTCCTTCACTGGTGCATAGTCCATTGTCCATTACTGGGTTTAGCGCTCTTCCACTGGTGCATAGTCCATTGTTCATTACTGGGCTTAGTGCTATTCCACCGGCGTATAGTCCATTACTGGGCTTAGCTCTCTTCTGTTGGTTTACAGTCCATTATCCATTCCTGGCCGTGGCGCTCTTCCACTGGTGCATGGTCCATTATCCATTACTGGGCTCAGCGCTCTTCCACTGGTGCATAGTCTATTGTTCATTACTGGGCATGGCGCTCTTCCACTCTTGTATAGTCCATTGTTCATTACTGGGTTTAGTGCTCTTCCACTGGTGCATAGTCCATTGTCCATTACTGGGCTTAGCGCTCTTCCACTGGTGCATAGTCCATTGTTCATTACTGGGCTTAGTGCTATTTCACTGGTGCATAGTCCATTGTCCATTACTGGGCTTGGCGCTCTTCCACTGGTGCATAGTCCATTGTCCATTACTGGGCTTGGCGCTCTTCCACTGGTGCATAGTCCATTGTCCATTACTTGTCTTAGGTCTCTTCCACTGGTGCATAGTCCATTGTCCATTACTTGTCTTAGGTCTCTTCCACTGGTGCATAGTCCAATGTTCATTACTGGGATTAGCGCTCTTTCGTTGGTGCATAGTCCATTGTCCATTATTGGGCTTAGAGCTCTTCCACTGGTGTATAGTCCATTTTCTATTCGTGTTGGGCTCTGCCCTCTTCCACTGGTGCATACTTTTGACAGTACTATTATTGGACAATGCAATATAGTTAAAATGAATATTCTTCTGAAATTTCTTCATCTTTTTAGAGCAATTCCTTTTAGGGTCAGCATTGGAAGTTTAATTTGGGGTTACAGGCAGGCAAGATGACCAAACTTATAAAGTTCCCATATCATTAAATTCCCAGATTTTAAGTTGTATTTTTGGGCTGCGTTCGCTGGGCGCTTGTGCTACTTAATAATCCTGGCAGACCCTGACCAAGTGGAGAAGTGTGGCTCACTGGTTAGAGGAGGCAGACCTGGAAGCAGAGGTCAGCCCGGGACCAGGGTTCAATTCCCGGCTCGGCGGGGTCTTGAGTCCTAAAAAAATGTCCATGGACTTGACACTTCTCACACCGGTGCCTACTTGATTCACGGGTTCACACTCTGCGACTCTGGGCAATAGCTGGCTTAATCTCCACAACAGCCCCTCGCGGCGGGATGCCTGGCTTTCACCTTGCGGATACCCAGCCGGGGTTATCTCACAGGGGAATACCAGGACGGGTTCCCTAAGCAAGCGCTTAGAAACCGCTCGGTGATTTGCGCTATATAAATTCCTGTACATTTACATTTACATTTACATTTACTTTCTGCTTATCAGCTAGCCCTGGGGATGAATATAAGCCTTTTTTATACCGGCTGCGGGACCTAAATTGCTTCAAGAGGGTTCGCTTTAAGGTTGTGAAGGATGCTATTCGTATCTGGCAGGAAATCTGTAATAAATATTCAATTGCCTTTTTAAGTAAAGAAACGCTGCTGTTGTATAATCTTGTTTTCCTAGTACTGTTTTAAGATCCAATCGGAAAGGCCTGGGTGTGATATGGGGTTCCGAATATTCGACAGGTGTATGACTTAAATAGCTTCGGCTCATTTACCGGATTACAGGCTAACTATGTGCTCCATAATCACTTAAAAAAATATTTACAAGTGAGGGACTACTTTTTGACAGCATCTAAATTCCTGATGCATCTGGAAGGTACAGAGTTGTAGCGGCATCTTTATAAAGCAAGTAGATTGATAAGTTTGGTATATCAGGTCCTTTGTCAGTATGTAACTGAGGAGAAGGTGCTATTGGATTCAAAATGGAGCCGGCAACTGGGGTCTGATGTTTACATCTTGGAGCTCCAGAGCGCACTGGAGATTTTGGACAGATCAGTCACATGAAACTGCAACAATTCAAGACTATTTGTCTCATATATTACACACCGGGAAGAATCTCTACATGGGGAGCCAATGTTTCTGGGGATAAAACTAGTTGCACAAAATGTAGGCAGATTTCTGCAGATATGGTACATATGTTCACTGTATGTCCTGCCCGACAGGACCTTTGGACTCATGTAACCAAATTAATGTTGCGCTGTCCAGGCCTCCAGGTTTCATTATCCCCTAAAGAGATTTTGTTGGGTGTTAAGTTTGAGGATGATGGTGATAACAAATGCCTAACAACAGTAATGATAGTCTGTGCCTGGTTATGTGTTGCTTGGGTTTGGGTCTCTGATGCCCCCCCCCCCCTTAAAGGCAGTGAAATGTTGGCCTCTTTTGAGACAATTCTATGAGTTAGAGTTGGCTCTTGACGAAGCTTGAGGTCCTTCCTTACTGAGGAAACTCGATAAAATTTAGGCGGGTCTCAGCTGCGATTGATCAAATTATAATTTGATAGATGTTCTTTTCTTCGGATGACCTTCAGGGTCAGGCCTAAGCATTATTTATCTATGTTTCTTTATTTCTTCTTTTTTTTCTCCTGTATGCATATTTTGTTCATTGAGCATTATATACTGAACATTTCCAACCTGAAAAATAGTAAAAAAGTTATTTTAACAAAAAAGGTTTTGACAGTACCTCTTCTGGAGTATATACCGTCCCCCCTCCTGTGATGGGCCACCGCGCTATCACCCTCAGTCTCTGAGCCATATGACTTGGGTGATGCTATCTCTTATCAGCCCTCCCATACTAAGATGATTTCCTGGAACATAGCCGGCATAGTGGCCAAACATTTGTGCCCTAACTGGGGCTAGTTTGTAGAAAAACACACAAAAGCGATTATCTCAAGAATCCAACACTTGGATTGTAGAGTTTCTTCTCTTTGCTTCTTCTCGCCTCCTTTCATCAATACACATAGTTCAATGATGTCAATATCAATGTGTTCTTCTCCAATATCAAAATAACATGGGAGCCACACTATGAAGTCTCAAAACAATTCTCTTTATTATTCTTCAATACATCAAAGAAACAGCTTAGCCAACACGTTTCGTCCTCTGAGAGGACTTCATCAAGGTTAATGTATTTCTGTTCAGCAATGTCACATCAAAGCCTACGTGTAAAATGGATCAGTTCTGCATGAAATTCTAGAAATACTAATACTGGTCAGTTTTTGTTCAAAGGTTAATACCAGGTGACCATATATAAATATCACAGCTTAATGTGCACACCCCATTGGGTTCTGTAAGCTCTGACCGGATAATACGACAGACCATCACTGACCTTTTTGTGGATTTGTTGAAGGCAATACTAAAGCCAAAGGACATTGCAGTCATCAAGAGTGTTGGACGTAAGGCTGGAAAGATATATTTATACTTAGCAATAAATATGCTGACCAGATTGCAAAATATTGTGCATTGCAAAAAGAGACAGTTGTCCAGGAGGGTGAGGATGAAGAGTTGAAAATAAATACAATTCAAAATGCTGAAAACGTTGTTTCTTTAGAAGTTCCTCCATACTTCATTAAGTGGACTGAGAGATCGTCAAGAAGATGGTCCAGATAATGATGAAAAATGGGAAAAATTGGGTTTTAAGAAATATTAAAATTATATGAATTTAAATGCTCAGAGAAAATACATCTTGCCAAAGTCTATGCAGTAGCTAATGTTCAAATATGTCCACAATAGGTCTCACGTTGAAAAAAATAGTGTAGTCTGAATATTAAAAAAGTAGTGAAAGAGGTTTGTTTATGCTGTTTGAATAAATAATCAGGGGAAATGACCAAGGTATTGATGAGCCGTATTGGCAATTCAGAAGGCCCATTTATAAGACTTCAAGCAGATCAGATTGAGATGCTAAATTACAATGGAATTGAACACAGCTTAGTAGTTGTCTGCATGTTCTCTCAGTGGGTTGAAGCATGCCTCACCTGGAGATCAGAAAGCTTTACAGTTGCCAAATCTTTATTGAAGGAGCTAATTCCTGGATTTAGCCTTCCAATTCTAGTAAAACACACTATGAGACTCATTTAGAAATGAGGCTTTGGAAATCATATGTGAAGAAAATGAAAGAAGTTATAAAGTTCCACTCTAGTTATCAGCCTCAATCTTCTGCACTACGGGAAAGGACAAATGGTACTTTCAAGAATACGCTGGCAAATATCTGTGCTGTGCCTGAATTGGCCCTAAACCCTTCCTCATACTTTTATGAAAATGAGAAATACTTGCCCAATTAAATTATCATCATCTTAGAGTACGGCAAAGGTCTGGCTGAGGGTTGCTAGGTGGCGCCAGACCGCAATGGCCGCACAGACGTGAGGCTCCCGTAGCCACGGGCGGTTTTATATTTATAAACCCCATCTTTGTCACTAAAATCGCTCCTTCGACATCACTGTCACGCAGCTGAAGGGATCCGTCGACAGCAGCCCAAATTTGGTGCCCGAGGGTTGCGTGATCGCGGTGCGACAAGCGGCGGAAACCAGAGGCTGAGCGAGATACATGCAGCCTGGTCCGCTTCGCCGGCAGGACCAATCACGCGAGGCCGCGAATTACTAGGCCGTTCCACGGAGCCCAGCCTGAGAGAAACTACAGGACTGCCCCTGGCGATCACTCCACACCAGAGCAATTCTAAATACACAACGAGGTGAGAGCGGGGAGCGCACAAGCCCAGGGGGCGGACAGAACTGCGTCCCCTGCACCGGGCTATAGCTGCGGGGGTCCGGCAGCAGGTCGCGGACCCGATTAAGGTGAGGACGTGCATCGGCTGCCACCGACGTTGCAGGGGAGGAAAACATCAGAGGCTCACTATTGCGAGGTGGCCGGTGGGTGTACAAAAGCCTACTGAGCTGGGGGCAGAACACACTAGGTGGAGAGACCCGGGCCGCCATTTTACACAGCAGTTCTCCGACCTGAGAGGGACACAGATAGTGATGATAAGCAGATGCAGCCCATGGCCCCAAAAGCATAAGCGACAGAAGCGGCCCTACGACAGCGAGGATTGACGGCCTGAGTGGGGATGAGTTACTACAGCTCAGTGAAAGGTGACGTCTGGCACTGAGCAGTGAGTCTGGAGCAGCCATTTTACGTGTGCATGTAGACTGGGGCCATCTAACGCATTGGGAGGCAGCTAGGACCATATTGGGAGTGAGAGGTGAGAGGTAGTCATCAACGCGGCGCAGGGCTCGCAAATGGAGTAGCGCCTGATCCCTGCTCCAGCACACTAGGGAAGGACGAGGCGGGCATAGACACCGCCCTAGACAGAGGCATGGAGGTGCCGATCTCTGCCACAAGTAAGGAGGGGCAGGTCTGGATCATGGCGAAGAAGGTGGACATAAGGTCAGAGGGGGTGTTGAGTTCAGCAGTACGCTGAGGCGCGGTATATCAACAGCGTCAGTTGAGACATTTGGCACAGCTTTGGCAGCACAGGCGGGAAGTGGAACAACAGAGGGGGAAGGTTCCCAGTACTACTTTGCAGGCCACAGTCCACCAGTATCCGCACGGATTGGAAGAGCGCATTTATTAAAGAATAGAGTGACATATACCAGTTATGAAGGACCCGGGAAGCTGCGGAACACTCATAGGACAACATTCCCCGAGGTCCATCCGCCTTTGAATCCTTTTCCCTGCCGCGTGGGGTTAGCTGCCCTGTACCTTCGAAGACCTACTTGAGAATACAACCCAGCTGGTCAGGAGGCTACGGAGGCGGAGACTGAGAGGGGAGCAGACGGGGACATCTTGGCGATTACACCGAGCGGTAGGCCGTGACTCTGACTACTCTGCCGGAGCAACTATGGGCAGGACGGAACCCAGACAAGTGAAGCTGACATTTGACGCCCGCAAAGCATCTCGCTCCAACTCCAGAGAGCGTGAAGAGGAAGATCCACCAGAGACCAGAGATGAGGGGTGGAAAACGCTATTGGTGGGGATGCAGCAGAGCCTTACTTCCATCGACTCGAAGATGGACGCTATGAGTAACAGGCTCGAAGCAGTAGTGGCGAAATTAGATAAACATGACGAAAGACTGAAGGAGGTGGAACATCGAGTGTCGGACTTGGAGGATGGGGCGGAAACCAGGCAACAGCACATGCAGCAAATGGATAAACTACTAAAGGTCATCGCCGACAAGAACGAGGAGTTGGAGGCCCGCTCTCGACGAAATAATGTACGTATGCTAGGCCTGGCAGAATCCACCAATACTGGGAGACTGGTGGACTTCATGAAGCGCTTACTGGCTGAGCTGTTTGGGAAGGACTCCTTCTCTGGCCACACGGTGGTCGAGCGGGCACACAGATCGTTGGCTGCCCGTCCCCCTCCTGGGGCCCCACCACGCCCGATAATCATGCGGTTCTTGAACTACTGCGATAGACACACAGTGTTACGCCTGGCACATGAGAAAGGCGAAGTGCGGTATGAGAATACCACCCTGTCATTCTATCCCGACTTCACCCAAAACATACTGGAGGCACACCGCAAGTTCACATCCATGAAGAAGAAATTGCAAACACAAGGCATCCAATATGCCATGCTGTATCCCGCGAGGCTGCGGATCCATCATCACGGGAGACCACACATCTTCAGCACTCCACAACAAGCAGAGGAAATTCTGAAACGGGATCGACAGTCGGCTTCGCGAGAGGAGGCAGAGAGAAGGCGATCCAGATCTCACTCGCCGCTGTCAGAACCGGGCTGACGAGAGACTGCTGCATGGATTTTGAGGGCAAGCAATGCTGCTGATATGACCTTAATAGACGCTTTGCAGATTGGTTATGTATAACTGCAGTTTGTACTATGTGTATATCCTTTACCGCCCAGGCACTCACCTCTATCCCATCAAACCGACCCCTGGGGCACAGGTGGTTGGGGATGAGTGAGAAAAGGAGGTAGAGTGGGCATGTCAGTGGCCACCTAGCGGTCCCCAATTGAGGGCATTCCTCTTACGTTTTTTGTTTCTATGTTGAGCTCTTGGTGAGTATCCATGGCGTTTGCTGGAGCAACAGGGTGTGGGATGTGAGGAGTTTGCTCCTGGTGAGTTGGGGCAGCCGGCGTGGGAGGGTTGGGGAGGACGGGCGGGGAGGATCTCAGAGGAGGAAGAATGTTGAATGTTGCGAGGCTGATTGTGGCGGGACAATTGGGGGGAGGGAGGGCCGTTCCTGGCAAGTTGGGGGTGCTGGTGTGGGTGGGGGGAGGGGCGGGAGGACTCAGGCACACTTGGGGTTTGGGCAAAGGGGAAAGGTTTTTGTGCAACAAGATGATCGGATTGGGTACAAATGATGGCTAATAGCGGCTGCACTCATAACGACTTGAATGTTGTGTCCTGGAATGTAAGGGGGTTGAATGACCCAAGAAAGCGGAGGCAGGTACTGGGATACTTAGATTGCCATCAGGTCCATGTCGCATTACTACAGGAGACACATCCCCCACATGGTGGGTCACCTCTGTTTGCTACACGCTGGGCCTCTAACAGCTGCTTTGCTTCCTACTCCCCTACTCTAGAGGGGTTGCCATCCTTATTAAGAAGGGGGTGAGATTTGTGCAGGGAGGAACTGATTTTGACCCTGAAGGGAGATACTGTTTATTGTGGGGGAGACTGAATTCTAACGCAGTCGTGATTGCAAACTATTATGGACCTAACATAGATGTCGCACGTCCCCTTCTCGCTCGAGGCAAGCTTAACACGCTGGGGATCTCCTATGTCATATGGGGAGGAGATTTTAACACGGTAGCAGACCCCAAATATGACTGCTCTCATACTGTAGCAGCGCACTATACCACCACACATCGAGCGCTACAGGACGCCCTACAGTCAGATTACTTATTGGATGTCTGGCGTTACCTGCACCCCACCATGATAGACGGGTCGTATCACTAAGCAGTGCATAACACGTGGGCTGGACTAGATTATGTCTTGGTGGCACTGGGAATGGCGCACTGGATTAGCAAAGCAATGCACCTAGCCCTCACATACTCAGACCACTCCCCTGTTCTGGTGACGCTTAATCCTCCGATAGACCTTTCCCCCTTTCTGGGTTGGCGACTGAATCCACAACACTTGCAGGACGCCGTATTCAAACAGAAATGGAGCTAGACATTCTGGACTTTTTTGTCCGTACCACTGACTCGGTAGAGAGCCTCATGACGGTGTGGGAGGCATTTAAGGCGACAGTGCGTGGAGGGTTCATCTCAAAGGGTGGCGGCATACTTCGGGACCTTAGACTAGATCTACAAAAGCTAGAAAGGGAACTGAAAGCAATGGAGAGGGACAAAAGTACTGGGGGAGACACCGGGGAAATGCGTGCCAAACTTCGAGAGAAAGTATCAAAATACGAGACAGCAGCGAACAGGGAGTGCAAATTCTGGGGGAACCAATGCGTGGCCCGGGTGTATGGCGAGGGGGATAGACCTGGTAAAGCACTATCCGGAGCGATCTGGGCCCCCAGGTTTCAAAACTACATCGCGGAATTGCAAGATTAGCAGGGATGTGTGAGGCGGAGCCTCCCAGACCAAATGGGCATTTTGGTGGGGTTCTACACAACACTCTATACGTCACAGAGAGGTACACCAGTAGACCTTAATAACTACCGGGAAGACATTGCTTTAGGGTGGCTGGGGGACACGCAACGCAGGTCCTGGCAATGGACCTGGAGGTAGACGAGATCACTGACTGTATTATGTCCATGCAGTCAGGGAAGGCGCCGGAATCTGACGGCCTTCATATAGACTTTTATAAAGCCTTCGTGACTACCCTGGCACCTATACTTAAAGCTGTTTTTTATACAGCCCTAGAGGAGGTTTTCTTACCTGCACTATGTGGGAAGCACACATAATGTCACTGCTGAAGCCCGGCAAGACCCCGTTGCTACCCGACTCATACCGCCCGCTATCGCTCCTCAATAGTGTTACCAAAATCCTTGCCAAGGTGCTGGCGACGCGGCTTAACTTGCTTTTACAAAAGCTAGTCTTACCTGACCAAGCGGGCATCGTACCCCACCGGGCTACAGCCCATAATCTCCGTACCCTCCTGGCGGTTCTACATGGCATTGACCCCAATAGTGCGCGGTGGCTGTCTTCTTGGATGCCACCAAGGCGTTCGACTCCGTGGAGTAGGACTACTTGATAACAGTTCTTCACCATATGGGAATGCCCTTGTCATTTGTTAATTGGATTCAGTTATTATATACTCAGCCGTGTGCCAGGGTACTCCTAAATGGTTCTGAGAGCTTCCTGGTCCGCAGGGGTACGAGGCAGGGTTGTCCACTCTCCCCAGTCTTATTCGCCCTAGCGATAGAACCCCTAGCTGCAGAGTTGAGACAGCACCACAATCATAGGAGCCTCATATACCCATCCAGACAGCTGTTAGTGTCGCTATATGCGGACGATATTACGCTATATGTTCACAAGCCACAGGATACTTTAAACCCAGTATTGAGGGAAATTACTAAATTTGGCGCGGTGGGTGGGGTACAAATTAATTGGAATAAATCAGCAGTCTTCCCCTTAACCACTCGCACTCAGCCTCACGCCTTGGATTACCCCCTGTTGTGGGAGATGGATGACTTTAAATACTTGGGCATCCACGTGACTAGGGATCAGGAAGCTCTTTTGAGGCTCAATTATGGGCAAGCCATGGACAAAGTCACGGATAACGTCTCCAGGTGGATCACATTACCTCTCTCAATGGCGGGGAGGATATCCCTGATTAAAATGAGCATACTTCCAAAATTCCTATATTTATTCATAAACATTCCTTACTACCCCGGAGCCTTTGTTTTTCATACGCTTAATTCACAGTTAGTGCGCCTCATCTGGGAGGGGAAGCAAGCACAGCTGAAACTAACTACCCTTATGCTGCCATACCGGGCTTGAGGATTCGACGTCCCTAACTTTGAGCAATACTATTGTAGTGCGCAGGCACATTTTGTGGTTTCACCCTCCCCGTATATGCCTCACCTTGCAGTGGAAGACGGCTACATGGCCCCTGTTCCACCATCCGAGTATGTGTATACACCATCTAAGGAACAATGCGAAGATCCATCCACTGTGGACTGCACAGTGCGAGCATGGAAATGGTTGGCGAAGTCTGAGGGTATTCACCTAATGTATTCTCGTAGAGTTCCCCTGAGCCACTGCCCGCTGCTACCGGTCACAGGTGAAAAAATTTGCCAACGTATGCTACAAAGACTAAAGTTGGGAACATGGGGGGACCTGTATGTGGGAGGGAAATTTCGCATGAAAGACCAATTCTTCGGTGAACATACGCATTCCTTCATGGATATGTTCCTATACACACGCCTGAGACAGAGCGTCAGAGCTCTTACTCCGGAGTTCCCGCAGGAACCGGAGACATTTACTTCATTACATTTAATGTCGCAGACTGCGGCCCCAACACATGTCACTTCCCTGTTGTACAAAAGAGGGCGCAGCGCGCCCCTCACTCTCCCTGTTCGTGCCCGCCGGGAGTGGGATGCGGACCTAGATAGCTCTTTGACTGATGAGCAGTGGGAGGAGGCCTGTCTCCAGACGGAAGCCTTATCCAGCAGCTGTAGACTCCGATTAGTGCACTATAAGTTCCTGCACAGACTTTATCGTACCCCGGCACGGCTGTATAGGATTCAACTTAGGTAAGATGACAGATGCCTCCGATGCGGACTGGAGGGAGCAGACTTCATGCATTTAGCCTGGCGATGCCCCCGAGTAGCTTCCTTCCGGGAGAAGGTATTCAAGGGGTTAACTAGCATGGTGGCCAAACCACTTGCACTGACTCCTCTGAGTGCCCTATTGTGTTTGACGGGGAACATACAAACACCACACAAACAATTCCTCGCCATAGGAATCCTTCTTGCACGACGATAGGTGGCTTGCAGATGGGGCAGGGGAAGAGCTCCTAAGTTTAAAGACTGGCTTTGTGACATGTCCACTTGGCAGGAATACTTACATGTGTATGCGGAGCAATTACCGATGAAGTCTCGACCACGGGACATATGGGGCCCGCTGACTGCTTACTTACTAAGGCAGGAGAGTGGTGAGAAAGAGACCGAGAGTGGCAGGCAGAGGGACTGAATGCAGTGTGTTCCGCGCATGGTATGAGACCTACGGGTGAGATAGGCGCTTAAAAAAACCCAATACATAGACATAGGGATGTGGGAGGGTGGAAGGAGGGGACGCGGCAGTAGGGAAAATGGAAGGGTTGATATGCTGTAAAGCGACATACCAAACTTATGGCCGAGTACTCCGAGACTTGGGCTCGCTTGACGGGCGGACTACTGAACATTGATTGTAAGCACGGCCAATCTGACAAACTTCGTTCTCATGAGTGTGCTGAGGGGGAAGGGGGATGTTCAGGGGTAGGCGGGAGGGCAGGGAGTTGAAGGGGAGGAAGGGTTTGACTTGGCTTATTACTTGTTGGTCTGATTACACTAAGAAGAGCACGCTGACCAATTGCCGAATGTATTGTACCATTCTTTTCGTAATAAAGGTTTTTAAAAACAAAAAAAAGGTCTGGCTGATATGTAAGGATGGGCGGAGTACATGGATTGGCACTCTGCGGAGTTCCATGGAGTTATAAAAAGCTCTGCAGCACTCTGCTCTGCTCCACCTTCCCAAATCCCACTCCCAATTTGAAAAAAGGAAAAAAAAACACTTGCTCTCTAGCATCTCGGCCTGCATTCCTCCTCGCCAATGTCTCTCCTCCATTCCGCCATCCTCATTGCCGGTCATACGCAATTCACACAAGACATTCAACGTAGGGGTTTGCAGCGAGGACGCAGGAAGAAGGAGAGACCACGGCAAATAGGAGGGCAACCCGGAGACGCCAGCGAGCAGGCAAGTGGTTTTCTTTCGGTTTGTGCCATGGCACAGGGGCTAACTCTGCACTGACATGGAGTCAGAGTTTTTGCCTGAACTCTGCATTTTCAAACTCCGCTGGTGGAGCAGAGTTTGCAGCCCGGGCTTACTGATATGAAGAAACATAGACTATCAAGTACCATGACCTCAATCCTCAATCTCAACGGCTAGGGCGCTCGACCTCGGGATCTGGGTTCGAGTCTCGGTAACGACACCAAAACCTCCTGTAATTCTGGGCAAATCACTTAATCTCCCAGTGCATAAAAATGAATGTGTGTCCTCATGTAATGTAACTGGTGCTATGTAAAGCGTTCTGATACCCGATTCGGTTCGGGTCTAGTTTCCGCTATATAAAACTCTGCAAAAAAAAATTTGTGCACAGCGCTGTTCCAGTTTGGATCCAGTCATATGCAAATCATCTTGCCCCTACTCCTCATGGTAACAGTCCAGCCTAAACTGCCAGGCAAGTTCCTTCTTGGACCAGAAGCAAGCATCCTTGGACAACTTTCAGAATATCACCCCTCATCAGCCAGGCTAGTTTGAATCCGGAGGTGTAGCGCACATTTGACCCACGTATGGTCATACCCTTCTCACTTAGAGCACAGATGCAAAAAAACTGATGATGGACCGAATGCTGAACAAATCAAACATTCACCCCAGTCACAGTTGTGTGTTAAATCCTTGTTAAAGATTGGCATGGAGAGCACAGGACCCACGTCCGGTCATACCCGTCCCACTCAGGGTGACAAAGGCAAAAGAACAATTGATGGACAGAATGTTGAACTATGTCAGACATTCACCTCAGCATAGAAATATGGGTCTAAATCCATTGTCTTTTTGCTTCCCATGCCATTCTAGTTTAAACACAGTCAAATGAAAATCAGTCTCGATACTGGATTTAAGCTAGACCGCCTGATAAATGATAATACCCAGAAATCGTTCAGCGGATTTTATTTGTGTCCGGTCCAGGGAAAACCCGGCTTTGCAGTTCAGGCTGGACTGGTCCCATGAGGAGCACGGTCAAGACTATTATGTATTGGCTGGCTCTAAACTGGGGTGGCATGGTGAGCAAAAGAATGATGGCTGTAACTCAGATCTCTTGACTTGGGCAAATGTTTGATTTATTCAGCATTCCATCCATCAAATTATCATTATTTTAGATTGCTGCAAAAGTCTGACTGATATGCTGGAATCTGTCTCCCATCAGGTTAATGTGGCAATAGATGAAACATAGACTATATAGTGCTACGACCTCAATCCAGGGGATTGGTTAGAGATACTTGTATCAAGTCCCCAGACATGTTTCCAATATGGCCTGGCATCAATTCTCTGGTGTATGGATTATTGTTCAAATAAAGTTTCACATTGTGGTGTCTATTTCCAGAGAGCAACAGCGTAGAAGCGGCTGCAGGATTTATTAAAATTAGGTTAGTGCTAAGTAGTTTATTATTACTTACTGTGTTCTGATTTGCCTAAAATGAGTTATCTCTAGCTATCCAGGCTGAATTTTCAGACTTTAGTTATTAACCCCTAGCATGCTGAGGACGTAATGGTTACGTCCTCTGCTGGTTATGACCTCGGTTGCAGTGCTGCTGTGCCAAGTACATAACCATTACGTACTCGGCACAGCAGTCTTGGAGGTTGGGGAAGAACTTCCCCAACTGCCTGAGGCATTTTGTTTGTTTCGGTGAAGTGACAATCGTCGTGCAAGGTGCACCTACGTCATTATACTGAAACTGCAAGTGAAATGAGCCGATCGACTCATATCATTTTAACTGCCTACGTGCTCCTGGGGTTTTCTCAGCCCCCAAGCACCTAGGCAGGTGGTAGAGGTGCATTGGAAAGGGGCCAATCTCCCATTTCCAATGGTACCCTTCCCTAGTAGATCCCTTCTTGGGGATCGCGGCAGGAGGGCGATCCCCAGGCAGGGATCCACCCACTAGACACCAGAGGGGGAAGAGCAGCCCCTTGGGCAAGGGCATTTGCTCATCCCATTTAAATTTGGCAATAATCTGTCTTTCTGCCCCCCATGGGGTCAGAAAGCACACTAGACACCAGGGATATTTTGGTGTGAATATTTAGAGATGGGGGCTGCCCTGAATGGCTATTATAATGCCCACACCCCTCTGAAATATTGGCACAATATTTTTGCCCCCAAGGAGCAGAGATGGGAGTAATAGCTCATAATAGGCCGTGTTGGGCGGACAGAAAGCACACTAGACACTAGGGATTTTTTTTCGGGCAAGCAAATTTAGGGTGGGAGCGGCCCTAAATTAGCATTATAATGCTCCATACCCCTCACAATTATTGACACAGTGTTTTTGCCCTCCTGGGGTGCAGGTGGGACAATAGCTCCCAATCTGCCCACCAGGAGGGCCAGTAAGCACACTAGACAAGAGATTTTTTTCTGTGCAAACGTAGGGGAAGCGGCTGCCCTAAATGGGCAGTTAAATGCCCCCTCCAATCCAAATTGTTGGCAGACTGGAGCAATTGCTACTGATATGCCTCTAGGAAGAAATCCCACTAGGCACCAGAGATGTATTTATGGCGTTCAAGGGAGCGGCCCCTTAGGCAAGGGTTTCACCCCTTTTCCTTTAGGAACACATTCTGCCTTGGGATATTGCGATATTCTTAGGCTCATTTGCCACCAAGGGGCCAGAAAACCACTAGACACCAGCAAATGTTACTGTGCGTGTGCGTGACCTGGAGTTCGGCTGATGATCTGTGTGTACTGGCATTTGGCTGGCTGTGTGGGTACCTGCATTTTGCTGGCAGTGTGTGTGGACGTGTACTTAGCTGGCAGTGTGTGTGGATTGTTCCTTGGCTAGCTGTCTGCGAGGATGGCACATGTCTGGCGGCGTGTGTGAACTGTCGCTTGGCTAGTGTTGTGCCTTTACTGATGCTTGGCTTGGTTTATACATGTATGGCGCTTGGCTGGGGGTGTGCATGGATGTGCTTGTCTGGAGGTGTGGCTTGTGTTGATCCTACAGCATTTTATTACCCAGAATCCCTGCAAACCTTACATTTAGCTAAAACGTCACACTTTCCTCACATTTCTGTGTAACAACTTTGTGGGATCACCGTACTGGTGCACATTTCCCACCACCCACCATTCCTCTTTGTCTCCTGATTAAAATGATACCTCACATTTGTGGGTGTCCAAAGCAGAGAACCTAAAAAATTAAAAACTGAGAGGGAACCAAAGTGGGTCCAAAAGGGCAGTTTCTTTCCATAAGAGTTTAGGCTCACTCTGCTTTGGGCACCCACACAAGTGAGGTATCATTTTTATTGTAACACTGAGGAAAATGCTGGGTGTTGGGAAATTTGGGCCGGTGGGGTGATCTCACAATCTTGCCACCCAGAAATGTGAGGTAAATGAGATTTTTTAGTTAAATTTGAGGTTTGCAGGGGATTCTGGGTTAAAAAACGTTGGTAGATCCACGCAAGTCACACCTCCATGGACTCTCCCAAGTATCTTGTTTTCAGAAATGACTAGGTTTAGTAGCTTTCCCCTGATGGCCGCAGAGCCCGGGACCAAAAACCTAGGTGCCCCTATCTATCCCAAAACAACCTGTTTTTGCAAGGGGATTAGCTACGTTTTGTGTCCTGGGCTCGGGGGCCATCTAGGGAAATCTAGAAATCCTAGAAATTTCTGAAAACTAGAAATTCAGGGCAGTCTAAGGAGGTGTGGCTTGCATGGATCCCCCAATGTTTTGTTACCCAGAATCTCCTGCAAACCTCATATTTAGATTAAAAAAATCATGTATTCCTCACATTTCTGCGTGGAAAGGTTCTGGGATCACCAAACCCACACAAATTTCCTACCTCCCAGCATATCCCCCGGGCTCCTGACAAAAATGTTACCTCACTTGTGTGGGTAGGCCAAGGGTTGATAACAGGTAAGGGCCCAAAACATACTGTAGAGGCATACAACATTATCGATCAATAACCATTGGGGGATCCACGCAACCTCCCTGAACTCCCCCGGGTGTCGAGATTTCAGAAATGTCTGTGTTAGGTAGGTTTTCCAAGATGACCGCCAAGCCCGGAACCAAAAGTTCAAGTGACTTCCTCGCAAGACCATGCATTTTTGTGATTTATAATAATTTAAGTTTCCACAGTATGTTTTCGCCATTTCCTGTTGTGGTCACTAGGTCTACCCACACAAGTGGGTACTATTTTTATCGAGAGACTTGGTGAAATACTGGGTTGTTGGAATTTTGTGGCACCCCACAGATTCCAGAACTTTCCATCACAGAAATATGAGGAAAATGTCTTTTGTTTTACAAAGTTTGTGGTTTGCAAGGGTTTCTTGGTAACAGAAACAGATGAGAGCTGAACAAATCACCCCTTCCTGGGTTCCTCTGGGTGTCTAGTTATTAAAAATATACACGTTTGCTAGGTTTCCTTAGGTGCTGGCTGAGATAGGGCCCAAAATCCACAGGTAGGCATTTTGCAAAAAAAGGGTGTTTTCTGAGTAAAAATGTGATGCATCCACATTGTGTTTTGAGCCGTTTCCTGTCGCGGGCACAAGGCCTACCCACACAAGTGAGGTACCATTTTTAATTCAGAGGCTTAGCAGAATGCTGGGTGTATGGAAGTTTGTGGCTCTCCACAGATTCCCGGACTTTCCATCACAGAAATGTGAGGACATTTTTTATTTATTTTATTTTTTACAACATTTATGGTTTGGAAGGGATTCTGAGTAATAGGACCAGGTGACATCCACAGAAGTCACCCCATCCTGGTTTTACCTGGGTGTTTTTTTTCCAAAAATGTACAGGTTCTCTAAGTTTCCTTAGTTTCCGGCTGAGCTAGGCCCCAAATCCTCAGCTAGGCCCAATGCAAAAAAAAAGGTCAGTTTTCTGTGGAAAAATGTGGTATCCACATTGCATTTTGGGCCGCTTCCTGTTGCGGGCACTAGGCCAACCCACACCACTGAGGCACCATTATTATTGGGAGACTTGAGGAAATGCTGGGTGGGTGGAAGTTTGTGGCTTCTCGCAGATTCCAGAACTGCCCATTACAGAAATGTGGGGAAAATGTGTTTTTATCACAAGGTTTGATGTTTGCAAGGGATTCTGGGTAATAGAAACTGGTGAGAGCAACCAAGGCACCCTTTTCTTAATTCCCCAGGGGGTCTAGTCTTCAAAAAGGTACATATTTGCTAGGCTGATCTAGGGTCCAAAATCCATAGCTAGGCACACTGTGAAAAAAGGGTCTGTTTTATGTCAAAAAATTAGATATTTCCACGTTGCATTTGGGCCATTTCCTGCCTCAGGCACAAGGCCTACCCACAGAAGTGAGGTACCATTTTTACCGGGAAACTTGGGGAAATGCTGTGTGGGTGAAAGTTTATAGCTCCCCGCAGATTCCTGAATTTTCCACCACAGAAATATCAGGAAAATGTTTTTTTTTTTAAATAAAGTTTGAGGTTTGCAAGCGATTCTTGGTAACAGATCCTGGTGAAAGCCCCTACCTAGATTCACTTGGATGTCTAGCTTTAAAAAATGTATTGGTTTTCTAGGATTCCCTAGGTGCCGGCTGAGCTAATATCCATAATCCACAGCTAGCCACATTGTGAAAAAAGAGTCCGTTTTCACGGGAAAAAATGTGATGTGTCCACGTTGCATTTTGGGCCATTTCCTGCTGCGGGAACTAGGCCTAACCACACAAGTAAGGTGCCATTTTTATCAAAAGGCTTGGAGGAATGCTTAGTGTGTGTGAGTTTATGGATCCCTGCAGATTTCATAACTTTTCACCACAGAAATATGAGGAAAATGTGTCTTTTTCACAAAGTGTGATGTTTGCAAGGGATTCTGGGTGACAGAACCGGGTGAAAGCTGAACAAGTCGCCCTATACTGGATTCCACTGGGTGTCTAGTTTTTAAAAATGCACAGGTCTGCTAAGTTTCCTCAGGTGGCGACAGAGCTAGGGTTCAAAATTCACAGCTAGGTACTTTTCAAAAAAGGGTCAGTTTTCTGTGTGAAAATGTGATGTGTCAACATGGCGTTTTGGGCTGTTTCCTGTTACGAGCACTAGATCTACCCACAAAATTGAGGTACCATTTTTATCGGAAGACTTTGGGAAATACTGGGTGCATGGGAGTTTGTGGATCCAAGCAGATTCCAGAACTTTCTATCACAGAAATGTGAGGCAAATGTGTTGTTTTCTTACAAAGTTTGAGGTTTGCAAGGGATTCAGGTTACCAGAACCCACATACGTCACCCCATCCTGGATTCCTCTGGGTGTCCCGTTAAAAGTTTTTACAGGTTTTGTAGTCTTCACCAGGTGCCAGCTGAGGTAAGGCTCAAAATCCACAGCTAGGCACATTTCAAAAAAGCATCAGTTTACAGTGGAAAAATGTGATGTGTCCATGTTGCCTTTTGACCCATTTCCTGTTGTGGGCACTTGGCCTACCCACACAAGTGAGGTACTGCTTTTATAAGGTGACTTAGGGGAATACAGCATAGTAGAACAAATGTTATAACTAGTTGTCTGTCTATGCATTGCTGCCTTCCAAAGGTAAGACAGCGTGTAAAAAGAAGTAATTTTGAAAAATACCCTCTAATTCACATGCTAATATGGCTACCCACAAATTCAGAGATGTGAAAATAGCCACTGCTTCTAAACTCCATGGGGCAGATTTATGTTAACTGGCGCATCCCCAGGGATGCGCCAGTTAACATGCGCCACAGTGCGCCACAGCTCCGCCAGCCATTGTGCGCCGCATTTATAATTCGGCGCACCATGGTGCAAAAACGGCACAGATGCGTGACGCATCTGTGCCGGAAATGTGGCGCATTGCTGGAGTTGCGTCGCAAGCGTGACGCAGCTCCAGCAAGGCTCGGGGGTGCCCCATTTTAACAATGCTGCGTCAAGACCTACGCCTGCTTCAAGCAGGCGCAGGCTTTTGACGCAGCATTGGCTTAAAAGTGACTGAGTGAAATCTCATAGATTTCACTTAGCCACTTTTGCGAGGCGCACCTGCCCCGGAACGCCCACCCTGCGCCGGAACGCCCACAAGCAACGCAGGGCTTTACAACGTGACGCATCTGCCTAGATGCGCCACGTTGTAATCGTTCGTAGGGATGCGCCACGCAACAGCGGCGTAAACCTGGCGCAAGGGCCTCATAAATCTGCCCCCATATGTTGTTCCCATTCCGGAAATTCATAGGTTTCCTTGATATCTATTTTTCACTCTTTATATTTTTCCAAATGAATTGACTCTATACCAGGTACACAATGAAAAACCATTTCAAGGTGCAACACAGTTATCAGCTCTGGGTACCTCGGGTTCTCGGTGAACCTACAAGCCCGATATATCCCCACAACCAAAGGGCACTGCAGAAGTAACAGTATAGTGCTTTCAAAAATGTAGCAAAGTTAGAAGAAGTAACAGGTGAAAATGTAGGCACAAACGGCTGTTTTTTTCAACTCAATTTCAATATTTTTTATTTCAACTGTTACCTTCTATAGGAAAACCTTGAAAGACTTAAAAAATAACCCCTTGCTAAATTCAAAATTGTGTCTTCTTTTCAGAAATGTATATCTTTCCGGGATCCATTATTGGTTTTACACCCATTTCTACCACTAACTGGAAAATGGTTGAAAGCACAAAAATTATGACAAATAGGTAAAGGTAAAATGCCACAACTGTGTACAAAATGCTGCCTATTCCTGCTGCCTTGCCCGCGTATGCTAGGAGCAACATGGATTGTCTGGAGTTCTCCCGAAATTAAGGGAAGTGATTGGCATCACACTCATCATTAACGGATGCAAAATATTGTGCTTGAAGTTACTGCGCACCCTTGATTCCTGTACCCTTGGCGTAATTGGGCCATTGGGTTCGTTGTTGGACTAAATACCTGAGTAGCCAGGCCTAGCACTGGGAATAGGTTGCCATATCCAGTCCTGAAGAAGACTAGCAGCTGAGGCTTAAATCTCCATCCTTGCATCAGCCGAGTCGAAACGTCGACGCCCTCAACTTAAAAAGACCTGTACCTGCTTCCTATCCGACATTCCTTTGAAAGATGCATTAATTGCACATTGTAAATTTACAGATTGCATGTAAATGAACGATATACATTGGACAGGTCTTTATTGTCTGGTTTTGATTACCAATGATTCTAAAATCATGTCAAGTCAGTCAAGTCAGAGAATTTGTATAGCGCACTACATACCCAGAGGGTCTCAAGGCGCTTAGACAGGGGAGGAGGATTACTTGTCAAATATCCACGTTTTAAGTTGCTTTATGAATGCTAGGTGGTTCTGGGTAAGGCGAAGGTAAGCGGGGAGTGAGTTCCATGTTTTAGCAGCCAGGTATGAGAAGGATCTGCCTCCCATGGTGGTCTTGTTGATGCGAGGTACAGTGGCGAGGGCTTGGTTGGAAGAACGTAGTTGGCGGGAGGGGGTGTAGAAGGACAGTCGTGAGTTGAGGCATTCTGGTCCGATGTCGTAGAGTGATTTGTGTGCGTGGGTTAGCAGTCGGAAAGTGATCCTCTTATTGACGGGTAGCCAGTGGAGGTCTTTAAGGTGACCAGAGATGTGTTCGTTGCGTGGGATGTCTAATATGATCCTGGCTGAGGCGTTTTGGATTCGTTGGAGTTTCTTCTGGAGTTTAGCGGTAGTGCCTGCGTAGAGGGTGTTTCCGTAGTCCAGTCGGCTCGTGACCAGAGCATGGGTGACTGTTTTCCTTGTTTCGGTGGGGATCCAGCGAAATGTTTTTCTGAGCATGCGAAGAATGTTGAAGCAGGAAGAGGATACGGCGCTGACTTGTCTGTTCATTGAGAGTGAAGAATCCAGGATGACGCCTAGGTTCCGTGCGTGGTTTGTCGGGATGGGTGCTTTTCCGAGGGCTTCCGGCCACCAGGAGTCGTCCCATGCAGAGGGGGATGTCCCTAAGATGAGGACTTCTGTTTTGTCTGAGTTCAGTTTCAGACGGCTTTGTTTCATCCATTCGGCAACTTCTTTCATTCCTTCGTGTAGGTTAGTTTTGGCGGTGCTGGGGTCATTGGTGAGAGAAAGGATTAGTTGAGTGTCATCCGCGTAAGAGATGATGTTGAGGTTGTGTTGGCGGGCGATGGTCGCGAGGGGACTCATGTATACGTTGAAGAGGGTGGGGCTGAGTGAGGATCCTTGTGGTACGCCACAGATGACTTCAGTGGCCTCAGACTTGAATGGTGGGAGGCGGACTCTCTGGGTTCTTCCGGAGAGGAACGAGGTGATCCATTCAAGTGCTTTTCCTTGGATTCCGATGTTATTGAGGCGTTGTAAAAGGGTGCTGTGGCAGACTGTGTCGAATGCTGCAGAGAGGTCGAGGAGGATGAGGGCGACTGTGTCTCCATTGTCCAGTAGAGTTCGAATGTCGTCTGTTGCTGCGATGAGGGCGGTCTCAGTGCTGTGTTTTGCTCGGAAGCCAGATTGTGAGGAGTCTAGGGATTTGTTGGCTTCGAGGAAGGCGGCGAGCTGGTTGTTGACAGCTTTCTCGATGACTTTGGCCGGGAATGGAAGGAGCGAGATGGGGCGGTAATTTTTGAGTTCGGTGGGGTCCGCTGTGGGTTTTTTCAGAAGGGCCATGAGTTCAGCGTGTTTCCAGTCTTCCGGGAAGGTGGTGGAGTTGAGGGAGCAGTTGATGACGTGACGGAGGTGCGGTGCTATGACGGAGTCTGCTTTGTTGAAGATGTGGTGAGGACATGGGTCTGTGGGGGATCCTGAGTGGATGGAATTCATCAGGCGGATTGTTTCCTCAGTGGAGATTGGGTTCCAGTCGTTAAGGGTGTTCACGGGGGGAGAATGTTCAGCAAATGGACGGGTGGGTTGGTCTCCGGGTTGGTTGTCGAAGCTGTTGTGGATGTCTACAATCTTGTTGTGGAAGAATGAGGCTAGGGAGTTGCAGAGGGCTTGAGAGGGGGTGATGTCGTTGGAGTTGGCTGAGGGATTGGTAAATTCCTTGACGATGTTGAAAAGTTCCTTGCTGTTGTGGGCGTTGTTGTCAAGTCGATCCTTGAATGCTGTTTTCTTGGCCTTTCGGATTAGTTGGTGGTGAGTGCGGGTGGCGTTTTTGAAGGCGTCCTTGGTGCTAGTGGTTGGGTCTTTTTTCCAGTCCTTTTCAAGGGAGCGGCAGAGTTTCTTGGACTTCTTAAGATCATCGTTGAACCATGAGGCCTTTTTGCTGCCAGGTTTGCTTTGACGTTTTTTCAGTGGTGCTAAGGTGTCGGCGGTGTTGGATAACCATAGGGTGAGGTTGGCGGCGGCTTCGTTTGCGTTAGAAGAGTGGGCTGGGGTGTTTAGGAGGAGCGATGCGGAGATCTGGTCCGTGGTGATTTTGTTCCAGTTTCTTTGCAGAGTTGGTTGGAGGTGGTTGATGGGTTTGGGCTTGTTGTAGGTGAAGTGGACGCAGCTGTGGTCAGTCCAGAGGAGATCCGTAGTGTGGCTGAAGGAGACATGATTGCTGGAGGTGAAGATGGGGTCGAGTGTGTGACCTGCGATGTGGGTGGGGGAAGTGACTAGTTGTTTAAGTCCGAGGTTGGCGAGGTTGTCCAGAAGGGAGGCGGTGTTGCGGTCGTTGATCTTTTCAAGGTGAAAGTTGAGGTCTCCCAGAAGGATGTAGTCTTTGGAGGGGAGCGCGTGTGGGGTGATGAAGTCCGTGATGTCTTCACTGAATTTTGCGCGGGGTCCTGGTGGTCTGTAGAGGAGGGTGCCTCTGAGAGTGGTCTTGGGGTCGATGTGGATCTGGAAGTGAAGGTGTTCGGAGTTGGCGAGGTTGGCGTCAGAGCTGGTTGAGATGCGGATGGATTTCTTATGGACGATAGCGATTCCTCCTCCTGTATGGTCGGTGCGGTCCTTGCGTGTGATCTTATAGTCTTCAGGGATGGCAATGGTGATGTCTGGGGCGGAGGAAGCGTTCATCCAAGTTTCTGTTAGGAAGGCGACGTCTGGAGAGATGGTGTCTAGTAGATTCCATAGGTCAATGGCGTGTCTGTGGACCGAGCGGGTGTTGAGGAGGATGCACTGTAGGTGGTTGGGGTCAGGAATCTGTGTTGTGGTCGTGGCGGAGAGGTTGTCGGTGCCGATGAATTTGCAGGAGTAGCAGGAGAAAGGTCCATGGGTGTGTCCAGGAGCGGCTTGGACGCTTGGACCTGATTCCTGTAATTTGCACTCTCACCACCCACCAACACCACTCCCCTACTTTTTCTCCCTTCTTGCGTGCAACCTATTTTTATTGAATCGAAATTCTTTGCCGAGTCAACCTATAAATGTTTTTGTTTGAAGTAATTTGATCTGTTTTGGCGCTGTTTCTTGTGTGGTTTCTCTATACATGTGTTCATAAATAGGAATTGAGTGCATGCGTGAGAAAGGTCATTGGGATATTGAGTGTTGTAGTGCTCTACACAACACAGACTGTGTATAATTGAATTCAATTCATGATAAATCGGTCACGGACCATTTTTTCCTTCCTGTATTGCACCCAGGTCCGTCTTGACTTTTTGGGTTACCCCATTATCTATAATGGAAAGATGGTGATTTCAGCAACACAAAGCCTTTGCTAGAAAAAAATAACAGATGCTGGTCTTCAGCAGCACTTTTTTCCACAAAAAAAATGTAGCTGTATTTTGCCTAATTTTTCAGTCCCCTCCAGGGGAATCTATAAACCCTGGGTACCTTAAGACTCTTTAGGATGATGGAAGAAAAGAGCTCAAATTTGGCATTGTAGGAGGCTGGCTTAGTATATGGTGCTCACTTATGTAAAATTAAGACAACACTCTTGGTGATGTTAGTGGTCTTAGACAACCTTGAAAGCTCTCTAAGTGGTAGTTGTAGAGAGCAACCCTCAGGCATAATCCAGAAGGAGTGAAAAGTAGCTTGTTTTACCAGAACATAATCTTATTTGTGTATATTAAATGAAAAAGAACAACAAAGTGTATTTATAATAATTGGTATTTATTTTAAGACATTCTCTAACCCATACAAATATCACCTAGCCGGAGATATTCACAATGTACACAATACTGTGCAAATAAAACATGTTGGTAGCATGCGATCCACGACTCAAGTAAAGACTATACCCAGAAGACATATAAGTGCTGGGGACCCAAGAAACCACCCAAGGTAAGTAACCAGGAACCCCACAGAGGCCATGTGCAGAATGGGAACACAACCGCGTGCTCAATTCAAGTAAATGGGTGAGTCGCAGTTGCATTTTTAAAGAAGAAGGACCTTTCCCAGTGGACCTTGATGAAACCCTGTGGAAGATAGAAGATTGGAGAGCCACCCCACCAGTGGATACCCTAGGAGCCAGTATATCTACACCAGGGAAGCCGGCTGCATAGGTGTGAAGTGGTGTCGGAAACTGGTGTCGAACTCAATAGAGGACTTCAGGAAGATGCAGCTGGCGAAGATGGTGAAAGTGTCCGGTGGAACCCAAAGGTGGAATTGAGATGATCCGTACCTGCATTAGAGGCGATTAAGTCTATGCCACTCAGTAGTGACCAGTAGGTATGAAAGTCAAATGCCCACCGATGTCAGGTGTTGCAGGAGATTCGATGGTGACCATGGAGCTGCAACTTTGTGGACCAGGCAATGCTGTGGAAGACCAGGAGCTGTTCACAAGCTGACCCCCGTCATATGTCAAAAGTTGAGGGGTCAGTGTCCGTCTGGAGCGCCAACTGCAAACAATGTGGCAAGCAAAAAGGGTGCAGTTTCAGGATCAGCAAGGTCCAAGTAACTCACCACAACCAGGGGAGTCACAGTAGGCTCGGAGCAATCAGGTGATCCCACTGAAATCAAAGAAGACCCTCAAGAGGACCCGCAGGCTTGAGGCACTGGAGTTGCAAGAAGACCTCGATCAGTTTGCCAAAGATGCAGGTCCACAGTGCAAGAAATGTGGTGAGGAGTAATATCTTGGTCACAGGAGATGATTGAGGTTGAGGTTACTTGGAGCCCGAAGATCTCTGAGGAAGAGAGCCAACTTGCTTTTGCAATGGCAAGTTGACGTGGTGCACATGGGTTTGGTTCCTGAGGTTACGACGAGGGATATTGACCTCAAACTCAGTGAGAAGATAGTGCAGGCCTCAAGGGAGTTAAAGAACTACTACCTGTGTTGCTGAGTCTGTCAGAGTCTGTGGGAGCCCAGAATCAGCAGACTGGTCAGCTTTGTTGCAGTGCCTGCAGATGCAGGGAAGTGACTCCTTCACTTCATGGGAGATTCCTTCAGGTGTCTTGGATGTCCAAAGGCCTTGGGAGGATCCTGTTTGAAGCACAGGCACAGACTTTGCAGCAGACGAGCAGGACTACAAGGCCAGGACCAGCAGTAGTCTTCCCAGTTGCCGTCTTGGTGTTCAGAGCAAAGTCCATGGATGTCCAGAGTGCCCAGACGGTTGAAGCAAAAGTGGTGTCAGATCTGAATCTTGTCCCATGACAAATCTAGGGACCCACCTACAGGTAAGCCCTTAAGTACCCTAAGGAAATGTTTGGGATGATTCAGGCGTCCCTCCCAGAGAAGGGGCTGGACAGTGGGGAGGGTACTCTCATGCCCTTTGTCCAGTTTCACGCCAGAGTGGGAGCCAACGGCTCACTGAACTGGTTTGAACTGGAGTATGCCAGGAGGGCACCAAGTGTGCTCTTTGAGCAGTCTCTGTGGTGCTGGCAAGCATCACCATCCAGCCCCAATACGCTAAACCCCATCTGGGAGGTGGTTACACCTCCATGTGACAGGATATCTATTGTTCTGCCTTCCCCTGCTCAAGCTTGGCTCAGCAGCAGAAGGGCAGAAACATGTCTCCAGTCGCTGTCCGGGTCTAGAAGACTGGTACCAGGATCACTGAGGGCCTCACAGAGGAGCTTTACAGTGCATGGAATCATACCTCCCACACTGTTACCGGTGTGGGAGGTATGATTCCAACATGTTTGATACCAAACATGACAAGGTTCATTACAGCCAGTTTAGAGATGGTCATCACGTAATGACGCATGGCCCCTCTATATATCGTAATAGCTGATGCACTTACAACCCGGGAGAATGGACTCCAAAGGTTGTAGTGGTGTTGCGCTCATGCAGGGGCATCCTCATACTTAGAACCGAGCACCCTACCTTCAGGCTTGAAACGCCTGCTTGAGGGGAGACTTATAGGTTTTAAGTGCAGTGACCTTAGATATAGGGAAACCTATATCTGCCGTAAGTGGTGCTAGCACCAGCTTACACAGGCTGCAATGGCAGGCCTGTAGTCACAGTTTGAGTGGTCTCTCATGGGTGGTATAATACATGCTTCAGCCCATGGGGACCCCTGGGGTACCTATGCCCTGCGTACGTCGGTACCATATACTAGGGACTTATGAGGATACACCAGTGACCAATCTGAGATGTACCTAAGAACTCACCATAAAACTAAATTAGGGGAGATGTTATGTTATGTTAGCAGAAATTTCTAAAGCGCAGAGTCACCAGGAGGTTTCATGGCGCTGATCTTGGGCAGTGTCAAGACGGAAGCGGATTATGCGTGGGCTTGTTTAAACAGTCAGGTATTAAGCGCCTTTCTGAACCCCAACAGGTTGTCCCACATCCGGATCACTAGTGGTAGGGCGTTCCAGAATTTAGGGGCAAGATAGGAGAACCTGCACCCTCCCTGGCGTTTGAGATTAAAGGCAGGGGTAGCTGAAGATGTGCTGACCACAAATTGAGGAGTGGGACATGCCTTACCATCATGTAGCTGATGAATTTGGGGCTCCTGCCGTGCATGGCCTTGAAAATTGTGCACCCCGTCTTGAAAGCTGCGCATTAGGCAATAGGTAGCTAGTGAAGTTTGGATAGCAAGGTTTTTTATGGATTAGTCTTGCAGCCTGGCTCTGTACCATTTGGATGCGATTGAGTAAGAACAGTGGTAGGCCGAGGTAGATAAAATTGGAGAAGTCGAGACGAGAGACTACCAGGGCTATCACAACCTGTTTGAGGGCCGAGTGGGTCAGCAGGTGGGCAATCTTCCTGCTTTTGCGCAGTTGGAAAAAACAGGTAGAGACCACTGCCCCTACTTGTCCTCTAAGCGACAGATCTGCATTTATGGTGACTCCAAGGCTTTTCACGGAAGGGGAGGGAGTGAGGGAGGGGGGGCCTAATTCCACTGGCCAGTAGTGTGGGCCCCAGGAAATATTGCTCTTCCCAGGCAAGACAAGTTCAGTCTTGCCGGGTTAAGTTTAAGATGGTTAGTGTCCCTCCAGCACTGGATGTGGAGCATGGTGGCTTTAAAATCATGGACAGAGTCTGGAGAGTTATCCAAGTGAAGACAAGCTAAAGATCGTCAGCGTAGTTGAAGGTAGTCACCTTCCCGTCTTTTAGGGAGTGGATCAGGGGCAGGAGGTAAAGATTAAACAAGTGTGGAGATAGGGACGAGCCCTGTGGGACCCCGCACGTGGTGGCGATCTTAGGAGCAGTAAAAGGGGCAAGTCGAACTGCTTGGGTTCGACCTTCAAGAAAGGACGTAATCCAATTGTAGGCGGAACCTGGAGATAGCACATGGACAGTGGTCCTGATTAGCAGGGTCAAAGTCAGACTAGTCAGAAATTTTGCAATACTCTGTACCCCTTGATTTTGAGACTTTTTAATAATACCCATGACTTATTCCTAATCTAGAACTCCTAGTTAATTGTTTATACTCAGCTGAACTAAGGTTAGGTCTGATAATGAGGAAGGGGTTCTTTATTGATAGATCGAGGATTGAAGCGGACCCGCTAAAGGTACAATTTGGGGTGATCTGAATTTCAGAGAGCCTACATTTTGGGGGTTGGGGTGCTGCTCCCCATACTAGCAGGTCCAGCTCAGTGCTTGTAAGTTCCCAAAGGAGACATGAAGTTCATGCTTCATCCATGATAATCACCTATAATCTGCAACACACAACCCTTGTTACACAAGAAATTCACACCAAACTACACTTTGACCTACCTCTCTCGGGAATTGAGACGATCATTGGGCTGGAGGTCCGGATGTTATTTCCACCAGCTTCAGGCGCTACAAAGCAATCAGAAATTCAATCTATTAATCCTTTGTGCACTTAATTGTGAAGTGCATCACCAGGTCTTCAAATTTCTTATCCTTGGAAGCAATGTCCCTGTTCCACAAAAACCATTCCTTCATCAGTCATTTTGGACCAACTAAAGGTTCTAGTCTATATCCAACCTAACAGTTCTGATTAACATCTGCAGCAGTTGTGTCAATGACATACTGAAAACCTTTCTTGAGAAGTAATCATATATAAGGAGTCTTCACAGTTCAGGTGTATGGTTTGGCACACAAGGGGGTCACAATGGGTCTCATCACAAATCATCTACTGTGCCAGCACCAGCTTCCGCAAGAGGATGCAATTATCTGCTCACCTGGGAAATGAATGTTGATTTTTAAACATACTTCTTCATCCACTTGTTCAAATTGTCCCCAAGGCAAACTTTCATCATAAGAAAACTTGTCCTGGATTGTTGCCGAGTGACTTTAGGTTTCAACTTACTGCTCTCCTCCCTCAAACAATCTCAATGACAGATTAGAGTTTGGCCTAATAAGCCAAACTCTGGTGAGACAATCCACATTCATAACATGCCTATTTTTGTTTTATCTATCAGAATCCAACTCTCTTGTTAACTAATGCTGGCACAAAATAATAAATAAAGACTATGCTAGTGCTTGGGGATCCTATTTAACGGAGAGCCTAAACACTTTTAAAATCCAGTCTTTGGAACACTTGGATATAAACAACATTGTTTTGAAGCAGATGCTAAATCGGTCAACTGTTTTTTACTGCTTTTATTGGATAAGGAGGTGATTTAAAAAAAAGCATGCTTGGTCGATTATTTACTGGTATTATAAAACCGAGCTCCAACCCTATTTAACTTCCCATTTAAAACCGGTTTTAACGGATAGATATCTTATGTTAAGATTTGGTCGCTGTCCAACAAAGAATGGGACTCCGAGATGGGTACAAAATAGATAAACACAAACTTCCAGATTATCTGTTTGTCAATGAAACAATATTGCATATTGTAAGTATTTACCCTAGATTGAGACAAGAGAGGCAAACATTGTTAAAACTAATTTGTAAGGAAATACGAGTGAGAAAGTACCGCCAAGCAATTATATTGTGCCTCTGAGGGCATACCACCGCTTTAACAACCCACTTTGTTAAGTTCATCCTTATAGCTGGAAGAAACTGACCCAGGCTGATGTTTTGCCTAGGCTACAGGAATAATAAATGGTTATATTAATAACCTTGTTGTTGTATTGCTATGGCATCGTTGTAAGATGGGTGTCAGTTAAAGTAAAACCTTACTGTTTGTAATTAGTGAAGTTCATTACAACTAGATATTAAAGATGGCCGATCATCCCAAACTTAGTCAAAAAATTATAATCCTAACTCGCTCCTTTCAAAAATAAAATGTGTAAGAACGCAGGCACGTAGACATTTGAAACTTTTTACTGTTATTTATTTGAATTTAGCAACGAGTCCTCCTATGGATAGTTTCAGAAATTTGTTCTGAAACATAGGTTTCCTTGCATAAAATCCTAATAAAACGCTGTTAATTTTTGAGTAGAGACACAGAGGCACTTTATAGATTAAGTTATTATTCATAATTATTAAATATGATATGCGTCCGTATCTAGTACAGCTTGTTCGAAGGGATTGCACAAAGGCACTTTAATTACTTGGCTGGGCAAGGCGGATAACATTGAAGGTATGGAACATTTTACTATTATTATATAGAGTCATTACATAATTAGATAAAATTAAATGAACAAAATATTACTTTTATGATGTTTTATGTGATGTCAAGGCTCCAGTACGGCATGTCATATGCAGAATTATCTTCAAATTTGTAATGCATCTGTTCCAAAATTCTTTTTGACGACTCTGTCTTAAGAAACCCGAAGCTTTTTTCTCCATGATTGTAAAGATGTTTTTAATTTTTTTCTCATTTTGAAATCTCACTCTACCATGTAATACTCTCTTGAGATTCCCTAAAATTCTCCAGCGAATCCGCCGCTTTTCAGTCAGCCCAGGTCTTCCTTCTCCATGGCAGACTACCCCCAGGCATCAGACAATGCACTTGAATATCTAACAATCAAGTATTGAAGAGAACCAAACTGACACATATGACCTTATCTCTGATCATTTCCTGAATCACAAAATCCTCGCCACCCCTCATCAATGACCTGAGAGTAACCAACGTTGTGGAGAGACAGTTCCTCTCCTCCTTAATCTAGTGTATTTGATATCATTATTCAGAAAGAAATTCATCTATTGTTGCAAACTTTTGAATTTAAGAAGGTTGATATTATATCTTAAACTTTGAAACATTACAAACAGTGGGGTAATTTAACTTTGTCAAGAAGTCGCTTTATACAAACAGTCAAAAGACATTACTACATTACATTTGCCTTTTAATCGCCCACTCTTAGCATTAATACTCCAAATTTTCAATCCAATTCTAAATTATCTTTGTAAACATATGGTGAAGGAATATGTGGTGTATGTATTTATGCAACACATTTCTACCCAAGAGCAATGGAGAGTTGTTCACTGAGGAGTTAGGACATAAAACCTTGGAGGACAAATTATTTAAGATTGTGTACACAGTTACGCTGTTTCTACATTTTCATTTAACAAACTGATAAGAGTCACTTTTCGTGGCTCATGTACTTGACACCGCCATACCAACAGGGTTTCAGATCACAATCACAATCATATCTAGCTTGATCTGGTTGTATTGAGACCACCTCCAAGTCAATGGAGAGGGAGCCTGTCTCACTGCAAATTGCCTGACGACAGCACTCAACTACGCTCCCAACTCAAGGTCTTTTTGGAACATAATAAAGAGTCATTTGACTCCCCTAATAAACTTTGGGCCGCTAGAAAGGCAACTGTAAGAGGGATATCATCTGAGACACATCCCATAGGAAACAAGAGGCCTCCAAGACCAAAACCAGACTAGAACTCAATGATAATAGTATAATGATACACTTTGATAAGCAAACAAAATCTCATCACTAATATCAAATTCACCTATTACGAACTCTCCATCAACCCCGACTCACAAATACGTGGTTGGGGAGGCTCTGCAAAATAGGCCTGAGGTTGCTAATTAACAGGTCACAGGAGGGGTGGCATTGTGCTAGCAGACAAACATGCGAACAGGAAACTCAGTTCCCTCACCCAGACAAGAATAGCCAAAGTGTCCAGGGAAATTAGCCCCAATAAAGCACATATAGCAAGAAGGGTACACACATTCCCAAAACACCATAAAGGTAGATGCCATATGAAGTTGGGAATACGAAGCAAATCAGGGCACAGCATCCACAGTACAAGCAGTGATGAATTGCCCCTTATGCCGGACATCAGTACATATTACCTACTGGCCCATATTGTGTCCATGCAAGGTCGAAGTTCACCTACATTTGTTATCAGAGGCCTTATTTATGACTCCATAGACAAGGCCCGCAATATTTTAACAAACAAGGATCACCAGAAGTATTTCTATGATACCCAATAATGGCATACAGACGAGCTCAGATTGATTGTACTTTGAGACAATCCGCAGACCGCTTCAGTAACTGTGCTCCTGGTCGAAATGTTTAATTAAACCAACTGTTCCTGGTTTGCAACACACCTCTTCTCTTTAGTTTTTTCAAGGTAAATTCATATTTGAGCAGCATGGTGTAAAGACAAAATGGCCACCCGAACGTTCCACAAATAACATTCGAAGCACATCCACAAAGCCAAGCGGCACACCAGCTGAGGAAAATTAACACCAAACGAAGTTGATTGTCATTTAAATCATTGTTGAAAAGTTCTTCAATATCAGTATCAAGTCAAAGTGAAGATGATGGCTGTGTGATGTTGATGTTAACCTCTGAGAAAAATGCATGTGTGGTACTAGTCACATTTTAAGAAACGTACAAATCAAAGGCGAAATGAAAAAGCACCAAAGTCTTTCAAACATTGTCCAAAGATTACTCTAAAGATAAATGGATGTTTGATACCTTTCATCATCGACAGTGGTGTGTGGATAAACATTATGCCTGAGGACAAATACAATGAATTAGCTCCATTTCCCCAGCTTATGCAATTAAAAACTAAAATATATGCATGGCTGCATCAACACCCCAGGAAAGTTAAGGTTAATTTGAAACTATGACAAAACACAAGAATACACAAGTGCAGGCTCCCATTCGGGTACTTCCATGAATTCTCATCAAGAAATAGTACATCAGTTGGGTCCTTTGTTATATAATTGGTTAGGGAAACACAAGACTATGAAAGTACAGTTACATATAGAGGAGGCTTACTGTCCTATTGCTCAGGGACACAGATGATTGTATTTCATCTGCAGAAGGCAGTTGAAAAAGAACTTGAGTCAATACTCATACATGATATCATTGAGTGTTCCACTGGTCCGACCCCATGGGTTTCTCTCATAGCGGTAATGCCCAAAAGAGACAGTGAAGGATCTGTAGGGATCTGCCTTGACGTATTTAATGAACAAGGCAATGTTATGTTATGTAATGTTAATGATATTTTGTAAAGCGCTCGTTCACCGATTGGTTTCTTGGCGCTAAATCTAGAAGGAGCCAGAACGTTAAACAGGTCAATTGTACGCCTGCCTGTACTGCCAGGTTTTAAGCAATTTCCTGAATTTCAAAAGATCAGTGATAGAATTCCATAACTTAGGGGCCAGGAATGCAAACCGGGCTTCTGCTTGTCGCTTTAACTTAAAGGTAGGTAATCCAGGTCAGGACATTGCTGACACAATAACAGAATAAAATGGTGTGACGGTCTTCACTAGCCTGATTTAAATAAGGGATATCATCAGCTGGAACGCGAGGAGAATTGCAAATACATTACAAACTTTTCTACACATATCGGTCTGTTCTGATATAAAAGACTACATTTTGGTGCCATCTGCTGCAGAGCTCTTTCAAGACGTCATTCGATGTGGTAACTAGATACAATATCGAAAAAAATATATTGAATGGACAGAATATCAAACCCAAAATAAAGAATGGACATAATATCGCATGGACATAATATAGTGGTTAATAATATCGACATGCAGTTAAGTAATATCGACAGTCAAAATATCGAAGTACATAATATAGGCATTAAAATATATCGAATTTTTAATAATATACATTTGTCAAGTGTTTTGTATGTTAGTATATGTGTTAAAAGTGTATATTATTTTTGTAATGTATGTTTAATTATTTTTTAAAGTTAAGAAATGTATGTAAAATAATTGTTGAGTATTTTACTTCCGTAGTGGGTTGTGGGTTTATAGGGGATTAGGGTGGAAAGTAATTTAATTATAGTAAATTAAATATTAATTTTTAAGAATGATTAATTATTTATAATTTAATTTTAAGTTTTAGTTCTGTAGCGGGTTGTGGGTTTATAGGGGAATAGGGTGGAAAGTAATTTAATTGTGTTTAGGTAAATATTTATTTTTATTTATTGGTATTGATAATTAATGTATTGAGAATTATTATTAATTGGTAACTATTTTTTGATAATTGGTAATTAATTGCTATTAATTGATTATTGATAATTATGCTAATTATAATAATGTATTATTTGGAGTGGAGTGTGGGTTTATAGGGCAATAGGGTGGAAAGTAATATGATTGTAATTCAATAAACATTTATTTTTTATTTATTGGTATTGATAATTTATGTATTGCTAATTAATTATTAATTGGTAATACATTTTTATTAATTTGTAATTATTTTTTAATAATTGATAATTCTGTTAATTTTATTAATGTATTATTCTCAGTGGGTTGTCGGTCTATAGGGTAAATCGGGTGGGAAGTAATTGAATTGTAATTAAGTAATTATTGAAATTATTTTTGGGTATTGATAATTAATGTATTGTTAATTATTAATTGGTAATTGTTTTATTACTTATTACATGTTTGGAATTGAAAATCAATTGGTTGGTAATTAATTATGAATAGGCAATACATTTGCAATACATAATATTTTTTGGTATTCATAATAATTAATTAATAAATATTTTGAAATTGGTAATTAATTTTAAATAATGTGGTATTGGTATTGATTATTAATTTATTTTTATTGAAATATTAAATCATTACTTTCCCTACTATTGCACTCTGTGGAGCGGGAATAGTAATTTTTACCCGTACGCTATCCAATGCTTTCCCTACTGTTGCACGCTCTGGAGTGGGAATAGTAATTTTTACCTCTGTGCTATCCAACGTTTTCCCTACTGTTGCACTCACTGGAGTGGAAATAGTAATTAATACTCCTGTGCTACCAACGCTTTCCCTACTATTGCACTAACTGGAGAGGGAATAGTAATTTTTACCCTCCCGCTATCCAACACTTTCTCTACAGTTGCACTCACTGGAGTGGGAATAGTAATTTTTACCCCTACGCTACCCAACGCTTTCCCTACTATTGCCCTCACTGGAGTCACAATAGTAGTTTTTACCCCTACACTATCCAACTCTTTTCCTACTGTTGCACTGTCAGGGTTCACCTTAGAACTTGCACAGGAAGAGAGACGCTAGGTTCGGACTCCCTCCGAAAGATACCCCAGGGATCCGGACAACTTAAATTAACCAGGACCCTAGAACACCTCCGAAGGGGAAGGGGGAAAATGGATAAAATAATAAACAATAAGAGACTGGTCCTGGAGCTGGTTCTCTCATTTTTCTATTCTCTGTTAACTTCTGTCCGACCTGCAGACTACCTTTTCTATGAGAACCTATAATAGAAAAAACACAATATGTTTAACTCCTGTCCTACTCTGTTCTATTTCTACTCTGATTTCCCATTCTACCTTATATTGCCCTTGTGTCCAAGAACTTAGCTCCTCTTCTATTGCTTGATCTAATTCTTCTTCTCTGCCTTTTCTGCGTGACTCAGTAGATACTAAACAACATTTATATTACTCTCTGCACTTTTCTCCTACTCTCTCTGTATATTACTATTGAAGGAAGGACTACTCACTTCTCTTACTGATTCACTCTCTTGTAACTCTCCTTCTTTAGTTTTTTTCTTATTTCTCCTTGTTATCTTTCAACGTCTATGTACAGTGTCTCCTCACACTCTTATTGAGTAACTAATATGTTTCTCTCTTTCTTGCTACTAGTACCCACAATACTCGAACATTCTCAGTCAAGGTAAGTATGTCCAAGAACTAATGAACGAAGTATTAAGAACCAATAGCCACTTGTAAACTATGCCACTTAGCTCTGTGTTCTCTTCTCTTTCAGGAACTGCAGAATTTTCTGGCTCCTCCTCAGAGGAATACTCCTTTCTCCTCCTGGTTCAACGGGCTCAAGAAACGCAGCAACAGGACGTCTTTAATTTCTGATGCGGTAAGTATTTACTAAGGAAGTCCTACTCCCGACGGGAGTTGCGGACGAAGTACTGGGCGGACCCGATGAGAAAACTAAGGTTTTTTTGCCACTTGAAAACAGAGCTTCAAAATACAGGTGCACTCGGCTGAAAATCTCTGGTGAAGTGCGCAGCGTTTACTCAGCGCCCGCTTCTAATCACCTCAGGACACCGGTGCTCTGAAAAGGGGGAAACAACTAGACCGCGACCTCGTTTTCGAGATCGGCGGCCATCTTGGAATTCCAGGAATGTTGTAGGACAGACCAGCTGCTGCCTCTTGCCCACCTTCTCTTCTTCTGGCTAGAGCTTCTTTGTACCCAAGTACCCATAACTGTTTGCACATCAATTGAGGTTCTGACACGCACTCTCTGGAGTGGGAATAGTAATTTTTACCCTCCCGCTATCCAACGCTCTCTCTACTGTTCCACTCGCTGGAGAGGGAATAGTACATTTTACCCTCCCACTCTCCAACAGTGATGTAAATTTTTTTAAGAGGTTACATATATTATTTATTATTTTTAACATCTTTTAAATAATTTTAAGTATGTTTTCTGAATTATGTTGACCATTTAATTAATTTAATGTTACTTTTACCATATTTTACAAATTCAATATTTTTACTTCTATATTTTAACAAACTATATTTTGTCTTCGATATTTTTGTACTTACCTGTTGTAGATAGGGAGACGATATTTTGTACTTCGATATTTTGGCGTCGCTATTATGTCCATTCTAAATTATGTCAGTGAACCAAGCCATGTGTCATACATCCTGTCATGAATGCTTTCAATTATAATGATGACATATTGGTTTTCGGAGCTACACATAAGGAACGTGACAAAACTCTCACGCAAGTATGTCGTTTACTAGCTGATGCAGGTTTATCTTTGAATGCCGATAAATGTGAGTGCCGTAAATCAAGTAAAACATTTTTGGCCAGCTAGAGGGCGCGCGAGCAGAATGGCCGCGCTTCCGTGAGGCTCCTGCTTCCTGGAGACTAAATCCTACATTTATCCTTTGATACTGGGCTATGACTTCGTATTAAATACGCCGAGGCTTCATGGAACTTTCATTCCTCCTCGGTGTAAGTTTTGTCCTGTTCCGATAATGCGTTCCTGAGAACTGAGGAGAAACAGAGTGACCCGGGGCTGCAGCCGGAGAGATACAAGATGCGGCAGGCGGCGCCGGTGGCTGGGAAAGACCACGGTCTCACACGAGGCGCCTAGGCCGCAGAGAGTGGCCTGCCCGGTAAAAGCTGGAGGCAGTCGGCGATATATTTCACAGGGGCCAGGAAGGCATATGAGCATCAGATACACTGCTCATAGAGTGTGGCCTTGAGGATAGATGCAGCTGTACGCATCAGGCAGCAGCACTGGAATAATGTCTGCCATCACCGGGCAAGAATAGTCACAAATCGGAGAGGCTGCAACATTTACCACATTGCCGAGGGCTGCCGATAGCAAACGCTAGCGACACTGCCCTGAGGAAGTCGGGACTTACAACACTCCTGAAGACTGTGGGATTGGCGATAACGCCGAGAGGCACCCTGTGGAGACGGTGAGGCGGGAACCGGCTGGGGCACGCACAGATTAACGGGAGAGCAAACGATTACAACAGAGAGCTGTGCGGGCCACAGCGGAGATTGACGAGCAGACCGCAGGGGCAGAGGATAAACGGCGCTAACAAAGGTGGGACGGCACAGTGAATCGTGTCACAAGACACTGGCAAGTGAAAAGTTCTCTACGAGATAACTTCTGGCTCACTTACCCCTTACTCCTGCCATCCCAGCGGCGCTATATTTGAACTGCGGTGCTACACACTAAACTGCCAGTTTGATTAATGGACAGGCCGCTTGAGCGTGGTCCCCAATGCTAGAGTTTTGAACATGCTTATGGTGCCATACGGCTTCCGCACTGAGAGAAAGAATAGATGACCATGGCGCTCTGAAGCTCGGGCTGCAGCTGTGAATACACCTGACAAGACAGTGTGGTGTGCTGCGGACTACGGTGGGCGGGCAAGCACCTAGAAGCGGCCTTGAGGACACTACAGCTGCGCCTGTTGCGCCGCTATACTGCAGAAGGTGCCACAGTGAACACTGCATTGAGTGGTGACTGCAGACCTACGTAAGCTCTACAAACGCGACGCTATGGGGAATACACACACCAGACAGCCTAAACTCAATTTCGAGGCTGCGAAAAAAGGGCCTAAGGCGAGCTCCGCTGACGAGGACCCCCGCCGCGGCGGAAATGCCGGGCTATAGTGAGACATCTCCCGACCTGGACATGAAGCAAATTTTGTAGGAAATGAGGCAGGGGTTCGCTACCATCGTGGAAAAAGTGGACCGCATGTCCTCAAGAATGGAGGCCATCGTACATTATCGTACATAAGGTAGATCAACACGAGGAGCGCCTTACAGAGACCGAGCGGCGGATATCGGACACAGATGACCTCACAGCAGGACATACAGCACAACTGGCAAAAATGGATAAGCTATTACGTGTCATTGCAGCAAAAAATGAGGATTTGAAAGACCGCAGTCGGAGAAATAATATACGCGTTGCGGTTATTCCGGAATCCACAGACACTGGGCGCATGGAGGACTATATCTAGAAACTTTCGGTAACATCCATTGGTGCTGAGGCATTCTCTACACAGCTAATAGTGGAGCGGGCATATCGGTCGCTTGGGCCCAAACCAAAGCCTGGCTGTCCTCCGCGACCAATCATCGCACGCCTATTGAAATATCGTGATCGCGAAGTGGCTCTACGTGCTGCATGCGCCAAACAGGAATTGGTGTACAATTGGGTCCCTTTTTCCATATTTCCAGACTTTGCTCCGTTGGTACAGGAGGAAAGACGCAAATATATAGAAGTAAAGAAAAAATTGCGACTAGCACAAATCGATTATGCCTTGCTGTATCCGGCTCGCCTCCGAGTGACGCATCAAGGAAAACAGAGGTTCTTTACAAACCCACAGCAAGCTGAGGACTACCTGAGTGCGCTGAAGAAACCACGTTGAGGTGGGCGTGCTTGAGACGATGGGCACTGGGAGCATGAGGACGGCACTGATGAGGAGGCTTAATATGTGGATGAGAACTATTACTATGCCTCGTGGTGGTAGCTGCGGAATAGAACATGGACATGCAGCGAACTGTGCTGGACATTGATACATGAATGACTGACCACGGGAGTTCGGAGTTGTACCAGTGGTAATGTATTCCAGGACCCTCTTCCCTCCCCGGGCCGAGTCTAGAGGTCGTACAGTTCCGAAGGCCGGGGGAGAGAGGAGCGGTTGAGCACGCTCTCTAAGATGACCTCTTATGGGAATTCCCCTAAATACTGTTGTAGATTTCGGAGAGGGGTGCTGGTGGTGTTGGGGATAATGGGGGGTGGGTTCTCTTTGCTGGCGAGTAGGGGTTGCTTCAGTGGATGGGGGGTTGGTTAGAGGATGGGAGGAGGGTAAAGGGGCGTGTTGGGTTCTATGGTGCAAGTTACATGGATGCACAAGATGATTTATCAGGTCGACATGATGGGTGGGAATGGACTCCATCACTAGGGGCACCCGGCAGGGGTGTCCACTGTCGCCCCTTCTTTTTGCCATAGCCATAGAGCCACTGGCATGCCGGTTGCGACAGCTGCACCAGGAAAGTGCATTTCGATGCTTCCAACGTCAAATCTCTGTATCGTTATATGCAGATGACGTAATGTTATACGTTGCTGACCCCCAGCTTCGGCTTAATACATTGCTATGTTAATTTGTGGCATTTGGAGGAATGTCGGGTATAACTATTAATTGGAGTAAATCCCAATTTTTCCCACTAACACCTGCTGTATCCGAATTTCTCTTAGACTACCCGTTAGACTGGTGCCAAACTGACCTGAAATACCTGGGAATCCGTGTCTCGAGAGACAGAGAGGAGACAATACGGATGAATTATGGTACGGGCATAATGCAATTGAAGGATACCATAACCCACTGGATCACACTGCCTCTGTCGATGGCTGGCAGGGTCTCGCCTATTAAAATGGTCATATTGCCACGTTTTTTATGCTTCTTCCTCAACATACGCTATCATCCGGGGGCGTATTTTTTTAAGACCCTGAAAACGGAGCTGCTTAGATTAGTGTGGGGTGGACGCCAGCCGAGGCTTAAATGGACTTTCCTGACCCAGCCATATGACAAACGAGGATTTGACGTCCCAGACATGGAGGCTTACTATCTTAGTGCGCAGGCGCACTACGTTTATCACTGGGTTAAGGCTACTCGATTTATGCCGCAGATAGCAGTGGAGGACTGGATTGCACGACCATTGCCACTCAGTGGCGTTGTTCATGGACTGGCAACAGTCCTTGAGACCCCATCTACCACGGTATCATGTACTATAGATGCATGGCAGAGAATACTGCATAAATTGCAGATCCCTATGTTATACTCGCCTCGATTGCCCCTGACCTATCACCCTAGAGTAAGTGTGATACAAGAAACTGGCTTCCACAACATGTGCAAGCGTCTTCACATGGCTTTTTGGGGAGATTTGTTTCTTGAGGGGAAGTTCCGTACCAAGGAGCAATTTTTGGTGTTACTGCTGTCACACCCCTAGACATATTTTACTATATTCGCTTGCGGGAAGGTATGAAGCAACTCCTCCCAGAATACCCACGAGAACCGGAAGGGGTCCCCCCGCTGAATGTCTTATTGTGCACCACTGACATGTACACACTTGGTTTCGAGAATATATAACAGCTTTCGCACCCACATTCCAGAGGTGGCGGGAAATGCCAGGGGGCATTGGAACGTTGATTTCGGGCAAGACCTCACTGATGAGCAGTGGGAATACTGTTGTGCAGTTACGGGACGTATAGGTTATATTATACTCCTGCCAGGAAATATAGATTTAAATTAACAGACTCAGGCTGCTGTGAGAGATGTAGACGTCCAGGGGCGGTTTTTTTTCATTTGTCATGGGAATGCCCACAGATATGACACTATTGGGAGAAAATCCATGGCGCTCTGGAGCAAATGTTATACCTGACCTTCAATATAGATCCAGTGATCTTCCTGCTCGGATACACTTCACACATACCTAAAAGCAATAGAAAGCCCTTAGATATCGCTCTATTGCTTGCCAAGAGGCGACTCGCATGCAGATGGGGAAGGGGAAGGGCCCCGAAATTTAAAGAGTGGCTACAAGACATGATATATTGCCAAGATCAAGTTGGAATATATGCCGAAACGCAACCCATGTCCTCGAGGCCCAAGCCCATCTGGGGGCCATTGCAGGACTATATACTGCAACAGGGACCTAGTACACTAGACGGGGAGATGCAAGCAGAGGCTGAGACAGAGGAAGTTGGAGATACGCAAGATAGTGGCTGAATGTGTTTCAGATACCGAATGAGATATGCTGCACTGTTTGTCTGATGGTGTTGACAATGTCTAATTATGTAGAATTCCAAATGGTTTGTGTCGAGGTCTCTGTAATGTGCGATATTGACCTGTTCCATACTGACATGTATACCTTTGAGGGAATGAACCGGATATGTTCTTACTATTTCTTTTCTTGTCCGCTCATGGTTCTGAGGGGGAAGTGTACTCTTGCCCACTGTACGCCATACAGGATTGCATCGGCTGAAATGTGTTACGAACATGCTGATTGTGTTGTCCTATTGTATTGCAACTGCAAAATGACAAAAATAAAGTTACAAAAAAAATAATAATATTCATTCTTTAACCATATCTTTTCTGATGGGGGCGATCCAGCTAGAGTGCAAGCACTGTCAACTGCCAGTTCCCTACAAGACATTTTCATTTTACATTCATACCTTGGCATGGCCAGTTGCCACTGTAAGTGCTCCCTTAAGAGACTTGACGAAAAAGAGTGTTTCATTTCATTGGCAATGAGAATGTGAGCAAAGAAATTCAAACCAGGAATAGAGAACGGCACTGAAATTGCATACTTTGATGCAAAGCTTTAAACAGAGACTATTGACTCTAGCACAGCTGGGTTAGGTGCCATCTTTGCACAGCAAAGCAGTCAGCAACATGCTCAAAGGCATAGTGTAACATACTCAAGCAAAGGTTTGTCCCAAACTGAACCTACTTATTCACAACAAGAGAAAGAAAGTTTAGGGGTGTGTGGTCTTGCGAACATTTCAACATATTCTTATATGGAAATCCTTTCACACCTGTGACCATCTTTGGCAAACCAAAAGCGAAGTTGCCTCCTCGCATTGAACATTGAGGTCTAAGATTACAACAGTACAACTACACAATGGTGCATCGTCTAGGAAAAGATAAAAAACCAACTGACTAGTTCTCAAAACAACTGAAGCCTAAATACATTTCATTGTGAAATCGAGCACACCAGCTGCCATTTCATTGGAACAAATCGTCACTGCCACGAGTCAAGATAGTATATATCCAAAGAACAATGGTTCCTGTGGCATACCAATGTATAGAATATGTAATACTGAACAGCTTAAATAAGCAATATTTAACTTGTAGCAGAGAAAGGTATGGCAAGGTAAGAAGCACACGTGTACAAAATTTATAAGAAAAAATTCTTATATTTCAACTCATGAAAGTATCCATATTTACAACAGCAACACATATACAAAAAAGTTATATATACAGGAAAGTGCAGTGCGTCCTAAGTGATTTCGTGAACAAAAACAGAACAAACACAAATAATAAGTGATCTGTACAGTTTTGCGTTATGGGTATTAACACAGGGAAATGACCAAGCAATATGATACAGTAATTGCTAACAGTGACTATATGGAATCATAAATCACTGTGCTACAAGGGTTCCTTCCCTATAGCGTCGACGGCGTTTCGACCCGCTTGATGGGGGTCTCGTCAGGACTAAGCAGTGTGGGACATCTCAAAGTGTCTCAACTCAGCGCAACCCATGCGTGATGAAAAAATAATTAAATAGGACTTACAGTGTACCCGGCCGGGCACACTGAGATAGTCGTGGTACTCGTAGTAATGGAGTCGAATGGCACTCAGGATATAGTGGAGAAACAGGAAAATACCTGCTCTTCGGACGCGGAATCGCTCGATCGCACTTTCCCGGTCAGCTGTTCGGTAATAGTGACATGTTTAAACTGAAAGACATTGTCACTCATCAGTCGTGGAACCAGCACTCTCGACTTCTCAAACATGATAATGAATAACTGAAGCCATATTTTAGAAAGTGCCCCGGGAGCCCAACAGGCATGTTCACCTGCTTTGCACTCCCGGAGCTCTTTGGTATTACAAAAAGGGGCGCACACGCTTGTACAGCCCTTTCTGTAATACAGATATATCGCACTATCACCAGAGGGTGCCCCCTTGCAAATGAGAGAATCCCTGTGCATCTGCACCTGTGCCACATTATAGACCTGGGAACAGAGGCAAAGAAGCTGCCAGAAGGAACAATGACAGTGTGCCACCTAAAAGGACTTCACTTGTCACATTGACTTTAGGCACACATTTGCAACACTTTGGGTTAGTTTCCTGGAAACATCAACCTTGCTTACACGAGTCAACTTGGCACTATATACGAGGCCTACTCATAAGTTTTGCAAATGTGTTTTGCTATGTTCATCCATATGGTGACAAAACTATCTGTAGCACATAAACAATGGCAGCCTGATCACACTCTCAGCCCAAGGCACAGATGCCTTTTTTTATTGAAAAAAGTTCTGTTTCCGGTTATAGTCAGAGGAGACACTTCTTCTGACATCTAGAGGTCTCAACAGGCTGATGTTTTTGCACAGCAGCTGGCTAGCATCTCTGTGAGGGGTGTCCAGCTTGTGACCAAGATGGGGTCCTACATTCTTGCCCACCTGGTAATAGGGTTGGATTATCCAGTAAATGGATTCTTGGCACATACACCCTAGACACATAGGTTAGGGTTCGCATTGTAGGAGTATGCCAGAATGTTATAATATTACATATGCCTGCATATATACGTTGTTTCAGTATGATGGTGGGACTTTTTGTATTGTTCACTGTCCTGATACTTCTTATAACTTTCATCTGCTTCTGTCTATTGATCATTGCAGCACTCGTTGCTGCGATAACTCGCTGCCACCAATGACATCCGCTCCCTCCTCGACCGGGAAAAGACAGCAGTCCTCATTCTCCTCGATCTCTCAGCTGCCTTTGACACAGTCTCCCACCGCACCCTAAGCACGAGACTTCACAACGCCGGCATCCATGACAAAGCTCTGGGCTGGATCTGCTTCTCACTCACCAGAGGAACACAGCGAGTCGCAATACCACCGTTCCTATCAGAACTCACAGACATTGGCTGTAGGGTCCCCCCCGGGCCTCTTCAACATTTATATGGCCAGCTCGCAGCCATAGCTAGGAACCACTGACTCAACATTGTCTCCTATGCCAACAGCATCCAGATAATCCACTCCCTCACCAACAAGCCACAATCACCAGAAAAAACTTCCATGATTGTATGAAGGCTGTCACTAAATGGATGAGAGACAGCTGCCTCAAGATCAACTCGAACAAGAATGAAGTCCTCATCCTGGGGCCCAACACCTCTGCGTGGGAAGACTCCTGCGGGCCCGCTGCATTTGGAATAGCCCCCAAACCCACGGATCGCGCACAAAACCTAAGCATCATATTGGACTCCTCACTCACGATGAACCACCAGATCACCACTGTCTCCTCATCATGGTTCTTCGCTATTTGCCTGCTTCTAAAGACCTTCAGATGATTGCCCACCGAAGACAAAACAATGGTCACCTACACACTCATCAGCAGTAGACTAGACTAAAGTAAAACACTCTACACTGGCGGCCCCAGAAACCCCTCAGGAAACTACAGAACATTCAGAACGCCGCAGCCAGACTGGTCCTCCACATCCCCTACCGCAGCCACATCTTCGAACACTTGAGAGAACACCATTTGCTCCCAGCCAACAAAAAAATCAGATTCAAACTCTTCACACATACCTGCCTTCAAGGCCCTCCACGACGCCAGACCAGCATACCTGAACCACTGCCTCTCATTCTACGTACCCGCTGGACACCTTCACTCCACCAAACTGGCCCTGACCACCATCCCTCAGATCCACAAAGCCAGGACCGGTTAAAGATCCTTCTTGTACCTCACCGCCAAGACCTAGAAACACTGCCTCTCTACCTCAGCCTACACCGGTCGCTGACCCTGTTCAGGAGAGCCCTCAAGACCTGAATCTCCCAGCGCCTTGAGACCCTAGTGGTGTGTAGTCATGCTAAACAAATACTGATTTATTGATGGATTGATTGATTGATTGGTTGACAGATATTCTATATACGAATCATGTTGATTCAATAAACATTGAAAATGCATCTCTATGTATTTGTTGCATATTTCTCTGAGCACAAGAGAGCACGAGTGTGTGCGAGAAAGGTTCTAGATTTGTCACCACAGTTCCTGATGGAACAGAGTTGTTCAGTAGTTGCCAGAACTGTTCACTCTCTGTCTAGGTTAGGAAGGCTTATGGTGACGCTGTGAGCTTGCTGATCTATGGGACAGCATATCCTTCAGGGGCACAGAATCAGTCTTTCACCATCCCAAAATTCATGTCGTCCACAAATTCGGAGTTCCTCCTGATTAGTGAAACCTACATGACATGGTGCTGCCAATGTTGGTGGGGTCCTTATTTTGTGTGGATCATCTGAGTAGTTCACTTGTGCCTTCTCAGAGATCCCTACACTCCTTCTAACCAGAGATGTCCGTGGTGGTAGGGAATATCCTACTCCGCTGAGTAGGTATATCCTATGTATTGACTGTTGGTAATTCAAGCTTGAAAGGATCTAATTCCCACTTGAGGGCCTTATTGGTGCTTTATTTTTGCTTATATGACACAAAACATCACTGAGAACTGCAGATATGCAGACACACGGTCACTCAGAAGCTTCTACAAAATGGTCTCACACTAGATGGTGGGGATGTTACCTTTGTGGCATAGAGGCACACGAAGCATATAGAACAGAGGTGTTTTATTCTTGGGTTAAATTCCCACCTGCAGATAAAAGATGGGTTAGTGGATGGAGTTGTCTTCTCAGACACCCTCACTTCCCAACAGCAAACTGATTGCAAGCAAGTCTTGCAGCAGTATGCTAAGCTCTATTCCTTGACCTCTGGTCAGACAAACTGGTGTATCCATGATGTGGACACTGGTGACAGTTCACCTGTCAAAAACCAAATCTATCGTCAGTCTGATCGAGTCAAGGAAAGCATCAGAGCTGAAGTCAGCAAGGTGCTGGAGTTAGGGATTATTGAACTTTCTGAGAGCCCCTGGGCCAGCCCAGTGGTTCTAGCCCCCAAACATACCTCCAAGAAGATGCCCAAAAAGGTAAACTAGACAGATAGCTGTCAAAAGGCTAAGCACCAACTCTCAAACCTCCAGACTATACAAAGCAGTTCATAGGGTAGACTGATGCCTTTGAGCTAGGGGTAGGAGCAGTCCTATCCCAGTCCAATGATGAAGACCAAGATCAACCTGTTGCTTATAAAAGGGAGCAGCATTGGAGTGTCATTGATAGGGAGGCCTTTGATGTGGTTTGGTCCCTGAAGAAGTTGAGGCCATATTCGTTTGGTACTCACTTCCTAGTTCAAACTGATCACATATCTTTCAACTAGCTAATGCAGACCTCTCAAATGACTACTGCAGATGAAAGGTGAAAATACTAAACTGTAGACGTGGTCCATCTCCCCACAGGAAATGGACTTTGTAGTGGAACACAGAACAGACTGCCCCTGCCAATGCAGAGGTACTTTTCATGTTCATCCACTTAGAAAATGAAGACTTTCTATGGAAAGGTTAGTCTCTGTTAGACCTGTCAGCCCTAGGGTGGTCTTACCCCGTTTTTTTCGCCCTTGCCTTGTTTTTTCCACCATCTTCTTCATTGGACCTAGGTCTCTGGGCGCCTTACCACTGCCAATCAGTGCTATGGTGCAGGCGCTCTCTCCTACCAACATGGCTGCCACAGGCCCCTGCTACTTCGGAGTGGCCTTTTAAAACCCATACTAGTAGCCAGTAGCTGGCTGGGAGATTAAGATACGGTAGCAATGCCATCCTGTCTTTTCTTCAAAAACCACAGTTGATGGACAGAATGCAGAAAAATGTCATACATTCACCCCGGTACTCCCTGTCTTTTCTGCCCATAGCCCAGACAGTGGAAACTCATGGAACCTTCCAGAATAGGGGAGGGGTTACACTTTACCGCCTTAGAGAGTGGTCACCTGACCTAGGGGTATTTAGGGAAAGGAGGGAAACCTGTTTGCCGGTTGGGGCATCACTGGACCTTGGGAAACCTCTGCAGGAGTTTAGGCGGTAGGGCCTAGGGGAGGAACCTACACTTCTGGAAATGACTGGGCTTAGGCCCTGCCTTCTAAGCTAAGTGAGGGACTATACCAAACCCACTCATCTGGCCCAGCGTGGAGGGAACCCAGGGAACCACCTACAGTGAGCTAAGGTAAACATCCTAACTCTGGCTCACCAACTCAACCCCCATTACTACCTACCCCCAAGAAACTGCCTAGAAAGGGCGCAAGAACCACCCTGTGCCGCAAGAGAACACCTGCCTACAGAGAGGACTGCTGGGGGATCAACCAGGTACCAGCGCTGCATCATCCAAGCGCCCCCTGCTCGATCTGTGCCTCCCCCTGTGCTGTCCTGCCTCATCTATCTTGCTGAACTGTCTGAACTGCTATTCCCCCAAATCGCTCTCCCGCTGGGCCCCTCGGAGCGCTGTGGCTCTAGAGACAATTGTTGCCCTGAAGCGCTGTATTCACGAAGCGCTATTGCCAGAACTGCTGCTGTGCCCCCACGTTGTGCTAGACTAGGCGCTGTGGCCGAATCGCGCTGCATTCCCCGACTCACCGCTGCAGCCCGGGGCTCCCCTGTGGGCCCTGTGAAGAACCGTCTGCCTTCGGCGTTATCGCGGCGCCCTAGCCCCCGAGCTACCTGCCCGGGAGCGCTCTCTGCCAAATCACTGCTGCGGACCCGGGTTGCAATCCCCACAGAGGCTCTGGCCTGGATTGCGCCTGTGGGCTGGGATCACTGCCGCTAATCGGCCTCTGGAGTAAGGAGTTCCAGCAGCGGACCCCGGAGCCTGAGTAGGGCTGCCGCGATATCGAGAAAGGCCGCGCTAGGCCTTGAAAGACGGCGAGGGAGGCTTCACGTGGCTGGGGAGCAGGCTACATCACCAGCCACGCCCCCGGCCAGACGCGCTCCCATTGGTGCCCCGCAAACACGCCCCCGCAGGCCGCGCTCCAATTGGCGGCCACGGGCGCGCCCTGACCCGAGCCTTGCCGGATTGGTCCTGGGCCCCGGAAGCCTACGAAGGCCCGAGACCGGAGAGAGGAGGAAGGTGGCTCCCTGGAGTGGGAGATCCCGTAACAGACCGGATGGGGCCACTCCACCTCAGGGGGCTCCCCGGAGCGCATGAGCCCCCCCTGCGGGCCCAGACCTTGCCGCAAGGGCCCCTTGAGTGCCGAAGACAAGGGTAATACCCCTGGGGGAGGGCAGAGGGCCCGTGACTGCCCCTCTGGAATTGGTGACCCCAGTTTTCACATTGGTGGCAGCGGTGGGATAAGGACCTGTAGCTGTGCAGCACCCTCCAATGATTCAGTGTGCGCCGCAATTGGAAACCTGTTGTGTATGCAAGCCTAATGAACTGACCTCCACTGTCTAAGTGATTGCGCAGATTCCTGTTTAACCTGTTACCTACGTTCCAGTGTCTTTCCTTTAAATTGTCTGGCTCCCCACCTGTCAAAATGGAGTTTGAGCTGGCCAACCTTGAAGTGTATACGGTGGCACAGCGGAGGGACTTCTGTCAGGGGATGGGGGTGTCTGTCGGGCGAAGCGCCAAGAGAGAGGAGCTTCGGAAAGCCTTGAGGGCTTGGGTAATGGTCCACCCGGAGGGGAGAGGGTATGGGGGACAGGAGGAGCTGGGCATACAAGAGGAGGCAGGCGCACCAGAAGAGCTAGACCTACTGAACATTGATGTTAGTGAGAATGTGTTGCCAGGAAGACGTTCCGGGGCAGGCAGTAGTGTGTCTAGGAGGAGTGCATCACCAGAGGAGTATAAGGACAGGAGGGAGGAGAGGCAATTGAGATGGGAGCTTGCTAAGATGGAGAAGGAGAGAGAGGAAAAGAGGTTATTGTGTGTGTTCCCTGTCTCAGTGTGAGTGTGTGTTGCACTGCTACTTTACACCTAGATTTTGGGTACCTGCGCCAAGCTACCCCAGTGGAATTGGTGACCCCAGTTCTCACAGTCTCATCCTCTATCATGTGGGGGGGTTGTGTGAGAAAGTGCCCTCTTTCTGTACGGTTCCCCCCACTTTTGCTGAACAGCTGATGTACTTTACTAAGTGTGCCCTGGGCTCCTGCCAATCAGTTGCCCAGGGCCTATGTTCTTTCCCTAAAACTGCTTTGAAGACCAAACCCAATTCACACTTTCTGGCCTCAGGTCATTCCCTGGTAAATGCTACCACAGGTACCCAGGGCACTGTGGCCAGGGAAGGCCCGTAAGGGCTGCAGCACTAATTGTGCCACCCTTAGAGGCCCATTACCTTTACACTCACACACTGCCTTTGCAGAATGTGTGTTTTGGTGCAGAAGAAAGTGAAGAGTCGACATGACACACATCCCTGTGTGCCATGCTGACAACCCACTGCCCTGGCATAGATCAGTCACCCATCTAGCTGGGTGCACTATACCAGTAGTGAGGGTACAGGTGCAAGAGCCCTGTACCCCTACAGTATCTAAGTCCATTCTTAGACATTGTAAGTGCCCTTGCATAATCATTTTTAAATTGAATCTTTCATTAATTTGAAATCTCGTGCCTTATTATGTTTTGGGGGGATCCTACTTATTGTTTTGTGGCATTTACCTGGGAGGAGACCAATTCCCGCAGTAAGCTCCGCACCATAGCCGAACTGCCTGGAAATCATAGAGCATTATTAGGAAGCGTGGTAGAGAGGTAGTGTTAACCCTCTCTCTCATAGAGTTGTGCGTGGGGCAAGAGGTCAGGGGTCGAGTGTTCAGAACTCTGACGCCTCAAATGTCAGCTGTAAAGTGGGCTCACAGCAGTCGTGCCGCTGGCGTGCCAAAGGCAAGCCCGTCTGCGTCCATCCGTGCCGGGCCGGGCCCAGGGGCCAGGGACCGTGCCCAATTACAGAGAATACATAACTCCAAGTGGCAGCTTCTATTGCTTGGACAAGCCCTGACACCATGCAGGGACAGGGGGGCTACTGGAATCGCATGTTGAGGGATTACAGGCATGTAAGCTCTGTAAACATATGCCCGAGTTAAAGCTCAAATTTGGTAACGCATTAATCAGCCCCAAAAAATGGTGAGCTCGGTCGAGGCTGGGCAGGTGTGCTTTCTCCCCATCTATACCATCATAAATTAGCTGTGATGCATGATGGAGGTCTTTGCATCCATGAATTTCTTGAGCGCAATCCCTGTGTAGTTTCTGTGTCCAGGAGGTTCTTTCTCCTCATTTGCTGCTCTGATAAGTCTCTAACCTTAAACAAGAGGCATGTGAACATTCACCATTTTCAGGAGCAGGAAAATTCATCACCGCAAACTACAGTGCCAAATAATTCAAAGCTGTTACATAGTAAATATATTGACAAAATACAGACTGTTGTTTATTCAAATTGGAGAAAAATGTCGTATTAATGTGAAACATTCTTAATTATACTCCAGTTGTGAGGGTGTGGCTAATGGCCAAACATAGCAGACGCACTCTGAGGGGGCTCCAACACCACACCCGACAAATCTAACTACATCAGGGTGGGGAGCCAGTCGCAGCCCTCTTCTTCCGCCTATCCAAGCTACATACTGAGAAAATGACATTGCATGCTTTGAAGAGATCTTTGCTGAGACCCTAACCCTGTGGTGTGGTGGGGCCAGAGAGGACCGTGATTCATGGAGCTGCGCAACTTGGAGATGTCACCTGGAGTGGCTGTTCGGCCTGGCCGCAGTGCCCACAAACTTGCAGCAGAGAGTGGGAGCAGCCTCCTGACTCTGCTGGCAGTGACCCTGCTGGGCCTTCTTGGAGGCACGGCACTGGACAAACTGGCTGTGGGCAATAACCACGCGTGACTTTGAACCCTCATCTGCATTGTGGCAGCTGGTCTCGCGAGCTGGTGCTGAATAAGCATGGGCGTAAAATCCGTTCAGTTCGCGGAATTTGCGGATTTTCTGCAATTTCGCGGTCCGCGGATCTCGCGAAATTGCAGAAAAATCTGCGAAATCGCTTGCGGGACGGATTTTCAAAAATTGAAGTACATGAAGCACTTACAGGGTTACTGCAGGTGCCCACGTTGAAGCTAATTTTTTTGTAACCTTTTACAAAATGGTTACAAAGAAATTAACTTCAACTTGGGCACCTGCAGTAACCCTGTAAGTGCTTCCTGAGCGGTGCCTCCAGAGTTGTTGCCTACTTGCCACTATTCTCTGACCCTGCTCTGAACCTCGAAGCAGGATCAGAGAATAGTTACAAGTATGGGACAATGCTCCAGGCTGTCACAAAAATTAAACCACAACAGGAAGCACTTACTGATAAGGAAGCAGGTGCCGGACTTGAAGCTCAAATTTAGTAACACATTAACCAGCCCCCGGTTGAGGCTGGGCAGGTGTGCTTTTTCCCCATAATCTACAGTGGTGAACCAGAGGGTGCTGTGATGAACAAAGAAGGTGCGGTTGTGAACCAGAGGGTGCTGTGATGAAGCAGAGGGTGGCAGTGGTGAACTAGAGGGTGGCAGTGGTGAACCAGAGGGTGCTGTGATGAACCAGAGGGTGGCAGTGGTGAACCAATGGGTGACAGTGATGAACCAGAGGGTGGCAGTGATGAAACAGAGGGTGGCAGTGATGAAACAGAGGGTGGCAGTGATGAACCAGAGGGTGGCAGTGATGAACCAGAGGGTGGCAGTGGTGAACCAGAGGGTGCTGTGATGAACCAGAGGGTGGCAGTGGTGAACCAGAGGGTGGCAGTGGTGAACCAGAGGGTGGCAGTGATGAACCAGAAGGTGGCAGGGGTGAACCAGAGGGTGGCAGTGGTGAACCAGAGGGTGGCAGTGGTGAACCAGAGGGTGGAATTGATGAACTGGCAGTGGTGAACCAGAGGGTGGCAGTGGTAAACCAGAGGGTGGCAGTGATGAACCAGATGGTTACAGTGGTGAACCAGAGGGTGGCAGTGATGAACCAGAGGGTGGCAGTGATGAACTAGAGGGTAGCAGTGATGAACCAGAAGGTGGCAGTGGTGACCCAGAAGGAGCTGTGATGAACCAGAGGGTGGCAGTGATGAACCAGAGGGGAGGGTGGCAGTGGTGAACCAGAGGGTGGCAGTGATGAACCAGAGGGTGGCAGTAATGAACCAGAGGGTGGCAGTGATGAACTAGAGGGTAGCAGTGATGAACCAGAAGGTGGCAGTGGTGACCCAGAAGGAGCTGTGATGAACCAGAGGGTGACAGTGATGATCCAGAGGGTGGAAGTGGCGAACCAGAGGGTGGCAGTGATGAACTAGAGGGTAGCAGTAATGAACCAGAAGGTGGCTGTGGTGAACCAGAGGGTGCTGTGATGAGCCAGAGGGTGGCAGTGATGAACCAGAGGTGGCAGTGGTGAACCAGAAGGAGCTGTGATGAACCAGAGGGTGGCAGTGATGAACCAGAGGGTGGCAGTGGTGAACCAGAGGGTGGCAGTGATGAACCAGACGGTGGCAGTGGTGAACTAGAGGGTGGCAGTGATGAACCAGAGGGTGGCAGTGATGAACCAGAGGGTGGTAGTGGTGAACCAGAGGGTGCTGTGATGAACCAGAGGGTGGCAGTGATGAACCAGAGGGTGACAGTGATGAACCAGAGGGTGGCAGTGGTGAACCAGAGGGTGCTGTGATGTACCAGAGGGTGGCAGTGATGAACCAGAAGGTGAAAGTGATGAACCAGAGGGTGACAGTGGTGAACCAGAGGGTGGCAGTGGTGAAGTAGAGGGTGCTGTGATGAACCAAAGGGTGGCAGTGGTGAAGCAGAGGGTGGCAGTGGTGAACCAGAGGGTGGCAGTGATGAAGCAGAGGGTGGCAGTGATGAACCAGAGGGTGGCAGGGGTGAACCAGAGGGTGCTGTGATGAACCAGAGGGTGGCAGTGATCAACCAGAGGTTGGCAGTGGTGAACCAGAGGGTGGCAGTGATGAACCAGAGGGTGACAGTGATAATCCAGATGATGGCAGTGATGAACCAGAGGGTGGCAGTGGTGAACCAGAGGGTGCTGTGATAAACCAGAGGGTGGGAGTGAAGAACCAGAGGGTGGCAGTGGTGAACCAGAGGGTGCTGTGATGAACCAGAGGATGGCAGTGATCAACCGGAGGGTGGCACTGGTGAACCAGAGGGTGCTGTGATGAACCAGAGGGTGGCAGTGATGAACCAGAGGGTGGCAGTGATGAACCAGAGGGTGAAAGTTATGAACCAGAGGGTGACAGTGATGAACCAGAGGGTGGCAGTGATGAACCAGAGGGTGGCAGTGGTGAACCAGAGGGTGCTGTGATGAACCAGAGGGTGGCAGTGATGAACCAGAGGGTGACAGTGATGAACCAGAGGGTGGCAGTGGTGTACCAGAGGATAGCAGTGATGAACCAGAGGGTGGCAGTGATGAACCAGAAGGTGGCGCTCCTAAACTGCCCTGGAGTCCTGTGGGTGTGAGCCCTTGCACTGCTGAGCTGCCCAGGGGCTGTGAGCCCATGCACTACTGAACTGCCCCGGGGCACAGTGGGTGTGAGCCCCTGTGCTGCTGAACTTCCCGGAGCCCTCTCAGTGTGAAAATTATTCGTGCTCAATTGCCTGGGAGCCCTCTGGGTGTGAGCTCACATTGTGCTAAGTGCCCCCCAGCCCCAGTACATATATACCAGTACCGCACAGCACCATTATGCTCTTGCACCATGAAGTCTTGTGCCTGGATGATCCTGATCCGTGTAGGTGGTACCACCGTCTGGTGCAGTCAAAATGTAAAGTCATAACTTGCTACACGATGAAACAGTGAAGGGTTTGAAACCGCAGCAGGGATGCGCCGCAATCAGTTTTAACAGAACAAAATGCCAATACTGCGTATCTATTTATCAATATTCAATGCACAATGCTCGTGGACGCCTTGAAGACGCACACAGAATGCGACCTGAAATACTTTGGAGCAACTCCGGCTTCGAAAGCAAGGAAGGAGTCGGCTTGTTTGGAGAAGGTGCTGCCAAATAAAAGGTAATTCCATGCAATCCTTGAAAAAGGAGGAGCGCCCTGACAATTGAAAAACACCTAACTGTTCCTTAAAATAGCGCGGTCTGATTACAACCGATCGCATTTTTCAAAAGAGAACGCTGAAACCTTTAGAATGCATCGTGCTCCGGCATCAGTAAGAGAGTGCTGATGTGGTAAATGTTTTTCAGAGGCGGTAGTAGCTAACGATTGGTTCATTCATACTGGTCCTAAGCATGAATAGCATGACCCTTCAAAAAACGGGCAACATTATAGGAATTGTATAGCACAAGTAATAGAGTAAAAAACTTAGATACTTGTGTTGGGTGGAAAAACACAAGAAACTCATCACTTTGTTTCTTTGTATAGGTAGTGTGATTTAAGAAACCCATTCCAATTTGGACATTGATGCTAAAGAGGTCACGAGAAGACAAGGTAAAGAACCGCATAATGGATAGACAGTTTTGCGTATGATTAGTGGTGGGACTAGGAAGTGATGAAGGTTTTTCTTACACCCACAGGGACAACATTGTTAATTCTCAACTGGGGATTTCTAAGCGGCTTTGGGAAGGATTGATCCTTCACCTGGACTAACAGGTAATTGGTAGTGCTACAATGATGACGTAAGTTGAAGGTTACTCTATTCAGACAGTATAGTAAGAGAAGATTGTTTGTGTTTTACAGGACTCACGGCCCACGGTCCTTAGGAGAATCCCCACATCTCAGGGGTTTCGAAACGCGTCGACCTTGGTGTTGGGCCAATCTCTCTCTCTCATTTATTGTTTAAATACTTGTGTTCAAATGCTGAATTATAAATATTTGGATTAGATGGCCCTGTTGTGAAATATAATATTCTGTTCAAAAGTATATAATTTTTGACAGTACCCTACCAAAAATAGGATAGATAGATGCTTTCATAGAAATCTAGGTGAGTTACACTACAAAACTCTTTTTCATTCTTCATCTTTCTTTTGTTCGTATGAGTGTGAAAATGTGGTATGAGAGTTTCACAGAATGGCTGAATTAGGTTATTAGTATAGCTGACTTTTCAAGCTTAATTTTTCATTTTCTTCACTGTACATAGGACATATCACTACACCCAATATAATCTTCTTTTCTCCTCAATTGTAAAAAACTGCACATGTCTAATTTTTGCTCAAATGTAAAACAACTAATCCATTTTATAAAAGTCGTAAAAATAATAAATTAAATTAATAGATTTATACTGACTAAACTAAAGGTCTGTGATGGTACAATTGTTTAAAGTCATTGTGCTTTGAATATTGATAAATAGATATGCAGAATTGGCATTTTGTTCTGTTAAAAATAACTTGCTACACAGCACCAATAAACACGTGTCCCCCCTGGCACCGGTATGCGCATGTACCAGGCGTGGAGCACCGCGTGCCACTGCACCCTACTGCCCAGCGCCAGCATATGCCTTTACGGGGCAGTTTAGTATGAGATGGGACATGGTCCAGCAGCAGCAGCTGCATGCGCCTGAACCCACTGAGCAGGATCAGAATGACTTTGTACCAACACGCGCAGCAGAGCTACCTTGGAAATCTGAAGGATTCTGGGGTCCTGTGCCAATTGTATTTTTGCACCCATGAGTTTCCCGAGCGCCATCCCCGTGTAGCTCATGTGACCAGGAGGCTGCTTTCTCCTCATCTGCTGCTCTGCTCGGTCTCTGATCCTTTATAAACAAGATGCATGTGAACTCGCATAGAAGCCCCGCCCGTTTGGCCCCGTCCACCACACACTAGTGGTATGAAACGTCTTCCCGCCCGTCCCCACTATAATTGCCAGCTCATTCAAGGGACCTCGGTGCCTTTTGGTGCGCTGGCAAAGTTACAGGCACACGTGGTCACATATTTGTGCAAATGGCACAAAAATCCGCGATTTCGTGGGAAAATTTGCGAACTCGCGTATTTTGTTTGCCATTTCGCACGAATTCGCGGACCGCAAATTCACAAATTTCGCCCATACTTAGTGCTGAACCAGCCACCACCTCTGGAGACGGGATCCTAGGCCCACTCCTGGATTACATTGATGAGGCCTTTGGTGGATTTGGTGAAAGTGTAAAGAACCTCTGTTGAAACACATACATGCACTATGGCAGCCACAGATTGCTCTCTTTACTGCACCTACTCAATACTCCTCCATGGACTGTTTCCGCATCCATTGTGCTTACTACCTCAGAGCCTGATAGGGTTGACTTGCACGTTGACTGCCGCCACATGTGCTGCAACCTTGTACGGGGCACAGGGCGAGACTCCCGCAATAGGATACTTATTGTGAACTCACATAGAAGCCCCACCGCATTCATACTAGCGCTCTGCAACATCTTCCTGCCTTTTACACACTATGATGGACAGCTCACTCAAGGGGCCCCAGTGCCTTTCGGCGTGGTGGCAAAGTTACAAACACACATGGTCACTGGAGAAAACTCTTCTCTTCTGGCCCTTTACGCAGTGTAATGTAGGAAAGGCACTATACATTCTGTAGGAGAGTAGGATCTGCTTACTATGGTTTCCCCCTCTTTTTGCTGTGCTTCACTTATTTATTGACTTTAGTCTGGCTGTGGCCTTGCTAACCAGGACCCCAGCCTAGCTGCTTCCTCTCTAAATTGATTGCATGTACATTAGGTACACTCCAGATTGGTTACTGGATTACCCTTGTGAGTCTCTACTATATGGTACCTTAGGTACCAAGGGCATAGGTACCCCGGAGGCATACCAGGGGCAGAAGCATGTATTATGCCACCCCTAGGAAACGTCCAAAATGGAACCACAGGTCTGCTACTGCAGCCTGGGTAAGGTGGTTCTTGCACCCCTTACTAAGATATAGGTTACCTATATCTACCTTTAAATACAGACACATATTAACCTATAAGTCACTCCTATAGCAGGCCTTGACAATCCTGAAGGCAGAGTGCTTGGTTTTGTGTGAGAGGGTGCCCTAGCATAAGCTGAGCCCCTCTGCCGCTTTTGGAATAACTTCCTTATAGCTGTTCTGTGATACAGCTGTCCCATATTCTCTTAAGTGCATTATAACCTCGCAGTAAATGCTAACTTTGGAATGGCTGAATGAAAACATGTTGTGTTTGGTGTCAAACACTTTGGAATCCTACCCCCCGCCAGTCCTGGCGGTGGGGGTTGAATTCCACACTTCTAGAGGGAAAAGACATGTACACACACATACCTGACCAGTAATAGTTTAAAAGAGCCCCAGCATCACAAAATGGATGCTACTACCACAGACACGAGTCTGACCTCCTGCTCCTGGACGAAACTCCGGCAGGGGAGGCCTGGAAAATAGGTTTCCTGTCCAGGGAGGTGTAACCACCACCCCAGACAGGCTTTAGTGTATTGGGGCAGGGTGAGTGCACTCAGTGAATGCTTTTCAGACAGTGCCTGGGGCACACAAGGTGTCCCTGTGCATACCCCAGTTCAAACCAGTTGCGGGGCACTCAGCCCCTGCTCTGGCATGAAACTGGAAAAAGGGGAAGTGGTGTAACCACCCCCTCCCCAGGTCTTCCCATTGGTGGGACCTTAGAGTTAGTCCACCCCTAAACTTAGTATAAGTATGGGAACCCAGTCCCTAGGACTTTAGATTACCCTGGACGAAACTCTGCAACATATATCCTGGAACTTCGACATTCCATTTTGACTCGAAGACGGAAGTATCTCCCTTGGGGTCAAGGAGTGATTCCTCTGTTCAACAGGCACCAAATAAGCATCTTGCCGGTCTGCATTTCCAAGGCTCCCGCCAGATCCCGAAGGATTTGCGACACAGAACATGGACTTCCAGACATCTCTGAGGCCGACACGAAATCACAGCAAAGCTGAGACCCGCAGCCATCATGAGAGACGTGGGACTGAAACTCCTGGACACAATGCATATTTGTGAGTGCACCTACTTTCCAATCTTTCCCGAAGTTGTGCATTGGGCTACTCGTAGTCCAAGCCCTGAGCACCATCTGCACCGAAGATTGTGGGCCTACACTTCACAAGTGTTCCGTGGGCCTGCTTCTAGCATTTCTGCTTGAGGCCGCTTTGCAATCCCTGGTCAGTAGACTGGTGGGTCCCTCCAAAGGCAACTCTTTTGTTTCTTGGGCTTCCCTGGTTGATCTAGACGTGCCCTGACTCCCCTCCAAACGGTGAGTCCCTCAGACCTTGCTGGTCTGCTCCAAAGCCAATATTTTCTTTCTGCGTGGGTTGCTGTTGCCAAGGCTTGTTGGATTCAATCCGGATACTGAGTCTGCAGCAGTCGGCATCGACGTGGGACAGCTCAAATCCAGCGCCTGGCTGTCGTCAACACCTCCTAGTCTTCGTAGCTGAAGAGTCAAGCTTCACCTTCTGCACCTGAAATCATCCAATATCGGTTGGCATCTTCTCCTAGCCTTCCTGGTCACTGGCTAGTTACCTAGACTCTGTCCCTTCTGCTTTCAGGTTCTTCAGATCTCCGATCCACCCTTGGGTCCATTCGGACACTTTTCATCTGGTCGCCTGCAGCACTTCTTTACAGCTCTCCATAGGAAACGACGACTAAACCCGACACGAAAAGACACCTATGTGAGGTAACACAAGTACTTCGGTGCTCCCGTGGGTCTTGACTCTCGAACTGTCCAGTACTGAAGCGGTTTGTTCCTAGTCCACTCCTAAGTGTCCCTAATCTTTAAAATTCTAACCGCAACATTCTCCATAGAAGTCAATGGTGATTTGCGGCTGTGTTTAGACACTGCTAGCATCCCCGTGGGTCTCTTGCGTCCCTACCTTGGTTGGTTCCTAGTTGCCACAGTGGTTCTACAGGCCCTAGGCATTTGTCTCTATGCTCATAGCGGTACTTATACCACTTTCTTAGTATATGATTTGTGAGGCCCGTGGGGCAAAACGTACACTGTGCTAATTTACAGTGTGCTAAAGAAGTTTACTGTGTGTACTTTTGCCTCTAGCCTCATAAAGAGACTAGAGGGATGTGTTTAGATTAAATACATACATTTTATATATATATGCTAGCAGCCCGCCCCGACCTTGTCCGGGAGCTTTCAGGCTTCCCCCTACCCCCGCCTGACCAGACATTGCTCTGCTTCTCACCGTTGGCTCGCCTGCCCCGTCCCCCTCCTGGCCCGACACCCGCCTGCCCCTACAGCTCTGCTCCTCACCGTTGCCTCGCCTGCCCCGACCCCCGCCTGCCCTGACCCCCGCCTGCCCCAACCCCCGCCTGCCCCGACCCCCGCCTGCCCCGACATTGCTCTGCTCCTCACCGTTGCCTTGCCTGCCCCGTCCCCCGCCTGGGCCGACACCCGCCTGCCCCTACATTGTCCTCGAGCCTTACCTCAGCCGTCGGTCTGGTCCTCGCCGCTCTGTTCCTCACCGCCTGTCCGCCGCCGCTCCTCCCCCGCGCCATGTTCGCCTCTCCGCTGCTGGTACCGCCGCTGTCCGCTGTTCCTGACGTCACCGCTCCTCCCCCGCGCCAAGTCCACCGCTCCTCGGACACCGCTCTGACGCCGTTCCTGACGTGACCACGCACGTCGCGGCCGGCGCTACTTAGGACAGACTACTTTTTAAAAAATATACATTTTTTAAATAAGGTTTATTTTTTTAATGTATATAGCCTATAACCATCTACACACCCTGCCGATTTCAACGGTGTATCGGGTGTGTAGAATGGCGCTGTGGTTCGCGAGTTTACCCGCCTCAAAGCCTGAAAGTTACTACTTTATTATAGTAGTATAGATTTGGAACAAAATGAAAATATAGCAGTTGTTTAATAAAGGCTTTAATAATGGATTCAGTGAAATATGCATTATCAAGTGTACCATAATTAGACATGTTCAGTTCCTCTATTATAATGCGAGTACAAAATACATCTCCCAGAAAACGCTTTAACCCAAGTTCTGCCATGTTCCGTTTAACCAATGCCGGTGTTAATTTTAAAATCCAGTGGACAATGCAACTACAAAATATATCCGTCAGAAGGCAGGTTCCTCCATGTTCCGATTAACAAATCGCCGGGTAATGGTCTTCAGTGTCTCAATCACTTTCATTCCCTTTTTTTACACCATTTTCCCCAGAGTCTTTCTCTGTTTGAAGCTTACACCCACGTTTCTCCCCACACATTTCTTGATTCTAGCATCTGTATAGCTCTCAAGTAGTCATTTTCCTATTCAGTTTTCATTCTCGTCTTTTTTGTGCACACTTTCATCTCCTCCAATTTCCTATTTCCCCTGCACACAGAAATGATCACTCCACTCACTTGTTAGCGGTGCGTTCTCTTTTCCTTTCTTGCCGTACATATTTTGATAGCTGTATGACCCCCTTCATGTGCAATCCCACAATTGGCACATTACCATTATCAAGGAGCGCTGCAGAGAGGCCGAGGATTGAATGTGCCTGTTTTGTGAACACCTTTATAAACCACTAATAGGCGTTCAGCTACAAAGGTCTCAACACTGTCCCATCATAAACACCCCCATCAAACTGAACTCACCCAGCTAGACCTGTTGAGGCAAGTAAGAGCTGTTGAACATATTAAATGCAGTACAGTATGGGGCAGTCTTTAATATGTGACATATTTCAAGACAATACATTCAGAATTGCATTATTAACCACATGGCTGCTAGGCGTTTTCCCGTCCTGCGCTAAAAAATCATAAAGTCCATACATCATGACGAGCTGGCCTTGTCATCCGCGCACGGCAGGTAAGCGCCATGACGAGCCCAGCTCGTCATTAGCTTCGAAGGGGTTAACCTTGATTTTCACAAATTGTAGTATCAAAATTAGATTTAAAATATGCCATTCACCCCTCTGTTTTTTCAAACTTTTCTCAAAGGGGCAACCCCCAAACCCACTGTTACGTCACTTGGACTCTATCCTTTTGCTGGCTCACTTCTTTAACTTCATCCACAACTTTTTCGCCCCAACACTTCGAAATGTTACCAGCCGCCACTAATTAATCCTGGCTGCAACGCGGCCTATTTCCAAAGCGAATTTGCCCACTGGAATTTCTGGTTTATAAATTTTGGCATGGTGTTTCTTCAAGTTCACACAAACCAAGTGCGGAACAGCTGCCAGCATATTTATACACGGGCTGTGTGAAGTTGTAGTACAATTTGAAATCTTTATCTTGACTCGAGTGAAAATGTCACGAGTCTGTGTTTTCTCCCCTACAAAACTCTTGTTCCCCAGGAAGCTTTACTACGCCATAAATTTCATTCATATGCATCTTTTTTCTTAAATTGTTCTGCGAGGAGCGTGTTCATTAAGATGCACTCCTGTTTTCTGAGGAGACTGTGGGCCACCGCACATTTATTTAACTTGTCCCTTTCAAACTCGACTTGTCAAATTAAACCTGTTAATGAGCGTGCAGTGATTCAGCCTTCTCCGACTTCGAACTTATGAAGAGGGTCATCCGAGGCATGGGAGAACACGGTGGGCAACAATAACGTCTGACAGTCATGCTGCGTATGCGGAGGCTACGTCTGTGAAAGCAGGTAGGCACAATGGGCTCCTGGGCCAAACCCCGGATTATGCAGGCGGCATTTGTAACTCCCCCGTGAGTTGGGCTGGCTGAAGTAAGCTTCACTTGCTGCATTTAGGTAGGCGTCAAAAGACGCATATTATTTTATTGCCCCACATTCTCGCAACATGCTTATAAGCTTGCTCAGCACACGGCCACCCGGCCACCGCTATCTTTCCCACATCGTGCGCGGCGTGGCGCCCCTGGCTACTCCTAAAGGCGCACCGGGGTGCCGCGGCGCACACTTTGGGAACCATTGCAGTGTAAGCCCTGGCTTGTCTGCAGGATTTTAGGACGGACGATCCTCCCCTCGCTTCACCTACCTCAGCCTGAGTTCCTTGCTCCTGTCCGCTGCTCCTCGACCTCCTCGCGCTCCTGTCCGCCACTCCCCCCCCCCATGATGTCAGCACGCACGTTCACGTCGTTAGCACACACGGCCGGCGCTACTTCTAAGGGACTACTTTTTTATGAATGTACATTTTTTATAGAACGTATATTTTTGGGGTATATATAGCCTATGTCACTCTGCAGACCCTGACAATTCTAATGATGTATCGTGTGTTTAGATTGGCGCTGTGGTTCCCGAGTTTACCCGCCTCAAAGGTTCAAAGTTCTTACTTTATAATAGTAGTATAGATATATATATATATACCTGGTGTGGTTCTCCTTTCATTTGGTCATTCACGAGATTATAGACTGGTAAAACAAGCTGCTTCACATTCCTTCAAGAAATGGTTATGGTAGTTCTTCAAAGTTAAACATATAGAGACAAACAATTCACCACACACAATTCTGAGTGTATTCAACAGATAGAAAAGGAAATTTAATTTCCAAGAGAGATACATTCATTAGATGAAATTATAACTCAAAGCATTAAGGTTACCGCATGTATCGGCTCAAGTATATACATAGTGCAAGACAATCAATGACCAATCCTGGTAGGGCACTCAATAGCTCCTTAATATTCAGCGGAGAAACTGTCATCCGGGGTAATAAATCTCCTGATGTAGGTTGGAATCAGTCAACAGGACAGGTCTCTCTCTTTAGTTAGCACAGTCCGTGCTAAGTAAAGAGAGGTCATTGATTGTCTTTCCTCCTTCAAGTGCTCTCTACACAAACCTGTCCTGATGAAGACCCCACAGTGAAGAGCAAACCAACCTCTTTCCAACAGGGGTCGAAACGTAGACCATCTACTGTTTACCTACCGTTTACCTACAAACTCATAGAAACCAAACGAACAATAAATATGAACCTATGAGCTATGTATATATGGGAACGATAGACCTATGTGAGGCTGGAAAGGTTTTATTGTATATAACAGTGATTGTGCCTATGTCACCATTCATTTACCCAGTCCCTCATTCACCAATCCACCCCCATTACCTAAATACCCCTTTCTTCTATCACACTGTGAACACTGTAAATACTACATGCACTATGTATATACTCGAGCCGATACATGCGGTAACATTAATGCTTTGAGTCATAATTGCATCTAATGAATGTATCACTCTTCTATCTGTTGAATATACTCAGAATTGTGTGTGGTGAATCGTTTTTCTCTATATGTTTAACTTTGAAGAACTACCACAACCATTTCTTGAACGTGGTGTACTATTGACACAGGCTGGGTAGTTTTATGGGTTTTACCCTGTTAAAACTTAACATTACATTCCTTCAAGACTTACCCTGAAGGCTGCTCTCCACACCTACCATTAGGCTAGCTTTCTATATAGGTTGTCTTTAAATCTACCATCAATAAGGGTCGTTTGGACTGGTGCAAGGTGCCCACTAGAATAGTGGACAGCATATGCCAGGCCAACTTCTCACATTGGCGTGCAGCGTGTGGAATTCCAGTTTGCCATTGTTTTACCAGATAATCTCCAGTATTTGATTATTTGAAAACCACTAAAGGTACCAGAGGTACATATAGTACAAGCTTAAATACAGTAAGTTCTACTGAAATTAGAGTTGTGTGTCAAGGGCTTAAGCACACCCTTTCTACAGCTCAAAAGATGTTTAGTAGGTAAACAAATAGTGTAGGTAGTGCATACACCACACCTCACTAGTCATGACTTCCAAGGCAGGACCTGGTGGATCTCTGCCAGATGTCAGTCAAGTAAAGACATCTAAATATGACACATTCCCTTTCCAAGAGTTAAGGGCTCTGTACGCCATGAGGAAATTGAAGCCAGGACAGAATCCCAAATACCCAACGCCTCATAGATGCATTGCTGCTTGATGACTTTAGACAGGCTACAGAGTCTAGAAGGGTAGGCAGTGGGGTGGGTACAACAGAGGAGGAAGAGCCCAGTGAGTTACCCCACCAGGACTCAGACTGTGATGCTGGCCAGGAAGGTGACAATGACCTAGACCTGGACAATCCAGTTCCTACTATAGAAGAGGAAGGCCAACGTGGCCCCCTCTTTGTTCCACCAGGAAGAGTTGGGGGTATGCCTAGAAGACCCAGATCACCTTCAGTGGAATCTGATCATTCTGGTACATCAATCAGGGCTTCTTTCTCTTCTCACAGGAGGGACACCTCCTCAGAGAAGAGAGAGAGACAGCTGAGGCTTGAAGAAGCTCAACTGAGAATAAGGAGACAGAAAGTAGCCTTAGAAAGGGAGTCCCTAGAGCTTTAAAAAGCTAGAAAAAAGATGGGGTTAGAGCCCCATGGTGGTTGCAACTTCCCCAGTGGTAGGGAAAGGTCTTATGACCATAGAAACCTTAACAAGATTGTCCCTTCCTATCAGAATTGGGATGACATCCACAAATGTATAACTGCACTGGAGAGGGCCTGCAAAGTACAGAAGGTAGCCCAGGAGCAGTGGGCAGCAAACTTGTGGCTCTCCTTTGCAGACAAAGGAAGAGACGAGCTCCTCACTGTCAGAGAAGAGGATGCTGATGATTACAAAGTCCTGAAGAGTGCTCTAATAGATGGGTTTTGCCTAACCACTGAGCAGTATAGAATACAGTTCAGAGATACCCAAAAGACACAGACCCGGGACTGGGTTGACTTTGTTGATTGTGCTACTAAGGCTCTGGGGGGCTGGTTATTGGGCAGTAAAGCGTGTGACTATGCAGGATTGTATAATCTGATCATGATTCATGAGGGAGAAGATCCTTAATAACTGTCAAAATCCGCTGTCGCAACAGCACCTGGTAGACTCTGATCAGACCTCTCCCCAACAATTGGGAAAGAAGGCAGACAAATGGGTCAGAACCAGGGTGAAGAAGAAGGTACAGAACCAATGTGGTGACCAAAAGAAGCAAGATAAAAAAGGTGGGGAGAAGGGTAAAGACCAGAAGTCTTCACAAGGTCCCCAAAAAGCTTCTAATGGTGGGAATTCCCAATCTTCCAAGAAAGACAAAGGCCAAAAGAAACCATGGTGCAAAATCTGTAAGCAGTATAGCCATTGGACAAGTGACTGCACCAAGAAGGATGCAGCTCCAGGCACCAGTGCCCCTAAGGCAACTGTTCCCCCTAGTTCAGCTTCAAATGGTCGTTCTCAGCAAAAGGGTGTAGTAGGGTTGACCCTGGGATCTGAGATGGTCTCTGGCCTAGTCAGAGTTCCAACTCAGGCTGTGTTAGTCTGTGATGGAGGCATGGATATGTCTCCTCGGTGAGTTCCAGTAACCTGGGCAAGTACAGACAACGGCCTTTGATAAATGAGAAAGAGGCAGAAGCCTACAGGGACACCGGGGCAAGTGTCAACATGGTGACTCCAGACTTTGTGGACCCTGGACAAGTCATACTTGGTGAGACTTACCAAGTGATCAATGCTAGCAATGTCAGGACCACCCATGCCCTAGCAGTTGTTAATTTCTCCTGGGGAGGAGTAACTGGCCTCAAGAAGGTTGTGGTAAGTACAGACCTCCCTGTTGCATGCTTGCTTGGAAATGACCTAGATACTTCAGCCTGGTCTGAAGTGGAGTTTAGGACACATGCAGAAATGTTAGGAATCTCAGCACATGTCCTTACAGTGACTAGGTCAGGGGTCAAAAAGTCTACCACTGGACAGGCCCTGGATTAAGGAATAATGGACCAGGTGCCTTCCTAAAAAAGGAGTGATGATCAGCCTCTTGAGGGAGATGATTGTGACCCTGAAGAAGGAACTGTCCCAGAGGAGCTTGAGCCTGATCAGATTGAGTTCTTGCGGACAGGGGGCCCTTCCAGGGCAGATCTGAGTCAGGAGCAGCTGAGCTACCCTTCTCTTGAACCCCTCAGATAGCAAGCTGCTGCTGAGGCTGCTTGGAATGCTAGTGGCACCCATAGGATTTATTGGGATGATGGACTCCTGTACTCAGAGAGTAGAGACCCTAAGCCCGCTGCAGCCAGGAGGTTGGTTATACCTCTGAAGTTCAGGGGCTTCCTATTGAAACTCAATCAATCAGTCATTTCTTAAGCGCACTACATACCCGCAACGGTCTCAAGGAGCTGGGAGAGGGAGGTGGGGGCGGCTACTGATCGAACAGCTAGGTCTTTAGTATCCTCCTGAAGGGCAGCAGGTCTTGGGTCTGTCGTAGGATCAGTGGGAGGGTGTTTCATGTCTTGGCGGCGAGGTGGGAGAAGGATCTCCCGCCGGTGGTTGTTCTTCGGATGCGCGGGACGGTGGTGAGCGAGAGGTCGGAGGAGCATAGCTGGTGGTTGGGGGTGTAGAAGGAGGGCCGTCAGTTGAGGTAGGCTGGGCCGGTCTTGTGGAGTGCCTTGTGTTCGTGGATGAGGAGCTTGAAGGATATCCTCTTGTTGACGGGGAGCCAGTGCAGGTTTCTCAGGTGGGGTGATGTGGCCAAGTCGTGATACATCGAGGATCAGTCATGCCGAGGCGTTTTGGATGCGTTGTAGTCGATTGATTAGCTTGGTCGGGGCTCCCATGTAGAGGTTGTTTCCGTAGTCGAGTCTTCTGCTGACGAGGACCTGGGTGACTGTCTTTCCTGTATCTGTTGGGATCTATCTGTAGATCTTGCGTAGCATACGGAGGGTGTTGAAGCAGGAGGAGGAGACAGCGTTGACTTGCTTGGTCATTGAGAGCGTTGAATCGAGGATGATTCCCAGGTTGCGTGCATGGTCGGTGGGGGCCGGGGCTGCCCCCAGTGCCGTTGGCCACCAGGAGTCATCCTTGGCTGACGGGTTGGAGCCGAGGATGAGGACCACCGTCTTGTCCGAGTTCAGCTTCAGACGGCTGATCTTCATCCAGTCGGCGATGGCCTTCATATCTTTATGGAGGTTGGCTTTGGTGGTGATGGGGTCCTTGGTGAGGGAGAGGGTCAGTTGAGTGTCGTCGGCATAGGAGATAATGTTGAGGTTGTGCTGTCGGGCGACGTGTGCGAGTGGGGCCATGTAAATGTTGAACAGAGTCGGGCTGAGGGAGGATCCTTGGGTACGCCGCAGATGATCTCGGAGGCAACGGAACGGGGGAAGGCAGACGCTCTAGGTTCTGTCGGAGAGGAAGGAGGTGGTCCATTCCAGAGCCTTGTCTTGGATCACTGCGGCGTGGAGGTGTGCACGTAGAGTGCAGTGGCAGACGGTGTCGAAGGCGGCAGAGAGGTCTAGGAGAATGAGTGCTGCAGTCTCCCCATTGTGATGTCGTCGGTGGCGGCAATGAGGGCGGTCTCAGTGCTGTGGTTGCTGCTGAACCCTGACTGGGAAGGGTCCAGGATTCTGTTCTCTTCGAGGTATCGGGTTAGCTGTCTGTTAACGATTTTCATGATGACCTTGGCCGGGAAGGGGAGCAGAGAGATTGGTTGGAAGATCTTGAAGTCTCTTGGGTCTGCCTTGGGTTTTATGAGTAGGGTGTTGATCTCAGCATGTTTCCAGCTCTCTGGGAAGGTCGCGGTCTCAAGGGAGAGATTGATGACATTGCGTAGGTGGGGTGAGATGGAGCTGCTTGCTTTGTTGAAGACGTGGTGCGGGAATGGGTCTGACGGGGTGCCGGAGTGGATTGTGCTCATGGTCTTGATGGTGTCATCGACGCTCATGCTGGTCCAGGCTAGCAAGGGGACGTGGTCGATGGTGTGCAGAGGGTCTGTTGTGTTGCTGTCTGTTGGGGCTGTCTGGGTGTTGAAGCTGTCGTGGATGTCTGCTATCTTGCGGTAGAAGAAGGTGGTGAGGGAGCCGCACAGGGCTTGCGGCGGCGGGATGTCGTTGGTGTTGGACCTGGGGTTGGAGAGTTCCTTCACGATGTTGAAGAGCTCCTCGCTGTCATCTTCGTTGTTGTCGAGGTGGTCTTTGAAGGAGTTCTTCTTGGCAGCCCTGATGAGGTGGTGGTGGTTGCAGACGGCGTCCTTGTGTGATGCATGGCTGTCCGGAGTTTGTTCACTGTGCCATTTTTTCTCTAGTTTATGGCTGGCTTGCTTGGAATCTAGAAGTTCTGAGGTGAACCAGCTGGCCCTCTTACTGGTGTCTTTGTGGGGGGTTTCTTCAGCGGGGCGAGTGTGTTGGGGCAGTCCTCGATCCAGCATCTGAGGTTGTGGGCAGCAACGTCAGTGTTGGATGGTACGGTGGGTGGGCAGAGAGTAAGGTTTGCATGTAGTTGGTCTTCGGTTATTTTGCTCCAGCGGCGGCGGGGGATCTGTTGGGTGTGGTGGTGTGTGTTGTGTTTCTGGAAGGTGAAGTGGATGCAGTGGTGGTCGGTCCAGAGGAGTTTGGTGGTGTGGCTGACAGAGATGTGCGGGCTTGAGGAGAAGATGGGGACGAGCGTGTGGCCGGCAGAGTGGGTGGGCATTGTGACGAGTTGTTTCAGTCTGAGGTTGGCGAGGTTATCCATCAGGGTTGTGAGTTGTTGTTGTTGTGGTTCTCAAGGTGAAAGTTCAGGTCTCCGAGGAGGATGTAATCGGTGGAGGTCAGGGCATGCGTGCTGATGAAGTCGACGATGGAGTCCCTGAACTGGGGGAGGGCACCCTCGTCTACCGTTGAAGAGGCGGTAAACGAGGGTGCCTCTGAGGGTGGAGCTGGGGTCTGTGTGGATCTGGAAATGCATGTGTTCGGCGGTGCTGAGCGTGTCGTCGGTGCTAGTCGAGACCCTGATGCTGTTCTTGTGGACGATGACAATTCCTCCTCCGACTCCGTTGGTGTGGTCTCTGTGGGTGATCTTGCAGCCGTCTGGGATGGCTATGGCGATGTTCGGGGCGGAGGAGTTGTTCAACCAGGTCTCTGTCAGGAAGGCGACGTCCGGGAAGGTTGTGTTGAGCAGGTCCCAGAGCTCGACGGAATGTTTGCGTGCAGAGCGGGTGTTTGGTAGTATGCATCGGAGGTGGTTGAGGTCTTTCTTGGTGGGTGGTTCGTAGGCTCTGTGGCTTTTGTAGCTGCAGTTCAGGCAGGTGAAGGGACCGTGTGTGCATTTCGGGGCAGCCTTGAAGCAGTTGTGGGTCCGTCCGAGGTTGAGAGCGTGCAGAGTGCTTGCGTCGCAGTGACGGCGGTCGTCGTGGCGGGTGCAGGGGCCAGGGGTTCTGGCGCTGGGCGCGGTACAGGTGCGGACGGACGCAGACAGGCTTGCCGCGCACCAGCAGCGTGACTGCACTGCAGCCGGCATGTATGGGGAGGTGGGAGTGAGGAGAAGCTTGGAGGCGGTATGCGAGGGCAGCGAATGAGCAGTCAGGGGGGCGGAGCCCCAGGGGACACAGCGGCGGGGGCGTTGAGGGGCGAAGAAGGAAACAGAAGGCAAAAGGGCACATGAATTGAGCGGGAAACGAGTGGCACAGAGGGCAGAAAGGTTACAAAAAGGGCAAAAAGGTCACAAGAATATAGGGGGAAACGAGTGGCACAGAAGGCAAAAAGCTCACAAGAAGGGCAAAAAGGTCACAGAAAACGGGGGAAACGAGTGGAACAGAAGGCAAAAGGTCACAAGAAAGGGCAGAAAGGTCACAAAAAACGGGGGGAAACGAGTGGCACAGAAGACAGAAAGGTCATAGAAATGCAGGGGCAGCTAAGCAACAGAAGGTAAAAACGGGTAGAGAGACACGGGGGCCGTGAGAGGAGCAGAAGGAAAAACCGGGCAGCGAGGGGAGCAGAAGGGAAACCGGGCAGACAGACACCTGTGGCAGCGAGTCGAACAGAGGGAGAGAATGGGCACAGACCATGTACAGGCAGCGAGGGAGACAGACAACAGCAGTTACAGACACAACAATGAAAATGCAGACACTACAACAGGAGCAATGAAAGAAAATACAGGCAATACAATGGAGGATGAGCAAATCTATGACCTACCACTGGCCACCAGGGATGAGGCGCAGGTGGTAGCCTGCGGGTGGAGGAGGGCCTCGAACTTCCTCAGCAGCTGCAGCTGGGCAGGGAGGCACAGGCAGTGCTGTGCGGAGGGGGGTTGACCTACCTGGAAGGGTCAAGCCCATGATATTCCTTTAGCAGGACCCCTGGGCCAGAACAAGACTTGGGACAGAATTGTCCCTCACTTTCATTGGGCCCACCCGTCTGAAGACACAAAGGAGTTTTGTTGCTCTTGTGTAAACTGTCAAGGCAGTGGTAAGGCAGGTGGCACTATAAAAGCCACCCTGATACCACTACCTGTGGCGGGGGTTCCCTTTGAAAGAGTGGGGATTGACATTGTTGGACCAGTGGATCATCAAACAGCATCTGGGCATAGTTTTATCCTAGTGGTGGTGGACCATGCCACTAGGTACCCAGAAGCTATTCCCCTTAGGACCACTACAGCACCTGTTGTGGCAAGAGCCCTCTTGGGAGTGTTCTCAAGAGCAGGGTTCCCTAAGGAGGTAGTATTTGACAGAGATGGGGGTTGACCTACCTGGAAGGGTCAAGCCCATGATATTCCTTTAGCAGGACCCCTGGGCCAGAACAAGACTTGGGACAGAATTGTCCCTCACTTTCATTGGGCCCACCCGTCTGAAGACACAAAGGAGTTTTGTTGCTCTTGTGTAAACTGTCAAGGCAGTGGTAAGGCAGGTGGCACTATAAAAGCCACCCTGATACCACTACCTGTGGCGGGGGTTCCCTTTGAAAGAGTGGGGATTGACATTGTTGGACCAGTGGATCATCAAACAGCATCTGGGCATAGTTTTATCCTAGTGGTGGTGGACCATGCCACTAGGTACCCAGAAGCTATTCCCCTTAGGACCACTACAGCACCTGTTGTGGCAAGAGCCCTCTTGGGAGTGTTCTCAAGAGCAGGGTTCCCTAAGGAGGTAGTATTTGACAGAGATGCAAACTTTATGTCCAGCTACTTGATTGCAATGTGGAAGGAGTGTGGAGTGAACTATAAAATCACCACACCCTATCACCCACAGTGCAATGGTTTAGTTGAAAGATTCAACAACACCTTAAAGGTTATGATTAAGGGTCTCCCAGAAAATCTCTGGTGGAGATGGGACATCCTGCTACCCTGCCTTTTGTCTGCAACCAGGAAGGTTGCTTAGAAGGGGGTTGGCTACAGCTCATTTGAACTTCTGTTTGGACACCCTGTCAGAGGACCATTATGTCGGGTGAAAGATGGATGGGAGTTACCGCTCAAACCCCCTAAACAGGATATTGTGGACTATGTAATTGTCTCCGCTCCAGGATGGCTGAGTACATGAAAAAAGGTAACTAAAAACCTTGAGGCTAGCCAGGAATTACAGAAAGCCTGGCATGACCAAAAGGCTGTACTGACTGTTTACCAGGCAGGACAGAATGTGTGGGTGTTGGAGCCTGTGGCCCCAGCAGCTCACCAAGACAAGTGGAGTGGACCCCACACTACTGTTGAACAGAACGGAGAGGTTACCTATTTGGTAGATCTTGGTACTCCCAGGAGCCCCCGTAGGGTGCTTCATGTCAACAGATTGAAACCATTTGTTGACAGGGCAGACATGGGTTTGCTCATGGCTACTGATGAAAGACAGAAGGAAGAGAGTGACCCTCTCCCAGACCTGCTCTCTCAGAACCCTGATGATGGATCAGTAGATGGAGTAGCCTTGGCAGGCAGCCTCACTGACCAGCAGCAAACTGATTGCAGACATGTTCTAAATCAGTTTAGGAATATGTTTTCCCTGACTCCAAGTCAGACTACCTGGGGCACTCGTAAAGTGGACACTGGGGACAGTCTGCCTGTTAAAAATAAGATTTACATGCAACCTGATCATGTAAGGGACTGTATCAGGACTGAAGCTCTTGGTCTAGTCCAGTAGTCTTGGTATCAAAATCTCACATCCAGGGTGGTAAGCAAGCTATGAGATTATCAGGCACATGCATCAAAGGATTTTGCGATCGCAAACGGTGCGAATCGCAAAAATCGGCTGTTTGCGATCGCAAAATCTGCTTTTGGAATGCATGAAGGGTGAAGGCCCTCGCAATTTGAGAATTCGCAAATATTTGCGAATTCTCAAATTGCGATTGCATTTAAGGAATCGCATTTTGCGATTCCTTAAATGCAATGCATGAAACTTTAAAAAATTTCGATTTCGCAATTAGAGGGAGCAAATTACATGAGGTTGAACCTCTAGGTAATTTGCAAAAACTTTGAAAAATGCACTTTTGTGCATTTTTCAAAGTTTCATGTTGTGCACAAACATGCCCTTATGGCATGTGTGTGCACAACATATGTGCACAGATTAATTTCAGGGGTGCAACAGGGTGTCCTTTGGACACCCCTGCACCCTTGAAATCGCATTCTGAATTTGCGATTCGCTAATTGCTAATCGCAAATTGAGAATGTTGTCCCATTCATTCCTATGGGCCTCTAGGCCCATAGGAATGAATGGAGAGGTATTCCTTAATTGCGACTCGCAATTTGCGAGTTGCAATTAAGGAATATTAAGAAATCACAATTTTTTTCAGTGATTTCTTGATGCATTGTATTTTGCGATTCCTTAATTGCGATTCCTTATTTTTCGCAATTAAGGAATCGCAAAAAGCAATATTGATGCATGTACCTGTTTGTGTAGACTACAGGAGTCTCAATGCAGTCACTAGGACTGATGCCCATCCAATTCCCAGAGTAGATAAACTCATAGATATGTTGGCCTCAGCCAAATTTCTGAGCACTTTTAATCTAACAGCTGGCTACTGGCAGATCAGACTAGCTGATGATGCAAAGCCAAAAATAGCATTCTCAACCCCTTGTGGACATTATCAATTTGTGGTAATGCCCTTTGGTCTGAAGAATGCACCTGCCACATTTCAAAGATTTGTGAACAAAGTCTTAAACAGGCCTGGAAGAATATAGTGCAGCACATCTAGATGATATTACTGTCTTTAGCTCCACCTGGGAGGATCACCTGGTCCACCTGAGAAATGTTTTGGAGGCCCTGCAAAAGGCAGGCCTAACTATCAAGGCCACTAAGTGCCAGATCGGGCAGAGTCAGGTTGTGTACTTGGACCACCTTGTAGGTGGAGGCCAAGTTCAACCATTGCAGAGCAAAATCCAGACCATCAATGACTGGGTTGCTCCCACTACCCAGACTCAGGTCAGAGCTTTCTTGGGCCTGACGGAGTACTATAGAAGATTTGTCAAGGGGTATGAATCCATTGTGACACCCCTGAATGACTTACATTCTAAAAGAATGCCTAAGAAAGTTCAGTGGACAGTCAGCTGTCAGAAGGCATTTGATTACCTGAAGCAGGCCATGTGCACTGCACCAATTCTGCAAAGTCCAAACTACTCCAAAGAATTCATTGTCCAAACAGATGCATCTGAGTTGGGGGTAGGGGCTGCACTGTCACAATTGAATGATGAAGGTCAGGACTAGCCAGTAGCTTTTATTAACAGAAGGCTGACCCCTAGAGAGAAACGTTGGTCAGCTATTGAGAGGGAGGCCTTTGCTGTGGTTTGGGCTCTGAAGAAGCTAAGGCCATACTTGTTTGGCACTCACTTCACTCTTCAGGCAGGCCATAAGCCCCTCTTATGGCTAAAACCAAGGAAGGGTAAAAACCCCAAACTTTTGAGGTGGTCAATTTCCCTACAGGGGATGGACTATACAGTGGAACATAGACCTGGGAGTAACCATGCCAATGCAGATGGACTCTCCAGATATTCCCACTTAGAACATGAAGACTCAACTGTTCAAGGTTAGTTTAATGTCCCTGTGTTTGGGGTGGTTGTGTAGGAGAGTAGGGCCTGCTTACTATGGTTACCCCCACTTTTTGCAGTGCTTCACTGATTTATCAACATTAGTCTGGCTGGGGCCCTGCTAACCAGGACCCCAGCCTAGCTGCTTCCTCCTTAAATTGATTGCATGTACATTAGGTACACTTCAGATTGGTTACTGGGTTACCCTTATGAGTCCCTAGTATATGGTACCTTAGGTACCAAGGGCATAGGTACCCCAGAGGCCTACCAGGGGCTGAAGCATGTATTATGCCACCCCTGGAAAGCCTTCCAAAATGGCACCACAGGTCTGCTACTGCAGCCTGTGTAAGGTGGTGCTTGTACCCCTTACTAAGATGTAGGTTACATATATCTACCTTTAAATACAGACACATATAAACCTATAATTCACTCCTATGGCAGGCCTTGACACTCCTGAAGGCAGAGTGCTTGGTTTTGTGTGAGAGGGTGCCCAAGCATAAGCTGAGCCCCTCTGCAGCTTTCGGAATCACTTCCTTATAGCTGTTCTGTCATACAGCTATACCATTTACTCTTAAGTGCATTATAACCTCACAGTAAAAGCTAACTTTGGAATGGCTACATCAAAACATGTTGTGTTTGGTGTTAAACGCTTTGGAATCCTACCCCCACCCATCCCCCCCCACCCCGCCAGTCCTGGCAGCGAGGGTAGAATTCCACCCTTCTAGAAATAGACATGTACACACTTACCTGACCGGTAATAGTTTAAAAGAGCCCCAGCATCACAAAATGGATGCTGCTGCCACAGAAACGAGTCTGACCTCCTGCTGCTGGACGAAGGTCCGGCAGGGGGGGCCTGGAGAATAGGTTTCCTGTCCTGGGAGGTGTAACCAGCTCCCTAGACAGACTTCAGTGTATTGGGGCAGGGTGGGTGCATTCAGTGAGTTCTTTTCAAACAGTTCCTGGGGCACACAAGGTGTCCCTGTGCATACCCTAGTTCAAACCGGTTGCTGGGGCACTCAGCTCCAGCTCTGGCGCAAAACTACACAAAGAGGAAGGGGTGTAACCACCCCCTCCCCAGGTCCTCCCATAGGTGGGACCTTAGAATTAGTCCAACCCCTAAACTTAGCATAAATAAAGGAACCCAGTCCCTAGGACTATAGATTATCCTGGACGAAACTCTGCAACATATATCCTGGAACTTCGACATTCTATTTCGACTAGAAGACGGAAGGATCTCCCTTGGGGTCAAGGAGGGACTCCCCTGTTCAAACAGGCACCAAAGAAGCATCTTGCCGGCCTGCATTTCCAAGGCTCCCGCCGGATCCCGAAGGATTTGCGTCACAGGACACAGACTTCCAGACATCTCTGAGGCACGCACTGATTTATTTCCATTATATGCTCTTTGTGATCCGTAGGGCACACATGCTTTGCAGCAGGCACATTAACCCTCTGTGCTACTTTATGAGGAGTCACAACTTGCACTAAACAAAACACCGATCTCTGCAGCAGGTCCATCGATCTCTAGAGAAGTCTGGACACTTTTATGGTTGCCATAAAGTTGCTGGAGGCCAGGGATGCCGCAGCAGGTGCTTGTGAATCGTATTGTACTTGAAAACACGCCCCCACCTCAAAAGTCAGCGCCTGGTGCAGTGGCACCAACCGCACCACCCAAGGGCCAGCCCTGCACACAATCACTGCGGACTGAGAAGTGCAAGTGTCCGAGGGTCACACACAAGACCCCGAGCTCTTGGAGTAAGACAAGTGTCCATGGGTCACACAAGACCCCGAGCTCCAGGAGTGAGACAAGTGTCCGAGGGTCACACAAGACCCCGAGCTCTTGGAGTAAGACAAGTGTCCATGGGTCACACAAGACCCCGAGCTCCAGGAGTGAGACAAATGTCCGTGGGTCACACAAGACCCCGAGCTCCAGGAGTGAGACAAGTGTCCGAGGGTCACACACAAGACCCCGAACTCCTGGAGTAAGACAAGTGTCCATGGGTCACACAAGACCCCGAGCTCCAGGAGTGAGACAAGTGTCCGAGGGTCACACAAGACCCCGAGCTCTTGGAGTAAGACAAGTGTCCATGGGTCACACAAGACCCCGAGCTCCAGGAGTGAGACAAGTGTCCGAGGGTCACACAAGACCCCGAGCTCCTGGAGTAAGACAAGTGTCCGAGGGTCACACAAGACCCCGAGCTCCTGGAGTGAGACAAGTGTCCGAGGGTCACACAAGACCCCAAGCTCCTGGAGTAAGACAAGTGTCCGAGGGTCACACAAGACCCCGAGCTCCAGGAGTAAGACAAGTGTCCGAGGGTCACACAAGACCCTGAGCTCCTGGAGTAAGACAAGCGTCCAAGGGTCACACAAGACCCTGAGCTCCTGGAGTAAGACAAGTGTCCGAGGGTCACACAAGACCCCGAGCTCCTGGAGTAAGACAAGTGTCTGAGGGTCAGACAAGACCCTGAGCTCCTGGAGTAAGACAAGTGTCCGAGGGTCACACAAGACCCCGAGCTCCTGGAGTAAGACAAGTGTCCGAGGGTCACACAAGACCCCAAGCTCCTGGAGTAAGACAAGTGTGTGCAGGTGGCAGCAGGGCCGGCCTTAACACTGGTGGCGGTCTGTGCGACAATGTCTGTTGGCGCCCCCCAATGAGCACCTCTTCCATGGATTACTTCACTAGCACCCTTTAACGGTGCCCCCTCAAGTCTCCGTAACCAGTGTCTCTCAGATTCATTTCGATTTATAGCACCTCTCACCTGTAAGGTGTCAGAGCACTTTACATCACTCGCACATTGCACAGAGACAATCATGTGTGTGTAAATCAGTGTATGGGAAATGTTACATCAGACAGGACTACGAGGAGTAGTGTAGGAGTGACATGCCATCGATACCGGTAGGCAATATAGTGTAAGAGTCCTTATTCTGGTAAGGCGCTAATTCAGAATGTAAAACATAACATCACGGTTAGGGCTTCTCTTTAATAATAAGAATTGTTTTCTAATCAAATGTAGCCTTTGGGCAAGATTAGGATGATGAAAGACTGGGCAAAAAAAGCATATAGCTCTAACATATACCTCGCAGTTTGCAGCTCTTTGATGACAGTTAATAGCTCAATGGTCTATATTAGAATTTTGACTTATAAAGGACAGTTAACAAAAGGATCTTTCTTAAAAGCAGGAACCCACTGACCTATTTACATTATATGCACTTAGTTATTTGCATCGTACACGTTCTTAGCAGCAGGGACTTTAACCCTCTGCACTACCTTAGGATGAGACAAAACTTCCACCAGGCAAACCTCCGGTCTCTCTCCAGGAAGACGAGTAATCACCGGAGTTCCCTTGACATTTTAACTGATGCCTTAAAATTGCTGGAGGCCAGAAACGCCGCAGCAGGAGGTGCTTTTAAAATGATAATATACTTGGGAAAATGATGCCCCGACCCCAAGTCAGCGCCCGGTGCGGTGGCACCTATCGCACCACCCTAGAACCAGGCCTGGGTGGCAGTGACAGGACAGGTGTGGCCGACCTTACCGTGCACTCTGAGCTGCGCTGTGGCGTGCTGTATCCTCCCCGGTTCCAAGTTCATTCGCACGGTGTAGTTTCCGGTGTGATCCGTCTGCACATCTGTGATCCGCAGAGACCCGTCCGGGAGCAGAGACTCTCGGCCGGTGGATTTACGACCATAGTAAGGAGGATCGCTGCCAACGAGACTGAGGATGATGTCATGTCCGTCTGTCCCTCTGCTCCACAACCAGAGAACACTTTCTAAACTTCCCTCGTACCGCACAGACAGGGTGACGGTGTCTCCCACCACCGCGGTCACCACATCTGGAGTGATTGACAGCTGCGCCGCTGTGCACTGGAACAATGACGTCACCCAGACTGACGTCACCCAGGCTGAAAGAAAACACAGAAGAGAAACAACATTAGAGGCGCTGCGGCTGAACCCCAAAAACAACAGACACCAGTGGGTGCGGAGAGACAAAGGCGACTGTAACTAGATGAATGGATTACACAAAAGCATCACAATATCATGGCAGAGCTACAATGTCTTTGAAGTCCTATACAACTTATTTTAAATAAATACGCAATTATCACAACTCATTCGAGAAAATATACATAATTATTCCCCCAGTTAATACCATAATCCTATTCCCAGATTAACATATAATACAAAATCTAAAACACTGTTTACCCAAGCTCCCATAAACCCAGCCTGTGTCCTGCTCTCACAGAGGGTGTGGGGTAAACAAGGGTCTTGTCTCTTCACCCCCCTCCCTGTTAACTCAGTAACCTTGACCAGTCTCCAGAGTGTGGCGTAAGCAAGGGTCTTGTCTCTTCACTCTACTCGCTGTTAACTCAGTAACCTTGACTAGTCTCCACAACCCTTGGCAGCATCACTGACCCGAGACCCCTAATGTCCATTACAAAGGCTTCAGCAGTTTAACCCATCAACCTTTACTTCTGGACAGACACAAGGGGGTGACCCTCGAGTCAGCTGTAGGGTCACTGAGGTGGCCACGCCTACTATGAAAGACGCGTCACTTCCCCACCAGCTCTGATGGCAGTTATTTGCAATAACAGGGGTCTACATCTCATCAATTCCCGCCTCGAAGCCGCCTCACTGGACTGGATCAATAAATCTGTGGATTTGGAGATCTGAGGGTCTCTGGAACAGAGTGACCTGCCTGTAGGGTCTCACCTCATGTAGGGCACATTTACTAACCTTTCACGCACTGCAGCGCCCCAAGCAACGCTTCTGCGCTGCGAGAAAGGGAGGGAGCAGAAATACGCACTATTTACAAAGATATGGATCATTCCTGCTCTCTCCTTGCACTGGTGCACGGTGCGCTGCCTAGCGCCAACGCAGGCCCCATGGTGCACAATAACGCCTGCAGTACAGACATGATTGTTTTTGACAGGAAATTATAACTTCCTGCACAAAATGAAGGCATCAAGACGTGTTCTCTTTCTATTTGCGCTGCAGAATGCGGCTCCTGTGGAAAGATGAAATAATGTGAAATAAAGAGGCTTCTCCTCGATCCACTCCAGTGTTGACACATTCCCTGGTTTACTCGTCGTTGTAAATATGGGAATGTGCCATCATCCATGGGTGGACGCATGGCAACACTCCACCCATATAATGCCCCCCAGGTAGAAATGCTGTGAAAAGCAGCTCCTGTAACTTCATTGTGTTGCATTTCTTTACAAAGCTGTGTGACGTGCCACAAATCTCCCTTGCGTGGCTTTGCAAATCTTATTGTTGACTTTGCGTTGTCCTTGTGTCACCTTTCATGACCATCAAAGCTTAGTTACTTAAGGAGAGCTGAAGAGCATCGAACAGCCACTCATCTCTCGGCCCACCCACAGCTTGTACTTCCCATTGGAGGAGGGACATGCCTGTTACGCAGGCTGGTTGCCCATTGGACGGGAACAAGGCCTATCACAGTGTGGCCAACCCCTTTTGATGAGCGTGGTTCTGAGGCTAGCTTTAGGATGACTGCTACTGACCTGTCTTCAGTAGAGAGTTTATCACCACATGTTATTGATCCATGGATTCTCATAGCTGGCAGAGTTCAGGCCTAAGACTTTCAATCTCTTACTGTGAGAATCGCAGCAGAAACATCTGAAGGAAGGACATCCCGTGCTTGCTGGAGCTTTGTATGTGAAAAGGAAGTGAATTCTGTAATTTAGGACCTTGCAATGAACTGAGCATCACACAAGAGGAGGAGAAGGAAGGATGGTTCTCAGCAGCACAACTGAAGATGAGAGAGATGGCAATACACACTTTCAAGACACAAAGGTGAGAAATACTAACCACACAAGAGAACAAGGGGGGGTCCTCCAATTCCCACCAGGCCCCTTACAAGTCAGAGAGATCATAACAAGACTCGACTCACATTCAGGAATACCTTCAAAAGTAAGAATTCTGAAGGTTGGGCTAGAGATAGGGGGGCGATTGGGAGAATAATCAATCAATTAATCAATCAGTAGATTTATAAAGCAATTCTGTCCCCGATGAGGGCATCCAGGCGGAGATCACCGAAGATGCATCGAGGACCGATAGACAGAGGAACCAGAGGCAGAGGGTTTCTCTGGTTAATCTTATGAAATATGTGGTGGAGTTATGGCCTAAGTGCTGGCCAAGAGTTTCAAGAATCTGTTGACTATGGGAACGAGTGTGAGTTCAATAGGGCAGTTATGGTGCAGAGAAAGAATATTGTGGAAGAAATATCGAACTGCACAAATATCGTGGGAAAAATATCGTTGGTAGGAATATCAACAGACAAATCCTGGTGGTCAAGAATATCTATTTTAGGTAAGTAATATTGATTAAAAAAAATATAGAAGTGTTTAATATCATTTGTAAAAATATAGGGGGTCATTACGATGGCGGAAGACCCGCCACCGCCGGGAGTGCGATGCGGGCCCTGCCTGCCAGATTAGGATGGCGGGAGGGAATCCTCATTCCAGCGTGGTGGTCTCAAAGACCACCCACCACTGTTCCCAAGGTGGTCCTTTTCTGGAGAGGGCTCTGTCCACACATCAGGCTCCCTACTCTTCACCTTCTCCCAGTTCATCTCCTTGTGGATCAAGGTCTCATGAAGGTCATGCAAAGAGATGAAGGTCTCCCAGATACCAGGGCACGTGGCTCCGGATGGAGGTCATGGACAGTAAACAACTCTCGCCCTGGAGATTAGGAGGCATTAGGTCACCTTATAACACTGGTTCACGAGTAGTTCACAATTAGGACCACTAGTGCACACAAATAGAGCGCATCTTGTAACTGTAGTGCACTAACTGTAGGAACACTCACCCTGTGTTACTCCGTCACCTCTTTCATTCTCACCCTATGTTCTTGGGAGACTTCTCAAGGTCTTTTAAGTGCATTATACAAACAATGGAAGAACATATTAAAGAACAATTCAGAAACACACCTGCCTCTTTCATCTCCCTGCTTACGTCATGCTTCCGTCATTCATGGGAGACATGGCTTTCCACAATCTTAGATTTTGAAGGTACCGACATAGCAATGAATTAGTAATGATGTGAGGTCAGTGTCCTCTGCCTCTAAATGACACAATGTGTGACCTTGGGATTCTCCTGTGTGTGCAGGAACTACAGGCACCGGTCATAGAGTCTCACTGTCCTTTGCCTCACCTGTGTGGATCCAGCCCCAGCCGCCATGAACTCGTCCACCCGGCCTCCAGCTCTTCAGGGATTTCACCATTGTGCGTCAAACACCACGAGCTGAGCTCACACTTGAGCTGGAAGAAGAGCTCAGTGTGGAGAACCCGCCCTGTGTCCTCACTCCACTGTCTGAAGAGACAGCACTCCTGAGACTTTCACATCCCTGGGTGCGGTGAGAGTGTCTCTCTCACCCTGTGTACTCTCTTGTCTGCAGAGACAGGACTCCTGAGCCTTCCACAATCTGATCCCTTCCTGTGTACAATGAGAGTGCCTGCTCTTGCCCTGTCTCCAGTCTCCTTCAGCCCTCTGCTGCTGGGATGCCTCCTCCCCTCTCACCAGCTGTGGACGCCCCGGGTCTGTGGTTAGAGTTGGTCACTCTTCTGCTGAAAACTTCTGCTTGGGTTTATTTCACCATCATTGTCAGTTCCTCTTCTCTAGCAGGAAACGGTTCCCTCGCCTTTGGTTATGTTTTTAACTTGGCAGGCCAGCTATCTCAGCCAGGACATGGAGACGCTATCGCCCAGATCCAGAAAGATTTGCATCGAGTTTGCATCACTTAACACAGAACTGAAGCAAAATCCAGCTTGGTCTTCACAAACCAATTCAAATGGTGATTTGTTTTGGTTTGTAACCAAAAGTAATGCTACCCAATGCTCTGCCTTGCATTACTCTGCTTTAGGGAAGCATTCCATGAATGGTCCATGGCCATTCCTGTGCATCCACCCATGGATTGTGTCGCAGGCTCATATCTACAAAGACTTGCAGAGATGTAGTTGGCATAATTTTGGGCCTCGCTCCGATGTGTTTATGGCCCATGGCTTTCTGCTGGGTCATACTAAAATGCCCAGGAGACACACCATATGTCCACGCAAACCCTCTGTGACATGATCCTCACCTGGAATGTCATGGGGATGCACTTGGCCGTAAATGACACCTGATGCATTATTACTTGGTGCAGAGGAGGGTGGACATCGCATTCCTCCAGGAAACTCTATCGCAGGGAGATACTCATATGGATCTCTGCGGGGGTCCACTTCCTCTGCGAGACCCAGCTCACTGACGATGAAGGGCCATGCCTACTGCTTGCTGGCACCCTTGCAGAGACCTTTGGAGCTGGGCAGCATCCATGCCCCCCAATATCAATCAGACCGCATTCCTGGAATCCTTGGCACCACACTTCAGTAGATCCTTGCCAGCTTCAAGGATACTGGGATGTGATTTCAATTGTGTGGCATGCATATCAATAAACAGATCATCCCTCCACTAATAGACTGCCCCATCTGGAAACATCTGGAAATATCAGCTATACCCGACCTACTTCCAATACCCAAGATCCCTTCCTTTTTTAGGCAGAGGACACCGGGGGAGGAGTTACAGAGGAGAATGAAGGGCGCCGCCGCCACCAGTGCCAGACCAAGGAGTTTTCAGAACCAGACACAGAACATACAACAGATAAATGGTGACCACAATAATATACAGAATGGTGGTCACGAATTGATCCCAATTTACAATCTTTCTAAACATCCCTTGACTAGTATGGAAGAACGAGTGCTGCTTAAGGGTCTATCCTTTGTCCCTTTGGTTGCTCAGGATCCGGTGAATACTAAGACGGAAGTCTTAGAATTTTTGCGGAAAATCAGACTGAATTTTTTTTTTCTGGTGCAGAGGATATGACTGAATTGAATAACAGTGGATTACATAGAAAATCCACCTTTTTCCCGGATAGTGCGACTATGACGGATGAAATTCTTTATTTTGAAGAACAAATATTGAAAGAAATTGATGACTTCAGTCGCAGGAAAACATTCTTCAAATCTAATTTCTCTAGACAATAAATGGTAGCGCTAAGAGACTTGTCCAATTACCCCCTTACTGTAATAAAACCTGCGGATAAGGGGGGAGGCATTGTTCTATGGGACACAGATGAGTATGACAATGTGATTTTGAAACAAACCCAAAATAGATAACATTATCGTCCCATTAGTGAAGACCCTACACCTAGACTGAAGGCCCAAATCTTGGACGTAACAACTCAAGCCTTGAATGAGGGATGTATCTGCAAGAAGGAATACGAATACTTAAATTCAACGACACAAAAGATCCAAAACATTTACGTTTTACCCAAAGTCCATAAGGACACCAGTCACCCTCCTGGACGCCCGATCATTGCAGCCTGTGGTTCCTTATTGGAACCCCTTGCTAAATATATTGGCGTGTTCCTAAAACCTTTTCTTCCCCTCACAGAAGCTTATATTAGGGACTCTATGGATTTCATTGCTAAAATTGAAGATTCAATATTTGATTGTGACCACCAGTTGTTGGTCACTTTCGATATTGAAAGCTTATATACGAATATTCCGCAGGAGGAAGCCCTCTTTGTTCTAGATATAGTGTTGGATGGGAGACCCAGACCGCATGCAGTACCCATACAGTTTATCGCAACCCTGGCTAAAATTTGTTTGAAGAACAATTTTTTTGCATTTAAGAATGAGTTATTTATGCAAATACAAGGAGTAGCCATGGGCTGTTGTTTTGCCCCAGAAATCGCGAATTTAGTCATGGATATGTTTGAGAAAAATTATATCTTCCTGGGGACCACCCCCTTTAAATCTCACGTAGCGCTTTGGAGTCGATTCATCGACGATATTTTTATGATATGGTCGGGAACTGAGGAACAACTTTTATTGTTTCACAATTGGCTTAATGTACGTTCTGCCGATTTGAAATTCTCCATTACCCATAGCAATTCTCCAATCAACTTTCTTGATCTCTGTGTGGCTCACAAAGAAGAGAAATTAGAGGTGTGCCTTTATTCTAAGCCCACAGATCGAAATACATTACTTCATTTTTATAGTGGACACCCCAGGGCCCTCAAGGAGAACTTGCCCTATGGGCAGTTCTTGAGGATTAGGCGTAACTGCACCAACAAAACCGACTACGTTGATAATGCCGAGAAATTCCAAACCAAGTTGTGTAATAGGGGGTACCCTATAAAGCTAGTGAGAGCAGCGCTTAAAAGAGCGTGGATCACCCACGCAAGACCCTGTTGAGCCCTAAAGAAAAACAAGACACGGATAGGATGACGTGTGTCCTTACATACAACCCTAAGGCCAATAAGATCAAGCAGATCATCCTAAAAAACTGGAGATTGATCCAACAGTTTGATATCCCCCAACCTTTGTTCGCGTTTCGTAAAGCCATGTAGCCGGTCTTAAAAAGGGAACGTTAATGGTTATTCTGGCAATGTTGCTTGAGTTGACGATAGTGATATATAGTCTTTTGTTGTCCGTGTCCCTACGTTGTGCATTGTGGTCACGTGGGATGCCTCCGCCTATCTTATCGGAGAGCTAGTGGGCAGCCACGTACTTGCCGGTATGTGATTTACTGTGCTGGCGCCCATCCGTTTGGGTTAAGGAACTGGACCGACATTGAGTGAAGGTGAGGCAGCGTTTTGGTAATACGTGGTCTTTAAATTAGGATGTGTGCAATGCACGCGCTGTATTTAGTTCTATTCGCATCTCGTGTGTGTGTATATATATTCTTGGAACTGAGCAGTGTTTGTGTGTTCCTCTGTTTAGAACCGGTGATTGAGGGATATTGTGACTGCGGAGCAGGATTCCCGCAAGGGCCCCCTTCCTCCCTTTCCGCCCGCTGGCCTTTTTGTACTTGGAACTAAACGGAGCTAGTTTCTCGTTAAGGTATGACACTTGGAGATAAGGGTCTGCAGTGTGGGGTGACTTGTGGTATATGTGCCTTGTCGTATTAATAGCTTGCCGCCCTTACTGAGTGTCCTTGTCTATGACAGATTTTCTGACTACTGTGAGTCCCCACGTGGGGTGTCATTGGATTGGCTCCAGGAGTAAGAGTTTGATCTTGATTTGTTTATTTTCCTCACTTTGGCCGGTTTGACTGCCGGGTGATGATATTTTCACGGAGTGCTTGGGTCTCCTGTGGATCTAATAAATGTGATTTATTTCTTTCTTTTTCACTTGGGCTTGCCAGCATGCAGTAATTGTGGAGGTGATGGGACTATGACTACTTGTTTCTCGTTATTGCCTTTATATATTCTGGGGATAAATCCTTTGAGTGTTTTTTAGGTCTCGCGTCAGCGAAAGACCTATTGTTTTCACTTTCCGGGAATCTGAGACAGCGTTCGGCCACGCGCCTCTGCTGTCTCAGATTTGTCCTCAAGGGTGCGCACGGCGCCGTGCACATCCCCTGCCTCCGATTCACAGCCTCTCTCATTCACACACAGCCACACTCACGCAAGCGCGCACACACACATACACTCACACAGGCACAATGAATCAGGACACACCTACACACATATACACACGCACAGCTAACAGACACACAGCCACACATATGCATACACACGCACAGCTACAAACGCGCACACACACACTGTTACACCCACACGCGCGCCCCACCCCGCCCACTCACCAGGCTCTTCTTGCTTCCTCGCACCGTTAAGCATTTCCTGCTCTCTACCAAGAACCGCATCACTCCTGGAATCCCTGCTTTCTTCTCCCGGAATCCCTGGTTGCTTGTGGGCTCCCTCTGCCTCCAAGGTGCCCCGCTCCGGACGACCTACGTCACCGCTACCCTGCTACAGAGGCGGGGAATCTGCCGGAACTTCGCAGGCTCCTGCCTATAGAAGTAGAGCCCGCCTCTCTCCCCTGCATTCCACGCCTCAGAGCTATAATTCTGACTGCCTTCTGGAAACTACGCCACAACCCTCATGTTACAAGAACATTTGGATTAAGTTAATAAATAAAATACAGCTTGGTTCTAACGTTGGCTCGTGTGTTTGAAGCACTTTTGTTACTCAGAGTCTGCTGATGCTATGCTAAAAACATTCATTTCTGGCTAGCCCAAGGCAGTCCTTCAAGGACCCCAGCCACGGTGGAAACTGTTACTTTACCAGGTTGGGGTGAGCTGCGAGTTGCCATGCAGACTACTTTTCTGGCTGGGCAGCGGGGATGCTTGTTTTATGTGGGAACTGTGTCCCGCTTCAGTGCAGGCCCACTGCTGACGGGAACACTTTTCAGAGACTTGGGAAACATGCTCGTATGAAGGGGCTGTGTCGGTTCCGCCTGCCTGGAAAGTCCTATTATGGATGCCCTTATGCATTGTTTGTGTATTTATGACCGCCATAAGAGGTAGCCAGCAAAATGCCCAGCACGATCACTGCCCACAGACACGAGAGGTTAAAGAAGACCCGCAGTCTCTCCTCAGAATGGAGGGTGCTAGCGAGCTCCTAGAGGAGAGCTCTGGAAGGACTTGAACGTGTGTGACGCTCCACGGAGGCGTCAGCAGAATGAGGTAAGCTTCGCTGACACAAAGCAAGACAACAACCAGGCTCACAGAATGAGATTCTTCCAAGGCAAAGATAAAGAGCGCCGATTGGGGCTTCTCAGCATTCCTAATGCAGGCTCATTGTTTGTTACAAACTTGAGGATTGCCTCAGTTTTTAACCGGATCACACTATAGCCCGGCGCCACTTTCCCGCGCAGCTCTCCATGGCCTCACTGTACACTGGTTCTTACCCATCACCCCCCCCCCCCCCCATTCCCCTCGCGGCACCCCTCTACCGTGAACACCAGCGCGAGCTAGGGGCATTCATTGTAGAAGAGGAGGGATGGCTTCTGGTAGGAAGGGCGCAGGCTCTCTCTCCAGTTAGGAGGAGTACTCTCCTGATGTAGAGGGCGAAGAACTTTTAAAAAGCACTTTATTTCATTCTTTGTAGAGCACATCAAAGGCTCCCAGCATCAGGTCATTTAAAAAGATCAGCAGCATTTCACAAGTCTGGTAGCCGAAGCAATCGCATAAATGCAGGCATGTACACATGTCTTTAAAAAAAAATAAAGACATTTAAAAAAACACTCGCGATACACAACGCAGCAAGAAAGTGAAGTTCAGGTTTTAACACACTACACTCTAGGAACACACACTTTAGCTATACAACCATTATCTCCGCTGATTCATAAATCCAAAACACTCACAGTGCACTTGAAGGAAATGTCTAGAACTAGGTGCACTGGGAAACAATTGCCATGATAGCACAGGCCTAGAGCGCCGAACTGAAACAACGACAAGAAATCTCTGAAAGTAGAAATCATCTTTAATCGAAATCCCATGACTATAGTAAACAGTTTACCGAAGGGAAGTAAGGAACAATTTAAAAATCTACTGTTTAGAAGATCTCTCTCGAAGCATCGTTGCTGCCACCAGGTACTCATCGTAAGCACCTTGGAAAGATGAGCTGCTGAGTGAGCCCTGCTTGTGTCCAAACTAATTACAGGGTGGTGCCAGGCCTCTCGCTGCATCAGGTGCATTAGGCCACTGAGCTAAGAAACAAATATCCCCCAGATCCATACACCCTCTGAGCAAGGAGAAGGTTGATACATGTACACCAGAACAAGATGGAGAATAAAGATGTTTGCCAAAATATATTAAACTGACATGATGTCAGTGACATCTTGTTTCTCAATTTCCAAAACATCTGCCGTTTTTAAAATGTTTTTGAACCACATTTTGCATCTTTGCCAACATGATCCATTCTTTTGAATCGACGAGGAGTCAATACCTTTAAAATACTCCTGCAATTAGGATTGTAAGAAAATGTGGAGCTGTGCTGCATCTCTACTCCAACATGTCCGAATGATGCAATGTGAGAAGGAAGGCCATTTATTTATAATATAATTCATACTGTATCATTGCAACTACATGTCACTCGCAATTACAAACTAAGCCAGGATTAAAACACAACATGCACAAGAGACAACTGAGGTAACACCCAATAAGTGCACCAGAGGGGCCTGGTGACATGATTAAAATATATAGAGCACCCATTAGCTCGTTATGCATGGAGAAATTAAGTGATTTGCCCAGATTCACAGGATCTTGACCCTCCAGCCGAGACTCAAACTCTGTTCCCCAGCTTCAAAAGCGAATGCTCTAGCCGTTATGCCACATCCTGTCTTGGAGGCCGTGTCTCGCATTTCCCCTCCCCCTTCCCACAGCAATGCTAAGAGCATGTTATGCTACCACATTCTCAGGGGCACCACAGCATCACTCAGCACCACCACTCAGCACCACCACAGCACCTCTCAGCGCCACCACTCAGCACCACTCAGCGCTACACCAGCATCACTCAGCACCACCACAGCACCACTCAGTACTACCACAGCATCACTCAGCACCACTCCAGCATCACTCAGCACCACCCCAGCATCACTCAGCACCACTCCAGCATCACTCAGTGCCACCACAGCATCACTAGGCGCCACCCCAGCATCACTCAGCACCACCACAGCATCACTCAGCACCACCACAGCACCACTCAGCACCACTCAGCACCACCACAGCATCACTCAGAGCCACCCCAGCATCACAAAGCACCACAACAGCACCACTCAGCGCTTCCCCAGCATCACTCAGCACCACCACATTATCACTCAGCACCACCACATTATTACTCAGCACCACCACATTATCACTCAGCACCACCACAGCACCACTCAGCACCACCACAGCACCACTCAGCACCACCACAGCATCACTCAGTGCCACCCCAGCATCCCACAGCACCACCACAGCACCACTCAGCGCTACCCCAGCATCACTCAGCACCACCATATTATCACTCAGCACCACCACATTATCACTCAGCACCACCACAGCACCACTCAGCACCACCACAGCACCACTCAGCACCACCACAGCACCACTCGGCACCACCACAGCACCACTCGGCACCACCACAGCACCACTCAGCATCACCACAGCACCACTCAGCACCACCACAGCACCACTCAGCACCACCACAGCACCACCACGGCACCACTCAGCACCACCACAGCACCACTCAGCACCACCACAGCATCACTCAGCACCACCACAGCATCACTCAGCACCACAACAGCACCACTCAGCACCACCACAGCATCACTCAGCGCAACCCCAGGTTACAGGTGTCACATTTGAGAAAGTTATAACTATTGGCATTGTAAATAATAAAGCTATTAATTTTGCTATTTTCAAAACCAACACATAAATAAAAGAATTGTCATTTACAAGACCAATAGCTCAAACTTTCCTAATGCGAGACCTATTGCATTGCAAATGCTTGTCTTCTTCTAGTTGTTGGATATTGGTCTTGACATATGCTCTGGTACTGGTAAACGCACGTGTGGTTTGGATGGTGACGGATTTGGATTCAGGTGGTATGGGGCACAGAGAACTTGACAGTTGATTTTACATGTATTATATATGGTGTTATATATATTCTTTTAGGTCCTTTATCACCCTGTCTTGAGCAGGCCAGATTTGTTGGAAGGCTGAAACGCGACCGTGTCGACACTTTCCCTACAGAGGAGTCTTTATGTTAAAATGTTTTGGAATTTATGACCATTTGACACATTTTGTCAGGTTCTGTGTAATTACTCTTGGAACCACTTGTGTCTGACTACCTCTATGTGTACCTTCTAGATTTTAGAGGAGGACACCAAGCAGTATTTTTGTTGAATTTGAATTGAATTTGAATTTAAAATACTGGGAAAGCGCTACATTCACCATGCGGTTTCTTGGCGCTATGGAGGCTAAAATAGCAGAGGAGAGGCAGTAGGTGCTGGTGCAAATAAAGAAAAATATGAGGACAATTTACAGAGAGAAGGCCTGATTGAATAAGAAAGTTTTGAGGTCTTTACGGAAAAGAGGGTAGTGCTTGGCCAACCGTAGGTGGTCGGGGAGGGAGTTCCAAAAAGAGGGTGCCAAAAAAGAGAAGTTGGCCCCTCCTCACTTTTTGCGCTTGTAGCGGGGTACCTGCAGAAGTGATTGAGATGATGAACAAAGCTCTCTAGCGGGGATATACTCCCTTATCAAAGAGGCAATGAAGGCGGGAGCTGAGCCCTGGTGCACCTGGAAGACCATACAACCTGTTTTGAAAAGGGATCGCTCCCTGACAGGCAGCCAGTGGAGCGCCTTCAATAAAGGGGTTGAGTGGTGAGAGCGGGAAAGGCCATACACTAATCGGGCCGCCTGGTTTTGGACCAGTTGGAGCTTCCGTAGGCTGTACGCCGGAATGCCGTTGTAAAGGGCATTAGCGTAATCCAGCCGGGACATCACCAAGGCGGACATGATCAGTTTAAGTGCCAGGGGAGAAAAGAAGCGAGAAACAGCGCGAATAGTGCGGAGAGTAAGAAAGCAGGAAGAAACAACAGAGCTAATTTGTGAGTGGAGGGTAAGATAATTGTTAATTTTGATGCCTAGGGTCTTGACTGAGGGAGAGGGAGTGGGAGGGGGACCAAAGGAAGAAGGCCAAAATAAAGAGTTCCAGGGACTGGAAGAACCACCCGTGAGAACCAACTCAGTTTTATCCGGGTTCAACTTCAGATGGTTGTGGTTCATTCAGTCCCTAATAAAAATCATAATAGTCTGAAAATTGGAAATAGAATGGGAAGAAGAAGATAGATTAAAGATGAGCTAGAGGTCGTCCGCATAGTTATAAACGGTGACCTCCAGCTGCTGGAGCGCAAAGATTAGGGGATAGATATAAAGATTGAACAAAAGAGGAGAGAGAGAAGAACCTTGGGGAACACCACATGTGACTTTAAGTGGGGTGGCCGAGAAATCCCCCAACTGGACCGCCTGGGTGCGGTCCCTCAGGAAGGGCGATAGCCAGACCAAGGCCGAGCCCCCGATTCCCGCTGCTCTGACACGTGAAAGCAAGATGGAATGGTCCACCGTGTCAAAAGCGGCGGAGAGATCGAGGAGCACCAGGGCCTGATGTTTGTTTTGGTCCATGCCCTCCCTGAGGTTGTCCAGGACCGACACCACGACGGACTCGGTAGAGTGCCTAGGCCGGAAGCCTGCCTGGCGAGACGCTAGGCCACCATTCACTTCTACATGGGCGCTGAGTACCGATGTTACGTGGCGCTCAAGCACCTTGCCCAAATAGGGCAACAGTGAAATAGGGCGATAATTAACTGAGGCGGAAGGATCCGCACCAGGCTTCTTTAGGATAGGCACTATTGTGGCAGATTTAAGTGCTGGGATCACAACCCCCTGGGCGAGGGAACTGTTAAGAAAAGTAATCGGGGGCTTAGTGCAGACAGAGTAAATCTGTTGGAGAATACGGGCCGGGCAAATGTCCGCCGGGGAGCCTGACTTTACTTTAGGAAGTATTGCCAAGAACACTTCTTCAGTGAGAGGGGGGATCGAAGAAATGCAGCACTGGGGAGTCGGGGGAAGGGGTTCAACAAAAGTAAGGGAGGGGAGTGGAATATTGGCTTTGATGTTAATAATTATTTCCAAAAAATAAGAATTCAAAGAGTCACATAAGGACTGGGTAGGGGGAGGTTTAAGTGTAGCCCTGTCAGAGAAGGCCAGGTCGTGAATAATTGTGAAAATCTCCCTGGGTTTATTCTCCGCCACCAAATTTTTTGCTGAGAAGTAGGCAGTTTTGGCGCCTAGTATGGCTCTTTTATAGTCACAATCGTGAAAAAAGTGTGATCAAAGGAACTTTGATAACATCCCTTAGGCACTCAAGCGGGTGTAATCCTCCAAAAGATTCACTGAGAATTCGGTATTTTCAACTGAGTTTATTTCTCATTTTTCAAGATTTTGATAACTTTCAATTCAAAAGATATATCCATTGCCATGATGCATATTAATATTCACATTCCATATTAATATTCTTGCTCCAATGCATTTCGGGCTACCAGCCCTTCATCGGGGAGCCTACACAAGAAAAGACGAACGTATCTATCAGATATTGGCGACTGATTGTCAAGTGTATTTAGTAAGAGAAAATGATAGTAGTAATAGTCCCTTAATTCAGAGTATTCACCAAGTGACAAACAAAGATTACGTGTGAAATGTAACAAAGTGCGCGCTGCTTAACCTTAGAGTTACCAATGGATAGTACGAAAGAGTTTGACAGAGCGTTAAAACAATGTAGTTCACCGATGTCTTAATGTGCTAAATAGTAAACCCAGTTACTCGAGATAGAAAGCGTGCTGCGCCAGCAATGCGAGAAGTTCTAAAACGGCATGGAAACTTACTTATGGCAAGGTTCACAGCGTTTCGAAAAAACGCCGACCGCAGACCGGCATGGTAATCCGGAAATGCGGTGGTGATGTTTATAAACAGTCGTGAGTGGTTAGTTCAGAAGCACGTGATCGCGAGTAGAGAAAATGAAAAGAGGACTGGAAAGTAAACAAGTGTTAATGTGTGGAACAATAAAGTACATGATGGGGCTGTGGTTAAGGATGCATAACAAAGGTTAACGTGGTGAAACAGGTTGGTTGACAAACGTCCATATTAAGTAGGAGAATTTCACCCAGGTTCTCAAATACCCTACAGAACAACCTATGATCCACAAAGGCACTAGAGCATGCAACAACTGCAATAACTGTCATAACGTAATCACAGGCAACAAATTATCACATCCCATGAAAGGCTACAACATTAACCTAAAAGTCACGGCCACATGTGACTCTACCAACTTAATTTACCTACTCAAATGCCCATGTGGAAAGGTGTACGTGGGCAAAACGGAACGCAAGTTGAAAACCCGCGTCAATGAACACAAATCGAACATTCGAACAAAAAACCTTAAATCTTCCATAGCGTCACATTTTTTGGATTCCAACCATACCATAGCCCAACTGAAATTCATGGCACTGGAAATTGTTCAGAAATTGGAAGGAAGAGACAACAACAGGGTACTACTACAGAGAGAAAATTTCTGGATTTACAAATTAAACTCGATCAAGCCTTTTGGCTTAAATGAACGGACCGAATTTTCATGTTATCTGTAACATCATAACTGTATAACTGCACCACGAGGGTGCATCTGTTCTGATCCCATCTCCATTGTGTGGTTTTTTTAATATGGACGTTTGTCAACCAACCTGTTTCACCACGTTAACCTTTGTTATGCATCCTTAACCACAGCCCCATCGTGTACTTTATTGTTCCACACATTAACACTTGTTTACTTTCCAGTCCTCTTTTCATTTTCTCTACTCGCGATCACGTGCTTCTGAACTAACCACTCACGACTGTTTATAAACATCACCACCGCATTTCCGGATTACCATGCCGGTCTGCGGTCGGCGTTTTTTCGAAACGCTGTGAACCTCGCCATAAGTAAGTTTCCATGCCGTTTTAGAACTTCTCGCATTGCTGGCGCAGCACGCTTTCTATCTCGAGTAACTGGGTTTACTATTTAGCACATTAAGACATCGGTGAACTACATTGTTTTAACGCTCTGTCAAACTCTTTCGTACTATCCATTGGTAACTCTAAGGTTAAGCAGCGCGCACTTTGTTACATTTCACACGTAATCTTTGTTTGTCACTTGGTGAATACTCTGAATTAAGGGACTATTACTACTATCATTTTCTCTTACTAAATACACTTGACAATCAGTCGCCAATATCTGATAGATACGTTCGTCTTTTCTTGTGTAGGCTCCCCGATGAAGGGCTGGTAGCCCGAAATGCATTGGAGCAAGAATATTAATATGGAATGTGAATATTAATATGCATCATGGCAATGGATATATCTTTTGAATTGAAAGTTATCAAAATCTTGAAAAATGAGAAATAAACTCAGTTGAAAATACCGAATTCTCAGTGAATCTTTTGGAGGATTACACCCGCTTGAGTGCCTAAGGGATGTTATCAAAGTTCCTTTGATCACACTTTTTTCACGATTGTACCAATATCGCCCTGGGTGTTGGGCGACACCTTAGAGCACCTATTACCTCAAAAACAGACAGTTTGGAGAACCATATCAACAGCAGTGCACGGGTTTCCTTATACATAATTCTTTTATAGTCACCTAATAGTGTGGTGTAGTGGGTTTTCAGTAAAGGACAAAAGTCCCTTCTCCATTGCCTCTCAGCCTGCCGAAGGGTCAGCTTTTTTGCCTTCAGATCTTCACTGAACCACCGATTTGACTCCTTAGGCCGTCTAGTTGAAATACGACGTAGGGGGGCTACCGAGTCACAGCCTCCAGCAAGCCAGGTGTTAATGGAGGTGGCTTGAGATGAGGAAGATAACCCCCCAGGTTAGGTGAAGAGTTCAGGAGGGAAGATGATAACAGAGGGAGGTCGACACGGTTCCAATTCCGCGCCCAGGTGTTTTTAGCAAGCGGGACCTTTACTACTTTGTTGGGTGAAGAAGAAATTATTTGTGATTTGTTTTTTGTACAAATTGATGTTTTGTTTTGTGTTCATATTGGTGTATATATTTGTGTACATATGTATGTATAATGGTGTATAGTGTATAAATTTGTTAAAAAAAGAAAAGAACCTACGGAAAATAACCGTTTGTGATTACAGTAAGTAAAATATGTTCAAAGGTTCAAAATAAGCTTTATTCGATATTCAAATGAAATATCATGTAAGCATACATTATTATACAGAATTTAAAAAACATTATAATGAAATGACAAAAAATATTATCAGTTAAAAAGTCATCCAATACTCAGTGGGAGGTTAAAAAACACTGGTAAGCGAACTATTTAAAAACTGCAATTAAAAAACGACAATTAAAAACAGCAAAAATTGTTATATCCCAACTCAATCTAAAGTTTTCCTAAATTTGATCAATAATTTTAAAAACGGTTCCATTTTAGTTATCACCTCCCTATCTTCAAGTTCCTGTAAACATTCGAAGGCAATTTTACACGACCTGACATTCCATCTCTTGAATAGGGGTAATAATAGGGCTTTTCTCAATGTCCCATAGTATTTACAAAAAAGAATGGTATGGATATTGGATTGTTGTGATATGTTATCACAAGGGCAGGAACAGAGAATCCGAGACCAATCATTACATGTTGGAAATGTTACAAATCGAAAGAAAGAACCCAGTCTGAATCTGGTGAGTAGCATCCTTGAGTAACACGAGAAGTCTGTAGATAGATATAATTGTAGGCCCTTGTGTGGTGTCACCCTTTGATACGCTAGAATAGTGTTATAGTGCTTTTGTTTATTCCATCTGACTGATTCCAGGTGGGCCATTAAAGTCTTTCTTAGGATTTTTCTTGGGATGTTTTCCAATGACAAAGGATCTGTGAACCACTCTGGGCGCCCAATTTCAAAAAAGAACTTTTTGACATAGACCAGCCAGTTAGATTGGTTGGAATGTTTAGCCCCCTCCAAATTTAAAATGTCTTGTATCACCTCTCTATTAAAAGCAGTCTCGGGGGTAGTCCAAATTTTGTGCCAGAGAAGAGGAGGTTCAGATTTTATAATATCTGATATATACGGTAAGTCCAGTTCAATGTGCATCGTGTACACAGAGGTTGCTTTTGAGGTGGCCAAAAGATACCTTACAAATTGATTTTCCACGATTTGTATCGGTGAGATGTTTTTGTCTATTCCCCAGAGGCCAGCCCCATAGGTAGCAGTAGAGGCACATTTTGCTTTGTATATAGTTAATAGTTGTTTTACCGGCCTTCCCCCTATTTTTCCTGCAAAATCTCGAAGCCCGCCAATGGCTCTCACAAAAGCAAGTTTCCTCTTCTCTATTGCCGCTTTCCATGATAGTTTTTTATGTAAACAGATACCCAAGTAAGTGAATGCCTCCACTGTCTCCAGTCTTTGGCCCTCAATAAAGATGGGGCATGGGTTTTTTTTGTGCCTTTTGTTACATAGCATGGTATAGGATTTTCCTATGTTCACTTTAAGGCCCCTATTATTCATAAATTCTGTGAAAGCTGAAACTGCTTTTTGTAGGCCCATTCTAGTCTGGGAGAGAATTGCTGCGTTGTCTGCGTATAGCAGAATTGGGATCGATTGGCCTCCAACTTTGGGGAAGTCACATTCGATGTTTTTGAGATGCTCGCCAATCACATTTATATAAAGGGAGAAAAGCAGGGGAGCCAAAATGCACCCCTGTCTGACCCCTCTATTGATGTTAAAACGCGGCGAGCACTCTCCCCTCAGTCCAAATCTGACTCTGGCTCCGGCTTCTCTGTACAGAGCCTTGATGAAAAGGAGGATTGATGGATCTATCCCGAAATGATTTAAAATGTCCCATAGTTGGTCATGCAGGACGCAGTCGAATGCTGAAGTTAGATCTATGTACGTAATGTACAGACTGCGCTTTTTGGTATCAATATATTTGGACTTGATTAGGTGTAGGTTGAGGACCTGTTCAATTGTACCTCTGCCTGACCGGAAACCATATTGTAATTTCGAAAGTATATTTTTTCCCTCCATCCAAGTAGTTAATCTTTTCAGGATTATACGTCCGACGATTTTCATTAAGGTATCGAGGAGGGATATGGGCCGGTAGCACGATGGCGAGTGTCTATCTCCTTTTTTGAAAATTGGTATAACTATTGCCTCCCCCCATGATGGAAGAAGATCAACGGTATTTATAGAGTTTAAGACAGAAGTCAGTAGGGGTGCCCAGAATTCTATTTCTGCCTTATACACATCTGCAGGGATGGCATCCGGTCCAGGTGCCTTCCCAGCGGGACTTTCTTTGATGGCCAGTTCTACCTCCTCGAGTGAAAAAAGAATTTTGCAAGGACTCTCCCGAGATGGATTTAAGATTGGTGATGAGATGCCTTCTGATTTAGCATTGTTGGAGCATATGGGTTTGGTATATAACTTCTGGAAGTGCGCCGCCCACGTCTCACCATTTATTGCCATGTCCAAGTTCCTCTCGGGCATTGTTACCCATGGCAAGGGGGAATTGATGAGTCTCCAAAAAGCTGACATGTCCCCCATTTCCGATGTTGTCACCAAGTTCTGCCATGCTTCCAGTTTCAGTGCCCTTTTTCTATTTTTTATGGCTAGGCGATATTGAGTTCTAGCCTGGCGTATTTCTGATTGGGGTTTGGGTATGATACGCAGCAAGTTCTTTAGGTATTTCAGAGCCATAGAACATTTTACGTACAATAGGACCTGGTTTGAACTGTCGCGTCAATAGTTCTTTCAAGGTGGCCTGAATTTTGATGAAAGCTTTACAGATATCATTGGGGTTGTCCTTATTAGAAAGACAGATATAAATCTAATCCCTCCTCTTGGTGACTAAGTTTTTGAGAAGATTGTTTGGATTGATTTTATTCCATTTAACACAGTATCCGTTTTTAGCTCCCATTATAATTGGTTGTTCATAAATAACCTTATGTGAATTTTGACTCATGGTTGGCGCCGGTAGCTCGATGGTCATGGACAAAGGATAATGGTCACTATATGGGTGGTCGAGGGTGTTCCAGTCTCGTATTAACGGAGCATGAGTTTTTGAGAATAGTATAAAGTCTATGATGGTATTCATGCCTCTGCCATGAAAGGTTGATTTGGGAGGACATGGGGTGTGAAGAAGCTCATTTGCAAAATGTAAGTTAAATGAGGTCACAAAATTGTTAAAGAGATCCCCTGATTTTGTATGCTGAAAGTGGTTAAAAGTAGCATTATTAGAGTCTGAATCATATGTCTCAAAGATGTCACAATCATCTCTTATTATGTTTGGGCAGATATGACAATTTAGGTCGCCAGCAAAAACTATTGCACACTCTCCGCCCGAGGTTTCTTTAATCGTTTGCAGGGCTTGTTGTAAGTTATCCATGGCTTTCTCCAATTGTTCTACAGTCAGGTTGTTGTAAAAGTTGACAATTAACAATAGCAGGGACGGGGCGATATCCATAACAATTAGCTGGAAAGAATCTCTAAGTAATGTTTTTCTGATCCTATGACCAACTGCTACACTAATATAAGTGCATAATCCCCCTTTATGTCTACCCTGTTTGCTCACGGAAGCCGGTGAGTGGAATGTCTGAAAGCCTTGAAGGTGAATAGGAGAGATCACCCAGGTTTCCTGAAAACACAGGATGGAATACTGATTAACCACCTTTATCCAGTCCGGTAAAGTAGTTTTTGAGGAGAGTCCCGCCAAGTTCCATGAGAGAAAATGCAAGTTGGAGGTTTTATTCCTGTCTGCCTTATGGGTCGAGGGTGAGTTATCATTTGCATTTAAGGCCAGACAAGATACTCTTCTAGCTTTGCCCCTTTCGATAGTTTTTTCTCTATTTCTCGCCCCGCTAGCTGGGGGGTTTTTATTAGGCCCATTAACTGGATCGTCCTGAATGGCATGGGGATGATTAGTTGTACTATCAACTCTCCCGCTATCATGGTTTACTTCCTTATCTTGAGAGAGTCATTCTACGTCGTCAAGCCCGTAGAGCGACTCATAGTAGTTGTGACAAGGTAAGTTCCAGGTCGGATTAAAGAATGGTGAAGGTTGGGCATAACCCTCGGGGTTATGTCGTGGTATCGGCAATTGCATGTAATCATTAAAAGGGAGGAATGTCTGGTCTCTTACTCCATGCCTTTGGTGGTATTTTCTATAATGCGCAGATGAGGGTTTGTCATAGTAAGGTTTGGATCGATGTGGCTTTGAAGGCATTAAAGCTTCAGGGTAAAAGTAAGCCAGGGGTTTTGGCGAAATTGGTCCCCTGTTGAAGCCAGAAAACCAATCTGTGATGTGTGTAATGACCCTTGGATCTTTAAAGGTAACGATTACTACATCTCCTTCTATGTCTTTAGGACGGATTCCGACCCAGTTAGTTCTTCTTACCATTATTATGTCGCCATTTAAGTGAGGGGGTAAGGGTCTATTTTCTCTGAGCCAAAAGATCACCTTATTTTAGGCTGTGATGATTTTCATATCCTCCTGTAGCGGATAATGGTGCAACCCCCGTTAGAACAATAACGTTCTGTGATGCAGCAGGGGGTAAGTCGACATTTCTTTTACGTACACTATTTTCATGTTGGACGGCGGGCTTAATTCTTTCTGGAGTGGGTTGTACATTGCCCATTTTTGCCGAAGCTATGAGGGAGTTAATTTGTGTCGAGTGTGGCTGGGTGTTGGAAGACGCTTTTGGAGGGGGAACTGGATTATGGATGGTTGCTGTCTTCTTTATTAGGTCTGATGGTTGGGTTTTTTGCTGATTTGAAGCGGTGATTTGCTTCGTAAGATTTTGAACTTTGGTCATTTTTTCTTTGTTGGACTTTTTTTGCCCAACTATCGATGTAGTGGGCTTTACAGTGGGCATTGTGGGTTTTGCTTCGTGATTGGTTTTGTCTCCAGTTTTTAAACTCGAATCAGCATCTAGGGCCCACTTACCTACTTGGTTTTGGGTCAGGGTTTCTGAGAGAGTGTCCACTTGGGTGGCTATTCTTTTCACTCTCTCGAGTATTGGTATTAGTAGTGCCTTGACGAGATGTTCCATGGCGTCCACAAAGTCTTTGATTGTAGGAGGGACACAGGAAGTAAGTGTTTCCCGCGGTAATGTGGCTGTTCCCTCTACAATTTGTAGTAGTTCTTTGGTTAGTAGGTCTTTAGCCGATGTTTGAGTTTTAAGAATGCTTTTCGTTGGGGCTCTTTTTCGTCGTTTTTTAGGTGGAGATCGAATAATGACCTGTTTCTTTTTGGAATGATTTTTGGAATGTGAAGCTTTATCTAACTTTAGTGCAACGGGTAAAGGTTGAAACATGGTTAACTTTTGTGTGCCCATAGAAGAAGGAATTTCTATTATGTCAGGCGCAACAAACTCTGCAATCTTTGGCAAATTTGGGGTGACCAAGTCAATAAGGTCAGAGGGTGCAGTGATTGTGTTATTTGCAGATTTTAAAGGGGATGGGGCAGATGATCCATAGTTTGGAGGAAAATAGGATTGGAACACTGATGGGACGTTATCAGTGTTCATTAGATCATCGTCTGTGTTTTTTAGGGTCGAGTTAAGTGGGAGGGGCTCAGGGGTAAGCGTCAGGGCCGGATCTAAAATAATGTTTTTGAGTTTCTCTATGGATTGTCGCCGTGCAATGCGACGCTCTACCAGAGCCAGATCTCTATCTAATTCGCCAGTTGCTTTGAAAAAGAATTTGTCCAAAGGTCCCAGGATAGAGCTTCCTTCTGCAGTTGATTGGGCTTCAGTTCCCGATTTAGCCATGATCCTAAATCGTAGGGGAGTCCCGAGGCGGCGGCGCGGCTGGTGGCGGTAATTGGCGTCCTACTTCGGTCCGCTCTTTGTCCACAGTCCGCTCTTGCAAATCAGGCGCTGTCAGGTAAAGGGTTGCTTGGTTTTACTTGGAAAGGCTCCCCCCGCTCCACCGAGGGCTAACAGCTTTATGGTGCCCCTCCCGGCACGTATGACGCGTCGGGGAACGCGCCGCCGCTGAGGCTGTCGGGATATGCAGTCCCGAGGCGGCGGCGCGGCTGGTGGCGGTAATTGGCGTCCTACTCAGGTCCGCTCTTTGTCCACAGTCCGCTCTTGCAAATCAGGCGCTGTCAGGTAAAGGGTTGCTTTGTTTTACTTGGAAAGGCTCCCCCCGCTCCACCGAGGGCTAACAGCTTTATGGTGCCCCTCCCGGCGCGTATGACGCGTCGGGGAACGCGCCGCCGCTGAGGCTGTCGGGATATGCAGTCCCGAGGCGGCGGCGCGGCTGGTGGCGGTAATTGGCGTCCTACTCGGGTCTGCTCTTTGTCCACAGTCCGCTCTTGCAAATCAGGCGCTGTCAAGTAAAGGGTTGCTTGGTTTTACTTGAAAAGGCTCCCAGACACCAGTATTGGCAAGCCTCAAATCAAAAAGCGATTGCCCAATTGTTTTCTCCACTTTATGTACTGTACGCACACCTCCCAAACCCGTACAGCAACAGTCCTTGTGTTGCAGCGTCCTTACCGCGTTTAGCAAAACTCCCGGTTACCGCCTCGGTCTTGTACCTGCTCAGCCGAACAGTACCCAAAACGTCAGGCAGTATCACCGTTCTTGCTCCGCTCCGCTCGGCTAGGCTAGGCTAGTCACCACACTTGCTCTTCCAATAGTTGGGCAGCTTCCGGGGGGCTTCACCCGTTTGCTTTGCCGAACATCAACAGTGCCCCCGGGGTCCCCGCCAAAGCACCACCACGAGCCGTAGCGGTGCCGACAGAGACCACAGATGGCTGGCTCTCAAGAATCAATCACTTCACGTAATGTGTCGAGGTGGGTTTCTCCACCGTGGGCGCGGGGTGCTTCGAGCCCCCGTGCGCAGTGACGCGTACCGCACTCTTTCCTGTAAGTGTGCCGTCGAGTTCAGAGTTTCACTTCTCTCACGCCCTCTTTGAGTAGTGATGGTTACTAAAATTGACAGTATTAGATTAGTGGACTAAGGCCACGGAGATAGGAGAATCTGTAGTCCCCTACTTGCTTAATATTTTGTTATCTATTCCTCCTTTTTCCAATTCTTCCTTTTCTCCGTCTGGAAACTAGCCACCACCATCCATGAGCGTTTGGTGGCTCCACCAGGGCCTGAAGCTGGTGCATTTGTTTTACTCACCAGTGCATGCCTTCTATGTGCAACTGGATGGGATCTCAGCATCTCCCAACAGCCACAGAGCAGGCTAGGCAGCCAGAATATCTGGGCCGTACTTATATATAACCCGCTCATGTTGTGCTTGCACTGGGGAGGTGGCAGACCCGATCCCTACATGGCAACTCTGACCGGAATTTCTGTCTGACGCGGTATTTCATGGCTCCCTATGGGAAGCGATTAGTAATTATTTCCCTCATAATCAGGACTCAGTGCTGATAGCAGTCTTCGGGGAGGCCTTTAAGGTGGTGATTAGGGCCTGTGTATGGCCATACAACCTGGGGTGTGCAAAAATCTAGAGTCTGAGTTTAATAACCTAGAGACAAGGATGCAAGCCCGAGAGGTTGCATCTCTGCTAGACTCCACCTGTCTTCCAGAACTCCTCAGTGTGAGCATCAATCAATCAAACAACGTTTATGAAGCGCAGCTACTCACCCGTTAGGGTATCAGGGTGCTGGGGGGAGTGTAGCGTGTGGCGGTGAGGTGATTAAAAAAGCCAAGTCTTCAGTTCCTTCGTGAAGCTGGGGAGGGAGGTGCTTTGTCTGATGTGGAAGGGTAGGGTATTCCAGGCATTGGCTATGAGGTAGGAGAAGGAGTCTTCTCCTGTTCTGGTTTTCCTGATGCGGGGGACTTCTGTGAGAGAGAGCTGGGCTGACTGTAGGGCCCTGTGGGGTACGGGGTGGTTTAGTCGCTGGTTCAGATAGGCTGGACCGGTGATGTGGAGGACTTTGTGTACATGGGTGAGGATCTTGAAAGTGATTCTTTTCTCTGTGGGGAGCCAGTGCAGTGTATGTAAGTGTTGCAAAACATGGCAGTGTCATTGGACGTTGAGGATCAGTCTGGCCGTGGTGTTCTGGATGTTTTGCAATTTGCTGGTGAGTTTTTTGTTGATTCCGGTGTAGAGTGCGTTGCCGTAGTCCAGTCTGCTGGAGATGAGGGCGTGTGTGTCGGTCTTTCTATGTTTGAGGGATAGCCATTTGAAGGTCTTGCGTAGGAGGCAGAGGGTGCGGAAGCAGGTGGAGGTGACTAAGTTGATCTGATGGTTCATGCTGAGGTCAGGGTCTAGAATGATTCTGAGGTTGCGGGCTTGGTTGGCGGGGATAGGTGGGTTTCCGAGGGTGGGAGGCTTCCAGGAGTTGCTCCATGCGTTTGGTTGAGGACCAATGATGAGTACTTCTGTCTTGTGTGTGTTGAGTTGAAGGCAGCTGTCTCTCACCCAGTCGGCGACTGCTTTCATGCCTTCGTGGAAGTTGTGTCTGGCCTTGTCGTGTTCATTGGAGAGGGAGAGTATGAGTGTGAAGTCATTGGCGTAAGAGATGATGTTTATTCTGTAGCCTCTGACGATGGTGACTAGCGGGGCCATGTAGATGTGGAACAGCGTGGAGCTGAGGGTGGATCCCTGGGCCATTCCGTAGGTGGTGGGTTGGGATCTGCGAGGAAGGGGGTGAGTCTCACTCGTTGCATCTCATTAGGACAACAATATGTCATCTGGACATTTTCTTCTACAAAGAACATGTAGCTAGATCACATGCGGGGAAGGCATGTTTGGGAGGATGTTGTCATGACTCGACTCCACAGAGCGCTAGTTAGCAGTCAAAAACACACTCCGGACAGCAGACGATATGTTGCTACATACTCAATCCAACATTAACCGGGAGGTTGTGCGCTACTACACAACTTTGTGTGGGGCCCGGTCCTTGCGATGGACAATATGATTAAGGGGTTCCTGGCTGGGGTGACCCTGCCTCACCTCTCAGATGCAGCCCAGTGGGACCTTGGCCAATTGACTTTGGAGCCTGAGATCAGGGGAGTCATTAAGTATTTAGCATTATTGATGTTCCCTCGGGGGGATGGGCGGCCTTGGGGATTTTACTTTTTGCTCTGCTCACCGCTGGTACCCTAACAGGAGACTCTATATAATGCGGTGTGGGAGGCGGGTGCACTAACACCAACCTGTTGAGAAGCACTGTTGATGGCTTTATTGAAGCCCAAGAAAGACCCAGTGGACACCTCTTCATATTGACCCCTGTCAATGCTCACATTAGATTACAAAAGCCTTAGCAAAGTCCTCGCTACTCGCCTACAACCCCATATATACTTCTTGATCCACGAGGATCAGAATGGCGGTATTCTGCTTCGCAGCAGCTCTCTGAACATCCAGCGCCTGGACAGAGTGTTGCAGGAGATACAGCCCCAAAGGCAGTGGGTCTATCAGTGGGTTTGCGTAAAGCCTTTGATATCTTACAGTGGAGAAATATGCCAAAAAATATGACCTGCATGAACATGGGCCCAGAGTGAGCCAAATGGGTAACACTGCTGCTATATAAGGGAGCCCGAGACTGGTAAAAACAGGGCAAACATCTTGTACCCCATCGAGATTCACAAAGTCAGAGATCCTGGGTCTGTGGTCAGAGTTTGTCACTCTTCTGCAGCAAACTTCAGCGTAGGTTTATTTCACAATAAAAGTCAGTTCCTCTTCTCTAGCAGGAAATGGCTGCCATGTCTTTGATATGTTTTAACTTTGCAAGCCTGCTACCTCAGTCAGGACATGGAGACACTGTAGCCCAGATCCTGCTGTTTGCATTGGCCGTAGAGATGTTTGCTGGAGGTTGGCAGCAAGGGAGGGGCCTATGTATATGGCTTCATGACGGGGAACATGACATCTCGCTATACATGGGCGACATGCTCCTATTCTTCATGACGTGGAACATGACATCTCGCTATACATGGGTGACATGCTCCTATTCTTCATGAGGGGGAACATGACATCTCGCTATACATGTGCGACATGCTCCTATTCTTCATGACGTGGAACATGACATCTCGCTATACATGGGTGACATGCTCCTATTCTTCATGAGGGGGAACATGACATCTCGCTATACATGGGCGACATGCTCCTGTTCTTCATGAGGGGGAGCATGACATCTCGCTATACATGGGCGACATGCTCCTGTTCTTCATGAGGGGGAGCATGACATCTCGCTATACATGGGCGACATGCTCCTATTCTTCATGACGGGGAACATGACATCTCGCTATGCATGGGCGACATGCTCCTGTTCTTCATGAGGGGGAGCATGACATCTCGCTATGCATGGGTGACATGCTCCTATTCTTCATGACGGGGAACATGACATCTCGCTATACATGGGCGACATGCTCCTATTCTTCATGAGGGGGAGCATGACATCTCGCTATACATGGGCGACATGCTCCTATTCTTCATGACGGGGAACATGACATCTCGCTATACATGGGCGACATGCTCCTATTCTTCATGAGGGGGAGCATGACATCTCGCTATACATGGGCGACATGCTCCTGTTCTTCATGACGTGGAGCTTGACATCTCACTATACATGGACGACATGCTCCTATTCTTCATGAGGGGGAACATGACATCTCACTATACATGGGCGACATGCTCCTATTCTTCATGAGGGGGAGCATGACATCTCGCTATACATGGGCGACATGCTCCTATTCTTCATGAGGGGGAACATGACATCTCACTATACATGGGCGACATGCTCCTATTCTTCATGAGGGGGAGCATGACATCTCGCTATACATGGGCGACATGCTCCTATTCTTCATGAGGGGGAGCATGACATCTCACTATACATGGGCGACATGCTCCTATTCTTCATGAGGGGGAGCATGACATCTCACTATACATGGGCGACATGCTCCTGTTCTTCATGAGGGGGAGCATGACATCTCACTATACATGGGCGACATGCTCCTATTCTTCATGAGGGGGAGCATGACATCTCGCTATACATGGGCGACATGCTCCTGTTCTTCATGAGGGGGAGCATGACATCTCACTATACATGGGCGACATGCTCCTGTTCTTTATGAGGGGGAGCATGACATCTCGCTATGCATGGGCGACATGCTCCTATTCTTCTGCATGTCTGCCCAAGGGGGTGCCCTGACGGGTCGCTATGCTCAAATGTCTGGGAGAAGCGACGGGCTTATGTACCAGCTGGGAGAAGTCCTGCGTCTTCCCAGTTAGGGAGATCACCACAGTCTTACCCACGGGGATCCACTTGATCACCGCAGTCCCACCTGCAGGGATCCATGAGCTCACCGCAGTCCCACCTGCAGGGATCCACTCGATCACCGCAGTCCCACCTGCAGGGATCCATGAGATCACTGCAGTCCCACCCACAGGCATCCACAAGATCTCCCCAGACCCACCTGAGGGGATCCACAAGATCACTGCACCCCCACACAAGGGATCCATGAGATCGCCCCAGTCCCACTTGCAGGGATCCATGAGTTCACCACACACCACAGTCCCACCCGGGGGTCCATGAGATCACTGCAGCCCCACATGAGGGATCCATGAGATCACCACAGTCCCACCCACGGGGATCCATGAGATCACCACAGTTTTACCCGCAGGGATCCATGAGATCACCACAGTCTTACCCGCAAGGATCCATGAGATCACTGCAGTCCCACCTTCAGGGATCCACGAGCTCACCGCAGTCCCACCTGCAGGGATCCATGAGATCACCGCAGTCCCACCTGCAGGGATCCATGAGATCACTGCAGTCCCACCTGCAGGGATCCACAAGATAACCACAGTCTTACCCGCAGGGATCCATGAGATCACCACAGTCCCACCTTCAGGGATCCATGAGCTCACCGCAGTCCCACCTGCAGGGATCCATGAGATCACCGCAGTCCCACCTGCAGGGATCCACAAGATCTCCCCAGTCCCACCTGAGGGGATCCACAAGATCACTGCACCCCCACATAAGGGATCCATGAGATCGCCCCAGTCCCACTTGCAGGGATCCACAAGATCACCACAGTCCCACCATGGGGATCCACAGTCCCACCCATGGGGATCCATGAGATCACTGCAGTCCCACACAGGGGGATCCATTAGATCTCTGCTGCCCCATACGAGGGGATCCATGAGATCACTACAGTCCCACCCAAGGGGTTCCATGAGATCCCCAAAGTTGCACCCAGGGGGATAAAATAGATCACCGCAGTCCCACCTAGGGGATCCACGTAATAAGATATCGTAGGATGTATGCTTTTACCTTGCATACATTTACAACGAATTTTGTTGTAATTGTATGCAAGGTAAAAGCATATAAAATGTAATGACATGCATTATAATGGCATTGCGGAGTCATGGTACTTTCGTAATGAAAGTATGCGGAGTGATGGTATGCGGAAAGAAAGTTGCGGAATATTGGGTGTTTACCCTCTCCTGGTAAGTACATTGGTGTCACGGCGGCCCACATCTCCTGCAACATACTCATATTTTTTCACCACCCATTTGAAAAATGCACAGGTCTCTCTCATTGAGGGCCAGCACCGACATACACTTTTAGACACACCTCCCGCCTCAAGTTCTAGAATTGCGAACTTTAGAGCTGGGGAGCTACGTTCGAATCTCGGCATCAGCTCAACATCCTATGATTCCAGGCAAATCGCTTTGTCTCCCCGTGCCTACCACAAATGAATGTGTTCTTCTGTAATGTAAATTGTGATCATGCCATGTTGATGATTAAACACTATATAATAATGCAAGGAAAAATAAAGTAGGGAAACTCGAGTTCACACACTACTGAAGGCGCACTCTTAAGTGCATCAGCAGTGCACTGTGAATCGAAGCGTTTCACAGGCCTGTCATAGATAAGAAATGCTATCAAAACAATATACTACTGGCCGGAAGCAATTCATACCCAGACAACGTCGGGACGGGCTGCTAGTACTCTATATACAAGTTTTCCAGAGGTAATCTAATATAAATAAATAAATAAATAGAGATTGCCACATTTATTACATTGAGTTCCTGAACCTTATAACAAGTTTCAAATAAGAAGATACGACTTTGAAGACATATGCGTTTTCTAATAATTTTAGCTTGTAAACCCCAGGCCTTTAGTAGGGGTTTCAGGAACCTTTCCCTCGGAATCAAATAAAATCTGCAGAATAGTAGGCAGTGAATGTCGGACTGGTATGAGGTGTCATCACACGGGCAGATTACTCCTTCCCATGTCCAATCATTACACAGCGGATAAGTGATTAGTCTAAAAAAAGTGTCCCTAGGCAAACGAGTCAGAAGCATACGGGCAAAGGGTGATGGTTCTAAAAGTAAATACTGCTGAACCCCGCCCACAATGGTGTTTAGTTGGTTTTCTATGACTGTACGTTTACCCTTTTCTGAGAGCCATCTTTTATGTCTAAGTGCTCTAGAATCATCCTTTTCAGAGTAGTTCTAGACACCACCTCCATACTCGCCGGGTTTAAAAAATATTCTGGGTGGCCGATATCTTTGAGCATTTCTTTTACATACTTAAACCATTTAATGTTGGCCGCACCATCTAGCCTGAGACAATCTTTAATGACATCTCTATTCAGGCTCGTCTCAGGTTTTACCCATACATTGTTCCACAGTAATATGGGGGAAGATTCTATGGTGTCGGAAATATATGGGAGGCCTAGTTCATTATGAGCAACATATGTGGCTGTGCATTTGGGGGCTGCTAATTGGTAACGGATGAGTTGATTCTCACGGAGTTGAATGTTTTCTGTACGCTCAATCCCCCAAAGGCCTGCTCCATAGGTACTGGTGGATACTCATTTTGATTTGGAGATCTGTAAGAGTTCACCCACCGGTCTCCCTCCCAATTTTTTCGCAAAGTTTGTCAGCGCACTTGTGGCCCTGGGAAATGCTAGATACCTGGCTGCTGCAGCTGCCTGCCATGAGCCCCTTCTGTCAAAATTAATACCTAGGTAGGAAAACCTATCAGTACTCTCGACTTTTCTCCCATCCAGGAAGATCGGGCATGGTGTCCTTCTGATCCCGGTTCCACAGGACAAGGTATATGTTTTAGAGACATTTACTTTTAGGCCTCTGCTTCTCATAAAATCAGCAAATTTCCCTGCTGCCCTTTGCAGTCTATGGCAGAGGACTGGCAGTGTGCAAGGAGATTTCAAGTTTGAATGTTCGCGAAAGGGCTAAATACCCCTTCACTGAATTCAGGAGAGCCTTCAGGGGCAACAAGGACAGTGACAGGATCCACTGTGGCTTGAGAGACTGAAGAAGTAGCAGAGAGTACCTCACGAAGCACACACATGACACTTGGGAAGAATGGCAAGGCTTCGTGGATATTCATTGGCCAGGAGACGACCTGAGATAGGGCTACACTTGGGGGCATATCATCAAGGCACCGCGATAAAATTATTGCCGCTTTAGCGTCTGTTTTCGGGTGAAAAGTGGCGATAATTCTATCGCACAATCAGCAAGGTCATGCTATCACGTGAATCCATGCGTCAGTGCCTGTTTCGTGAACGCCCAGTATCTCAACGCCAATGAGATGCATAGTGGCCATTCCTCACCAAAATAACGTGAGAAATGTCACTAACAGACATTTCTCCTTTCAGCTAGCTGGCTGCAAACCTACCTAGAGGCAATAAATATATCGCTAACGGCACTTATCGCTGCTTTGTTTACGCCTGCTTTGAAACTCACTAACCCATTATATCCAATGAGAGGTGGATTGTAGGGCTGAGAGCACCCAGCCCTATCAGCAAGGTATTGTCTATCGCGGTGCGATTATCGCTGGATTTCCAGCGATAATCGCACATTTCGCCGCCATCGCTTGAATTTATATCGCATTGGAGATAAGCATTGTTGATAATGCGCTATCTCTGAGATATAAACCCACTATAGCCGGCGATAATTATGCTCACGCTAAGTGCGCATAACAATAATTATCACTGGCTGTTGCTGATATGCCACCAAGTTCTTTGATGGGACAGGTGGAAAAATCTGATCTGGAAAACATTATGGAAAGCGTGAAAGACATCATGCAAAAGGATAAATGGGGCACACCTTCCGTCAGACCAAAACAGACATATTTACTAAAGGCGATGATGTCCTACCCTTGACTTTCCAGGAGAACCTCAAGCCAGACAAGTGTTAGTGTGGATGATTACAAACCCTCAACATCCACAAAAGATATTTTACAAGCTGCTTAGTCCTCACATACCACTCTTTGGACAAGATGATGGAAGGTGGCCTAGATATTAGTTTCCTGTGCCAAGCAGGAGATAGAGCGAGTGAGGCAGATGGATGTATCTCAAGCCTAAAAGGCCTAAAGCCCTATAATCGAAGGTACCCCAGCTGATGAACTAACAAAGAACCTGGAAGAATTAGAGAAGGGTGAGCAATGATGTGAAATAACCTGTGCGTTGTGGGACTCCAGGAAGGGGTTGAAGTCATACAGTCAGAGAATTGACTCAGTGAGCTGTGTTGTTCGAGGACTGCCTGGCAGACTCCTGTTTGGCCCTAAATCACCCTGCTGGGACTCCCCGTCCTAGCGTGCAATATGTCCATAATCTTTCAACGCTGATCTCAAGGGGAGGCGTCACCATCATGCATAAGTGCTGCCTCTCCCCTTGCTGCTTGGGATGCTGTGTTGGTTGGGGGCTGTCTGGCGAATTTCTGTTTGATCCTAATTCACCCTAGTGCAACTCTCAGTCCCAGGGTGCAACGTGCCCAAAATCTTTTGCAGCGGCTCTCAGGGGGAGGCAGGACCTTCGTGCATATAGCGTAAACTCTCCCCCCATTGTGCGGGACATGCGCAGCTGTGCCTGGGCAAACCCATCCGCATCAGGAAGAGGCAGGCAGGGTCATCCGCCTTTGCTCTAAATTTGGTAAGGAGAGGAGCATGTCATGGGGGAGGGCTTGCCTGATAGCCCGATGACTTACCTTGGACCTTGATGGCTCTGTAAGTGGGATGATCTTGTTTATTTAGAAAGCTCTCTCACCTCGTTTTGTAGTCCTAGCTGTTAATGTAATCCTTTGATGGCTATAACCTTAGGGCCATATGTATCAAGGTTCAAATTTGCGATTCTGAAATAGCGATTTTTAAGAAATCGCTATTTCAGAATCGCAAATTGGTATTGATATATGGGTACTGGTGGTCCGCACACTGTGTTAAGTTAGCATGAGCTTATTACGAGTTTAAACACCATTTTTCCCTTTTGCTGCTTCTGCACACGGCCCATGTTATTACAATTATTCGTGGTTTACGACAATGTTTCTGCTTCACACAATAATATCATGTTCTTGCTAGAATATCAGCTTTGCTTAGTCAGCTATGTCTGCACAGCGAGTGCCGAAGCCTTCAAGGTTATCTTAAGCCCAGGAGCTGTTATTTAGTGGATCAGCTCACGTTCTAGCCATAACATACATGCAGCTGTGCCCGCTTCTGTTTTCCTCACGTTTAATAATGCGCTGCACAGAGCATGCACACACATTCGAAGAACATCTTGCATGCTGAGAACTCGTGTAGAAAACGATGTGATCTATTTCTACTGAGGGGAAAGGTATGGGCCCGCTCTTATAAACCCAAAGAGACCTTCTTAGATATAATATAATATCCTAGCAAGGGAGGGTAGGTCTAATGTGTTATTTAGCCTGATTCCCATTTTAGCATTTAACATGCTTGCTCCGTTTGTATTCTATGGAATAGTAACTATGCTGATAATCTTGTTGCTTATAATATGCCTGCTCGTATTATTTAAGATACTGCGCTTGAGAACACTGCATTAGAAATAAACATTTCAAACGCTCACGTGTCCTCATTTACTCCCTGTTTTGGACTAGTATGATTGTATGACGAAAGAGTGCTCATGTGTTCCACGTTACTGGAGGGTTTCTAGGTCCATGTTCTGGGTTGTCTAATCATTGGGAGAAAGGAAGTACCAATGAGACACTGATTGCTGGTCTGGTAGGGGATTTTGGACACTAAGGTGAGTTTTGGTACACCCTAATTCACTAAGGTTCCTAGCCTCTGTGCACAGTTCTGTATATGAGCAGAAATCCCTGCGACAGTATGTATCAAAAAACCACATTTTTTTAGCGATTTCTTAATATTCCTTAAATGAGAATTTGCAAATTGCGAATTCGCAATTAAGGAATACTTTCCCATTCTTTTCTATGGGCCAGGAGGCCCATAGGAAGGAATAGGAATGTATTCTCAATTTGCGATTCGCAATTTGCTAATCGCAAATTGAGAATTATTTCAAGGGTGCAGGGGTGTCCAAAGGACACCCTGTTGCAACCCTGAAATAATCATGGGTGCACATGTGGTGCACATACTTGCCCTAAGGGCATATATGTGCATCACATGGCACTTTGAAAAATGCAAAAAGGGGCATTCCCAAAGTACCACCAACTTGAAGTTAGTGGTAATTTGCGATTCCTTAGGGATAATTTGCAATTTTTTTTTAGCTTCATACATTACATTTAAGGAATCGCAAATTTGGCGATTCCTTATTTTGCACCAGATCTTCCTTCAGACATCCCATTTAGCAAATTCGCATGCGAATTTCGGCGTTTGCGAATGCAAATTTGCTTGATACATATGGCCCCTAGTGACTTACTAGTATTGCACCTGGGCCACTGTTGTGGGTGTTTGTTTTGTACTGCTGGAGTACAGCTGAGAAGGGTTATCCTTCATTTGTGTGTGAAACCAGGGGGTCTCAATGGTGCTTAAGGGTGCTACAAACATGGAATAAAAATAGGGTCTTCAACCTAATTGCTCCCCCGCCAGCTGCACTCGTGTTAACACTACAGAGGGATCCCTAAATCAGGCGGTGGGGTTAGTATCTAAAGAAATAGAGCTGGCTGAATCAAGGCTGTCTTTATCCAGCGATAGCCTCTCCATACCCATTCCTTGTTCGCCTGCCTCTAGCTGGGTTCCTGGGTCGCCCCATGGTTTGTGTGATCAGGACGATCAGGGGGAAGGCCAGGGGGTGTTTGCGCAGGGTCACACTCAGCCCCCCACCACTTCATCTCTGGTGGCTAGCCCTAGTCACAAGGGAAAGAGAAGGGGTTGCGTCACAACTCGGAATCATTTTAAATTTAATGAGTCAGCTCAAACTGACCCTTACCCCATCTGTGTAGAGGGAGGCCCATCCCCAGTAAGTAGTTACTAACTGAGCTTAATGCATTTCTAATTAAGTATTGTGACCCCATTCTGGCGATGCTCTCCCCCTTCCTGGCAGGATGTGGGAGATTCTGACTCATATAAGTTTGGGGAGGGGGTCGCACAGGAGCAGAGCCTACCTATGGTAGAGCAGAGGTCCACCAACCTTATCCATCCTGTCACAGACCCCAGCATCAGAGGTGAGCCCGGTGTGATGGTTCCTCTTGGAATGTTCTTGGGTTGGAGAGCTTGACGGAGGCTTCCGTAGTATAGTAGCCCGTCCTTCCTGTGCGGTCTCAAGTAAACTGGACAGGTCACGTACCCGCCCCACCTCCATTAATCCTGGTGCTGTGCTCAATCTACTGCAGACTCCCTATGCTGCCATGCTGGGAAATGCTACTCTCCCCCCCCCCCCTCTATTGATCCTGGTGCTGTGCTCAATCTACTGCTGACTCCCTATGCTGCCATGCTGGGCAATGTTACTCTCCGCCCCCCTCCATTGATCCTGGTGCTGTGCTCAATCTACTGCAGACTCCCTATGCTGCCATGCTGGGCAATGTTACTCTCCGCCCCCCCCCTCCATTGATCCTGGTGCTGTGCTCAATCTACTGCAGACTCCCTATGCTGCCATGCTGGGCAATGTTACTCTCCGCCCCCCTCCATTGATCCTGGTGCTGTGCTCAATCTACTGCAGACTCCCTATGCTGCCATGCTGGGCAATGTTACTCTCCGCCCCCCCCCCTCCATTGATCCTGGTGCTGTGCTCAATCTACTGCAGACTCCCTATGCTGCCATGCTGGGCAATGTTACTCTCCGCCCCCCCCCCCTCCATTGATCCTGGTGCTGTGCTCAATCTACTGCAGACTCCCTATGCTGCCATGCTGGGCAATGTTACTCTCCACCCCACCCTCTTTGGTGAAACCTTCATCGAGCTCAAAGACGCGCTGGTGCACTGGCTAAAGTTGCAAACTCATCGAGGCTGGGGCGGTGGAATCTGTCATTGTGGCCCTAGAGTGAGTTGGGTGGACTCAGGCAGGTCACTATGGTCAGTGGATTGTGTGGGGGTTCATTTTAACAATCCCGTATTGTGGCAGATCTACTGCCAGCCCTACCCACTGAAGATATGTGACCCACTTGGTATAGTTGCCCTCCCCTTGGGATATTTCTATAGGCCTGAAGGCATGAAAGGGGTGGTCACCTCAGGTTCCCGTGGGCGGGGCTCCCCCACTGAGCGCTTGGCTGCCTTCTAGGCACTCCCCTCTCTGGTGCTACAACTAGATTTGCTCTTCCGAGTGCTCTGGAGTCATGCACTTGACACAGCTCTCATGACCTCCTTCGTTGCCCCCGGCCCTGCCTACGTCTCCAGCAGCCACTCTACAACCCTCGATAGGTTGGACTCTCCTGTCTTGGAATATTGAAGGACTTTTCTGCTAAGTTTACTAACCCTCGATGACTACAGTTGGTAAATAGCTGTCAAATTGTCTACCTCCAAGCACCTTGTTCATTCCTAGAAGGTCACTCTTCCTGCTTTACACCTGCAGAGCCCTCGGTGGCAGGGGGGGCTCGGGGGACTGATCACATCTGTTGCAGTTGAGAGTGAATATATCTGTGCCCTCTGCTGGGAGGCCCAGATGATGCAGAGGTTGATGTCATTCCTGGATTCCCCTCTATTCCTTTTACTTCATTTCTATGCTGCTTTGGGGGGGGAGACTTGTTATGGGCACTTGTGTCCACCGGCTTGATTTGGCTCTTAAGACACTGTGGGAGAGGGTAACTGGGAGGGAACTAATCTTGCTCGCAGGGGACTTTATTTGTCTTCTCTGTGACTTTGTCCTCTCTAAGGAGGGTCTCAAGCCTGGCGCTTTCCTGGACTCACCTAATCTGGTATTTACTCTGGCCAAGTTAGTACATTTCCCAAAATCCACAATTGTTCCTACGGTCAAGGGGAGGAGTTGTATGTCTATCATTGATTTTATTTTTGTTTCAGCTCCTTTATTTTTGCTTACTTTTACTTTTAATATTATTCAAAGCCCCTTTAGTGATCACAATCCCGGGTCCCTATGTTTTGATTTTCCCCCGGCCCCATGGACACTGTAAAAGGAGGTGTCGATTGGTACCTTTTTGCCAGGGTAAAAGATTTAGGGCCTCATTTATGAGGCCGTGCGTCACTTTTACGCCGCCGGTGCGTCACTTTTTGTGACGCATCAGTGGCGTAAAAAATGCACCTTGTTGCGCCATATTTACAAAGTGACGCATCTAGGTAGATGCGTCACTTTGTAAACCCCTGCGCCACATTATACCTGCGCCAGGTATAATGTATGCAAGGGGGGCGTATTGATGCCAGAAAGGGTCATGGAAGTGACGCAGTGAAATCTATGAGATTCACTGCGCCACTTCTAGGACGCCAATGCGTCAAAATCTTACGCCTGCCTCACAGCAGGCGTAAGACTGACGCAGGCCCTTTCACACGGGGCTTGCCCCATGTGAAATGATACATTGCTGGAGTTGCGTCACTTTTGTGGCACACTCCAGCAATGCGTCACTTTTGCGCCATACAGATACTTTAGAAATACTGACGTATCTGTAACTCCTTGCGCCATGATGCGTCATACTGTAAATATGACGCATTATTGGTGTCGCAAGGAGGGCGCAGTGAAAAGTGACGCATCGCTGTTTTCACGCAGCGATGCGTCACTTTTCATAAATGAGGCCCATAGAGCCTCTCTCTTTGCTAAGTGTGCGCGGGAGTTTCCCACTTGCCTGGATATAGATGCTGGAGGAAGGGAGATCCTCCAAGCTTTTGATTTTATTGCTCTGGGAGTTCTTAGTCTGTTCACAATAACTATCCTTCAGGATGTAGGAGGGCTTATAAGCAAGCTCTTGATGCCTGCCAGTCCATCCTGTGGGAGGCAGCCTGGAGGGAGCTATCTCAGGGGTGTGACAGAGGGGGCAGTTCACTTATTTAGTAGGAAGGATTGGCAGAAGTAGTGAGAGATTTGAGTGTCGGTGAAACAAGTTCAATATTGAAGATCCAACGTGATACGAAACAAAGCTTCAAACTATTAGTCGTGCTGAGATAAAACCGGTGCAATACAAGTAGAATCTGTTCATTGTATCAGACAGGGTTGTTGCAGGGATTCTGATTAGAAACAGAACTATGCCTGGGGCCACAGAACATCAGTATGTCAGAAGTGAGTCACCATCCCACATCAGTACCTCTGAGCCCAAATCAAGACTAGCTCATAGTGCCGCACCTGCCCTCCCAACCTTTACAGAGTAACAGGTATGTTGGCAACCCAGAACACAGGCTCTAGACCCTTTCAGGCATCCGGTGGAAGGCAATCACCTTTGGTTAGCTCACGCATATGTATCCACAATGCACAGAAAAGAGACACGAATAAAGCTTACAATCTTTATTGAGAGTATTTTTGCAATAGCTGCTCTGCAATCAAAAGTAAAAAATGTGATTAGCATAATTAACAAACTGTACTCAATGAAAAGGCCTGGAATATTGGGAGACAGTGGTGCCTAAACCTACCCTCACTATAGAAGCACAGTGATATATTAGAGATCGCTGGACTTGTGGGGACCCCATCACCAGCATACATAGGAAGTTTTATTACATCTCAGGCAGTAGAGCTAATTCACGTGTCAGGGACTTTGCTTTGTCTGAATGTGTCCACTCTGTTTTTAAAATATTAAATTTAGATTTATATGATAAGATTTATCCAAGCACAGAGCAAATAAAGCACAGTTTATATCAACCTTGTAGGAAATGTTCTTTCAAATCCCAGCAGAAGAACTGAATAATAAAACATGTGCAGCCTATTTCTAAAATACATGTGCATCACAAAAACAAGCCGGTTCAAGCAAAGGCAGCATACTACCTTTAAGAAATACACAGTAGGGGTAGTCAACATATCAGAGAGGGTGGTACATAGTATCAGCCGTAGGATCTATTCAACGTATCAGAGAGGGTCACGCATAGTATCATCCGTAGGATCTATTCAACGTATCAGAGAGGGTCACGCATAGTATCAGCCGTAGGATCAATTCAATGTATCAGAGAGGGTTATGCATAGAATCAGCCATAGAAGGAATGCAGTGTATCAGGGGGTGATGCATAGTACAAAGTATTCCGTTCATCAGAGAGGATCAGGTGCACACACGTGGAATTCAGTTCTGGGGCCTGTGAGGAAGAAACAAAAGAGAGCATGAAGACACTTCTCAGACTAGGGTTGGGTTAGTCGTGAGCTTAGAACAACATTACAGGGTGCACATGTTCTTTAGCAATAAATGAACCATATTGTGATAGGAAGGCCCAGCTTCCCTTTAAACACGTAGGGGCAGATTTACTAGCCCCTTGTGCCCCTTTTACGCTGCTGTTGCGTCACTTTTGTGACGCAGCGGGGGCGCAAAAGATGCGCCATGGTGCGGGGTACTTACAACGTGACGCATCTGGGAGATGCGTCACGTTGTAAAGCCCTGCGCCAGAAGGAGGCGTTCCTGCGCTGGGGGGGGTGGGGGGCATTCCGGCACAAGAATGCCTCCCAAAAGTGGCTGAGTGAAATCTACAAGATTTCACTCAGTCACTTTTGAGCCCATGCTGCGTCAAAACCCTGCGCCTGCTTGAAGCCAGCGTAAGGATTGACGCAGCATTGTAAGAATAGGGCCCCCCTAGAGCCTTGCTGGAGCTGCGTAGCGCTTGCAATGCAACTCCAGCAATGCGCCGCCTTTACGGCACAGATGCGTCACGTTTTTGTCCATTGGTGCGCCACATTGTAAATGCGGCGCACCAATGTTGGCGGAGGCATGGCGCACAGTAAGTGGCGCATCCCTGCTAATATGCAGGGATGCGCCAAAACCATATACTAAGAAAGTGACATAAGAACCACAATTTGAGTCAGAAGAATGTCGAGAGGATGTAGATTTGCTGGGACTCCAAGTAACCACCCAAGGTGAACGAATAGGGACCCCACGGGGTCTGTGTGCAGTGTGGTGCCACTATGTGTGCTACATACACGTCTATATGCAAGTCACAGTTGGATTTTTAAAGATTAGAGACCCTTCCAAGTGCACCCTGAAGAAGCGCTGTGGAAGACGGAAGGTTGGAGAGCCACCCTACCGGTGGATACCATGGTCCTCCCTGCTTAGGCGCTACTGGTGAAACAAGTAGAGGCAGAGCCCCGATGGTCACGTGACCTAGAGCCCGTCCACTACTTAAAACAGACGACAGGCAACCCGCGCAGCGGACGCGCGCAGCTGGCGCGCCGAAGGCACGCCAAAGGCAAGCCCGTCTGCGCCTGTCCGTGCACGAACGGGACCAGGGGCCACGACCCCTGGTCAATTAGCCCCAGGCAGAGCTGTTCTTTCACCAGATCAGATTCTGGCGCTCTGCCCCCCCCCCATTCTAAAAGGATGTCAAATACTTTCAGCCAAGCACGCAGGTAACGAAACGTGCTACAATTGTAACTTTTCCTTTCTTAATTTTCAGCCTTCGCCCCCTCCACTATTAACTACAACGCACAAATCCCTCCCACTGCTCCCCTCAGTGAGAACTTTTCGTTCCTCAGTTTAAACTGTCGCTCACTCCCTAACCACAAACTAGACATTTTTAACCTTCTCTGCGATGAAAAGCCAGATGCTCTATTTCTCACATAGGCTTGGCTGCATGAGAGCGCCGGACCTAATCTAGCTGCAGCTCTTCCATCCAACTATGCCATTACTCAGAAAGATAGAGCACTGAAAACAGGAGCTGGCATCGCCATTATTTTTAATAACAGGCTGCAATGCAGATTTGACCCATTAGAATCCCTAATTGCGAAGCCCCCCTTTTCAAATTAGCACTCAATCCAAACTTTACGCTTTCAGGTTTGCTTGTTTATCGCCCTCCTGGGAATCCGACACCATGGGCCACCACCTTCCCCAGCCACATCACCCCTCTAATCTTGAGCTCCAACATTTTTTCTCTCATTAAGGACCTAAATTTACACCTAGAGGACCTCTCCAACACAACATGCTGTAATTTCATTGACGATTTAGCTGCCCCAAACATCAGCCTACTTAACTCTTGCCCCAACACAAAGCAGGCCATCTGTTGGACCCAATCTTCTCCAGTCTTTCCGAAATTACTTGCAATCCTGCAATCCCCATTTGCTCGTCGGACCACTTTCTTTCCAATTTTAGCCTCACTCTGCCTACCTCCGCCACTCCTCCCTTTTCTCCTCGGACGACCTCTAAAAGGAACTGGAAAAAACTTGACCTAACTGCTTTAAATAACGCCTTATGTTCTGATGTCCCCTCGGCCGACCAACAAGCTGGCGCTCTTGCTTTAAAGACTCAGAATTGGCTTTCCAATGCCATAGATCTCTGTCTTCCTCTCTATCATAAAAAACCTATCAACCATTGTTCCCCAGCACCATGGTTCAATGACTCCCTCAAAGCGGAAAAATCCAAATGCCAAGCTTTAGAACGGAAATGGCGAAGAAGCAATGCACCTGACCTGAAACTCAGTTATAGCAAGGCTAAAAATAAATACCACAATTTATGCAACACGGCTAAAGCCACCTTTATTTCTAAAACCATCACAGAATCCACCAATCGCTCAAAAAGTCTTTTTGGAGTGGTGAAAGAATTGGCAGGCTCTAAAACTGTTGCTAACCCTCTAACACTTGGGGCTCGATGTAGGTAATTTAAATTTACTGATTCGAAAATACAGAATTTTACAGATTCGGTATTTTCGAATCGGTAAATGCTATGTAGATAAAAAATCGGTAAAAATTACTGAATCGTTAAGATTCAGTAATTACTGAATCGGTAATTGCCATTCATTCCTATGGGCCTGGAGGCCCATAGGAATGAATGTCAATTACCGAATCAGTAATTACTGATTCGGTAAAATAGGGAAAGAGTCAATGGTGGCAGGGTGTCACTTTGACACCCTGTTGCAACCCTGAATAGTGTTTGTGTCTACATGTGGCACACATACATGCCGTAAGGGCATGTATGTCTGTCACATGGCACAGGTGTAAATGCACAGATTTGCATTTACAGAGGTATTCGTTATTTACCACCAACTAATAGTTGGTGGTAAATAACGAATCCTGTAAGCACAGAAGCACTCTTCAAAGTGCTTCCTACATTTCATTTACCGATTCGGTAACTACGGAATCGGTAAATGATGATTCGGTAAATACCAATTCGGTATTTACCGAATCGGTAAATTTGCCACCTACATAGGAAAAGCCTATTAGTGGTCGGTAACGGCCGATTTCGGCCGTTACAGACCGGTAATGGCCTTCCTGCATCTAGCCCTAAATGATCAACAGTGTGACAATCTTGCCCAAACTGCAACTTCAACATTGGTCTCACCCTCTCCAGACTCCACCACTCCCCCACTGCACGAGGTCACCCTTAAGCACTCTTTTCCTACAACTCATTTAGACTGTTGGCCACTCCTAAACATTGATGAACTCAAAATTATCTGAGACAAAGTCAAATCTGTCTCGCCCAAAGATCCACTCCCTATCCACATCTTGAAACAATTGGATACCCACCACTTGCAGGTGATTCTTAATACTTTAAATGCTTCATTGCTAGAATCCAGGGTTCCAGCACACTGGAAACATGCAATGGTTACTCCCCTTCTGAAAAAAACAGCGGCTGATCCTGAAGTTCTGACCAATTACAGACCCATCTCTCTCCTGCCTATTTTCTTCAAAATCTTGGAACAACTAGTCCATTCTCTTCTCTCACAGTTCACTGAAACCAACAACACTCTCCAGCCTTCTCATTCAGGTTTTCGTGCTGGTTTCTCCACAGAGACAGCACTACTAGGAGTCACTGAGAGGTTACGTCAATACCTCGATGCAGGACAGACAGTCGCACTTATTTTGCTGGACCTTAATGCGGCTTTGATACAACATCTCATGAACTGCTAATTCACACATTAAAATCGTCTGGTATTTGCGGCTCTGCTCTGGACTGGATTATCTCCTTTTTGAACAACAGCACTTTTCAAATCGTCTCAGCTACAGCTCTCCAAAATCCACACCTCACCTCATGGGGTACCTCAGGGCTCAATCCTTAGCCCACTTCTCTTCAACTTGTACGTCAGACCTTTGGCAGACATCGCGGACGGACCAGGCTGGTCTAACTCTCTTCACTTATGCGGACGATTCCCAGATTATTTTTCCCTCTCTAACTCCAACGCCCTGGCGCCATCCTGTCTCAAACAAGGCCTCAGGAGTATTTCCAACTGGATGACCCAAAATTACCTGAAACTGAATGGAGAGAAGACTGAGGGTCTCATCTTGGGCAAGCAGAGAGACCTTTGGTGCGCTTCTCACTGGCCGACTGAGATGGGCAACCTTCCCAAACCAACTAGCCATGTTCGGAACCTGGGCATCATCATTGACGACTCACTGTCCATGAACCAACAAGCTGTTAAAGTTACAGCGCGATGATTCACCATTCTGAAATGGCTGAGAAAAATCCTATGGATGCCTCCAGTCTCCACACAAAAAACCGTGGTCCATGCCCTCATTACATCGCGGCTCGATTACGGCAACATTCTTTACCTTGGCTCAAACAAGGCCGTGACCCGCAGACTTCAGCTGGTCCAGAATTCTGCAGCTAGACTCTTATGCTGAATCCCCAGGACCTCCCCTAGTTCTAGACACCTTCGTGACTTACACATTGGCTCTGGTTGGAGAACCGTATTAAGTTCAAAACCCTGAGCTATATGTTCAAAATCAAGGCAGGTACTGCCCCTCAATACCTCCAAACCCTTGTTCGTCCCTATGTTCCTTCACTTACGCTCCAGTAACATGAGCAACTTTGTTGTACCCAGGGTCAAACTCTCCAGAATGGGGCGGAGATCTTTTTCCTACCCAGGCCCTTCCCTCTGGAATTCTCTGCCTTCTAACATTCGTCAAGAAACTGACTATACCCACTTTCGCAGAAATCTTAAGACCTGGCTTTTTGATCAATAATTCAATCTGACCGCCTCATGTTTGTTTTGCTCCCTGTCCGCCATGTCCCCGGGAAACCCTTTTTGGGTAGCTGAGCGCCTTACAAATCCAATAAATAAATAAATGAATACCCGAGTTACCTATCCGATGGAAAACCGGGTGCATAGGTGTGAAGTGGTGTCGGAAACCCCCGTCAAACTCAGTGGAGGACTACAGGAAAGTGCTTCTGCTGGAAGAGGAGAAAGAGTCTGGAGGAGTAGAAACGTGGATTATTGAAGAGAAATACCTGAAAGCAGAGGACACAGTGTCTGTCTCACTTGGGGTGACCAGGAGACTTAGAAGACTGTTGCTTCAGGAAGGATGACAGTGACCTTGGCTCTGCAGCTGCGAGGACCAGGCGATGATGAGGACAACCAGGACCTGGATACGAGCTGTCCCACAAAGGATTTCACCACAAGCCTTGGCAAATGCAACATATACAGGAAGTCAAGAAAGGGCACAGATGGGTCCAGCAAGGTCCAGGAGACTCACCACAAGCAGAGGACTCAAGGCAGGCCCGAGTAATCAGTGAAGCCCAAAGAAAACAAAAGTGACTCTCAAATTAACCCACGGGCCAAAGGCACAGGAGTCGTGAGAGGACCTCAAACAGCTCACCAAAAGAGGCAGATCATGGTGCACATATTGTGGTGTGGCTGAAGATTCTGGTTAATGGAGGTGCTCGAGGTCGGGGCTACTTGGAGCCCAAAGTTCTTTGTGCAAAGATGTCAACAAGCCTTTGCAACTGCAGAGGGGACGTTGTACCCAGGGGTTCGGTTATTGCAACCCTCACAAGAAATACTGGCCTCAAACTTGGTAAGAGGGTAGATCAGGCTTCAGGAGCTGAGGAAAACCACCACGTGTGTTGCAGAGCTCTCGGAGTCCAGAGGGGCTCGGGATCTGCAGACCTGTTGACATAGTTGCTGTACCTACACATGCAGGGGAGCGGCTCCTTCACTCCAAGGGGGATTACTTTGATTGTCCTTTTTGCTTCACAGGCCTTAGAAAGTTACTGTACGGTGCACAGGCCCAGACGATGCAGCAGACTGGAAGGGAGAGGAAGTCAGGCCCAGACGAAGTCTAGCAAAGTCCAGAGTGCCGAGACGATAGAAGTGCAGTGGTTTCAGTTCTCAATCTTATCCCACTATGAATCCAGGGACCTGCACCCAGGTAAGCCCTTAAGCACCCAAGGAAAAGGGTTAGAAAGATTCAGGGGACCCACCCAGAGGAGGTTCTGGACAGGGGGAGGTTACTCAAATGCCCTTTGTTCAGTTTCGCTCCAGAGCAGGAGCCAACGGCTCCCATGACTGACTTGAACTGGACTATGCACAGGATCACTAAATGTGCCCCTCATGCAGACTTTCAGGTGCTGGCAAGCTCTCCCACCCAGCCCTAATACACTAAATCCTGTCTGGGAGGTCGTCACACCTCCTTGTGACAGGATGTCTATTGTTCTGCCTTCCCCTACTCAAGCCTGGCTCAGCAGCAAGAGGGCAGACGTGTGTCTCTGGTCGGCAGTAACCATTCTGTGCTGTCCAGAACTAGGAGTCTGGTACCGGGAACACTGAGAGCCTAACGGAGGGCTCTTCCAGGGCCTGTAATCATACCTCCTACACCATACCAAACATGATAGGATTAGTTGCAGCCGTTTTTTAGATGGTCATTGCGTGATTATGCGGTGCCCCTCTATATAGTACATGGCGGCTTCATTTATAATCCGAGAGAATGGACTCCGTAGGCTGCAGGGGTGTCAGGCAAGAGCACCCTCTCAATTAGAACCAAGCACCCTACCCTCAGGATTCTAAAGGTCTGCTATGGGTTGACTTATAGGTTTTGAGTGCAGTGACCCTTAGATATAGTAAACCTATATCTTTCGTAAGTGGTGCATGCACCAACTCACACAGGCTGCAATTGCAGACCTGTAGTTCCGTTTTGAATGGTCGCTCATGGGTGGCATAATGAATGCTGCAGCCCATAGGAGACCTCTGGGGTACCTATGCCCTGGGTAACTGGGCACCATATACTAGGGACTGACAATGGTACCCCAGTATCCAATCTGGGGTGCACCTAAGTACATAACTCAACAGTTTAAAGAGATAGTGGTTAGACTTTGGTCCTGATTAGCAGGATCCCAGTCAGACGAGTTAAAAACAGCATCACATCAAGCAAAAAGTGGGGGTAACCATAAACAGCAGATCCTGCTTTCCTACAATTACCTAATAGCGAATCGCAAATTGTGAATGAATGAATGGGAATGAATGCATGGGAATGCATTCGCAAATTGCGAATGCAATTGCAAGGGTGCCAGGGGGCCTAAGGCCCACCTGATGCACCCCCCCAAAAAGGTAATTGTGCACATGTGGTGCACACACATGCTCTAATGGCATGTGTGTGCGCCACATGTCACTTTGAAAAATTGATGTTGATGCTAATTAGCATTTCCTAAATGCACAGTTTGCATTTCGGAAAGGCTTGATGCATCACATTTAGGGAATCACACTGACCAGTTGGGTGAGGCTGGTGTTGTTCAGCTTCTACTGGAGGGTGGTGGAGTTAGTGTTGTTGGGATCATCGATGTAGAAATTATGGTCACAAATTAGGACACAGTGGAAGGAGTCGATGGCTAGGGGGGCGATGAGGTTGGAGAAGGCATTGCAGAAAGCTGGTCAAGGTTCCGGGGTGCATTTTATCATTGTCTGGGCATTGGTCTGTAGTTGGAAGTTGAGGTGTTCCATGAGAGGTGTGTGGTCTCACTTATGCATCGGATGGTTTCCTTTAAGATGATTGCAATGCCTCCGCTGTGTTTGTTACTGCAGTCTTGGTGTAGCCGTCAGATGCTGTGGTTGTGATGTCAGGGTTTGAGGAGATGTCCGTGGCCTGGTTGCAGAGTGATCGGGCGTTGAGCAAGATGCATTGGAGAGGTTTGTGTTGTGCATGGCCTTTAGGGGATGTGTGGTGCAGGCTCTTGTGTGGACTGGAGATCCTGTATTGCAGGAGAAGCAGCAAGGGTGGCAGGTGAAGAGACCTTTGGTTGCTCGCAGGGAGGCGGTGTAGCAGTTGTTGTTTTGGTGTGTGATGTCTAGGTCCAAGAGCTCCTCAGCACTGTAGTGGAGGGTGGCAGGATGGCTAGGGCTCCTGGTGCTGGGTGTGATCCAGGCACTCAGGACAGGTGCAGACAGGCATCACTTTTACCCGCTGTGTAGCCACACTGCAGCCTCCATTAAGTAGGTCCTGGGGGAGGGCGGAGCTCTGGGCCACAGGAGGAGGGAAATGGCAAAAGGAGGGAAACGGCGCAAAGAGGGAAGAAATTAGCAGAAAAAGGCAAACAGAGCTGAAAAAGACATAACAGAGTATAGAAAAACAGAGGGCAGGAAAGCTAGCAGAAAAAGCCAAAAGAGAGCAGCAAAAGGCAAAACAGAAGGTAGAAAAAAGCATAGGGCAGAAAAACAAGCAGAAAAAAGCAAAACAGAGGAGACAATTCAAAATAGAAGGCAGGAAACAAGCAGAGGAGGTTCAAGCAGAGGGAAAGTGGAGGGCAGCAGATCTACAAGGAAGTAGTGGACTGCGGACAAGCTGGACTGGAGTACGGTTACAGGGGGAGCAGGCATGAGGACCCGCTCCTTAATTTATTATTTAAAACATATTTTAATATAACTTAATGTTCCATTCCTATACAAAATAAAGTTAAACTACACAAACATAAGAAATTCAAAAGTTTTAGTTATAACTAAAAGTAAATTTGCACCCCGCCCAAACAGTACTATAAATCACAGACCTCTGTAAACAGTGTTGTGAACTTGCTAGCCAGACTACCGTCTACTAGTGAAAGCCACAAGTGCCCACATTTTATTATACTCATACGCACACTGCCCACCGGGGAACGCATCAGGGAGATCTGTCATCAGTGTGAGGCTGGTGCTGAGCCTTACTCTGTGCTGATCCACTGAGGTTGAACCATTAACTTATAGTCTTTGTACATCCTTACTCTGCCCCTCAGTGGATACATTAGGAAGCAGGTTGCAGTGTCCTTATTGTTGGAGACTGCTTCTGGTCTGCCTCATGCTTCCCCCTCAGTTACAGCCACAGATGTAAAGACGAACATTACAGTCAGAGGTTGCCCCCAAGTGAAGTCCTTAGGACATATGTACAGAACATTGTCAGAGGATGTGATAGCCATTGCTGCTCAGTCTGTAAACCTATCCCCAAATCCAGTCTCCCTAAGCCCACACATGATAGGACAGAGAATGTTGTATGCCAGGTCTCAGCAGTTATAGGGCCTTTTCTGGTGCAGTTCAGCTCTCTCCTGTTCACATTACACAGCTTAACAACTTGCCTTGCTGCCTCAACTGTCAGTAAATCTAGGCCAGAATGTTTTCCTGGAAGGGTGGCTTCCAGTACACATCTTATGCAAAAGAGCATGCACACATCTGTGCACCATAGTGCAAAGGTTGAGCGGTTCACTAGGCAGACTTTAAGAGCGTCGGTGCAGAGGAGGACAGCAGTAGCAGGCCATTTTAAATTCATACTTTAGCTGCTCTGTTGTGCGGTGCTAAAAATAATATATCTACCCCCCACTCTCCCAGAGTGGTTTATCGCCTCAGTCATTCTTTCTATTCATGTGATGCTGGGCTTTTTTATGGCTTTTCTATGTGGCTGAAGATAGTACAGATATTGCAGTGAGGAGAAGAATGTGACGTTTCCCATTGCTTACCTTTGCAGTTGGCCATATGTTGCCTGATCTCCATGCTTTAATGCCTGCAAGCAAAAGATAGGTATTAGGACACCTTCAGAAGATATGTTGATGGATTGTATTGAGATGGGCAGTCTTACTCTAACTTTTGTTCTGTGGAATTTATTTTGTTTGTTTCCTCTTTTGTATTTGTTATATCATTTCTCTTATATATTTTGGTATTGTATTCTTGCAGACAATGAAAGAAATCTTGTATATCACATGTCACTGAATAGGTGTGAATTCAATAAGTAGATGAACAGTGGACTGGATTCTCCTAGGGCCCTTGATCAGGGGCTTCTACCCCAATCAGGACCAAGTGATCCAACTACCCTATAGAAGCGATCTGACTTTGAGGTGGGATACTTCTAAGTGAAGGTGCCATCTTGTGGAACACCTCACCTCTACATGTACAACTGGTGCAGCCCACATTCTACCCGCTTACAGAAGGGATCCGACGGTAAGGTAAGATACCTCTCAGGGAAGGTTGTCTCATAGAACACAACACCTCTAAGTGTACAGTCAACAGTCTACTCCCCCACAGCAGAGATCCAACTGTAGGACTGGATGCTTCTCAGTTAAGGTTGTCATCTTGTGGAATATCTCACCTCTGAGCGCACACTTGGTGCCATTTATTGATTAGTTTCCAAATATCCTAATTCAGGCCTGGTAATATTTAGCTCTTCCTATTAAGAGTCCCTCTTTTTATTCCCACAGCACCAAAGGGCCTTTGGAGAGTTAATTAAAATACATTGTAGCCACATGCACATCTTTACAACCATGAAATGACATGTGCTAAAACTATTATACAATCTATAAGGAGACTACCCCAGCATATCAGTTCATAAGATTGTGTTTTGTAAGCTGAGATGGCCATGACAGAATAATCGAAAACCCAGGCCTTATTAACCTCCCACTGGATTGCGATACACTTACAGACGTGACCTAGTTTAGGAAGTGTCAAAAAATAACATTTATCTAATCAGAAACACCATTCTCTGCTAGGAGATGCTTTACATTTGCCTTACCACGTAAGTGCGGTCTGCATCAGGGGACTGCTCCTGTGAAAAAAAGATGAGAATTGGTCACCAGGTGACTAGATGAAGACAGAGAAGCCATACCCCACCTCTGGTTATCAGGTGACTAGATGAAGAGAGACCAGCCATTCCCCAATTCTGGTCACCAGGTGACTAGATGAAGAGAGAGCAGCCATACCCCATCCCTGGTCACCAGATGACAAGATGAAGAGAGAGCAGCCATACCCCACCCCTGGTCACCAGGTGACTAGATGAAGAGATAGCAGCCATACCATACCCTGGTCACCAGGTGACTAGATGAAGAGGGAGCAGCCATACCCCATCCCCGGTCACCAGGTGACTAGATGAAGAGAGAGCAGCCATACCCCACCTCTGGTCACCAGATGACTAGATAAACAGAGAGCAGCCATACTTCACCCCTGATTACCAGATGACTAGATGACATGAGAGCAGCCATACCACACCTCTGGTCACCAGGTGGCTAGATATAGAGGGAGAGCAGCCATACCCCACCCCTGGTCACCAGGTGACTAGATGACGCAAGAGCAGCCATACCACACCTCTGGTCACCAGGTGGCTAGATATAGAGGGAGAGCAGCCATACCCCACCCCTGGTCACCAGGTGACTAGATGACGCAAGAGCAGCCATACCCCACCCCTGGTCACCAGGTGACTAGATGAAGAGAGAGCAGCCATGCCCCAATCCTGGTCACCTGGTAACTAGATAAAGAGAGAGCAGCCATACCCCACCCCTGGTCACCAGGTGACTAGATGAAGCGATAGCAGCCATACCCCACCCCTGGTCACCAGGTGACTAGATGAAGAGGGAGCAGCCATACCCCATCCCCGGTCACCAGGTGACTAGATGAAGAGAGAGCAGCCATACCCCACCTCTGGTCACCAGATGACTAGATAAACAGAGAGCAGCCATACTTCACCCCTGATTACCAGGTGACTAGATGAAGAGAGAGCAGCCATGCCCCACCTCTGGTCACCAGGTGACTAGATGACGTGAGAGCAGCCATACCACACCTCTGGTCACCAGGTGGCTAGATATAGAGGGAGAGCAGCCATACACCACCCCCGGTCACCTGGTGACTAGATGAAGAGAGAGCAGCCATACCCCACCCCTGGTCACCAGGTGACTAGATGACATGAGAGCAGCCATACCACACCTCTGGTCACCAGGTGGCTAGATATAGAGGGAGAGCAGCCATACCCCACCCCTGGTCACCAGGTGACTAGATGACGCAAGAGCAGCCATACCCCACCCCTGGTCACCAGGTGACTAGATGAAGAGAGAGCAGCCATGCCCCAATCCTGGTCACCTGGTAACTAGATAAAGAGAGAGCAGCCATACCCCACCCCTGGTCACCAGGTGACTAGATGAAGCGATAGCAGCCATACCCCACCCCTGGTCACCAGGTGACTAGATGAAGAGGGAGCAGCCATACCCCATCCCCGGTCACCAGGTGACTAGATGAAGAGAGAGCAGCCATACCCCACCTCTGGTCACCAGATGACTAGATAAACAGAGAGCAGCCATACTTCACCCCTGATTACCAGGTGACTAGATGAAGAGAGAGCAGCCATGCCCACCTCTGGTCACCAGGTGACTAGATGACGTGAGAGCAGCCATACCACACCTCTGGTCACCAGGTGGCTAGATATAGAGGGAGAGCAGCCATACACCACCCCCGGTCACCTGGTGACTAGATGAAGAGAGAGCAGCCATACCCCACCTCTGGTCACCAGGTGACTAGATGAAGAGAGACCAGCCATACCCCACCTCTGGTCACCAGGTGACTAGATGAAGAGAGAGCAGCCATACCCCACCTCTGGTCACTAGGTGACTAGATGAAGAGAGAGCAGCCATACCCCACCTCTGGTCACCAGGCGACTAGATGACGCAAGAGCAGCCATACCACACCCCTGGTCAACAGGTGATTAGATGAAGAGAGAGCAGCCATACCACACCTTTGGTCAACTGGCTGGCACGACAGGCGAGCACAAAGTAGAAACTCAACCTGATCTTAGTTAAAGACCCACAAACATCTCATTTTGGTTCCGTCCAGACTCACCCTGAATGTGTGAGATGATTCCTGCACAACCAGGGATTCTGTTGACTCAAAGCAAACCATGTTGCATTTTTAGCAGCAGGTGAAATTACTGCGTTAACAGATTAAAAACACAATTACAGAAGCCCAGAATTCCCAATTCATAAAGGAAGCAGTGTTCTAATAAATCTGAATGCTACAATTGAATTAACACTAGAAGGTGAGGAAATATACTGGAAACATGTAAAAGATGTCTTGCATCCTATTTTTTGGAGATATTATCACACTACTAGAATATCTTCCAATTTTATTCCCAGACAACTCCATATTCCTTCATTACACGCATGTCCACGCTCATATGACACCCACTTCCTCGTTCGTGTATGAGTGAACACTCTCCTGTCTTGGTCTAATCACTATGGACTCCTCATCCTACCTTCCTCTACAGCTGCCAAGGTGCGTTAGGTCTGCCATGTAGTTCAGCTAATCATGTTCTACAACACAAATACCAAACACCACAAAACCACCAAAGCAGTATGAACTAGACATACACACATCAGCTAACTCTGGACACCGAAAAGGATCTTCCACTGAACAATATTCATTATGGAACATCCTTCCTACAATGATTACAATTCCCTTTCTGAATCTGAACAATATTGACAGACCCCAACAAAGCCATATTCTTTCAAGATGCTTCAACTCAACAGCAACGCCCCCAAGACCAGGTCAACATGCATCTTAGAGCCATCCAAATACAATGCATTGAAACATTTCACATGGTAAAATGCACAACATTGAATCACAGAAATGTACCTTCCTGTTAAAGTGCTCTTGCAGACAAGCACTGGACCTCTGACCATCCAACTCAATGAACTCAACTAACTCAACAAAATGGTAGAGCCCTCGGAACACCTGTCTATAGACGAAGCACTCTACAAATCTGTTAGGCGGCTCCTATTGCCTCGGCCTGTGTTAAGAACACGTGTGGTGTCCCTCAAGGTTCATCTCTTTCCCCCACCTGTTTACCATTCACATCAGCCCCTTGAGTCATGCTCTGCAATCCAGGGGAGTGAAGGTGTACAATTACGCTGACGACATGCAGCCGACCTTTCCAATTGACGAGACGGAGGAGTCTACGGATTCCTTCCAACGTACAATGCTCTTCATTAAAGACTGGTTAAGTCATAACTATCTCAAATTAAACGCTGATAAAACTGAGATAGTTATTTCTAATAATAGACTCGATCAGTGGAAGCCAGAACACTGGCCAGCTGACCTTGCCAATCTGCTTGCACCTTCAATTTGTTCCCTGTTCAATCTATCTATTAATACCGGACTATTTCATCGGACTGAAAGGTAGCTCAGGCAGAGGCTTAACAAATGCCCCTGCAGCCACCGCAGACGCCAGGGCCAGGCTTACTCATACTGGGGGGAGGTCCTCAGCCCCTGCTGATATGAGTGTGAGGGTCCATTCAGCATATCTTGCATGGGAGCCCCCCCATGTTTTATAATGCCACTGAGCTCAGGTCAGACCCAGAAAAGAAAGCCAATTTGGCATTGACCAATCCTGCCAGTTACCAACCCATCTTACTCCTCCCTTTGAATGAGACAATATTAGAGAAGCATATGAATAAACTATTTATAAAATAAAAGGAGGTAAATAGTATTCTAGACTCATCACAGTCCGGCTTCAGAGCATCACATAGCACCGAGACAGCTCAGGGAGTAGTCACTGACCATATCAAATGCTCTCTCGATGCTAATATACCATCAATGCTGGTGCTGTGGACTTGTCTCCAGCGTTTGAAATGGCATGTCATCCCAAGTAACTCTGGAGTCTTCATGAGATAGGTATCCATGGAGGAGCGGTACAGTGGCTTTCAGATTTCCTTTCCGACAGGACCCAAACCGGTATTCCAGGCTCCTATAAATCTTGTCCCATGACATTGGATGGGGGGTTCCCCAGGGCTCACGTTTTTGCCCTACACTTTTTAACATCAATGTTGCCCTCCTTGCCAATATTGTCAGAGCCTTTGGGTTTGAGTTTATATCATATGTGGACGATGCACAGCTTCTAATTTCCCTAGATAAAAATCTGGCCAAAACTAAATACTCTCTCTCTGCCGGGATGAAGGTTATTGCCACCTAGATGACCAAAAACTGTCTCCAGCTAAATGCTGCAAAAACATTATGCAGTTTGTGAGGCTCAACAGCTCTGGAATTCTGATTGGTGGTCTACAGAACTTGGTATGTCCCCTTCATCTAAACTTGTAGTCATAAACTTGGAGGTCTGGATCGATCAACCTCTCACCATGAAAGATCAGATGGTGTCCACTGTAGGCTCATGCTGCCGCATGATGAGTTTGCTGAGAAGGGACTTTCCTTTATTACCACTCAGAGCATGGTAAACTTTAGTCCAGGAGTTGGTCATCAGCTGTCTGGATTATGGTAATGCACCCTTGGCCTCAGTAAATGAGTTGTTGCTATCTAAACTTCAGGTGGTGCAGAACTCTGCCGCCCGTCTCATCTGCAATCCTCCCTCTAGAGCAGTTCCCACCCACATGCTTTACAATGGTTACCTGTGAAAAACAGAATTAATCTTTGCTCATGGTTCCTAAGGTCAGAAAGTCCTGGTCAGGGGGCAGGTCGTATTTTTTTCCTAGCACCTTGTTAATGGAATAAGCTGCCTCTTCAAATGAGAAGTTACAAGGATCATCTCCAATTCAACAAATTACTGAAGACCAACCTATTCTAACTGTGTTAGGTTCTGCTTGGTTCCTAGAATTCCTGCCTCGATACCCTTCCCAGGGTAATTTGTGCAAATAATAAATTATAGAAATGTAACATTGTGAGAAAGTGCCCTCTTTCTTGCATGGTATGCCCCCACTTTTTGCTGAATTGCTGATGTTCTTTGACTGAGTGTGCCCTGGGCTCCTGCTAATCACGTACCCAGGGCCTATGTTCCTTCCCTAAAACTGCATTGAAGCCTAAACCCCAATTGGCATCTCTGGCTACATGTCAGCCCCTGGGAAATGGTACCACAGGTACCAAGGGCACTCTGACAAAAGAAGGCCTCTAAGAGCTGCAGGACTTATTGTGTCACCCTTAGAGGACCTGTACCCTGACGCTCACACACTGCCTTTGCAGGCAGCGTGTCTTGGTGCAGAACAAAATGAAGAGTCAACATATCCTCCACTTTGGGTGGGAGGACCGGCGGGAAAACAAGTGAGGAAGAGGTGTGTGCCTACCTCTGCCAACTCCACCCCTCAGGTGGGGGAGGCGAGGAGAAGCACAACCTCGAGTCCCTTCCAGCTTGAGGATGGGGGGACCCAGCCAAACACTGGAGAGTGGCAGAATAGGGGATGTACTCGCCCCAGGGAAAGGACCCATTGGTCCCTGCCCTTTACCTATCTGTAACACCTATAATTCGAGTATTTAGGGGTACCTGAACCTTGCTTACTTATATCCAGAAACAACAAGAAAAGAAGATAGGAAGAGGGACCGAAGTGCCGTTCAGAGCTATCAGGAGGACGAAGCCCACTGACTTGGCCCCAGCCCTACAGGCCTTTCTCCCCTCGAACCTGCTCCTGAGAAATCCGGGTGTGTCCTGCAGCCAGCAACCTCAAAAACCCCAGAAGACCTGCCTGCCTTCACTTCAAAGACTGAATCTCCTGTGAACACCAGACTTGTTCAAACTGCAACTTCTGGCTCCGAACAGATACAGCAAATCTAGCCCACTCTGCACGTGCCGAATCTGTCCCGAGCTCGAGTGGAAAAACACCACAAGGAGTTCACCCCACAGATCCTGACCTGAGATCCGGTGACCCCTGACCTGCCTCAAGCCTCCAGATGACGTCTGCTGCCTCAATCCAGAGGATCTCCTCTACCGTGACCAGAGAGGGTAAGACGTTCCGACGTTCCAAGGCACCACTGCACCTGACGCCCCACAGCCTTGTATGCCCAAACCGACGGTGCCTAACCAGCGCTCAACAACCCAAGTTACCCCACCCCCCGAAGTGGTGGTCACACCCAGAATATCCTTGTCCCAGATCCTGCAGTGTTTCTTTGTACCAAATGTTCTCCATTAGAAACAACAGGGCACCCGACCTCAAACCAGCACACTGCACCCGGCCGCCTTAGTGCAGCTGAGGGTGCACCTTTGGTGCTAATTTGGTCCCCTATTTGCCCTGAGCTAAACCCTAGGATATTTGCTCCCACAACCCTGTGGCCTGCTAGCCAGCAGCAACCAACCGGACACCCCCTATCCTCCATAGGATAACATTTGGCTTCAACACTCTGCACCCGGCTGCCATGGTGCCGCTGAAGGTGCAACAACAGTGCATCACTGACTCTGGGAGACCCCTGAGTCTAACCCCAGAACCTTAACTCCCACAGTTGATTACGTACCTGCAAACTGATAACCTGTTTTTCCTCCATAGGATAACATTGACAATTTGGAGTTTTGCAAACTAAAAATATTCTTTAAAAATCGCACAAATAACCAAAACGTATTTTCTTACCTTTTTGCAGGAAATGTCCAAGTGCGGAATCTAGGTATCCAGCACTGAGTTAGAAAAGTAACGTAAAAAGTAACTTACCTGTAATTTACTAACAAAAGCCTATTAATTTCAATGTACTGCATTTGCTAAGTGTTACAACTTTCTGCATTCCCTGTAAATCAAAACAAGTCCAATTTCTATTGCATTTTTAAACTGTTCTACAATAAGCAACGTATTGCTACAAAGTATTTATGCTTACCTGTGCCAGGCTTGCTTGGTTCTTAAATAAATCAACAGTATATTTTTTAAACAAAAACAATTGGCCTAGAGTTCAGTTCTGGAGTGTGTGAGTTCATTTGCTGACTGAGTGTGTACATCAAATGCTTCACCCTGTCCTCTGATATTGCCGTACTGTTCGGCCACTCTACCACGAACAGAGAGTAGGGTCCTATCTAACTTTAACCTCTGCCTACCTCTGGGGACACTTGGATTCTATGCACACTATGCCTCATTTTGGTGTAGTATCTAGAGAGCCAGTTTATTAAAAAACACAACAACATTACTTAATTTATTGGTACTCAATTTACGTACCTCGAAGGGATGGAAGGCTTTCTCAGTGTCCAATGGCAGAAGGTGTAACTCAACACTGGTAGCATTAGAAAGGGTCTGCCTTGAAGACTTTATCCGAGTTTGCTCACCATTTTGTATGACCTCTAGTCACAACTATGACTTCTTATGTAAAAGATATGAAAAACAGACTTAACTTCTTGCAGGGTACATCTTTTAACCCTCACACACACCGTCTGATGACTTTGGAAGTTAATGCGCTTTATTCAAGTATTCCTCAAGAGGAATCCCTTAAGGTCCTCGGTGAGCTCCTGTCCCAATATGAATGGCTTCAAAAACCCAGTTACGTTTGTTCTAAATTGTGCACATGACCCTTACCAGGAATTACTTTAAGTTTGGAGATAACTTTTATTTACAGATGCAGGGTGCATCGATGGGCAGCTTTGAGGAAGCACTCATCTTCAAACTTTCTAACCCTTCATCTTGGAATAGACGTTACATTGATGATATTTTCATTATCTGACCTGGTAATGAAGAAGAACCTCTTGCCTGTTCTGATTGGATCAAACATGGGATAGGTTATTTAGGTTCACTATGAGTAGAAACAAAACCAATATCTCTTTCTCAGATCTGAAGATAAGAACTACTAAAGACTCTTAAGTGTGAAGTGTTTTAAAAACCTACTAATTGTAAAAAACTCTTAAGGTACAATAGATTCGCTTTCATCCTAAATCCCTTCATGATTATCTCCCAGTTGGACAATTCTTGAGGGCTAAGGGGTAACTGTACTGAAAAACAAGACTACACATGCTGTGTGGGTATGTTAACCAAAGACCTGCAGGAGAAATGGTACCCCACTGGAATAATAAGAAGGGCAACAGCACTAGAGACTTTTTGTCACACACATTTCAGAAACCAGTGATTGATCGCCTCATCTGTCTAACAACCTATGGTATTGGTTATAATGCAATACATACAATTGTTAAAAAACATTGAAGAATTCTAACCTATGGGACACTGAACTTTGAGAGACCAATGTTTTCATCAGATATGGTGAATCTTTGAAAGATGAATTGGTTCACACATGAGCTATAAAATTAATCAGTACAAATATGTTCATCACAACAGGGAATCTTCATCCAGTGGTCCAAAATTTCCATGCAGACATTGCAATATTTGTAGGTATACAAAAGACCTACGCAAATTGACTAAGGGATGCGCACTCCATGGGTACTCAAGCATCTCACACATTGTAATTCAGCCAAAGTTGCCTGCATGATCACATGCCCCTGAGGGGCCAGTTACATAGTGTGAGAAATTGGGCTGTTGATTGACTGGGGAGTGAGCAACAAAGAGTCACTAAATTAACCAGTGTTTAACCCTGGGTAGCTTGGCACAAAAAGCACTTAGGCTTAACTTAGAGGTAATGTGTAAAGTATTTATGCAGCATATGAAGAGTAATAAAGTGATAATACAAGACAAGAACATTCCCTATCCAACTTGGATAAATAGAGTAAATATTTATAGATTGTTTGAAACCAAAGCGACAAAAATGCAATCAGTAGAACTGGAGTTATGATTTTTTTAATGGTTTTAGTGAACATAGCGCCAAAAATCACAAAATTACTTTTATGGATGTCCGGTCACACTGGGTCTAAGTCACAAGTTCAGGTTGACCACGATGGAGCGCAAGTCAGCTGCAGTCATCAGATTATTCCCACAGAAATGCTACCTTCTCAAATCTGTGCCAAGAGTCCTGTTCGCAGCAAAGGGGACTGCGAGGAGCAGGGAGAGCATTGTGGGAAGCTGCAAGAGTAGAGCAAAGAGCAGACCAGGTGTTGTGAAAGGGCGTTGCTTGAGCTTTGGGTTGGCGGTTGATGCTGTAGCATGAATGGTCAGAGGATGAAGCTTTGCGCTTAATCGCAGTGTGAGCAGTGAGGTCTCGGTGTGAGCGGACCCGTTCACAGTCGCATGGAGCCCGAACCTTGACTAGACCCCTGGGTAAAATATCAGGAGGCCAGCAGATTAGCCCCTGGAGTCACTCTGGTAGCCCTGGGTTCAAGATGAGGTTGCAGGTCCAGTTCTTCCATCCCAGACAAAAGGGCAGCATGGCGGGAAGGCAGAAATTCAGCAAGGCTGATGCAGGTCAGCAGAGTGGCATTCCCTTCAGCTCCCCAGCAGTCTTAATTCGTGGCAGAACATACATAGGTCTAGAAGTGTACTGAAGATTTGATGACTGAGGTCCTACTTTTATACAATGGTGCCCTTACTCTGGAAGGTGGGAGATGCTTCTAGAAAGTTAAATCGAAGTCCATTAAATTTTCTTACTCCCCTACCCTGGCTCCAAGCTGACTGCAGTGACAATGTGAAGGTGATAGGTTATTTGTGTGAGGGCAGAGTGGGAATGTGACCAGCTCCACCCTCTCACCCTGCCAGCAGATTGCCTATTAAGGCACATCAAATCCCTCTATTGTCTGACTGTCTGGGAGGAATTCCCAAAGTCTAACTGTCATTTACACTCAGTCATGTGACCCAAGACAGACTTGCAGTCACAAAGGACTAAGGAAAGAAAAAGTGGCATTTTCAAAACTGTAATAAAAAACAGAGTTTGTCATTAAATAAGGGTTTCCAGTGCAATTCCAAAGACACCAAACCTGATGTAGCCACCTGCTCACAATCGGAAATTATAGCATATTAAATGTAATAAGGAATCCTCAATGTTATCCTATGGAAGGGGTAGGCCTCCCAGTAGTGGGAAAATGAATGTAGGAGTTTATCACTACTAGGACATCTAAAACTCAAAAGTACATGCCCAACCATTTAATTACGTCATCACAGTTCTATATTAGTTAGACTCATTTTTCATTAGTAAATTAGATTTTTGCAAACAGCAGTTAGTTTCCCACGTGTAGAGTTCTATAAAATGTGCACTTTGTTAGTTAGTTTACATGCTTCACACAATTAATAGTATTAAAGTTATGAGGGAACAATATTATATAAGGGGTACAAACATTTTTGTTTCTCCTCTGCTCCATCACATGTCATTAGCGACATGCAAAGCGGCAAAAAACAGCTGCTATCTCAAGAACTTGGCGCTGAAGCATGTTAGTGAGTCCTTGTAAATAATGCAATAAAAAAATTGCTACTTCATCACAGAAAAGCGCTGCTAGACTGGCAAACATTCACTTGATAATATGCCCCGAAGTCGGGTGCTCCTACCCTGCCCTGTTATGTACTATTTACTCTAACAAATTCAGGGCACCAGGGAGTGTACTTGTGTCTGCAATGGCGGCTGCAACATTCATATTGCTCTGGAGAGTAGGCGCAGCATAGAAGGAGGACAGGAAAATAAGGTCTTGAGCCCATTAGAGCATTCTTTCTTTTTTTATTGCCATACCCCAGAGGTACTGCAGGACTCCAGTGGGACCACTCTTCTAGATTTTCAGATTTTTTTAACCTTAATTTCTCATAAACTGCTGAATGGATTTACACTAAATCACAAAAGGCAAGCTTTGTGAGTAAAGATCTAGCTTACTGCCAAATTTAGTGCAATTCTGTTCATCCATCTTTCATGTATTGTTGTCTAAAATTCTTTCAGAAAATTCAAGTGCAAGATGAGTTTTGGTGAAACACATTGACAGTAGGTCCCGCAGGGACTGTCATTTTTTAAAGTGAGGCCTTCTGATTGGCCAGAAAACTTTTGCCAACTTGTGCCTTTATGGTACAGTCAGACCAAGACTTGTTAAAATATTCCCTGGGATTTGATTTACTGGTCAAGAAACAAACTGATGTGGCAGACATTACAAACCTCAGGGACTCATCACCGAGTCCTGAAAAATAATTTAATATAGCCTCTTAGGGTGCAGTGTAGGCACACTCTGAACACCTTGGCCATGTGAGGAATGATTACAAAGTGACACCCTATCCAGTTAAATAAAAAAATTAAAAAAACTTGGGATGCAGGTCCTGCGGTACCCGCTGCTGGTACCATGGTAACCACTGAACACTCAAATCAAATCTACTCGAGCTCGGCGGGCATGGGTAGGTCACAACACGCGGACTCGGAAGATTTAAGCCACACCTTTAGGGCGCAGCTCTGTAGTCCTGCCCCGCCGATCACTCATGCGGCCTCTTACATATGACCAGTAGGCATAGGAGGATCCACTAAGGTAACAATACAACACATATGATACTAGCATGTTGTTGTTTTCACTTTGGTCCTGAAGAATCGCGGTTAAGATACCATTAGCGAGAAACATGTTGACCACATGCACTTCTAGTCTCTTCTAGGTTCACACAACATAATTAGTTGACACCTAGGAAACTAGCCCCACCTTTTAACTGTAGCCAGGGGACCCCCAGAATAAAGTCGATTCCGGTACCCCTTGTTACATTTTAACCACCTGATCACAGGAACACACCATCCTGCCCACATACCCCCACTTCACCAAAAGGCAGTTGGAAAAAAGATCTCCGCCAAAGAGCCCCTCTCTGAGGTGTGCCCGTCGGGGATTGCACCGCCTCCCCGACGAGGAGCAACCGCCGATGATGAAGCATGACACTCTTCGGGGTGTGTGAGGCAAATACATCCAACATAATGGATGCCCCAGGGTACCATTAATCACCCTTGGTCACGCCAGGAAAAACTCTCCCCACCCCTTCTTCTTTCTCCAAGAACAGTGCAGCAACCCCCCTTTTTGATTTGAATCTCTAGTACTCAGTACGGACACTAAGCTGCTACTGGACCTTCCACTATCTTGAGTGGTTAACAGTGTCCTCTCGCCTCCCCCTTTTTGAAACCAACCACTGAACACTGAAATTATTAACACAAAGCAGACGTGCCTGGCAAGATGTGAGAGAGCATACAGAAAAAGCAGGCCTGGTCGAGGGACTGTGGGAGTACATGGACCCTGGAGGGCCTGCTGGAGTCGGAGGGGCATCACATGGACCAAAGACAGGGTAGTATGCTGACCTCGGAGGGTAGCAATGTGAGGTAGAGGCAGCAAAACAAACCAAAGAGTGAAGGTGGATTGGGACAAGAGCAGCACACTGACCATGGAGGGCAGGTCACTGGGGTAGGTTCAACAAGCTGAACTCAGAGGGCAAGAGGGAGGGTCCGGAGCAGCTCAGAAAATACCACGGAGGGCAGGCGGGAGAGGCAAGCAGGAGCGGCAAAACATGGGCCATAGTGGATGTTAGAAATTGGGTTTCTGGATGGCAGAGGTCTGCACTCTGTCCAAGCAGGAACCACACTCCTAGACCGGGTAAGTCAGTGACACACTCTAAATTAACTTGTGCTCACCCTCTGGTAACTTTACACAGAGCAGTCAGGCTTAACTAAGAGGCAATGTGTACAGTATTTGTACACACCACAAACAGTAAATTGGTGACATCACCACATAAGTACTCCACACCAGTTTAGAAAAACAGCCAATAGTATGATAAGTGAAACAAGACCAAAAAGACAAAAATCCAATAATCAGAAGTCTATGAACTTTTGAAGAATAAAAAGTTCTGTAGTGCTTAGAAGCAGATAGCGCCAACCCGGGCTACCTGGTTGCCCTTAACTGGGTCAAATCCAAATGCTCAGGCTGAAAACAATGGAGCTTGGATCGGACACAGGGACCTTTCCAGTTTGTGAGTGGTCTCTTGGTTACAGTCTGTACATATGTATTAATAGATTTATTATCATGCACTAACTGCAGTCTTTGCTCGGATACAAGTCAGTTCTCTTTACATACCTGCCTATAGTAATAATCTGTTACTCTTTGCAGTTTGTGAGTGGTCTCTTGGTTACATTCTGTGCATATGTATTTAAATATGTATTCTAATGCAGTCACTGCAGTCTGTGCTTGCTTACTTGTCTACTGTCTGTACACACCTGTCTATGGTAATATTATGTGCTACTCTTTTCAGTTTGTGAGTGGATACTCATTTCAATCTGTACTTGGTTACATGCCTGTTATCTGTACATACCTGTCTATGGTAATAATATCTTTAACTTAGTGGCAGCTCGCACAGCTAATGCTGTTGGGCGGAGAGGCGGGCCGGGCAGTGCCGGTTTGGGGGGTAGTGGAGTTTGAAATACGACTGGACAGTGGAGTGCAAATAAATAGAGTCAGCGTTGTCAAACTCCACAGCCTCCCGACCCAGCCACGCCCGCCTCGCCTCTCCGCCCCACAGCGTTACCTGTGTGAGCCGCCACTACTATTACTCTTTGCATGTCCAGGCTGTACATATATATTTATAGATTTATTATAATGCACTCCCTTCAGTCTGTGCTCGGCTCCATGTTTGTTATCTGTACATACCTGTTTATGGTAATAAATGTGTTACTCATTGCAGTTTGTGAGTGGTCTCTTGGTTGTGCTCTACTACGAGCCTGTTAGCTGTAAATACCTGTTTATGGTAGTAAATGTGTTACTCATTGCAGTTTGTGAGTGGTCTCTTGGTTGTGCTCTACTACAAGCCTGTTAGCTGTAAATACCTGTTTATGGTAATAAATGTGTTACTCATTGCAGTTTGTGAGAGGTCTCGTGGTCACAGGCTATATATATGCTTTCATAGATTTATTATAACACCCTCACTGCAGGCTGTGCTCGGTTATGTCTGTTATTTGTACATACATGTCTATGGTAATAATATGTGTTGCTCTTTGCAGTTTGTGAGTGGTCTCTTGGTTTCAGGATGTACATATATATTTATAGATTTATTAAAATGCACTCACTGCAGCCCAGTCGTCAAAGTGGGCGGGATCGGCAGGGCACAGCGTGCCCCTACTTCTTTAACTTCATAGATTCTGTTTCCCCCAATTTTTTTAGGTCTCATCTATTCCATCCCGAAGAGATGGTAGGTGAGATTTATAGTAAGGAGACATAAAAAGTCTACACACTGCGGATCGCTTACAGTTCATGTGAGCCACGCGCATGCACAGGAATCCGTTTGCCCTACCCCTCCCACAAAGCAAGACAAGACAAGAACATCAAAGCGACCGCGGCCGCTTTGATTGTATTTGCCACCAGCCACTTCACGCGTTCCACAGGTCATAAACAGGACCATCTGCTGGTGAATCGGAATGCTGGCATGGTTGCCCAGCCCCCTTCCTGCGCTCGTGGCACATGCATTTTTTTGTCATATCTTTTGCTGCTCAGCTTCAACCGGTGCCCGACATCGCACCCCAGTTCTAAGCTCTTCACTTGTATCGCCTTGCCCCACCGGAGCTCTGTTTACCACCACTGCATGGCCCCAGCCCCTCTGAAACTTTGCAAAAGTGTCACTGCTGTTAAATCTACCACTCTTTCGCCCTCACTCTACCGCCCTCGCTCTACCACTCTACCGCCCTCAATCAATCAATCACAGCATTTGTATAGCGCGCTGCTCACCCGGAGGGTCTCAAGGCACTTGGGGGAGGGGGGTCCGCTACTGCTCGAACAGCCAGGTCTTGAGTTTCTTCCTGAAGGAGAGGTGGTCTTGGGTCAGGCGGAGGTGGATGGGGAGGGAGTTCCACGTCTTGGCAGCCAGGTAGGAGAAGGATCTTCCTCCCGTTGTGGCTCTTCGGATGCGGGGAACGGCGGCGAGGGCGTGGCTGGTCGATCGTAGCTGGCGGGTGGGAGTGTAGAAGGTCAGGCAGCAGTTGAGGTATCTGGGGCCTTGGTTGTGGAGAGCTTTGTGTGCCTGGGTGAGGAGTCAGAACATGATTCTCTTGCTGACGGGGAGCCAGTGCAGGTTTCTCAGGTGTCTGGAAATGTGGCTGTGTCGGGGGATGTCCAGAATGAGTCGTGCTGAGGTGTTCTGAATGCGCTGGAGTCTTTTCTGAAGTTTGGCTGTAGTTCCGGCGTAGAGGGAGTTACCGTAGTCCAGTCGGCTGGTGACGAGGGCCTGGGTGTCCGTCTGCCTGGTTTCGGTGGGGATCCACCGGAAGATCTTACGTAGCATGCGTAGGATGTTGAAGCATGACGAGGAGACGGCGTTGACTTGTCTTGTCATCGAGAGGGAGGAGTCCAGGATGAAGCCCAGGTTGCGTTCGTGGTCCGTTGGTTTGGGTGCACTGCCCAGGGCGGGGGGCCACCAGGAGTCGTCCCAGGTGGAGGGTGATGATCCCAGGATGAGGACTTCCGTCTTATCTGAGTTCAGTTTTAGGCGGCTGTTCATCATCCACTCGGCTACGTCTTTCATCCCTTCGTGTAGGTTGGTCCTGGCGGTGGCGGGGTTGTTGGTGAGGGAGAGGGTCAGCTGGGTGTCGTCGGCGTAGGAGATGATGTTGAGGTTGTGTTGCTGTGCGATGGCCGCGAGGGGGCTCATGTAGATGTTGAACAGCGTGGGGCTGAGCGATGATCCTTGAGGTACGCCACAGATGACTTTGGTGGCCTCGGATCTGAACGGGGGGAGGCGGACTCTCTGTGTTCTTCCGGCGAGGAAGGGGATGATCCACTCCAGTGTCTTCTCCTGGATTCCGATGTTGTTGAGGCGCTGCACTAGGGTGTGGTGGCAGACCGTGTCGAACGCTGCAGAGAGGTCCAGGAGGATGAGGGCGCTGTTTCCCCATTGTCGAGCAGGGCTCGGATGTCGTCGGTGGCTGCAATGAGGGCGGTCTCGGTGCTGTGGTTGGCCCGGAAGCCGGACTGCGAGTGGTCGAGGGTTCCATTCGTCTCGAGGAAGGCGGCCAGCTGTTTGTTGACGGTCTTGTGGGACACCCCCGCGCCGCACGGCCACCAGCTGCTGCGTGTGCCCCTTTGCCCTGCCACTTCTGCCTCGCTGCCGCTGACCACGCCCCCTCCGGCGTGGTCCGGGATCGCCTGCCGGCTCTCCTGAACTGCTGCTAGTTTGTGTTTTTTGCCCTGTTTTTACCCCCATTTGTGCCTGTTTTTATTAGGATTGTTGTGCCTGTGTTATACGTTTCCTTCCTGTTTGTCCACCTACCTCGCCGCCCTCCGCTCTCCCTTCCCGCCACCGCCGCTTTCCCCGCCCCTTTTTCTCTTCTGTACCCTCCCCGCTCCCGCCTCCCAGCTGCTCCGCCCACCCGCGCACTTGGCCTTAAATGGCGACCGTGCGACGCAGGTGAGTGTGACCCACTTGTGGGACACCCCCGCGCCGCACGGCCACCAGCTGCTGCGTGTGCCCCTTTGCCCTGCCACTTCTGCCTCGCTGCCGCTGACCACGCCCCCTCCGGCGTGGTCCGGGATCGCCTGCCGGCTCTCCTGAACTGCTGCTAGTTTGTGTTTTTTGCCCTGTTTTTACCCCCATTTGTGCCTGTTTTTATTAGGATTGTTGTGCCTGTGTTATACGTTTCCTTCCTGTTTGTCCGCCTACCTCGCCGCCCTCCGCTCTCCCTTCCCGCCACCGCCGCTTTCTATAAGTGTCATTGATTGATTGATTGATCTTTTCGATGACTTTGGCAGGAAAAGGAAGGAGCGAGATGGGGCGGTAGTTTTTGAGGTCGGTGGGGTCCGCTGATGGTTTCTTCAGTAGGGCGCTGAGTTCGGCGTGCTTCCAGCTCTCTGGAAAGGTGGCGGTGTCGAAGGAGACGTTGATGATGTCCCAGAGATGGGGTGCGATGATGGAGTCGGCCTTGTTGAAGACGTGGTGAGGGCAGGGGTCGGTTGGTGATCCAGAGTGGATGGAGTTCATCGTGCCGATGGTGTCTTCGGTGTTGACTGGGGTCCAGGCGCGGAAGGTGATGGTGTGGGGCGTTGGTACGGTCGTAGAGTGCGTCGGCAGTGTGCTGAAGCTGTTGTGTATATCTGCGCTCTTGCTGTGGAAGAACGAGGCGAGCGAGATGCAGAGGTCTTACCAGGGGGTGATGTCGTTGTTTCCGGCGCTAGGGTTCGAGAGCTCTTTGACGATGTTGAAGAGTTCCTTGCTGTTGTGGGCGTTGTTGTCTAGTCGTTCCTTGAATGCAGTTTTCTTGGTGGTGTGGATCAGCTGGTGGTGTTTTCGGGTGGCGTGCTTGAGGGTGGTCATGTTGTCTGTATTCGGGTCTCTGCGCCAGGCTTTTTCGAGGGCCCGGCAGTTCTTTTTAGAGCTCTTGAGTTCGTCGGTGAACCAGGATGCTTTCTTGCCGCCGGGTCTGATGGGGGGGTCTTCAGTGGGGCGAGGTCGTCTGCGCAGTTGGTGATCCACTTTGTGAGGTTGTTGGCGGCTTGGTTGGGGTTCGCTGAGCTGGTGGGAGGGTTCTGGCTGAGGGATGTGGTGAGCTGGTTGGTTGTGATCTTGTTCCAGCTTCTGCGGGGAACCTGTTGCGGGTGGTGGTGAGTGGTGGTCCTTCTGAAGCTGAAGTGGACGCAGCTGTGGTCTGCCCAGTGGAGTCCGTGGTATGACTGAAGGAGATGTCCTTGCTGGAGGAGAAGACGGGGTCAAGCGTGTGGCCGGCGTAGTGGGTGGGGATGGTCACCAGTTGCTTGAGTCCGAGGTTGGCGAGGTTGTCCAGCAGGGTGGTGGTGTTGCTGTCGTTGTTGTTCTCTAGGTGGAAGTTGAGGTCTCCTAGGAGGATGCAGTCAGCGGAGGGGAGGGCGTGCGGGCTGATGAAGTCGGCGATGTCTTCGCTGAATTGTGTGTGAGGTCCCGGGGGTCTCTAGATGAGGGTGCCTCTGAGGGTGGTCTTGGGGTCGGTGTGTATCTGGAAGTGCAGGTGTTCAGCGGTTGTGAGGGTGTCGTCGGAGTTGGTCGTGATGCGGATGGTGTTCTTGTGGACGATGGCGATGCCTCCTCCGGTCTGGTTGATGCGGTCCATCCGGGTGATCTTGTATCCATCTGGGATGGCGAAGGCGATGTCAGGCGCTGAGGAGGCGTACATCCATGTTTCCGTGAGGAAGGCGACGTCTGAGGATGTGGAGTCGAGGAGGTTCCAGAGTTCCACGGCGTGTCTGTGAACGGAGCGGGTATTGAGCAGGATGCACTTCAGGTGGTTGCTGCTGGTGCTCGGATTGGCGGGTGCAGGTCCGGTTGCAGGAGAACTTGCAGGATTGGCAGGTGAAGGGTCCGTGGGTGCGTCCTGGGGTGGCTCGATGGCAGCTCGGGATCCGTCTGGTGTTGAGTGCGTTGAGGGTGGCTGCGTCGTAGGTCTGGGAGGTGGGCTGGCTTCTGCGGGGGCCAGGGGTTCTGGCGCTGGGTGCGGTCCAGGCACGGACGGGCGCAGACGGGCTTACTTTTGGCGCGCCTTCGGCGCACAATCGGTGCGCCCGCTGCGCGTACGCATGCACTCTGCCATAAATGGAGAGTGGGGGCGGGGCGAGGGAGGAGCAGCTGGGAGGCGGGAGCGGGGTGTCGAGTGGGGGGGAGCGGTGCGGTGATGCTGGAGGGGGTGGGGCCACCGGGGAGCAGCGGCAGGGAGCGGGGTGGGGCAGGGAAACAACTGGGCACACAGAGGCAGCAAGTCGCGCAGGACTGGCCAAACAGGGGAGAGACAATACCAAAAACGCTACTAAACAAATTGGTGAAAAAACGAATGCAGGCATAAAGAAAACGAATGAGGCACAGCTAAGGGGAGTCAGGGGCAAAACGAATGCAGGCACAAAGAAAACGAACGAGGCACAGATAAGGGCAGTCAAGGGCAAAACGAATGCAGGCACAAACAAAAAGGAACGAGGCACAGAGAAGGGCAGTCAAGGGCAGGGGGCCAAAGCAAACAGGGGCAATACTTCGCTGGCAGCGTCGGCGGCGGCAGGAGGGGCCGGGCACACTCAGGGTGAGCCACGCAGCAGGAGGAGCGACCGGGTCAGACCAGGTCAGGTCAGGTCACAGCTCCCAGCCCCGTGAGCCACGCCTTAAGTACTCTAGTGGGAGGGAGGAGCAGCTGAGAGACGGGAGCGGGATGGCGAGTGTGGGGGGAGCGGTGCAGTGATGCTGGAGGGGGTGGGGCCGCGGGGAGCAGCGGCAGGGAGCGGGGTGGGGCAGGGAAACAACTGGGCACACAGAGGCAGCAAGTCACACAGGACTGGCCAAACAGGGGAGCGACGATACCAAAAACGCTACTAAACAAATGGGTGAAAAAACGAATGAAGGCACAAAGAAAACGAATGAGGCACAGATAAGGGCAGTCAGGGGCAAAACGAATGTAGGCAGATAGAAAACGAACGAGGCACAGATAAGGGCAGTCAAGGACAAAAAGAATGCAGGCACAAAGAAAACGAACGAGGCACAGGTAAGGGCAGTCAAGGGCAGGGGGCCAAAGTAAACAGGGGCAATACTTCGCTGGCAGCGGCGGCGGCGGCAGGAGTGGCCGGGCACACTCGGGGTGGGCCACGCGGCGGGAGGAGCGACCGGGTCTGACCAGGTCAGGTCACTCTACTCTACTCGACCTCACTCTACCGCCCTCACTCTACCACTCTACCGCTCTCACTCTACCGCACTCACTCTACTACTCTACCGCCCCCACTCTACCGCTCAATCGCAATCACTCTACCGCCCTCACTCCATCACTCTACCGACGTCACTCTACCGCCCTCACACTACCACTCTACTGCCCTCACTCTGCCACTCTAATGCCCTCACTCTACCACTCTACTGCCTTCACTTTACCACTGTACTGCCCTCACTCTACCACTCTACCGCCCTCACTCTACCACTCTACCTCCTCACACTACCTCTCTATCGCTCTACCGTCCTCACTCTACCACTCTACCGCCCACACCCTACTGCCCTCACTCTACCACTCTACTGCCCTCATTCTACCGCCCTCACTCCACCGCTCTACCGCCCTCACTCTACCACTCTACCGCCCTCACTCTACCACTCTACCGGCCTCACTCTACCACTCTACCGCCCTCACTCTACCACTCTACCGCTCTCACTCTACCGCCCTCACTCTACCACTCTACCACCCTCACTCTACCGCCATCACTCTACCACTCTAATGCCCTCACTCTACCACTCTACTGCCTTCACTTTACCACTGTACTGCCCTCACTCTACCACTCTACCGCCCTCACTCTACCACTCTACCTCCTCACACTACCTCTCTACCGCTGTACCGCCCTCACTCTACCACTCTACCGCACACACTCTACTGCCCTCTCTCTACCACTCTACTGCCCTCACTCTACCGCCCTCACTCCACCGCTCTACCGCCCTCACTCTACCACTCTACCGCCCTCACTCTACCACTCTACCGGCCTCACTCTACCACTCTACCGCCCTCACTCTACCACTCTACCGCTCTCACTCTACCACCCTCACTCTACCACTCTACCACCCTCACTCTACCGCCCTCACTCTACCACTCTACCGCCCTCACTCTACTGCCCTCACTCTACCACTCTACCGTCCTCACTCTACCACTCTAACTCCCTCACTCTACCGCCCTCACTCTACCGCCCTCACTCACTCTTTCACCCTCACTCACTCTATCGCCCTCACTCACTCTATCACCCTCACTCACTTTATCGCCATCACTCTATCTATCTATCGCCCTCCCTCACTCTATCTATCTTGCGCCCTCTCTCACTCTATCTATCTACCGCCCTCCCTCACTCTATCTATCTATCTATCTATCACCCTCCCTCACTCTATCTATCTATCGCCCTCCCTCACTCTATCTATCTATCTATCTATCTATCTATCTATCTATCTATCTATCTATCTATCTATCTATCTATCTCCCTCACTCACTCTATCTATCGCACTCCCTCACTCGATCTATCTATCGCGCTCCCTCACTCTATCTATCTATCTATCGATCGACCTCCCTCACTCTATCTATCTATCTATCTATCTATCCATCTATCTATCTATCTATCTATCTATCTCGCTATCGCATCACAACAGCATCACTCAGCACCAACACAGCATCACTCAGGGGCACAACAACATCACTATGTACTACCACAGCATCACAGAACGCCACCGCATCACTCGTCGTCACCACAACATCACTCAGCGCCACCACAGCATCAATCTCTGCAACCATTCAACAACAACGGGCTCAAATATGTTTTCTCAATGTTTCAAGCTTGATTACAAATGTCACAAAAAGATGTTAATATTTCACTTCTGTTCTTGGATTTTCGTCACAATAAAATACACTGAACATAATCTTCACAAAAGTTATTTACAAAAGTTTAAGCCATTGCCATTATAAATTACAATTACTTTTATTTAAGTATTAATTATTAAAAAAAATTAAAAGCCATTGTTATTTGTAATATCAATACATCTAAGTCACGTAAATACAACACATATTGCATTACAAATGCTATAGGTGTCACATTTGCGAAAGTTAAAACTAATTAGCTATTTTCAAAACCAACACATAAATACAAAATTTGTCATTTACAATACCAATAGCTCGAACTTTCCTAATGCGAGACCTATTGTATTGCAAATGCTTGTTTTAAACATGCTTCCAGGATGACAGAAATCGCCAAGGCAGATAGTTAAAGCTCTGCTTTTGAGGACGAGCGTAACGGGCAGAGAAGGAAAAGGACTCTGGGGCATATTATTAACAACTAGCGGTATTTATTGCTAAATAGGCTTAGCAAAAAAAAATTGACGCGCATCGCCGGACTTTATCGCAGAGATAACGGGCTATTAGCAACGTTTATCTCCAAAGTGATAAAATATCAGGCGATAGCGGTTAAATGCCTGAATATCGCTGGAAATTCAGCGATATTCAGGCATTATCGCTTATAGGGACTTAACCTGAATATCCACCTCCCATTGGATATACAGGCTAAGAAGTGGTCTGAGCAGGGGTTAGGATTTGGCGATATTAGCGCTTAGCGTGAATATTTTAATCGCTGCGCCTGCATTGATAATAGGCAAAAGCGATGTTAGTGACTGCTTTCAGTCGCTAACAGGTTGGATACGCCCACTTTGCATTTCATTAGCGATAAATATCGCTGACATGCAAAGTGGGCCCCAAACCGCTCGCTATCACCTAAAACCTGTCGCTAACGGATGTTAGTGACAGCTTGCTAATAGGGCGATGAAATTATCGCTGCTTTACGGCCGAAAACGATCATTTCATTTTGCCTGCCTTGGTAATATGCCCCTCTGTCTTTCCTTTGTGCACAAACTAGACAAGGACAGTTCGAGTTCTCCTGCCGCTGGCAGCTGCCCCCCCTTTGTTCCCCTTCTTCCCTCTCTTTCTGTCTCTCTCCTCCTCATTTACTGAAAACGGTGACTTCAAGAAACTGGTATTACCCTCTCTTTCCTCCTGCCTTTATTTTCTCCCCTGTGAAATGAATACAAAAAAGAAAAACACTTTTGCTGGAAAAGCGTTTGTTTTTCTGACATTTTTAAATTTCTAAGTGCAGCCTCGGGGGTGGAGAGAAATAAAACATTCAAAATATGAAAAATAAATATCTAAGGGGCATATTAACAACCGCCAGCGATAAATATCGCTGGCCGTGCTTAGCGATAATTATATTATCGCAGGCTATCTCAGGAATTTATCGCCCTGGTAGCGCGTTATAAACAACGCGTTACTCCAGGGCGATAAAAATTCCAGAGATAGCGAGGTTATCGCCCTTTTGCAGGGAACATCTCTGCTTTTTTGGCTTTTCTTAAGCCAAAGAAGCGGAGATAAAGCTCTTCTCAATATGACCCTAACTAACTAAAGCAAGGCAGAATGGTTGCAAGGGGGCCAGATTGATTCATTCACACCTAAACACACTAGCGCCACTTTACAGTGTTTGTCAGTGAAGCGCTACTTTTGTTTTGTTTTCTCTTTGAACAACATTGTTTTCCCTGGGTGGGAAAGTGCACTATTCCTGGAGGGACTGAAATACCTGCTTGATGGGTGAATTGGAAAACGAAATGTGTACAGCGCAGTGTGTTCACGAATGTGGTCTTTTTAAACCATACAGCTTACGTTTTGTAAGGATATGAGCAATAATCATTGAAACGTGTACCTTTTAGGCCCTGAAGTCATGGCCTTAACTTTTCAGGCAAAAGCACTCACTAATTTCTGAATAATTCGTGTAAAAGGAAAAAGGTAACCATGTTGTTCCTGATTACATTCACATGCTTTACTGAATCTTGCCTTCCCTATGAGTGTTTGCTTTTTCTAGGATGTTGTTAATTTGTTTTTAGGCAGCATATTGCTCTTGTCTAGTGCCTAATTAGAATTGAATCACATCTAGGGGCCTCATTTATGAGGCTGTGCGTCACTTTTACGCCGCCGGTGCGTCACTTTTTGTGACGCAACAGTGGCGTAAAAAATGCGCCTTGTTGCGCCATATTTTCAAAGTGACTCATCTAGGTAGATGCGTCACTTTGTAAACCCCTGCGCCACATTATACCTGCGCCAGGTATATTGTATGCAAGGGAGGCGTATTGACGCAAGAAAGGGTCATGGAAGTGACGCAGTGAAATCTATAAGATTTCACTGCGCCACTTCTAGGAAGCAAATGTGTCAATTTCTTACGCCTGCCTCACAGCAGGCGTAAGACTGACGTTAGCCCTCTCACATGGGGTTTGCCCCCATGTGAAAGGACACATTGCTGGAGTTGCGTCACTTTTGTGACACACTCCAGCAATGCGTCACTTTTGCGCCATACAGATACGTCAGAAATACTGACGTATCTGTAACTCCTTGCGACATGATGCGTCATACTGTAAATATGACGCATCATTGGTGTCGCAAGGAGGGCGCAATGAAAAGTGTTGCATCGCTGTTTTCAAGCAGCGATGCGTCACTTTTCATAAATGAGGCCCTAGGTGTTTATAGCGGGTCAGTGCAGTGCACGTTTCTCTCAGTGGGGCAGTATGGTGTTAATTGGGGGAGAGGATGTGGCACTATGGCCAGCGCTGCTGAATTTGGAACTGGCGAACCAGGTTCAGCCTTCATGGACAGGTCACCAGACCACTCTCCCTGAGGGAGCACATTCCTATGCTAGGCGTTAGAAGGCCTGCAAGATCTTAGAAGCCCTGGTGTCTTAGCACCAGCAGGTGTCCCTAGTGGTGGCAAGCATGGGTTAACCTTTGAAGGCCTGTCCACCACAATCCATGACGTTCACCTCCAGTCTTGCTGGCAGGCCTTAGAAGCAGCACACCCTAGAGCAGTGTTCTTCAATCTGTGGGGCGCGCCGCCCTGGGGGGCGCGACACCATTCCAGGGGGGGCGCGCACTCCACTTGAATCTGACCTTTGTTCCCTCTGTCCGTGCAAGTCTTCATGGGGGAGGGGAGATCGACGGGGCACGAGGTGCCCGTTCTTTTGTATTGTTAACTCTCCCAGGAGGGGGTTAATTCACAGAGCTGACTGCTTTCACAGCAGTGCGAGGCAAGGAATCTCGACTGCTAAAACCGAAAGCAAACAAACAGACACGCTTTCGATTTTAGCAGAGGAGACCCCTTGTCTCACACTGCAACTGAAGCTGTCAGCTCTGTGAATCAACTCCCTCCTGGGAGAGTCGAACGAATCTGTGTGCTGCTGCTCGGTGCCCGATTGCCTTCTGTGCGAGCTGTGTTTTGCTACAAGCACCAGCTTAATGCTCAGGTATCTTCAAACAATGCTCTCCTGATGTCAGTCACTGCGTCTAAGGGCCTGAGCATCACAGTTGAGAGTAATATTGTTCTAACTGCATTCAAGGACTGTCTGGATGCTCTTGAACAAGTTGTCTGTGGAAGAGAGTTCTACCTTCGAAACTTGTTGATGTTATACTGGGTTAGTTGAATATGCTGTGACTCCGACTTCTGCAACACAGAAGATATGGAAGGGCCTGCTGTAGACGAGACCCCAATGGATAAAAATGTAAAGATTGCTTCACTGACCAGTCCTTGGACGCCTGCACATCACCTGGAGAAGTTCAGTGCACCAGGGAGCATACCACCTGCGTCAGCTTCTCTGGTTCAGGCTCCATACCCGGTGAAGCTGCAATACAGTACAGCATGGCAGGATGTGCTACTCAGGATTACTGTGAATTATTTCACCTACCAGCGACCCAAGTCTACAGTTAGATTTACAGTGCTCACCTGCCGAGACCATTATTGAAACCTCTGATGCAATCACACCCTAGCTTAGTGATAGTCTGTAGAAACATTCCTAAAGCTTTAAAAGCCCCTGAAATACAGAGTCTTATCTTGTGAAGAGGAACAATGTAATAATGAAGCAGATGAACTCATGTCAGCCTGAATTATCATGTATTCTGCCAATAGATATAAATTCAAATTATATATCATGTCCCAATGTTGACATGTGATACCAAGGAAGTGTAACACGCTGCTGCATGCTTAAACACTAGCTGACTTTGAATTTCAGACTCATTCAGTTTTATAACTTCCTTTTCACCACTAAACACAGTTCAATTATAAATCTGTACCAGAATCTAATAGAAATGTTTACCCTTCTGTCTGAGATGCAGCAGGAAGTTTTGGATCAAAATATTGATAATCAGCTGTTGGGGCTTGACCTTGAGTTCATCCGTCTTCCTTTCCACATTGAAGGCCATCAGTGACAACTCTCAGGAGATTCCCAACTATCTAACCAGCTTCTATCAGTGAGACCTCACCAAGTGCTTCCAGACATTCCTGCTTTGTTTCTCTTTCTTAGCCTTCGAGGTGAACACCTCTTTGAATATCAGACCATGGAAATATCTACCAGCTTGTCAAAACCGAAGAATGGAGAGTTACGAGTTAATATCCTTAATTGTAATGTGCTCTGTAATCCAGCAATTGGCACTCACGGCGATCACAATGCGCTCACAATGCACTTGCGCTGTTTACCCTGTACCTAACCCTGCAGTCACACTAGCACACTACTCAATCTGCACTCGTGACACTTCAATCACCTGTCCCCCTCACTTTTCAATCTCACTCCAATAAGCCCACCACTAACCATACATTCATTTGTTCCACTCTGCACTAACATGCGCACCCAAATTCATGTGGTGGCCTTACTCACCCCTGTACACAAGTCATTTCACCCCCCCACTCACAAACCTGCAGTTTACTAAACACTTATTGTATTGAATGTAATTCTCTGAATATGCCCGGAATGTGCGTGTGGCGGTCGAGTCCAGAAATTTTTGTCAGGTGGTGGGGGGGGGGGAGGGGGGGAGGGGAGTGGGGGTCCAACGTCTAAAAAAATTCAGCTGGGGGGGCTCAACCTACAAATGTTTGAAGACCTCTGCCCTAGAGTGGCAGTAGTTCTGTCACTGAGGTCACGGGACCCTTGAGCAGGGAGGCTCTAGGTCAGTGCGACCGCACCGGGTGCTAACTTCGGGTGGGGGCGTCGTGTTTGTAAGTATAATATGGTTTTAAAAGCACTTGCTGCCTCCTTCCTGGCCTCCAAAAAATTTCAGCGACAATAAAAATGTCATGATAACTTCAGTGATTCATGTTCTAGTCGAGAGAGATGGTGTTTTGCCTATTGGAAGTTTTGTGTCATGGAAAGGAAGCACATAGGGTTAATGTGCCTGCTGCTAAGAAGCTGTACCATGCAGATCACAAAGTGCACATAATGTAAATAGGTCAGTGGGTTACTGCTTCTGTCAGAGAGACCCTATTGTTACTTGCAGTTAATAAGTAAAAATCCTAACATAGAACAGTGATCTCTTAACTGTCTTGTAAGAGCTGCAGGCAAACTGCAAGGTATAAATTAGAGCGTTCGGTTTTTCTCCCCAGTCTTTGATTATCCTAATGTTGCAAAAGAGGGCTCATTTGGGTAAAAATCTATTCTGGTTATTAAAACGATCCCCCAACCATGGCATTACATTTTAAATTCTGAGTTTGTGTTTTTCCAGACCGATCACTATTAAACTATGCTGCCTACTAGTATGGTTGCCAAGTGACTCCTACACCTTGTAGTCCTTTGTCTTATGTAACATTTCATACACAGTGATTTACACACGTATAATTGATTGTTACGTGTGATGTAAAGTGCTCTGACACCTTACACGGGTATTAGTGTTGCTGTAAATGTTCTGATATTTTATTATTTTGACATTTTTACACATGCTAACAGTCTCTGCAAAGACTTTTCGTTATTAGTATCAGTGGCACATACAACTGTAGCGGTGAGAAAGGTAAACAGTCAACTTTGCAAAGGACCCTCCACTTCACAGCAGCACAAGTCACATTTTTTAGTAACTTTTGATCCTATTCAGCTATAATCAATTTATTAGTTAAAATCGGCAACTTATGCAGCAGATGATGTATTATGTGGCAAATCCGGCACTGCCATATTTATGTGGAAAAAACTTGCAAACTAGAATATTTTGCTATGTATGCTTGAACTGCTCTTGTGGAAAAAGGGAGGAGAAGTGCTGATGACAGAGAAGCCATGGCTGAGAGACAAATGGCTGTGATTTCACTTTTAGGGGTATTTGGGAGATTTCGTGATTGGAAACGTATTCATCTTTGTGAATGTATTTTAATGTAAATAACTCATAATAAACCCTAAATAAACATGTTTCCATTGGTTACATTAAATAACGTAATAAGCTGTAATCAGTTAGTGAAATGGGATACAAATATTAAAAATTGGGATATTTTGCTGTTTCTGCTATACCTTTGACTGCGCCCACTGACCCAATCCACAGGTTATTTCCGCCCTCTGATTCTCCGCCCACAGTTCCCCTACTTATTTTCTCCCACTTTGACCACTGCTGCAGCCTGTGCTTGGCTACATGTCTGTTACATGTACATACATCTTTATGGTAAGAATATGTGTTTCTCTTTGCAGTTTGTGAGTGGTCTCTTGGTTACAGGCTGTACATATAGATTTATAGATTTAATATAATGCACTCACTGCAGCCTGTGCTCCGTTTCCTGTCTCCACATTCCCATAGTTTACTGCAGGTTCATAGATGGCTCTGGAGCTGCCACCACGGGTCGCACCTGAAATAAGAGAACACATTATATCGCACCTGCTTTTTCACTGCTTTATACTTTGAAATGGGACTTTGAAAAGACTCTTACCATTTGCTTTCTTTGCACATCTCTCATAGAAGAGAACCACACCAAGGACAGCGACGACAGCACCGAGGAGCATCCCTGAAGCCACCACCAGGGTGACCCACCAGCAAGAACAGGAGGCGTCTGAAGCAGGAGGATCCCCTGAAGAAGAGAGACAACCTGTGAGTGTCAGGCTCCTCCGGCTCTTGGCAGGTGCAGGAAGAATGTAGAAAAAAAGGAATAACAAAAGGAGTAGAGAGCAAAGGTCTAAGAGACTCCTCAAACACACCAGTGCTTTGGATTAAAGGTTCTGAGCTGGTTATCGTCACTCCTCAACAGCAGTATATAATTTGTCAAAATGTGATTGTTGAAATAGTGTTAGGATTTGCATTATTATGGAAAATGCTTCTGAACAATGAATTTAATAATGGGTACAATCTGGTAATAATAATCTAACATGAACGCACATGAAGTTACTTTAATATAATGTATAGCAGTGTGTTTACTAATGTAATTTTGTTGGCACATTTTGATAATATGTACATTGTATTTAATATGGATGATGTTTTCTGCTCACTCCTTTTACTTGCCCCCTCCCAACCCGTTCTATATGCGCATCTTTCCCTATGCAGCTTTGCACATGACGACTAAATCATGCCATTGTAAATTTCCTAAATAGGCATGAATTGTGAATAAACTTTCCTGGTGCATAGTCCATTGTCCATTACTTGTCTTAGCTCTCTTCCACTGGTGCATAGTCCATTGTCCACTACCGGGCTTAGCGCTCTTCCACTGGGGCATAGTCCATTGTTCATTACTTGTCTTAGCTCTCTTCCACTGGTTCACAGTCCATTGTCAAATTACTGGGCGAAGCACTCTTTCACTGGTGCATACTTCTATTGTCCATTACTGGACTCTGCGCTCTTCCACTGGTGCATAGTCAACTGTATATTGCTGGGCTCGGCACTTTTTCACTGGTGCATAGTCCATTGTACATTACTGGGCTTAGCGCTCTTCTGCTGGTGCATAGTCCATTGCCCTTTATTGGGCTTAGCGCTCTTCCACTGGTGCATAGTTCCATTGTCCATTACTGGACTCTGCGCTCTTCCACTGGTGCATAGTCAATTGTATATTGCTGGGCTCGGCACTTTTTCACTGGGCTTATCGCTCTTCTGCTGGTGCATTGTCCATTGCCCATTATTGGGCTTAGCACTCTTCCACTGGTCCATAGTCCATTGTCCATTACTCGGCTTAGCGCTCTTCCACTGGTGCATAGTCTATTGTGTATTTGTGGGCTTAGCCCTCTTCCACTGGTGCATAGTCAATTCTTCTTTACTGGGCTTAGCGCTCTTCCGCTGGTGCATAGTCCATTGCCCTCTGTCGTAAATTGACAACGATTAGGTTAGCATTTGCTGAAGCCAATTTGTTTTTAAATGCTATCTTGCTCGTTTTTGGAAGCCATTTTGTATTACTGTCAGCCATTTTGTATGCCTTACATTACCTCGTGCTTATCATGTGCTTTGTCATATCTCTCTGCTAGCTGCTTATATATTCTGTCTAGCAACAAGCTATATTTAGCTTTCTATCAAATACGTGCATGCTCTGCTGAGCCCCATCTGTTTCTAATAAATCACTGTCGAGATGTGTTTACCCCAAACTGGTCAAACCGTTAGCCCCTCCCACTTGTTGAATGTGCACTGAAAATGCCCTTATATGTACATAACTTCTTCTTCTGTCTGTGCCGCCTATTTTCTGAGCCCCTGTGCAGGTATAAAAGGACTATGTGCCTTCCGTTCGGGGTGCTACTTCATGCATTGCCGAAGGGTATTGTCTGAATGTAGTTCCACCTCATGAGGTCTTAATAAACTTGTCTTTTCTATTCCAGTTTCCGGGCCAACTTCTATTCTAAGGGTTTAAGAGTTGTTAGCGGCATAACTAGGCCTTGCTGAGACACGATACAACACCATTACTGGCATTAGAGCTCTTTCAATGGTGAATAGTTTATTGTCCATTACTGGGCTTAGCACTCTTCCACTGGTGCATAGTCCATTATCCATTACTGGGCTTAGAGCTCTTTCACTGGTGAATAGTCCATTGTCCATTACTGGGCTTAGAGCTCTTTCACTGGTGCATAGTCCATTGTCCATTACTGTGCTTAGTTCTCTTCTGCTGGTGCACTGTCCATTCCTGGGCTTAAATCTCTTTCACTGGTGTATAGTCCATTACTGGGCTTAGCTCTCTTCTGTTGGTGTATAGTCCATTATCCATTACTGGGCATGGCGCTCTTCCACTGGTGCATAGTACATTATCCATTACTGGGCTCAGCGCTCTTCCACTGGTGCATAGTCCATTATCCTTTACTGGGCTCAGCGCTCTTCCACTGGTACATAGTCTATTGTCCATTATTGAGCTTAGCGCTCTTCCACTGGTGCATAATCTATTGTCCATTATTGGGCTTAGCTCTCTTCCACTGGTGCATAGTTCATTGTCCATTATTGGGCTTAGCGCTCTTCCACTGGTGCATTGTCCATTGTCCATTACTGAGCTCAGCGCTCTTCCACTTGTGCATAGTCCATTGTCCATTACTTGTCTTAGCTTTCTTCCACTGGTGCATAGTCCATTGTCCATTACTGGGCTTGGTGCTCTTCCATTGGTGCATAGTTCATTGGCCAATACTGGGTTTAGCTCTCTTCCACTGGTGCATAGTCCATTGTCCATTACTTGTCTTGGCTCTCTTCCACTGGTGCATAGTTCATTGTCCAATACATGGAGTAGGCAGCCGCAGTGCGTCCATTGGGTCGTAAAGGCGTAGCCCCCCTAAGCCTGGACGCACTGTGGCAACTTGCAAGCTATTAACACATTCTGACTTCACAATTAGAACCACAGCGCAGCGCGGGACTCGGGGACAGGTGGGTAATTAGGTATGCGGATGCGGTGCGGTCCGGACGGAGTGCGCAGGGGGTGGGGGCAGCCAGGGCGGGGCTGCTGGTCTGCTGCAGTTGAGTGACAGTCTGTCAGTCTGCAGCAGGCCAGCAGCACTGTGCTGCGCATGAGGATCAGCGGGCTGTGACTTGCCCGAGCATGCGTCGATGCGCGACATACAGTTCTTCAATTGAAAGAGGGTCCGAAGGGGCCGGGGGGTGCTGCTTCAGCCGGCCCGGGTTTTACAAGGCTGCCAGGGCGAGAACATGTTGTGCCCCCCTAGCCAATCCTGGTGCTGCATGCAGCGCCAGGATTGGCTGGTCCACTGCACAACATCCATTATTGGATGCCGCACATGGTTGGGGGCAGAGTGCAGAGCACTGCATATATCTGGCCAATCACTGCGTGACTTCAGCATGAAGCCAGCAGTGATTGGCCGTTCTTACTGTTTCTGTTTCTATTCTTCGAACAGAACTTTAGTGTTGTCGCCAGCCACGTGTAGTGCAGATTAGAGCCAGCCCAGCAGCCAGAGCCCAGGCCAGCAGACGTCCGACTCAGACGAAGGTCCAGTGGTCCACACGGACCGGTCACACCAGCAAGGTGGGTGCGTGCTGCGAAACACGGCATTGTTGTAAATGTGATGTCATGTGCTTGCTACCCCATGCGGCCCGGGTTTGGCTCTGAGGTGCCTCTTCTGCTCTGCGGGCCAGCTCTGTGCCTTCTCAGCAAGGTTTCCCAGCACCCGGTGATTGTTCACCGGCGCTAGGGAAAGAGCAGGATAAAGGCGCTTTCCTCTTCTCTCTCTGTGAGTCCAGCGCTGGGTCCCGGTTCCGTGACAGTTTTGTACATCTGGGCCCTAGGTCTTGGGACTTTTTTGTTCTTTTCGTGTTGCAGTGATGCTATATTTAGTGACCTCGAAAAGATGAGCGGCGGTATTAGTCATGCAGGGATTTGTTTCTTAAGTCCTTCTGAATTTTAAATTGTACTGCTCCCGCGCTAGTTATCTCCACTGTTGGACAGTTAATAATGAAACAGTCGTAGCCGTATTTGTCATCCGCCTTTATTGTGTTCCTTTGCCATTTGTCAGTCACTGGTTTGTTCTGTCAAAATATTGTCATTTAATGTATGTAGTCCTCCTTGGCTTTACAAGGCCAGTGGTGTCATTGTATTGCAGCAGATGAATGCTTCGCAGATGCCCATTAATATCGGAACCTCATTATGTCATGGGGGTAAAGTGCGCGCGATTACACAGACGCACCTGCTATCCTCCCTTCTTGGAGGCGCTTTATAAACAGATAAGCTGAGGCCGGGGACCTTAAAAATAAAAATATCACTGACTATGGCACTGCATGAAGTAAGAGCGTAACAGGGTAGACAGACAGCCAACAAAAGACTGCTGGCTGAGGCATCCCTAAAAGGTGTTACAATATATTTGAACCAGTTGTTGTTGAATGGTTGCACAGATTGATGCTGTGGTGGCGCTTGAGTCTTGGTTACCTGGTAGCGCCTTAGTTTGCAGCTCTGCAGCATTACCCAGGCCAGGAGTAAACGCCCCAGCACCCAGGCCAGGAGTAAACGCCCCAGCACCCAGGCCAGGAGTAAACGCCCCAGCTCATCTGCTGCAGCTTTGGCAGACTTGTCAGACCGCATGAAATTTATATGTAAATAATTAAGGGAGAGCTGCTTTGGTGGAGCCCCTTCACTCGTTTTTTGGTCCAGTCTACAATTACAATACATAAATACAGATTTCTAAGTATGCTTTCACCAAATTTCACAAGGTTTAAAACACCTGCGCCCTGTAAATGGTTTTAAATAAAGGAGATGAAAGAAGTGAATTTGTTTGTTGTGTTTTGCTCAGCCCATCACTAAATATGTTTTCCATGCGCTCTGCTCCCTTAATTATCACACTGAATGAGTTGCTATTTTCATCATGTGGCTGAACCTGTAATCTGTGTGTAGCAAAGGGGTGGGTGCTATGCTGTTGGAAACCTTGCTGAAGCTGATAAGCTGGAGGGTACTTTTAATGCCAATATCGGAGTCTGTAATAGGACGGAATGTATGAAGCTCTGTGGTTATACTGAATAAGCAGCTACCTATGTTATGCCATCTATTACTGTAATACCTGCACTTTCACAATTTCTTTATTAACCTTCCTGCTTTCTCAAATTTGCTTGAAAATGCCAGTTTTTCTTCTTTTTTCAAAATTTTCCCCCAAACCACCCTTTTGGGGTTCGGGCTCGCTGCGCTCGCTCGGGTGCTGTATGCAAATCAGTTTGTGCCCCACCACTTTCAAATGTCACCCATCACCCCTGGGTGTAGCCCTCTTACACTGGTGCATAGTCCATTGTCGATTACTGGGCTTACCACTCTTCCACTGGTGCCTAGTCCATTGTCCATTACTGGGAATAGCGCTCTTCCACTGGTGCATAGTCCATTGTCTATTACTGGGCTTGGTGCTCTTCCATTGGTGCACAGTTCATTGTCCATTACTGGGCTCAGTGCTCTTGGTCTGGTGCATAGTCCATTGCCCATTACTGGGCATGGCGCTCTTCCACTAGTGCATAGTTCATTGTCCATTACTGAGTTTTGCGCTCCTTCACTGGTGCATAGTCCATTGTCCATTACTGGGTTTAGCGCTCTTCCACTGGTGCATAGTCCATTGTTCATTACTGGGCTTAGTGCTATTCCACTGGTGTATAGTCCATTACTGGGCTTAGCTCTCTTCTGTGGGTGTATAGTCCATTATCCATTACTGGGCGTGGCGCTCTTCCACTGGTGCATAATCCATTGTTCATTACTGGGCTCAGTGCTCTTCCACTGTTGCATAGTCCATTGTTCATTACTGGGTTTAGCGCTCTTCCACTGGTGCATAGTCCATTGTCCATTACTGGCCTTAGCGCTCTTCCACTGGTGCATAGTCCATTGTTCATTACTGGGCTTAGTGCTATTCCACTGGTGCATAGTCCATTTTCCATTACTTGTCTTAGGTCTCTTCCACTGGTGCATAGTCCATTGTTCATTACTGGACTTAGCGCTCTTCCACCGGTGCATAGTCCTTTGTCCATTATTGGGCTTAGCGCTCTTCTGCTGGTGCATAGTCCATTTTAAATTACTGAGCTTAGAGGTCTTCCACTGGTGTATAGTCCATTTTCTATTTGTGTTGGGCTCTGCCCTCTTCCACTGGTGCATACTTTTGACAGTACCATTATTGGACGATGCAATATAGTTAAAATGAATATTCTTCTGAAATGTCTTCATCTTTTTAGAGCAATTCCTTTTAGGGTCCCGGTTTCATTTTTTAGGCACCGCGAAGTCACCATTGGAAGTTTAATTTGGGGTTACAGGCAGGCAAGATGACTAAACTTATAAAGTTCCCATATCATTAAATTCCCAGATTGTAAGTTGTATTTTTGGGCTGCGTTCGCCGGGCGCTTGTGCAGTTTATTAATCCTGGCAGACCCTGACCAAGTGTCTTTCTGCTTATCAGCTAGCCCTGGGGGATGAATATAAGCCTTTTGTATACCGGCTGCGGGACCCAAATTACTTCAAGAGGGTTTGCTTTAAGGTTGGGAAGGATGCTATTCGTATCTGGCAGGAAATCTGTAATAAATATTCAATTGCCTTTTTAAATCAAGAAACGCTGCTGTTGTATAATCCTGCTTTCCTAGTACTGTTTCAAGATCTAATCGGAAAGGCCTGGGTGGGATATGGGGTTCCGAATATTGGACAGGTGTACGTAAATAGCTTCTGCTCATTTACCGGATTACAGGCTAACTATGTGCTCCACGTGTGTAGTTTGTGTGAAAAACAATCCACCCCCCATAGGTCTCGGGAGGTGGGTGGGGCGACAATGTCACACCGCCCGCAACGCCCTGCACCCGCTTGGCACCTAGCGTTCCCTGCTACCGGACCTCATGGATCACGTCGCCCGACCCACCTTCCGAGACCTATGGGGAGTGGATCGTTTTTCACACAAACTACATAGGTTCCTCTAAATCAGAGGTAATTCCCATTACTTGGTGGTTCGTTTGTTTTTCTGCACTATTTTACACGACCGATTTTAACTTTCACGTCCTCTGGTAGGGTGGACCTTAGCGCGCCCACACCTCCGAGGTACACATAACATGGTCCTGAAGAAATCCCAGTAACTCTTACACATAAGGGCTGAAACATGTCGACCCCACTCTAAGTGGAAATAACCAATACATTAATTGGCACATTTCCCTACACATATTTTAACCTTGTCAGACTGTCCATTGAATAAAAAAACATTTCTGGTACAGCTCTTTGACAATTTTAATACCACAATTTTCACATCACTGTCACAAAAAATCCAGTTCCGCAGTAATCTGGCGTTGTAGCACACCAGGGAGGCACTCGGCTTCTCCTGGTTGGCCCGATGATGAAGCATGTCACCACCCAGGGTGGTGAGTGAGGGCTTCCAATAAATCCCTAACGATTTCCAATGCGAACTCTATAGGAATGAACTGATCTCTAATCATGTGCTAATCTACCTTGTTTTCCAGACACTCTCTTGTTGTTCTACTGAGATAGCCCGGGGGACTGAGGGTGTCCCTTTCCCTCTCTCTCATATTGTTACTATTGATAAAACTAGTTGCACAAAATGTAGGCAGATTTCTGCAGATATGGTACACTGTATGTCCTGCCCGACAGGACTTTTGGACTCATGTAAACAAATTAATGTTGCGCTGTCGAGGCCTCCAGGTTTCATTATCCCCTAAATAGATTTTGATGGGTGTTAAGTTTGAGGATGATGGTGATATCAAATGCCCTACAACAGTAATAATAGTCTGTGCCTGGTTATATGTTGCTTGGGTTTGGGTCTCTGATGCCCCCCCAAGGCAGTGAAATGTTGGGCTCTTTTGAGACAATTCTATGAGTTAGAGTTGGCTCTTGACGAAGCTTGAGATCCTTCCTTACTGAGGAAACTCGACAAAATTTAGGCAGGTCTCAGCTGTGATTGATCAAATTGAAATTTGATTGATGTTCTTTTCTTCAGATGACCATCAGGGTCAGGCCTAAGCATTATTTATCTATGTTTTTTCTTTCTTTCTTTTTCTTTTTTCTCTCCTGTATGCATATTTTGTTCTTTGAGCATTATATACTGAACATTTCCAACATGAAAAATAGTAAAAAAAGTTATTTTAACAAAAAAGGTTTTGACAGTATCTCTTCTGGAGTATATACCGTCCCCCCTCCTGTGATGGGCCACCACGCTATCACCCTCAGTCTCTGAGCCATATGACTTGGGTGATGCTATCTCTTATCAGCCCTCCCACACTAAGATGATTTCCTGGAACATAGCCGGCTTAGTGGCCAAACATTTGTGCCCTAACTGGGGCTTGTTTGTATAAAAAACACACAAAAGCGATTATCTCAAGAATCCAACAATTGGATTGTAGAGTTTCTTCTCTTTGCTTCTTCTCGCCTTCTTTCATCAATACACATAGTTCAATGGTGTCAATATCAATGTGTTCTTCTCCAATATCAAAATAACATGGGAGCCACACTATGAAGTCTCAAAACAATTCTCTTTATTATTCTTCAATACATCAAAGAAACTGCTTAGCCAACACGTTTCGTCCTCTGAGAGGACTTCATCAAGGTTAATGTATTTCTGTTCAGCAATGTCACATCAAAGCATACGTGTAAAATGGATCAGTTCTGCATGAAATTCTAGGAATACTAGTACTGGTCAGTTTTTGTTCAAAGGTTAATACCAGGTGACCATATATAAATATCACATCTTAATGTGCACACCCCATTGGGTTCTGTAAGGTCTGACCGGATAATACGACAGACCACCACCATCACTCAATCAATCAATCAAAGACATTTATAGAGCGCACTACTTACCCGGAGGGTCTCAAGGCGCTTGGGGGGGGGGGGGGGGGTATGCTGCTACTGCTCGAACAGCCAGGTCTTGAGCTTCTTCCTGAAGGAGAGGTGGTTTTGGGTCAGGCGCAGGTCGGTCGGGAGGGAGTTCCAGGTCTTGACGGCCAGGTAGGAGAAGGACCTTCCTCCTGTTGTCGTTCTTCGGATGCGGGGGACGGCGGCGAGGGCGTGACTGGCTGATCGGAGGTGGCGTTTGGGAGCGTAGAAGTTGATGCGGTTGTTGAGGTAGCTCGGGCCTTGATCGTGTAGGGCTTTGTGTGCGTGGGTGAGGAGACGGAAGGTGATTCTTTTGTTGACGGGGAGCCAATGCAGGTCTCTCAGATGTCCGGAGATGTGGCTGTTTCGTGGGATGTCGAGGATGAGTCTGGCTGAGGTGTTCTGGATCCGCTGGAGTCTCTTCTGGAGCTTGGCGGTGGTTCCGGCGTAGAGGGCGTTGCCTTAGTCCAGTCGGCTGGTGACGAGGGCCTGGGTGACCGTCTTCCTGGTCTCGGTGGGGATCCACCGGAAGATCTACCGTAGCATGCGCAGGATGTTGAAGCACGACGAGGAGACGGCGTTGACTTGTCTGGTCATGGAGAGGGAGGAGTCCAGGATGAAGCCCAGGTTGCGTGCGTGGTCTGTCGGTTTGGGTGCGGTGCCCAGGGCGAGGGGCCACCAGGAGTCGTCCCAGGCGGAGGGCGAGGAGCCCAGGATGAGGACTTCTGTCTTGTCTGAGTTCAGTTTCAGGCGGCTGGTCGTCATCCACTCAGCTACATCTTTCATCCCTTCGTGAAGGTTGGCTCTGGCGGCGGCGGGGTCGTTGGTCAGGGAGAGGATCAGCTCGGTGTCGTCGGCGTAGGAGATAATGTTGAGGTTGTGTTGGCGTGCGATGGCCGCGAGGGGGCTCATGTAGACGTTGAAGAGGTTGGGGCTCAGCGAGGATCCTTGAGGGACGCCGTAGATGACTTCGGTGGCCTCTGACTTGTACGGTGGTAGACGGACTCTCTGTGTTCTTCCATCGAGGAAGGAGATGATCCATTCCAGTGCCTTCTCCTGGATTCCGACGTTGCTGAGGCACTGCACTAGGGTGCGGTGGCAGACAGGGTCGAATGCCGCGGAGAGGTCTAGGAGGATGAGGGCCGCTGTTTCTCCATTGTCCATCAGGGCTCGGATGTCATCGGTGGCAGCGATGAGGGCGGTCTCGGTGCTGTGGTTGGCTCAGAAGCCAGACTGTGAGGGGTCGAGGGATCCATTCGTCTCGAGGAAGGCGGCCAGCTGTTTGTTGACGGTCTTCTCGATGACTTTGGCTGGAAACGGGAGGAGCGAGATGGGGCTGTAATTCTTGAGTTCGGTGGGGTCCGCTGTTGGTTTCTTTAGTAGAGCGCTGAGTTTGGCGTGCTTCCAGCTCTCCGGGAAGGTGGCGGTGTCGAAGGAGGTGTTGATGATGTCCCGCAGGTGGGGTGCGATGACAGCGTCGGCCTTGTTGAAGAAGTGGTGAGGGCAGGGGTCGGTCGGAGATCCGGAGTGGATGGAGTTCATCATGCGGACGGTGTCTTCGGTGCTGATCGGAGTCCAGGCGCGGAGGGTGGTGGTGGGGGGCGTTGCTGCGGTCGTGGCGTGCGTCGGTTGGATGCTGAAGCTGTTGTGTATGTCCGCGATCTTGTTGTGGAAGTAGGAGGCGAGGGAGTTGCAGAGGTCTTGCGATGGGGTGATGTCGTTGTTTCCGGCGTTGGGGTTGGAGAGCTCTTTCACGATGTTGAAGAGTTCCTTGCAGTTGTGTGCGTTGTTGTCCAGCCGGTCCTTGAATGCAGTTTTCTTGGTGGCGCGGATCAGTTGGTGGTGCTTCCGGGTGGCAAGCTTGAGGGTGGTCATGTTGTCCGGTTTTGGTTCCCTTCTCCAGACTTTCTCGAGGGCTCGGCAGTTCTTCTTGGAGCTCTTGAGTTCGTCGGTAAACCATGGGGCTTTCTTGCTGCCGGGTCTGCTGAGCGGGGTCCTCAGTGGGGCGAGTTCGTCCTCACAGTTGCTGATCCACTTCGTGAGGTTGTCGGCGGCCTGGCTGGGGTTCGCTGAGCTGGCGGGAGGGTGCTGGCTCAGGGAAGCGGCGAGCTGGTCGGCTGTGATCTTGTTCCAGCTTCTTCGGGCAACCTGTTGCTGGTGGTGGTGGATCGTCGTTCTTCTGAAGGTGAAGTGGACGCAGCTGTGGTCCGTCCAGTGGAGTCCTGTGGCGTGGCTGAAGGCGATGTCTTTGCTGGAAGAGAAGACGGCGTCGAGTGTGTGTCTGGCGAGGTGGGTGGGGGTGGACACCATCTGCTTGAGTCCGAGGTTGGCGAGGTTGTCGAGCAGGGTGATGGTGTTGCGGTCGCTGTTGTTCTACAGGTGGAAGTTGAGGTCCCCCAGGAGGATGTAGTCAGCGGAGGGGAGGGCATGCGGGCTGACGAAGTCGGCGATGTCCTCGCTGAATTGTGTGCGTGGTCCCGGGGGTCGGTAGATCAGGGTGCCTCTGAGGGTGGTCTTCGGGTCGGTGTGGATCTGGAAGTGTAGGTGTTCGGCGGTGGTCAGGGTGTCGTCGGTGTTGGTTGTGATGCGGATGGTGTCCCTGTGGATGATGGCGATGCCTCCTCCCATCTGGTTGGCGGTGCGGTCCCTCCGGGTGATCTTGTAGCCCTCTGGGATGGCGATGGCGATGTCGGGCGCTGAGGAGTCGTTCATCCAGGTTTCCGTGAGGAAGGCAACGTCAGGAGCTGTGGTGTCGAGGAGGTTCCAGAGTTCGATGGCGTGTCTGTGGACGGAGCGGGTGTTGAGCAGGATGCACTTGAGGTGGTTGCTGCTGGTGTTCGGCTTGGCGGGTGCTGGTGCGAGGCAGGTCCGGATGCAGGTGAACTTGCAGGCGTGGCAGCTGAAGGGTCCGTGGGTGCGTCTCGGGGTGGCTCGGTAGCACCCGGCACTCGGCCGGTGTTGAGCGCGTTGAGGGTGGCGGCGGTGTACGTCCGGCGGGTGGGCTGGGGTCCTCGAGGGCCAGGGGTCCTGGCACTGGGCGCGGTCCAGGCACGGACGGGCGCAGACGGGCTTACCTTTGGCGCACCTTCGGCGCTCAATCGGTGCTCCCGCTGCGCGCGTCCGCTGCGCGGTCGCTCTGGGGGCGTCATAAGAGGAGAGCCGGGAGGGAGGGTCTGCGGGGAGGCGGGTAGCGCGGCAACCAATCGGCGGGCGGGGGGGGCGGGGTTTCGCGGGAGTCCGGCGGGAAAAGGAAAGCCTGGGGGCTCGGCGGCGGCCCTGGGGTGGCTGGGGCGGCGCTGGGGCGGCCCTGCGGTGGCTGGTGCGGCTCAGCGGCGGTCCTGCGGCGGCTGGGGCGAGGTGCAGTGCGAGGCACAGGCAGCAGGTAGCAGCAGGTGAGGAGGAGCAGGTGGGGGCGACCAGGCCAAGGGCGCAGTGGTCACTGACCTTTTTGTGGATTTGTTGAAGGAAATACTAAAGCCAAAGGACATTGCAGTCATCGGGAGTGTTGGACGTAAGGCTGGAAAGATATATTTATACTTAGCAATAAATATGCTAACCAGATTGCAAATGATTGTGCATTGCAAGAAGAGATAGTTGTCCCGGAGGGTGAGGATGAAGAGTTGAAAATAAATAAAATTCAAAATGCTGAAAACGTTGTTTCTTTAGAAGCTCCTCCATACTTCATTAAGTGAACTGAGAGACCGTCAAGAAGATGGTCCAGATAATGATGAAAAATGTGAAAAATTGGGTTTTAAGAAATATTAAAATTATATGAATTTAAATGCTCAGAGAAAATACATCTTGCCAAAGTCTATGCAGTAGCTAATGTTCAAATATGTCCACAATAGGTCTCATGTTGAAAGAAATAGTGTAGTCTGAATATTAAAAAAGTAGTGAAAGAGGTTTGTTTATGCTGTTTGAATAAATAATCAGGGGAAAATTACCAAGGTATTGATGAGCCGTATTGGCAATTCAGAAGGCCCATTTATAAGACTTCAAGCAGATCAGATTGAGATGCTAAATTACAATGAAATTGAACACAGCTTAGTAGTTGTCTGCATGTTCTCTCAGTGGGTTGAAGCATGCCTCACCTGGAGATCAGATAGCTTTACAGTTTCCAAATCTTTATTGAAGGACCTAATTCCTAGATTTAGCCTTTCAAATTCTAGTAAAACACACTATGAGACACATTTAGAAATGAGGCTTTGGAAATCATATGTCAAGAAAATGAAAGAAGTTATAAAGTTCCATTCTAGTTATCAGCCTCAATCTTCTGCACTACGGGAAAGGACAAATGGTACTTTCAAGAATAAGCTGGCAAATATCTGTGCTGTGCCTGAATTGGTCCAAAAGCCTTACTCATATTTTTATGAACATGAGAAATACTTGCCCAATTAAATTATCATCATCTTAGAGTACGGCAAAGGTCTGGCTGAGGGTCGCTAGGTGGCGCCAGACCGCAATGGCCGCACAGACGTGAGGCTCCCGTAGCCACGGGCGGTTTTATATTCATAAACCCCATCCTTGTCACTAAAATTGCTCCTTCGACATCACTATCACGCAGCTGAAGGGATCCGTCGAAGCAGCCCAAATTTGGTGGCCGAGGGTTGCGTGATCGCAGAGCGACGAGCGGCAGAAACCAGAGGCTGAGCGAGACACATGCAGTCTGGTCCCCTTGGCCGGCAGGACCAATCACGCGGATGACTAGGCCGTTCCACGGAGCCCAGCCTCAGAGAAACTACGGGACTTACCCCGGCGATCGCTCCATACCAGAGCAATTCTAAATACACAACGAGGTGAGAGCGGGGAGCGCACAACCCCAGGTGGCGGACAGAACTGCGTCCCCTGCACCAGGGTATAGCTGGGGGGGTCCGGCGGCGGGTCGCGGGCCCGATTAAGGTGAGGACCTGCATCGGTTGCCACCGACGTCGCAGGAGAGGAGAACATCAGAGGCTCACTATCGCTAGGTGGCCGGTGGGTGTACAAAAGCCCGGCATACTGAGCTGGGGGCAGAACACACTTGGTGGAGAGACCCGGGCCGCCATTTTACACAGCAGTTCTCCGACCTGAGAGGGACACAGATAGTGCTGATAAGCAGATGCAGTCCATGGCCCCAAAAGCATAAGCAACAGAAGCGCCCCTACGACCGCGAGGATTGACGGCCTGAGTGGGGATGAGTTACTACAGCTCAGTGAAAGGTGACGTCTGGCACTGAGCAGTGAGTCTGGAGCAGCCATTTTACGTGTGCATGTAGACTGGGGCCATCTAATGCATTGGGAGGCAGCGAGGACCATACTTGGAGTTAGAGGTGAGAGGTAGTCATCAACGCGGTGCAGGGCCCGCAAATGGAGTAGCGCCTGATCACTGCTGCAGCACACTAAGGGAAGGACGAGGCAGCCATAGACACCTCCCCTAGACAGAGGCACGGAGGTGCTGTCTCTGCCAACAAGGAGGGGCAGGTCCGGATCATGGCGAAGAAGGTGGACATAAGGTCAGAGGGGGGGTCGCGTTCTGCGGTACGCTGGGGCGCGGCACATCAACAACGTCTGTTGAGACATTTGGCACAGGTTTGGCGGCACAGGCGGCAAGCGGAACAACAGAGGGGGAAGGTTCCCAGTACTACTTTGCAGGCCACAGTCCACCAGTATCCGCACGGAATGGAAGAGCGCATTTATTAAAGAATAGAGTGACATATACCAGTTATGAAGGATCCGGGATGCTGCGGAACACTCATAGGCCGGACAAGACAACATTTCCCGAGGTCCATCCGCCTTTGACTCCTTTCCCTTGCCGCGTGGGGTTAGCTGCCCTGTACCTGCGAAGACCTACTTGAGAATACAACCCAGCTGGTCAGGAAGCTATGGAGGCGGAGACTGAGAGGGGAGCAGACGGGGGCATCTTGGAGATTACACTGAGTGGTAGGCCGTGACTCTGACTACTCTGCCGGAGCAACTATAGGCAGGACGGAACCCAGACAAGCGAAGCTGACATTTGAGGCCCGCAAAGCATCTCGCTCCAACTCTAGAGAGAGTGAAGAGGGAGATCCACCAGAGATGAGGGGTGGAAAACGCAATTGGTGGGGATGCAGCAGAGCCTTACTTCCATCGACTCGAAGATGGACGCCATGAGTAACAGGCTGGAAGCAGTAGTGGCGAAATTAGATATACATGACGAAAGACTGAAGGAGGTGGAACATCGAGTGTCGGACTTGGAGGATGGTGCGGAGACCAGGCAACAGTACATGCAGCAAATGAATAAAATACTAAAGGTCATCGCCGACAAGAACGAGGAGTTGGAGGCCCGCTCTCGACGAAATAATGTACGTATGCTAGGCCTGGCAGAATCTCCAATACTGGGAGACTGGAGGACTTCATGGAGCGCTTACTGGCTGAACTGTTTGGGAAGGACTCCTTCTCTGGCCACATGGTGGTCGAGCGGGCACACAGATCGCTGGCGGCCCGTCCCCCTCCTGGGGCCCCACCACGCCCGATAATCATGCGGTTCTTGAACTACCGCGATAGAGACACAGTGTTACACCGGGCACGTGAGAAAGGCGAAGTGTGGTACGAGAATACCACCCTGTCATTCTATCCCGAACCCAAAACGTACTGGAGGCACACCGCAAGTTCACATCCGTGAAGAAGAAATTGCAAACACAAGGCATCCAATACGCCATGTTGTATCCCGTGAGGCTGCCGATCCATCATCACGGGATACCACACATCTTCAGCACTCAACAACAAGCAGAGGAATTTCTGAAACGGGATCGACGGTCGGCTTCGCGAGAGGAGGCAGAGAGAAGGCGATCCAGATCTCACTCGCCACTGTCAGAACCGGGCTGACGAGAGACTGCTGCATGGATTTTGACGCCAAGCAATGCTGCTGATACCACCTTAATAGACGCTTTGCGCGTTGGTGATGTATAACTACAGTTTGTACTATGTGTATATCCTTTACCGCCCATGCACTCACCTCTGTCCCGTCAAACCGACCCCTGGGGCACAGGTGGTTGGGGATGGGTGAGAAAAGGAGGTAGAGTGGGCATGTCGGTGGCCACACAGCAGTCCCCAATTGAGGGCATTCCTCTTACGTTTTTTGTTTCTATGTTGAGCTCTTGGGGAGTATCCATGGCTTTTGCTGGAGTAACAGGGTGTGGGGGGTGGGGAGTTTGCTCCTGGCGAGTTGGGGCAGCCGGCGTGGGAGGGTTGGGGAGGACGGGCGGGGAGGACCTCAGAGGAGGAAGAATGTTGAATGTTGCGCGGCTGATTGTGGTGGGTTGGACGATTGGGGGGAAGGAGGGCCATTCCTGGCAAGTTGGGGGTGCCGGTGTGGGTGGGGGGAGGGGCGGGAGGACTCAGGCACACGTGGGGTTTGGGCAAAGTAGAAAGGTTTTTTTGCAACAAGATGATCGGATTGGGTACGAATGATGGCTAATAGCGGCTGCACTCATAACGACTTGAATTTTGTGTCCTGGAATGTAAGGGGGTTGAATGACCCAAGAAAGCGGAGGCAGGTACTGGGATACTTAGATCACCATCACTTCCATGTCGCATTACTACAGGACACACATCTCCCACATGGTGGGTCACCTCCGTTTCCTACACGCTGGGCCTCTCACTGCTGCTTTGATTCCTACTCCACCTACTCTAGAGGGGTCGCCATCCTTATTAAGAAGGGTGTGAGATTTGTGCAGGGAGGAACTGATTTTGACCCTGAAGGGAGATACTGTTTATTGTGGGGGAGACTGAATTCTAAAGCAGTCGTGATTGCAAACTATTATGGACCTAACATAGATGACGCACGTCCCCTTCTCGCGCTCAGAGGCAAGCTTAACACGCTGGGGATCTCCTATGTCATATGGGAAGGAGATTTTAACACAGTAGCAGACCCCAAACATGACTGCTCCCATACTGTAGCAGCACACTAAACCACCACACATCGAGCGCTACAGGACGCCCTACAGTCAGATTACTTATTGGATGTCTGGCGTTACCTGCACCCCACCAAGAGAGAAGGGACGCATCACTCAGCAGTGCATAACACGTGGGCTAGACTAGATTATGTCTTGGTGGCACTGGGAATGGCGCACTGGATTAGCAAAGCAATGCACCTAGCCCGCACATACTCGGACCACTCCCCTGTTCTGGTGAAGCTTAATCCTCCGATAGACCTTTCCCCCTTTCTGGGTTGGCGACTGAATCCACACTTGCAGGACGCCGTATTCAAAACAGAAATGGAGCTAGACATTCAGGATTTTTTTGTCCGGAACACTGACTTGGTAGAGAGCCTCACAACAGTGTGGGAGGCATTTAAGGTGACAGTGCGTGGATGGTTCATCTCAAAGGGTGCCGGCATACTTCGGGACCTTAGACTAGATCTACAAAAGCTAGAAAGGGAACTGAAAGCAATGGAGAGGGACATAAGTACTGGGGGAGACACCGGGGAAATGCGTGCCAAACTGCGAGAGAAAGAATCAGAATACGAGACAGCAGCGAACAGGGAGTGCAAATTCTGGGGGAAACAATGCGTGGCCCGGGTGTATGGCGAGGGGGATAGGCCTGGTAAAGCACTAGCCGGAGCGATCCGGGCCCCCAGGTTTCAAAACTACATCACGGAATTGCAAGATGAGCAGGGATGCGTGAGGCGGAGCCTCCCGAACCAAATGGGCATTTTGGTGGGGTTCTGCTCAAAACTCTATACGTCACAGAGAGGTACACCAGTAGACCTTAATAACTACCTGGAAGACATTGCTTTGGCGTGGCTGGGGGACACGCAACGTAGGTCCTGGCAATGGACCTGGAGGTAGACGAGATAACTGACGCTATTATGTCCATGCAGTCGGAGAAGGCGCCGGGATCTGACGGCCTTCATATAGACTTTTATAAAGCCTTCGTGACTACCCTGGCACCTATACTTAAAGCTGTTTTTTATACAGCCCTAGAGGAGGGTCGCTTACCTGCCACTATGCGGAAAGCACACATAATGTCACTGCTGAAGCCGGGCAAGATCCTGTTGCTTCTCAACTCATACCGCCCGCTATCGCTCCTCAATAGTGATACCAAAATCCTTGCCAAGGTGCTGGCGACGCAGCTTAACTTGCTTTTACAAAAGCTAGTCTTACCTGACCAGGCGGGCATCGTACCCCACCGGGCTACAGCCCATAATCTCCGTACCCTCCTGGCGGTTCTACAGGACATTGACCCCAAAAGTGCGGCGGTGGCTGTCTTCTTGGATGCCACCAAGGCGTTCGACTCCGTCGAGTAGGACTACTTGATAGGAGTTCTTCATCATATGAGAATGCCCTTGTCCTTTGTTAATTGGATTCAGTTATTATATACTCAGCCGTGTGCCAGGGTACTCCTAAATTGTTCTAGATCTGAGAGCTTCCTGGTCCGCAGGAGTATGAGGCAGGGTTGCCCACTCTCCCCGGTCTTATTCGCCCTAGCGATAGAACCCCTAGCTGCAAAGTTGAGACAGCACCACAATCATAGGAGCCTCATATACCCATCCAGACAGCTGTTAGTGTCGCTATATGCGGATGATATTACGCTATATGTTCACAAGCCACAGGATAATTTAAACCAAGTATTGAGGGAAATTACTATATTTGGCGCGGTGCGTGGGGTACAAATTAATTGGAATAAATCGGCAGTCTTCCCCTTAACCGATTGCACTCAGCCTCACGCCTTGGATTACCCCCTGTTGTGGGAGATGGATGACTTCAAATACTTGGGCATCCATGTGACTAGGGATCAGGAAGCTCTTTTGAGGCTCAATTATGGGCAATTCATGGACAAAGTCACGGATAGCGTCTCCAGGTGGATCACATTACCTCTCTCAATGGCGGGGAGGATATCCCTGATTAAAATGAGCATACTTCCAAAATTCCTATATTTATTCATAAACATTACTTACTACCCTGGAGCATTTGTTTTTCATACGCTTAATTCACAGTTAGTGCGCCTCATCTGGGGGGGTATGCAAGCACGGCTGAAACTAACTACCCTTATGCTGCCATACCGGGCGGGAGGATTCAACGTCCCTAACTTTGAGCAATACTATTATAGCGTGCAGGCACATTTTGTGGTATACTGGTTTCACCCTCCCCCGTATATGCCTCACCTTGCAGTGCAAGATGGCTACATGGCCCCTGTTCCACCATCCGTGTATGTGTATACACCATCTAAGGAACGATGCGAAGATCCATCCACTATGGACTGCACAGTCTGAGCATGGAACTGAGGGTATTCACCTAATGGGTGTGTTACTGCTACAACGCATCTTTTACAACGTAATGCTGTTACAACGCAGCTATTACATCGCAAATACCATTACAATGCATGCCATTACAACGCATGGCATTACATAGCAGATGGTATTACAACGCATACCATTACATCGAAAGTATTGGTAAGTATTTTTTTTTTTTTTTTTATTTAATATGTTATTATTGATTTAATTATTATTAATTATAAAAAAATATTTATTTCGTTTTTAAATATTATAAATTAAATATATTAATTTAAGTATTTTTTAAAATAAGTATGAGTATAGGAGTATATGTTTTGGGGTACTGATGTATATGTTTTGGGGTGTTTGGGTATTTTTAGGTTTTAGGGCAGTGTTTGGGTTTTGGGATACAGGGGTGTTTTTAGGTTTTAGGGCAGGGTTTGGGTTTTGGGGTACAGGGGTGTTTTTAGGTTTTAGGGCAGGGTTTGGGTTTTGGGGTACAGGGGTGTTTTTAGGTTTTAGGGTAGGGTTTGGGTTTTGGGGTACAGGGGTGTTTTTAGGTTTTAGGGCAGGGTTTGGGTTTTGGGGTACAGGGGTGTTTTTAGGTTTTAGGGCAGTGTTTGGGTTTTGGGGTACAGGGGTGTTTTTAGGTTTTAGGGCAGGGTTTGGGTTTTGGGGTACAGGGGTGTTTTTAGGTTTTAGGGCAGGGTTTGGGTTTTGGGGTACAGGGGTGTTTTTAGGTTTTAGGGCAGGGTTTGGGTTTTGGGGTACAGGGGTGTTTTTAGGTTTTAGGGCAGTGTTTGGGTTTTGGGGTACAGGGGTGTTTTTAGGTTTTAGGGCAGGGTTTGGGTTTTGGGGTACAGGGGTGTTTTTAGGTTTTAGGGCAGTGTTTGGGTTTTGGGGTACAGGGGTGTTTTTAGGTTTTAGGGCAGGGTTTGGGTTTTGGGGTACAGGGGTGTTTTTAGGTTTTAGGGTAGGGTTTGGGTTTTGGGGTACAGGGGTGTTTTTAGGTTTTAGGGCAGGGTTTGGGTTTTGGGGTACAGGGGTGTTTTTAGGTTTTAGGGCAGGGTTTGGGTTTTGGGGTACAGGGGTGTTTTTAGGTTTTAGGGCTGGGTTTGTTTTTTGGGGTACAGGGGTATTACGACTTTATATAAATTAAATTAATTAAATTAATTTTATTTAATTTAATTAAATTAATAACAATATTTACAATTATTAATTTAATTGTATTAATAAACGATTATAATTAAATTATATTATTTAAAAATGTTTAATTAATTAAATTCTTTTAATTATATTAAATATAATTATATTATGTATTATTTATAATTTAATTAAATTATAATTATATTTATTGTAATTAATTACATTATATTATTTACTATTTATAAATTTTTTATATTTCATTAATTATATTATTTTAAATACATTAAATTAATATCAATTTTAATATTAATTAAATTACTATAATTAAATTAATTACTGTTTTAAAAATGTTATATTATTTTTATTAATTTAAATTAATTTAATTAACTTTATTACATTTTTTAAAAAAAAGATATACTTACCTATACTTACGATGTAATGGCATGCGTTGTAAAAGTATCTGCTATGTAATGCCATGCGTTGTAATGGCATGCATTGTAATGGTTTTTGCGTTGTAAAAATCGCGTTGTAACGGAATACGTTGTAAAATAACGCGTTGTACTGACACCAATCCCACCTAATGTATTCTCCTAGAGTGCCCCTGAGCCACTGCTACCGGTGCCAGGTGAAAAGATTTGCCAACGTATGCTACAAAGACTAAAGTTGGAAACATGGTGGGACCTGTATGTGGGAGGGAAATTTCGCACGAAAGAGCAATTCTTCGGTGAACATACGCATTCCTTCAGGGATATGTTCCTATACACACACCTGAGACAGAGCGTCAGAGCTCTTACTCCGGAGTTCCCGCAGGAACCGGAGACATTTACTTCATTACATTTAATGTTGCAGACTGCGGCCCCAACACATGTCACTTCCCTGTTGTATAAAAGAGTGCGCAGCGCGCCCCTCACTCTCCCTGTTCGTGTCCGCCGGGAGTGGGATGCGGACCTAGACAGCCCTTTGACTGATGAGCAGTGAGAGGAGGCCTGTCTCCAGACGGAAGCCTTATCCAGCAGCTGTAGACTCCGATTAGTGCACTATAAGTTCCTGCACAGACTTTATCGTACCCCGGCACGGCTGTATAGGATTCACCTTAGGTAAGATGACAGATGCCTCCGATGCGGACTGGAGAGAGCAGACTTCACGCATTTAGCCTGGCGATGCCCCCAAGTAGCTTCCTTCTGGGAGGAGGTATTCAAGGGGTTATCTAGCATGTTGGCCAAACCACTTGCACTGACTCCTCTGAGTGCCCTATTGGGTTTGACGGGGAACATGCAAACACCACACAAACAATTCCTCGCCATAGGAATCCTTCTTGCACGACGACAGGTGGCTTGCAGATGGGGCAGGGGAAGAGCTCCTAAGTTTAAAGACTGGCTTTGCGACATGTCCACTTGGCAGGAATACTTACATGTGTATGCGGAGCAATTACCGATGAAGTCTCGACCACGGGACCTATGGGGCCCACTGACTGCTTACTTACTAAGGCAGGAGAGTGGTGAGGAAGAGACTGAGAGTGGCATGCAGAGGGACTGAATGCAGTGTGTTCCGCGCATGGTATGAGACCTACGGGTGAGATAGGCGCTTTAAAAAAAAACAATACATAGACATAGGGATGTGGGAGGGTGGAAGGAGGGGACGCGGCAGTAGGGAAAATGGAAGGGTTGATATGCTGTAAAGCAACATACCAAACTTATAGCCGAGTACTCCGAGACTTGGGCTCGCTTGACGGGTGGACTACTGAACATTGATTGTAAGCACGGCCAATCTGACAAACTTTGTTCTCATGAGTGTGCTGAGAGGGAAGGGGGGATGTTCTGGGGTAGGCGGGAGGGCAGGGAGTTGAAGGGGAGGAAGGGTTTGACTTGGCTTATTACTTGTTGGTCTGATTACACTAAGAAGAGCACGCTGACCAATTGCCGAACGTATTGTACCATTCTTTTCGCAATAAAGGTTTGTTTTTAAAAAAAAAAAAGTCTGGCTGATATGTAAGGATGGGCGGAGTAAATGGATTGGCACTCTGCGGAATTCCACGGAGTTAAAAAAAGCTCTGTAGCACTCTGCTCTGCTCCACCTTCCCAAATCCCACTCCCAATTTGAAAAAAGGAAAAAAAAACACTTGCTCTCTGGCATCTCGGCCTGCCTTCCTCCTCGCCAATGTCCCTCCTCCATTCCGCCATCCTCATTGCCGGTCTTGCGAATACGCAATTCACAAAAGACATTCAACGTAGGGGTTTGCAGTGAGAAGGAGAGACCACGGGAAATAGGAGGGCAGCCCGGAGATGCCAGTGAGCAGGCAAATTTTTTTTTTTTGGTTTGTGCCATGGCACAGGGGCTAACTCTGCACTGACACGGAGTCAGAGTTTTGCCTGAACTCTGCATATCCAACAGAGTGTAGAGTTGGCAAAACTTTTCAAACTCCGCTGGTGGAGCAGAGTTTGCAGCCTGGGCTTACTGATATGAAGAAACATAGACTATCAAGTTCCATGACCTCAATCCTCAATCTCAACGGCTAGGGCGCTCGACCTCGGACCTCGGGATCTGGGTTCGAGTGTCAGTAACGACACCAAAACCTCCTGTAATTCTGGGCAAATCACGTAATCTCCCCGTGCATAAAAATGAATGTGTGTCCTCATGTAACGTAACTGGTGCTATGTAAAGCGCTCTGATACCAGATTCGGTTCGGGTCTGGTTCCCGCTGTATAAAACTCTGCAAAAAAAAAAAAAAAATTCACCCCCAGTTACAGATCTGGATTAAATCCATAATTTATTTGCTGAACACACCATTTCAGTTTGGACCCAGCGATTTGCAAATCAGTCTTGACCCTGTTACCCATGGGAACAGTACAGCCCGAACTGCCCGGCCAGGTCCTACCTGGGCTAGCATCAAAAATCCTGGAACGGTTTTGAGGAACCATCAGCCAGGCTAGCTTGAATCCAGTGGCATAAAGAGCACCGGATCCACGCTTGGCAATACCCTTTCCAGTTAGGGTGACAAATGCAGAAAGAACAGCAGACAGACGGAATGCTGAACAAATCATACATTCATCCCAATCACGGATCTAGGTTAAATCCATCATTTTTTTGTGCACAGCGCCGTTCCAGTTTGGATCCAGTCATATGCAAATCATCTTGCCCCTACTCTTCATGGTAACAGACAAGCCTAAACTGCCAGGCAAGTTCCTTCGCTGGACCAGAAGCAAGCATCCTTGCACAGCTTTAAGAATATCACCCGTCATCAGCCAGGCTAGTTTGAATCCAGAGGTGTAGCGCACATTGGACCCACGTATGGTCATACCCTTCTCACTTAGAGCACAAACGCAAAAAAACTGATGATGGACCGAATGCTGAACAAATCAAACATTCACCCCAGTCACAGTTGTGTGTTAAATCCTTGTTAAAGATTGGCATGGAGAGCACAGGACCCACGTCCGGTCATCCCCGTCCCACTCGGGGTGACAAAGGCAAAAGAACAATTGATGGACAGAATGTTGAACTATGTCAGACATTCACCTCAGCATAGAAATATGGGTCTAAATCCATTGTCTTTTTGCTTCCCGTGCCATTCTAGTTTAAACACAGCCAAATGAAAATCAGTCTTGATACTGGATTTACGCTAGACTGCCTGATGAATGATAATACCCCAAAATCGTTCAGAGGATTTTTTGTTTCCGGTCCAGAGAAAACCCGGCTTTGCAGTTCAGGCTGGACTGGTCCCATGAGGAGCACGGTCAAGACTGTTTTGCATTGGCTGGGTCTAAACTGGGGTGGCATGGTGAGCAAAAGAATGATGGCTTTAACTCAGATCTCTTGACTTGGGCAAATGTTTGATTTATTCAGCATTCCATCCATCAAATTATCATCATCTTAGATTGCTGCAAAAGTCTGACTGTTATGCTGGAATCTGTCTCCCGTCAGGTGAATGTGGCAATAGATGAAACATAGACTATATAGTGCTACGACCTCAATCCAGGGGATGGGTTAGAGATACTTGTATCAAGTACCCAGCTGTATTTCCAATATGGCCTGGCATAAATTCTCTGGTGTATGGATCATTGTTCAAATAAAGTTTCACATTGTGGAGTCTATTTCCAGACAGCAACAGCGTAGAAGCGGCTGCAGGATTTATTAAAATTAGGTTAGTGCTATGTAGTGTATTATTACTTACTGTGTTCTGATTTGCCTAAAATGAGTTATCTCTAGCTATCCAGGCTGAATTTTCAGACTTTGGTTATTAACCCCTAGCATGCTGAGGACATAATGGTTACGTCCTCTGCTGGTTATGACCTCGGCTGCAGTGCTGCTGTGCCAAGTACATAACCATTACGTACTCGGCACAGCAGTCTTGGGAGTTGGGGAAGAACTTCCCCAGCTGCCTGAGGCATTTTGTTTGTTTCAGTGAAGTGACAATCGTCGTGCAAGGTGCACCTACGTCATTATACTGAAACTGCAAGTGAAATGAGCCGATCGACTCATATCACTTTACCTGCCTACGTGCTCCTGGGGCTTTCTCGGCCCCCAAGCACCTAGGCAGGTGGTAGAGGTGCATTGGAAAGGGGACAATCTCCCATTTCCAATGGTACCCTTCCCTAGTAGATCCCCTCTTGGCAATCCCCAGGCAGGGATCCACCCACTAGACACCAGAGGCGGAAAAGCAGCCCCTTGGGCAAGGGCATTTGCTCATCTCATTTAAATTTGGCAATGATCTGTCTTTCTGCCCCCCATGGTTTTTTGGTGTGCATAGTTAGAGATGGGGGCTGCCCTGAATGTCTATTATAATGCCAACACCCCTCTGAAATATTGGCACAATATTTCTGCCCCCCCCCCCCCAAGGAGCAGAGATGGGAGTAATAGCTCATAATAGGCCCTGTTGGGGGGACAGAAAGCACAGTAGACACTAGGGATTTTTTTTGGCAAGCAAATTTAGGGTGGGAGCGGCCCTAAATTGGCATTATAATGCCCCATACCCCTCACAATTATTGACACAGTGTTTTGCCCCCCTGGGGTGCAGGTGGGACAATAGCCCCCAATCTGCCCACCCGGAGGGCCAGAAAGCACACTAGACAAGAGATTTTTTTCTGTGCAAATGTAGGGGAAGCGGCTGCCCTAAATGGGCAGTATAATTCCCCCTCCAATCCAAAATATTGCAGTCTTTCTACCCCTCTGTGTGAAAATGTGGGCAACAGCCCCAGATATGCCCCCCAGGGGGAGGCAGAAAGCTCACTAGGCACCAGGGTTTTTTTTGTTTGCAGACTTGAGGGTGGGGGCTGCCCTAAATGAGCATTATAATGCCCCCACCCCTCTCAAATTTTGGCACAGTCTTTCTGCCCTCTCTGCAGCACAGATTGGCTATTAGCCCCACCGCCCAACATTATCAAAAGGCTTGGAGGAATGCTGAGTGTGTGTGAGTCTATGAATCCTTGCAGAATCCATAACTTTTCATCACAGAAATATGAGGAAAATGTGTTTTTTTCACAAAGTTTGATGTATGCAAGGGATTCTGGGTGAAAGAACCGGGTGAAAGCTGAACAAGTCACCCTAAACTGGATTCCACTGGGTGCCTAGTTTTTAAAAATGCACATGTCTGCTAAGTTTCCTCAGGTGGCAACAGAGCTAGGGTTCAAAATTCAAAGCTAGGTACTTTGCAAAAAAGGGTCAGTTTTCTGTGTGAAAATGTGATGTGTCAACATGGCGTTTTGGGCTGTTTCCTGTCACGAGCACTAGGTCTACCCACAAAATTGAGGTACCATTTTTATCAGAAGACTTTGGAAATACTGGGTGCATGGGGGTTTGTGGATCCACGCAGATTCCAGAACTTTCCATCACAGAAATGTGAGGCAAATGTGTTGTTTTTTTTACAAAGTTTGAGGTTTGCAAGAGATTCAGGGTACCAGAACCTGTTAAAAGCCACATACGTCACCCCATCCTGGATTCCCCTGGGTGTCTCGTTAAATTTTTTTACAGGTTTTGTAGTCTTCTCCAGGTGCCGGCTGAGGTAAGGCTCAAAATCCACAGCTAGGCACATTTCAAAAAAAGGATCAGTTTACAGTGGAAAAATCTGATGTGTCCATGTTGCGTTTTGACCCATTTCCTGTTGTGGGCACTTGGCCTACCCACACAAGTGAGGTACTGCTTTTATAAGGTGACTTAGGGGAATACAGCATAGTAGAACAATTGTTTTTACCAGTTGTCTTTCTATGCATTGCTGCCTTCCAGAGGTAAGACAGCGTGTAAAAAGAAGACATTTTGAAAAATACCCTCTAATTCACATGCTAATATGGCTACCCACAAATTCAGAGATGTGCAAATAACCACTGCTTCTAAACTCCATATGTTGTTCCCATTCCGGAAATTCATAGGTTTCCTTGATATATATTTTTTACTCTTTATATTTTTTCAAATGAATTGCTCTATACCAGGTACACAATGAAAAACCATTTCAAGGTGAAGCACAGTTATCAGCTCTGAGTACCTCAGGTTCTCGGTGAACCTACAAGCCCGATATATCCCCACAACCAGAAGGGTACTGCAGACGTAACAGTATAGTGCTTTCACAAACATTGCAAAGTTAGAAGAAGTAACAGGTGAAAATGTAGGCTCAAAGGGATGTTTTTTTCAACTCAATTTCAATATTTTTTATTTCAACTGTTACCTTCTATGGGAAAACCTTGAAGGACTTCACAAATAACCCCCTGCTAAATTCAAAATTGTGTCTTCTTTTCAGAAATGTATATCTTTCCAGGATCCATTATTGGTTTTACACCCATTTCTACCACTAACTGGAAAGAGGTTGAAAGCACAAAAATTATGACAAAGAGGTAAAGGTAAAATGCCAACTGTGTACAAAATGCTGCCTATTCCTGCTGCCTTGCCCGCGTATGCTAGGAGCAACATGGATTGTCTGGAGGTCTCCCAAAATTAAGGGAAGTGATTGACATCACACTCATCATTAACGGATGCAAAATATGGTGCTTTAGTTTCTGCGCACCCTTGATTCCTGTACCCTTGGCGTAATTGGGCCATTGTGTTTGTTGTTGGACTACATACCTGAGCAGCCAGGCCTGGCACTGGGAATAGGTTGCCATATCCAGTCCTGAAGAAGACTCGCAGCTGAGGCTTAAATCTCCCTACTTGCATCAGCCGAGTCGAAAAGTCGACGACCTCAACTTGACAAGACCTGTACCTGCTTCCTATCCGACATTCCTTTGAAAGATGCATTAATTGCACATTGTAAATTTACAGATTGCATGTAAATGAACATTATACATTCTACAGGTCTTCATTGTCTGGTTTTGATTACCAGTGATTCTAAAATCATCTAATTGTATCTATCCTGATTCCTGTAATTTGCACTCTCACCACCCACCAACACCACTCCCTTACTTTTTCTCCCTTCTTGCGCGCAACCTATATTTGTTGAATAGAAATTCTTTGCCGAGTCAACTAATAAATGTTTTTGTTTGAAGTAATTTGATCTGTTTTGGCGCTATTTCTTGTGTGGTTTCTCTATACATATATTCATATATAGGAATTGAGTGCATGCGTGAGAAAGTTCATTGGGATATTGAGTGTTGTAGTGCTCTACACAACACAGACTGTGTATAATTGAATTCAATTCAAGATAAATCGGTCACAGACCATTTTTTCATTCCCGTATTGCACCCAGGTCAGTGTTGACTTTTTGGGTTACCCCATTATCTATAATGGAAAGATGGTGATTTCAGCAACACAAAGCCTTTGCTAGAAAAAAATAACGGATGCTGTCTTCTGCAGCACTTTTTCCCACAAAAAAAACGTAGCTGTGTTTTGCCTAATTTTTCAGTCCCCTCCAGGGGAATCTATAAACCCTGGGTACCTTTAGACTCCTTAGGATGATGGAAGAAAAGGGCTCAAATTTGGCATTGTAGGAGGCTGGCTTAGTATATGGTGCTCACTTATGTAAAATTAAGACAACACTCTTGGTGATGTTAGTGGTCTTAGACAACCTTGAAAGCTCTCTAAGTGGTAGTTGTGGAGAGCAGCCTACAGGCATAATCCAGAAGGAGTGTGAAGTGGCTTGTTTTACTAGAACATAATCTTATTTGTGTGTATTAAATGGAAAAGAACAACAAAGTGTATTTATAATAATTGGTATTTATTATAAGACATTCTCTAGCCCATACAAATATCTCCTACCCGGAGATATTCGTTGTTGTAAAGCTTTATTCAAGTTATAGACTCATAAAAGCACAGACATACATTTAAAAATACATAATAGTAAAAATCCATATTTCATACATAAAAATACATTTTGAACAGTTGTGCAAGCTTTAACAAGAAAAGTAATAAAAACTGCTATAAAAATTTCAATTCATGTTGGGGGATAAAGCCTTCCGCCTAATGGACCATGCCCACCCCAAGTACTTTGCTGTTCCCAGCACAATGGGCATGTCAGTGGAGGTACAAATAATTCTTAACCCCTCAACACCGCTAGATACCCCAAGATTTCTACAAACTCGGGCCAGCCATACTCTCCTTGGGATTGCATAGGCTTCACACAAAAATAAAAAGTGGGCTATGCTTTCGTTAAATGCACCACACACCGGGCAGCATGTGGTATTCGAACTCCTCCATCTACCCGTCAATGATCTCAAGGGGAGGGAGCCCGACCTTAAGTGGAAAAATAACTTCCTGTCTATCGGGACAGTAATACTGTCCCAGTATTGTTCTAATACAGGTCTCGTTTTAATTTCCAGAAATCTACCCCCCATTGTTTCGGCTTGTGCACTCCTCCAGAGTCTTTCTTCTATATAATCCCAGTAAATGGTTTTTGCTTGGGAATACTTCCCCAGAGGGATTGTCCCAAAGATTAGGGAGACCAAGTTCACCAAGAACAACCCTGAGTGTCTTCAACCATGATATTTTATGGAAAGTATCTGATTTAATTAAGGCTAAAAACCCATCAGCATAGTGTCGGATCTCTGGGGTTGTCAAAAGCCGTCTCCAATAAAGGATAGGCCTTAATCGAGCTTTGTCAATAACCGATCTCCTCCCTAGATCAAGTCCAAGCGGGATTAATGGCACGCTCTGGGGGAGACCCGTAATTCCCCTCATAAACCTATTTTCTGATATTTGTAAAGTAGGGAACCTCTCAAAACCCCATACTTCTGCCCCATACAGGGCTGACCCTAGAGCTTTGGCATCATAGACCGAAAGGACCGGTTTTATAGGCCTAGTTTTTGATTTTACTTGCTCTAACCGAAGCGCCCCTGCAATCTGCTGGTGTCTCAATACCGCCTTTTCTATATGGCGAGACCAACCTGGCTTACTCGATATCTCAACCCCAAGATAGGTAAAAACCTTTACTACCTCGAGCTCGATGTTGTTCAGAGATACCCTTGGTTGGGGTCTACGCCTTTGGGAGAAAACCATCAGCTTAGTTTTGCCAGCATTAACTTCAAGGCCATGCTCCCTACAAAAAGTGTCGAATATATTTAGAGCACGCTGCAGTCCAGCTGGGGTTTTGGACACAATTAGGGTGTCGTCAGCGAACATCAGGATCGGGACCCTGATGCCAGCTAGCGAAGGTGCATCCACACTTGCGTCCAACATTCTATCCACAATTCCAATGATGAATAGGGAGAAGAGCAGGGGTGCCATTGCACATCCCTGCCGTACTCCCCGCTCGACCGGAAAGTCAACAGTGGATTCCCCGTTCAGCCCCCATTGGACTTTGGCAAAGTTACACTCATGGAGTCGCATTATCAGAGTGAGCAACTCAGGTGGGACCCCTATCCCGTTCAAAACTGCCCAAAGCTTGCTCCTTGGGACCAAATCGAAGGCAGCCCGCAAGTCTAAGAGATATTTACAATGTACACAATACTGTGCAAATAAAACATGTTAGTAGCATGAATACACAGTGGTTGCCAGAGGGAGACCAAACCATATACTAAAATAGTGGGATGCGATCCACGACTCAAGTAAAGACTATACTCAGAAGACATATAAGTGCTGGGGACCCAAGAACCACCCAAGGTAAGTAACCAGGAACCCCACAGAGGCCATGTGCAGAATGGGAACACAACTGCGTGCTCAATTCAAGTAAATGGGTAAGTCGCAGTTGCATTTTCAAAGAAGAAGGACCTTTCCCAGTGGACCTTGATGAAACCCTGTGGAAGACAGAAGATTGTAGAGCCACCCCACCAGTGGATACCCTAGGAGCCAGTATATCTACACCAGGGAAGCCGGCTGCATAGGTGTGAAATGGTGTCAGAAACTGGTGTCGAACTCAATAGAGGACTTCAGGAAGATGCAGCTGGCGAAGATGGTGAAAGTGTCCGGTGGAACCCAAAGGTGGAATTGAGATGAGCCGTACCTGCAAGCAGAGGCGATTAAGTCTATGCCACTCAGTAGTGACCAGCAGGTATGAAAGTCAAATGCCCACCGATGTCAGGTGTTGCAGGAGATTTGATGGTGACCATGGAGCTGCAACTTTGTGGACCAGGCAATGCTGTGGAAGACCAGGAGCTGTTCACAAGCTGACCCCCGTCATATGTCAAAAGTTGAGGGGTCAGTGTCCGTCTGGAGCGCCAACTGCAAACAATGTGGCAAGCAAAAAGGGTGCAGTTTCAGGATCAGCAAGGTCCAAGTAACTCACCACAACCAGGGGAGTCAGAGTAGGCTCGGAGCAATCAGGTGATCCCACTGAAGTCAAAGAAGACCCTCAAGAGGACCCGCAGGCTCGAGGCACTGGAGTTGAAAGAAGACCTCAATCAGTTTGCCAAAGATGCAGGTCCACAGTGCAAGAAATGTGGTGAGGAGTAATATCTTGGTCACTGGAGATGATTGAGGTTGAGGTTACTTGGAGCCCGAAGATCTCTGAGGAAGAGAGCCAACTTGCTTTTGCAATGGCAAGTTGACGTGGTGCACATGGGATCGGTTCCTGAGGTTACGACGAGGGATATTGACCTCAAACTCAGTGAGAAGATAGTGCAGGCCTCAAGGGAGTGAAAGAACTACTACCTGTGTTGCTGAGCCTGTCAGAGTCTGTGGGAGCCCAGAATCAGCAGACTGGTCAGCTCTGTTTCCGTGCCTGCAGATGCAGGGAAGTGACTCCTTCACTTCATGGGAGATTCCTTCAGGTGTCTTGGATGTCCAAAGGCCTTGGGAGGATCCTGTTTGAATCACAGGCACAGACTTTGCAGCAGACGAGCAGGACTATGAGGCCAGGAGCAGCAGTAGTCCTCCCAGTTGCCGTCTTGGTGTCCAGAGCAAAGTCCATGGATGTCCAGAGTGCCCAGACGGTTGAAGCAAAAGTGGTGTCAGATCTGAATCTTGTCCCATGACAAATCTAGGGACCCACCTACAGGTAAGCCCTTAAGTACCCTAAGGAAATGTTTGGGATGATTCAGGCGTCCCTCCCAGAGAAGGGGCTGGACAGTGGGGAGGGTACTCCCATGCCCTTTGTCCAGTTTCATGCCAGAGTGGGAGCCAACGGCTCACTGAACTGGTTTGAACTGGAGTATGCAAGGAGGGCACCAAGTGTGCTCTTTGAGCAGTCTCTGTGGTGCTGGCAAGCTTCACCATCCAGCCCCAATACACTAAACCCCATCTGGGAGGTGGTCACACCTCCATGTGACAGGATATCTATTGTTCTGCCTTCCCCTGCTCAAGCTTGGCTCAGCAGCAGAAGGGCAGAAACATGTCTCCAGTCGCTGTCTGGGTCTAGAAGACTGGTACCAGGATCACTGAGGGCCTCACGGAGGAGCTTTACAGTGCATGGAATCATACCTCCTACACTGTTAACGGTGTGGGAGGTATGATTCCAACATGTTTGATACCAAACATGACAAGGTTCATTACAGCCAGTTTAGAGATGGTCATCACGTAATGACGCATTGCCCCTTTATATATCGTAATAGCTGATGCACTTACAACCCGGAAGAATGGACTCCGAAGGTTGTAGTGGTGTTGCGCTCATGCAGGGGCATCCTCATACTTAGAACCGAGCACCCTACCTTCAGGCTTGAAACGCCTGCTTTAGGGAAGATTTATAGGTTTTAAGTGCAGTGACCTTAGATATAGGGAAAACTATATCTGCCGTAAGTGGTGCTAGCACCAGCTTACACAGGCTGCAATGGCAGGCCTGTAGTCACAGTTTGAGTGGTCTCTCATGGGTGGTATAATACATGTTTCAGCCCATGGGGACCCCTGGGGTACCTATGCCCTGCGTACGTCGGTACCATATACTAGGAACTTATGAGGACACACCAGTGACCAATCTGGGATGTACCTAAGTACTCACCATAACTAATTTAGGGGAGATGTTATGTTGTGTTAGCAGAAATGTCTAAAGCGCACAGTCACCAGAAGGATTCATGGCGCTGATCTTGGGCAGTGTCAAGACGGAAGCGGATTATGCGTGGGCTTGTTTAAACAGCCAGGTATTAAGCGCCTTTCTGAACCCCAACAGGTTGTCACACATCCGGATCACTAGTGGTAGGGCGTTCCAGAATTTAGGGGCAAGACAGGAGAACCTGCACCCTCCCTGGCATTTGAGATTAAAGGCAGGGGTAGTAAGTAGCTGAAGATGAGCTGACCACAAATTGCGGAGTGGGACATGCCTTACCATCATGCAGCTGATGAATTTGGGGCTCCTGCCGTGCATGGCCTTGAAAATTGTGCACCCCGTCTTGAAAGCTGCGCATTGAGCAGTAGGTAGCTAGTGAAGTTTGGATAGCAAGGTTTTTTATGGATTAGTCTTGCAGCCTGGCTCTGTACCATTTGGGTGCGATTGAGTAAAAACAGTGGTAGGCCGAGGTAGATAAAATTGGAGAAGTCGAGACGAGCGAGTACCAGGGCTATCACAAACTGTTTGAGGGCCGAGTGGGTCAGCAGGTGGGCAATCTTCCTGATTTTGCGCAGTTGGAAAAAACAGGTAGAGACCACTGCCCCTAATTGTCCTCTAAGCGACAGATCTGCATTTATGGTGACTCCAAGGCTTTTCACGGAGGGGGAGGGAGTGGGGGAGGGGGGGCCTAATTCCACTGGCCAGTAGTGTGGGCCCCAGGAAATATCGCTCTTCCCTGGCAAGACAAGTTCAGTCTTGCTGGGTTAAGTTTAAGATGGTCAGTGTCCATCCAGCGCTGGACGTGGAGCATGGTGGCTTGAAAATCATGGACAGAGTCTGGAGAGTTATCCAAGGTGAAGACAAGCTAAAGATCGTCAGCGTAGTTGAAGGTAGTCACCTTCCCGTCTTTTAGAGAGTGGATCAGGGGCAGGAGGTAAAGATTAAACAAGTGTGGAGATAGGGATGAGCCTGTGGGACCCCGCACGTGGTCGCGATCTTAGGAGCAGTAAAAGGGGCAAGTCGAACTGCTTGGGTTTGACCTTAAAGAAAGGACGTAATCCAATTGTAGGCGGAACCTAGAGATAGCACATGGACAGTGGTCCTGATTAGCAGGGTCAAAGTCAGACTAGTCAGAAATTTTGCAATACTCTGTACCCCTTGATTTTGAGACTTTTTAATAATACCCATGACTTATTCCTAATCTAGAACTCCTAGTTAATTGTTTATACTCAGCTGAACTAATGTTAGGTCTGATAATGAGGATGGGGTTCTTTATTGATAGATCGAGGATTGAAGCGGAACCGCTAAAGGTAAAATTTGGGGTGATCTGAATTCCAGAGAGCCTACATTTTGGGGGTTGGGGTGCTGCTCCCCATACTAGCAGGTCCAGCTCAGTGCTTGTAAATTCCCAAAGGAGACATGAAGTTCATGCTCCACCCATGATAATCACCTATAATCTGCAACACACAACCCTTGTTACACAAGAAATTCACACCAAACTACACTTTGACCTACCTCTCTCGGGAATTGAGACGATCATTGGGCTGGAGGTCCGGATGTTATTTCCACCAGCTTCAGGCGCTACAAAGCAATCAGAAATTCAATCTATTAATCCTTTGAGCACTTAATTGTGAAGTGCATCACCAGGTCCTCTAATTTCTTATCCTTGGAAGCAATGTCCCTGTTGCACAAAAAACATACCTTCATCAGTCATTTTGGCCCAACTAAAGGTTCTAGTCTATATTTGATATTTGCTATTTATGTGTATTTATAAAGCGCATACGTTCGCTCCCAAGGGAGCATCATGGCGCTAAGCAAACTGCAGTGGATAACTAACATCTGATTAACATCTGCAGCAGTTGTGTCAATGACATACTGAAGACCTTTATTGACAAGTAATCATACATAAGGAGTCTTCACAGTTCAGGTGTATGGTTTGGCACACAAGGGGGTCACAATGGGTCTCATCACAAATCATCTATTGTGGCAGCACCAGCTTCCGCAAGAAGATGTAATTATCTGCTCACCTGGGAAATGAATGTTGTTTTTTAAACATACTTGTTCATCCACTTGTTCAAATTGTCCCCAAGGCAAACTTTCATCATAAGAAAACTTGTCCTGGATTGTTGCCGAGTGACTTTAGGTTTCAACTTACTGCTCTCCTCCCTCAAACAATCTCAATGACAGATTAGAGGTTGGCCTAATAAGCCAAACTCTGGTGAGACAATCCACATTCGTAACATGTCTATTTTCGTTTTTTATCTATCAGAATCCGACTCTCTTGTCTACTTGTGCTGGCACGAAATAATAAATAAAGACTATGCTAGTGGTTGGAGATCCTATTTAACGGAGAGACTGAACACTTTTAAGTTCCAGTCTTTGGAACACTTGGATATAAACAACATTGTTTTGAAGCAGATGCTAAATCGGTCAACTATTTTTTACTGCTTTTATTCGATAAGGAGGTGATTTAAAAAAAAGCATGTTTGGTCGGTTATTTACTGGTATCATAAAACCGAGCCCCAACCCTATTTAACCTCCCATTTAAAACCGGTTTTAACGGATAGATATCTTATGTTAAGATTTGGTCGCTGTCCAACAAAGGATGGGACTCCGAGATGGGTACAAAATAGACAAACACAGACTTCCAGATTACGTGTTTGTCAATGAAACAATATTGCATATTAGAACATTGGAATGTTGGAGCTCCATTGAAAACAATGGAGTGCTCTGGGCTTATAATGGCTGGTATAAGCCCGGAGCTCCAACATTCCAATGTTTCTTTGTTCACAGCTCTGGCTGAACAAAGGCTTCAGGGAGCCTGAGGGTATTCCAATCCCCTCACGCTTCCAAAAGGCTTTGTTTTTTTGTTAGAACATTCTGCCCTCTAGTGACAGAATGTTCTAATAGCCTTATAGCCCTTCGTAGATGGGCTATACCGCTATTAAAGTCCCTCTCCCTTGTTAAAGGCCCTCGCCTTCGGCTCGGGGCCTTTAACGCTGGAGAGGGCCTTTAATAGCCGTATAGCTCTCTACGGCGGGCTATAAGGCTATATTGTAAGTATTTACCCTAGATTGAGACAAGAGAGGCAAACACTGTTAAAACTCATTAGTAAGGAAATATGAGTGAGAAAGTACCGCCAAGCAATTACATTGTGCCTCTGAGGGCATACCACCGCTTTAACAACCCATTTTGTTAAGTTCATCCTTATAGCTGAGAAGAAACTGACCCAGGTTGATGTTTTGCCTAGGATACAGGAATAATAAAGGGTTATATTATTAACGTTGTTGTTGTATTGCTATGGCATCGTTGTAAGATGGGTGTTAGTTAAAGTAAAAGCTTACTGTTTGTAATTAGTGAAGCGCATTACAACTAGATATTAAAGATGGCCGATCATCCCAAAATTAGTCAAATAATTATAATCTTAACTTGCTCCTTTAAAAAAAATAAAACATTTGTAAGAACGCAGGCACGTAGACATTTGAAACTTTTTACTGATATTTATTTGAATTTAGCAACGATTCCTCCTGTGGATAGTTTCAGAAATTTGTTCTGAAACATAGGTTTCCTTGCATAAGATCATAATAAAACGCTGTTAAATGTTGAGTAGAGACACAGAGGCACTTTATAGATTAACAGCCTTATTCATCAAGGCCGAATCGGCTCGCAAAGGGCCAGATTCTGAGAATCTGGCCAGTTGCGTATGCGATTTTTGCATTTGGGATTCAACATCCCAAATGCAAAAATCGCTATTTGCTAATTCGCATATTTGCGAGGATTTACATTTAAGGAATCTCTATTTGAGATTCCTTAAATGTAATTCATCATCCATTTTACATTTGAGAAATCGCAATTTCGGGCCGCAATTTACCGCGAGGTCAAACCTCGCATTATATTGCGAAAACTCAGAAAAATGCATTTAAATGCATTTTTCTGAGTTGCACGTTACACACACACATGTCCTTTGGACATGTGTGTGTGCAACACCTGTGTTCATTTCCATGCAGGGGTGCTACAGGGTGTCCTTTTGACACCCCTGGCACCCTTGTACTCGCAATCTCATTTGCGATTAGCTAATTGCTAATCGCAAATGAGGAATGACTCCCCATGCATTCCTATGGGCCTTTTGGCCCATAGGAATGCATGGGGAGTTATTCCTTATTTGCGATTAGCAATTAGCTAATCGCAAATAAGGAATCAGTGGGAATCGCAATTACTATTGCGATTCCTACATGAATACCGTTTTGCGAGTCTCAAATAGCGATTTCTTATGATTCGCTATTTGAGCCTCGCAAAACGGCCCAATCAGGCTGATAATTATTAAATATGATATGCGTCCGTATCTAGTACAGCTTGTTCGAAGGGATTGCACAAAGGCACTTTAATTACTTGGCTGGGTTTCTATAATGGATAGTGGGGATCCTCCTGCATGAGTGACTCTTGCCTGCCCTGGAGCGTCGAGGAAAGGAATTGAGGCTGCTGAGGGACACGTGCAATACGTCCTGGCGACACACAGTGTCAAAGTCCTCGGAAACTCCTGCTTTGCACCGAAGGAGGCACCGGGGGTTGCTAGGGAAACGTGCCTTACATCCTAGCGGCGTGTGGTGTTTAAAGCCCCTGTTGGCTCCTGCAACACGTTGTATGAAGCATCGGAGTCTCCTGGGGAGACGTGTTGTTCTTCCAAATGCCGCGCTGCGCCTAAGACCGTGGAGGCTCCTGCATCTCATCATTACAACTTCTGCTTCCACGATCAAGACCCGGGTGAGTGGCGAAGGTAGCTCTTGGGGGCTGTGGGGTCTATCTCGCGCTGGAGCGCCAGCCCCTGGGTCTATCTCTTTGATGTCTACACTCTGATGTCTACTCTCTAAATCCACGGTGACTCATATGCTGGTCTACTGGCATTTTTAACTCATTTATTTATTATCTTATTTTCTGCATTGCTGCCTCACTTCATTACGTTTTTGTTTTCTTTTTTGGGCTACTCTTCTCTCTTCATCGTCCTATTCTACAAAATAGCCGCTTGTTGGTATTTATCTAAACGAAGAAAGCCATCCCCTGCAACAGATCTTCTCTTTCAGAGATTATTAATTTACAACCTACTGAATTACGATCTCTTTTCCACAATTTCCTCTGTTGTCTAATCTCCACAGAATCAGGACTGCCCTATAATAATAGAAAGAGGACCTTCCTACCAATATGTTGCAATTGAAGTAGGACCACAATCCCAAAATCCCTCTTTAGGACATGCTCATAGAAACAGGACTATTCTGGTGCTCTCATGACCTATGAACCCAGAAAAGGGACTGCACTAACTTGGTCTCATGCTCTCTTGGTCTATGGGCACTGAAAAAGGACTGCACTCACATTTATCCTGAGATAGGATTTTTCTGTTTTTCATATGCGTTATCGTAATTATATATCCTGACCTCAATCCCTCTTCGATCCTGCTCATAGAATTTGGACTATTCTGTGACCCACCTGTTTTATGCTGACACTCTATTAAGACTACATATAGGCCTTTGTGTTTTCTTACTTAGGATTCGTCCATTCTTGCTCCTGGTACCCTTTCCCCTCTATTTACTATATCTCTTACCTCTCTCCCTTACTCTTCAAATTCTGATTTAGGCCTCCCCTCTCTCTCAGCACGTCCACTGCTCTACTCAGCCCTATTACTCAGGTCTTTTCCCCGCTTTCCCGGGATCTCTGCCCTCATTATGGAACCTACAGGCACTCACACCTACAAAATCATCTACCCTTCCAAACTCAACAAAAAATCGGCCAAACGTTTTAAACACAACTTTCTTAAATCTCACCCAGAAACGCCCTTTGCTGACCCTTACTTCACACCACATAATGAAATCACAACCACTGACATATTTTTCTTCACTAGACGTAGAGCCCAATGGAGGAAAGCTTTCCTAGCCTTATTCTCGATCTCCTCGACGAGGAAATCCGCACACGGTCTTATGATCTACACTGCTCCATCACAATTCTTCCACGCCACAGCCACCTTCACAATCTACAACAACGGAACTATTCTCATTCAATCCACAGAACACAGTCTAAATCTATTTGATAACATCTTCTCCACTATAAAAGATTATGTTTCAAACCCTCCCACCCCCTCCCAATTTACCCAACTTACTCATTTTCCCCTCATGCCCAGCACCCGGTCACCACTACTCCTACCCTCCTTGACACTCTCACATCCCCTACCCCCCTCCTATCCCCTACACCCCTGCCATCCTTGAGCGCCAGTTCTTACTCTTCCCTCAACCTCTCTTTCTCACCCTCCAGCACCCCTCCATACTCTCCCCCTAACCCTCTCACGCCTCCAACCTGCTCTACCTTATCTACTAATTCACCTCCAGCACAATCTCTCAGCCTTCCCACTATGCCCACAGTCCCCTACACTCCCTGTCCCTCTTCCCCCTCCATCATCCCTCCCCCTACCGCCTCCCCATCCCATAACAACACCTTAGTCCTCCCTCTACCCTATACTGCATCCCCTCACGCTCCCTGTACAGTAGACGTCCCTCCTCTGGCTCAAAACCGAGACCATTCCCCACCCATTGAACCCCCCCAAGAACCCTGCACAGTAGTCGTTCCCCCTCTAGCTCCAAACAGAAACCATTCCCCTCCCTCTGTATCCCCACACGCATCCATCTCAGTAGTTGTTCCACCACTTACTCCAAGTTGTGACCATTCTCTTCCCAATTTTCCTACCATCAGACCTCACCTCCCTTCATTAACCATTCCCACATCCCCTTCACCTTCGCCTTCACTGTGCACTACATTCCATGCATAACCCACCCCCCTTCCCCCCCTTTGCATTCACCTGATCTCTATCCTAACCGAGTCCTACCCCCCAACCCATTTCTCACTCCAACTCCAACACCTCTACTGTTCCAATCTTCACCTTGGATAAGATTATGACAACTCTCCTTCAGATCAAAGACGATCTCCATTCCCTCAAAGATTTATTCTCGAAACAACCCACGCATCCTTTACCCCCTAGTAACCCCTTACCGTACAAGCACTTCACCCAACCTCGAATTCCTTGCAAACAGAATCCTCCTTATTGGACATCCATCCCCTCACGTAATTCTACCACCCGTCCTCTTCGCAGCGTCAACCCATTCTCAGCGTACGACATTCGCTCTCTCCTACACTCATATGATCTCTCACCCTTGACCCACACAGACCCCACACATCTTTCCATCCCTACTATTCCTCTTAATCCCCACAAGTCCTCCAAACTGAACAATAGAGGTATTGTTGATGATAATCTAAAAATAGTCACACTCAACACCGAACCCTCTTCCTCTCTCCTCACTCCTCAGCTTAAATGCTCTCTCCTGAACTGTAGATCGGCCCCCAGACATGCCTCAGACATTGCAGACCTCATTATCGCACATGACCTAGACTTGATCATACTCACCGAAACCTGGTTAACAGACTCCTCGTCACCACTCATTGACATTCTAGTTCCCCCTAATTACCACATCATTAGGCTAGACAGGGGTGGCAAAACTGGGGGTGGACTTGCATGTATTCACTGCAGCAATCTTGCAATCAGTAGAGCCAGTTCAGCTGTATTCTCCTCCTGTGAACACCTTTGTCTTGATATCCTCAGCAAAGCTAACCCTGCTTGCTCCCTACATATTATCTACCACCCTCCAGGAGACAACCTCACCTTTACTGAACACCTCATGGATCTGATCACAACAAACAATGGATGTCAACATACACAGATCTTCCTTGGGGATTTCAACCTTCATTGGAACGACCACAACGATTCTGTGGTCAACTGTCTCAAAAACTTCCTCATCGACCTGGACCTCACACAAATTTGCAACAGCCCCACCCACGAAAAATGCTCTATCCTGGATCTTATCATCTCCAAAGCTGACTCTTTCCAACTCGAGTCAATCCTACCCTGTGACTGGTCTGACCACTTCATTATCACTTTCTTCATTATCGAAAAAATGAAGCTCATTCCCGCTCAAGCCACCAGACCTAAGGTCTGGAAGAGAGATATGAGGAAACTCAACCCCAACTCACTACCCTCTCTCAACCACAATCTTCTCTTACCCCCCATTGGCGTTGTTGACGTACAGGCTCTTACCGACCACTACCTCAACTCAATGTCCTCAATTATCAACACAGCTGCCCCCCTTCAATTAAAGAATGTCTCCTCAAAAATCTCTAAACAATGGTTTGACAGGACTCTTAATGATGATAGACGTGCGATGAGACTGGCAGAACGTAACTGGAGATCTGTTCCGTCAGCTTTGCACCTCAAAATACTTAAGAAAAAAAGAAACGCGTACTTCAGAAAAATCAAACGTTCGAAAACTACTTACTTTAGCCTCCATCTTGATCAAGCAAAAAACCGACCAAAAAAACTGTTCGAGTTAATAAAAACTCAATCCAGAGATGTCCCTCAATCCCTCTCAAACACCTCTAATGCACTGCCATCCTGTGAAGAATTCTCTTCCTTCTTTAACTTAAAGACAGAAAACATCAGGAATGACCTCCTCACTGATCTAAATCTCTACTCTAACCCTCACAGTAAAACGCCCACTGAATTAAAAAACAATGCTTCGTGGTCATCCTTTGAAATGTACTCGGAAGAAAAAATTGCCAAGATTCTTAGCACACTGAAGCCTTCCAATCACCTCACTGACCCTCTATCCGCAAACGCCGTACAGGACTTTATCCCATTACTTCTCCCCCTATGGACCAAAATCATTAATAGCTCACTCCAACAAGGATGCATCCCGGACTCCCTCAAAGTGGGACAGGTTTCTCCCATTTTAAAGAAACCCACACCTGACCCCTCCGAACTTAACAACTATCGCCCTATCACCAATATCCCTACTCTAGCCAAACTTCTAGAAAAATGCGTACACCTTCAACTGACTAATCACATCGACCACTTTCACCTCCTCAACCCATTTCAATCAGGTTTCCGAGCAGGCCACAGTACTGAATCTGCCATGACCCACATTATTGATGATGCACTTCAAATTCTTGATCAGAATGGTTCCTGCCTCCTCATACTACTCGATCTCTCCTCAGCCTTCGATACGGTCAAACATGAGAATTTACTTGATCTGTTGAATCTCAGAATGGGTATTTCTGGGTCAGTTCTCAATTGGTTCACCTCCTTTCTGCACAACAGGACCCAAAAATTCAAGATCAACAATACTTTTTCCACTCCAGTCCCTGTAACACTTGGTGTCCCTCAAGGATCCTCCCTCTCCCCTACTCTGTTCAATCTAGTCATGGAACCACTTACCGCACTACTCCAAGCATCTAATGTTCAATTCCACATGTATGCTGATGACACCCAACTCTACCTCAAAATACACACCCTCGATGACATCAAAATACTCAACACAACGCTTAGAAACACACAGACCTGGCTAGCAGAGAATCACCTCAAACTTAACGCGCTAAAAACAGAATTCCTCCTAATAGCTCCTCCCACCAAAATCCCCATCACTCAGGCCTGGCTTAACCATCTCACTGCTCTCAACATTCAACCTACTATTGTGGACTCTGCGAAATCTTTAGGCATAACCCTCGACGGCAATCTCAACATGCATCATCACATCAGCAATGCAACGGAGGGAGCTAATTTTCACATCAACACATTGTGGAAATTGAAACCTTTCCTCCCTCCCAAGGACTTCAAAACTGCAGTCCAAGCCTTGGTCATCCCACGGGTGGAATATGGAAGTGCTGCCCTCTGTGGTCTCCCTCTATCAACAATCGCACCATTAAAAGCCTCTATCAATGCTGCAGCCAGACTTATCACAGGCTCTAAAAAAAGGTCACACATCACTCCCGATCTAAAAGCTTTAAAATGGCTGCCCTACGAAGCCAGAATATATCTGAAAATCGCCTGTATGACCCACAAAGCTTTACACCACAATTCACCCAGTTATCTCGCGCAGAAACTGACAATCTCTGGTGGATTAAGAGAGACAAGAAGCGCAGTCAATCTTCTCTTGAAACCTAGGAGATTCCACAAGAAAAAAACGTATAAACGCTCCTTCTCAGGAATGGCGCCCAGGATATGGAATGCCCTCCCTCCAGAACTCAGACTTATCTCATCCACGGCATCCTTCAAAAAAGAAGTAAAAGCTCTCCTTTTAGCCAAATTTACCTGAACTTTGACTATTGTAATATGGTAACTCAATACTTTTCCTCCTGACACTATTTATATTGTTGTTTTTTTGTATGTATATTCACTGCCTTGCATCCTTGCCACCTTACATTGTTTTTTCTTTATTTTGTAACCATCTACACCTTTTCTCAAATGCTTTTGTTTAATTATTATTCATTTGTATGCATTTTCACACTCTGTTTGTAAAGCGCTCTGATATCCGTAAGGATCTTGTTCACGCTCTATAAAACTTTCAAAATAAATAAATAAATAAATTTAACAAACTGATAGAGTCACTTTTCTTTTTTGAGTTTTGGAAGGTCACTGAAATACAGCTATGGTTTTAAACCCCTTTATTAGCTTAGTGGGAAGTTATATATTTAAATGCATTAGAGGTGATGTTAAATGGCCGTCAAACTCTAAACAATGTGTTAACTGATTAATTTACCAATTAAGATCAAGCCTTATTCGGGACAAAAAATAGTCAAGTAACTTTCTAATGAAGATAATTCATTATGTTCATGCTGCAGCTTATTTACAGAAAGATGATGTGATATTTGACTGGCGGGCGGATAAATAGTGTGAAGGTGGGTTTTATTAAGCCGGGCATGAAGGAGAAAGGGCCTCCAAGCAATGGTGGGCTGGTGGTTATTCTGTAACCAAAAACGAAAGCACTACTGGGAGGTGACTCGAACTTAGTCCAGAATCCTTCCATGAAGATGTCTTTCCATCCTTGTTCTCAGAATGGCTCGCAAAGGGGGCTACTTGGGGATATGATATCAGATATCTCCATGGTGGACCCCTGGAGATTATTCCAGCACACACATTGGGATTATATTTCCACTTCCTATTATCCCCACCCTTGTAGCTCAGGTACTTGGCACCGCCATACCAACGGGGTTTCAGATCACAATCACAATCAGATCTAGCTTGATCTGGGTGTATTGAGACCACCTCCAAGTCAATGGAGAAGGAGCCTGTCTCACTGCAAATTGCCTGACGACAGCACTCAACTACGCTCCCAACTCAAGGTCTTTTTGGAACATAATAAAGAGTCATTTGACTCCCCTAATAAACTTTGGGCCGCTAGAAAGGCAACTGTAAGGGGTATATTATCTGAGCCACATCCCATAGGAAACAAGAGGCCCCCAAGAACAAAGCCAAACTGGAACTCAATGATAATAGTATAATGGTACACTTTCATAAGCAAACAAAATCTCATCACTAATATCAAATTCACCTATTACCAACTCTCCATCAACCCCGACTCACAAATACGTGGTTGGGCATGCTCTGCAAAATAGGCCTGAGGTTGCTAATTAACAGGTCACAGGAGGGGTGGCATTTTGCAGGCAGACAAACATGCGAACAGGAAACTCAGGTCCCTCATCCAGATAAGCGCAGCAACACCAAAGTGTCCAGGGAAATTAGCCCCAATAAAGCACACATGGCAAGAAGGGTGCACACATTCCCAAAACACCATAAAGGTAGATGCCACATGAAGTTAGGAATACGAAGCAAATCAGGACACAGCATACACAGTACAAGCAGTGATGAAGTGCCCCATATGCCGAACATCAGGACATATTACCTACTGGCCCACATTGTGTCCATGCAGGTTGAAGTCCACCTACATTTGTTATAAGAGGACTTATTTATGACTCCACAGACAAGGCCCGCAATCTTTTAACAAACAAGGATCACCAGAAGCATTTCTATGATACCCAATAATGGTATACAGACGAGCTCAGATTGATTGTACTTTGGAACAATCCGCAGACCGCTTCAGTAACTGTGCTCCTGGTCGAAATGCTTAATTAAACCAACTGTTCCTGGTTTGCCAAACACCTCTTCTCTTTAGTTTTTTCAAGGTAAATTCATATTTGAGCAGCATGGTGTAAATACAAAATGGCCACCCGAACGTTCCACAAATGACATTCGAAGCACATCCACAAAGCCAAGCAGCACACCCGCTGAGGAAAATTAACACCAAACGAAGTTGATTGTCATCTAAATCATTGTTGAAAAGTTCTTCAATATCACTATCAAGTCACAGTGAAGATGATGGCTGTGTGATGTTAATGTTTACCTCAGAGAAAAATGCAGGTGTGGTACTAGTCACATTTCAAGAAACGTACAAATCAAAGTCGACATGAAAAAGCACCCAAGTCTTTCAAACATTGTCCAAAGATCACTCTAAAGATAAATGGATGTTTGATACCTTTCATCATCGACAGTGGCATGGATAAACATTATGCCTAAGGACAAATACAATGAATTAGCTTCATTTCCCCAGCTTATGCAATTGAAAACTAAAATATATGCATGGCTGCATCAACACCCCAGGAAAGTTAAGGTTAATTTGAAACTATGACAAAACACAAGAATACACAAGTGCAGGCTCCCATTCATGTACTTCCATGAATGCTCATCAAGAAATAGTATATCAGTTGGTTCCCTTTGTTATATAATTGGTTAGGAAAACACAAGACTATGAAAGTTCAGTTACATATAGAGGAGGCTTACTGTCCTATTGCTCAGGGACACAGACGATTGCATTTCATTTGCAGAAGGCAGTTGAAAAAAGAACTTGAGTCAATACTCATACATGATATCATTGAGTATTCCACTGGTCCGACGCCATGGGTTTCTCTCATAACGGTAAAGCCCAAAAGAGACAGTGAAGGAGCTGTAGGGATCTGCCTTGACGTATTTAATGATTAAGGCAACGTTATGTTATGTTATGTTAATAATATTTTGTAAAGCGCTCGTTCACCGATTGGTTTCTTGGCGCTAAATCTAGAAGGAGCCGGAACGTTAAACAGGTCAATTGTACGCCTGTCTGTACAGCCAGGTTTTAAGCAATTTCCTGAATTTCAAAAGATCAGTGCAGGACCTAGTTTCTAGAGGGATAGAATTCCATAACTTAGGGGCCAGGAATGCAAACTGGGCTCCTCCTTGTCGCTTTAACTTAAAGGTAGGTAATCCAGGTCAGCACATCGCTGACACAATAACACAATTAAATGGTGTGACGGTCTTAACTAGCCTGATTTAAATAAGGGATATCATCAGCTGGAACGCAAGGAGAATTGCAAATACATTACAAACTTTTCTACACATATCGGTCTGTTCTGATATAAAAGACTACATTTTGGTGTCATCTGCTGCAGAGCTCTTCCAAGACGTCATTCGATGTGGTAACTAGATACAATATCGAATTTGTTTTTATTTAATGGACAGAATATCGAATCAAAACATAGAATGGACATAATATCGAATGGACATAATATAGTGGTTTATAATATTGACATGCAGGTAAGTAATATCGACAGTCAAAATATCGAAGTACATAATATAGGCATTAAATATATCAAATTTTTAATAATATACATTTTTAATTGTTTTGTATGTTAGTATATGTGTTAAAAGTGTATATTATTTTTGTAATGTATGTTTAATTATTTTTTAAAGTTAAGAAATGTATGTAAAATAATTTTTGAGTATTTTACTTCCCTAGTGGGTTGTGGGTTTATAGGGGATTAGGGTGGAAAGTAATTTAATTATAGTACATTAAATATAAATTTTTAAGAATGATTAATTATTTATAATTTAATTTTGCGCTTTAGTTCTGTAGCGGGTTGTGGGTTTATAGGGGAATAGGGTGGGAAGTAATTTAATTGTATTTAGGTAAATATGTATTTTTATTTATTGGTATTGATAATTAATGTATTGATAATTAATTATTAATTGGTAATTATTTTTTGATAATTGGTAATTAATTGTTGTTCATTGAATAATTGATAATTATGATAATTATATTAATGTATTATTTGGAGTGGATTGTGGGTTTATAGGGCAATAGGGTGGGAAGTTTTATGATTGTTATAAATTAAATATTTATTTTTATTTATTGGAATCGATAATTCATGTATTGCTAATTAATTATTAATTGGTATTACATTTTTATTAATTAGTAATTATTTTGTATTAATTGATAATTATGTTAATTTTATTAATGTATTATTCTCAGTGGGTTGTGGGTCTATAGGGTAAATTGGGTGGGAAGTAATTGAATTGTAATGAAGTAATTATTGAAATTATTTTTGGGTCTTGATAATTAATTTATTGTTAATTATTAATTGGTAATTTTTTATTACTTATTACATGTTTGGTATTGAAAATTAATTGGTTGTTAATTAATTATTAATAGGTAATACATAATATTTTTTGGTATTCATAATAATTAATTATTAAATATTTTGTAATTAATTTAAAATAATGTGTTATTGGTATTGATTATTAATTTATTTTTATTGAAATATTAAATCATTACTTTCCCTACAATTGCACTCACTGGAGTTTGAATAGTAATTTTTACCCGTACGCTATCCAACGCTTTCCCTACTGTTGCACGCTCTGGAGTGGGAATAGTAATTTTTACCTCTGCGCTATCCAACGCTTGCCCTACTGTTGCTCTCACTGGAGTGGGAATAGTAATTTATACCCCTGTGCTATCCAACGCTTTCCCCACTATTGCACTAACTGGAGAGGGAATAGTAATTTTTACCCTCCCGCTATCCAACACTTTCCCTACAGTTGCACTCACTGGAGTGGGAATAGTAATTTTTACCCCTACGCTACCCAACGGTTTCCCTACTATTGCACTCACTGGAGTCACAATAGTAATTTTTACCCCTACACTATCCAACACTTTTCCTACTGTCGCACTGTCAGGGCTCACCTTAGAACTTGCACAGGAACAGAGACGCTAGGTTCCGACTCCCTCCGAAAGATACCCCAGGGATCCGGACAACTTAAATTAACCCGGACCCTATAACACCTCCCAGGGGAAAGGGGGAAAATGGATAAAATAATAAACAAGAAGAGACTGGTCCTGGAGCTGGTTCTCTACTTTTTCTATTCTCGGTTAACTTCTGTCCGACCTGCAGACTACCGTTTCTATGAGAACCTATAATAGAAAAAACACAATGGGGTCGATTCCCATTCGGGAAAAAAAACGTCCGTATGATTTGTATCCGGAGCCCTCTCCGTACGAATCGTACCCGTCCGTCCGAGTCGCGTAGTATGATCCGTATTCCGTGAATCCGTCCGAATCGTCGCGATCCGTACGTATTGCAAGGCTGAAACAGTGAACCGTATGACTCGTACACATGCTGTACAACTTGTACTTATGCCGTGCGACCCGACGAGTATGATCTGGACTGGGGTATGAGGACGCGATTCGTACGGTCCACGTCAGGTAAGGGCGAGTCTTACGGAAAAGCACACAAACACATACACACCGTGCGGTCCGTACCCCCCATGATCGCAGGGGTACGCACCGTACCCCTGCAATCATGGGGTTTAGGAGCCGTACCCCATGTACGATGGGTGTAGGAGCCGTACCTCATGTACGATGGGTGTATGAGCTGTACCCCATGTACGATGGGTGTACAAGCTGTACCCCATGTATGATGGGTGTACCCATCGTACATGGGGTACGGCTTGTACACCCATCGTACATGGGGTATGGCTCGTACACCCATCGTACATGGGGTACGGCTCGTACACCCATCGTACATGGGGTACGGCTCGTACACCCATCGTACATGGGGTACGGCTCGTACATCCATCGGACATGGGGTACGGCTCGTACACCCATCGTATATGGGGTACGGCTCATAGACCCATCGTACGTGGGGTACGGCTCGTACACCCCATGATCGCAGGGGTACGGTGCGTACCCCTGCGATCATGGGGGGTACGCTCCATACCCGGGGGGGCCGTTCCATACCTGTTTCGGCACAAACTCTGCTTTTACGGCTGTTTTCAGCTCATGTAGGAAAATGATCGTACGGTGCGTACACAACACGTATCGTACTTGCTGGGTCGTAAAAACCAGCCGCGAACCATACAGATGTCGCGTACAGCGGGTTCCGAGGGAGAATCGTACAGAGATTAGAGTCGTATGGTCTCTGTAGGACTCGTACGGAGTACGGCTCCTGGTACGAATTCTTACTTCGCCGAATGTACGGGGGTCATTGCAGGGTACGATTCGTATGGGAAAAATGCTCTGAACGGCTATTCGGAGCGGTTTTTCCTGAATCGGAATCGGCCCCAATATGTTTAACTCCTGTCCTACTCTGTTCTATCTCTACTCTGATTTCCGATTCTACCTTACATACCCCTTGTGTCCAAGAACTTAGCTCCTCTTCTATTGCTTGTTCTAATTCTTCTTCTCTCCCTTTTCTGCGTGACTCAGTAGATACTAGACCTACAAAACAACATTTATATTACTCTCTCTGTATACTACTATTGAAGGAAGGACTACTCACTTCTCTTACTGATTCACTCTCTTATAACTCTCCTTCTTTAGTTGTTTCTTATTTCTCCTTGTTATCTTTCAACGTCTATGTACAGTGTCTCCTCACAGTCTTATTGAGTAACTAATATCTTTCTCTCTTTCTTCCTACTAGTACCCACAATACTCAAACATTCTCAGTCAAGGTAAGTATGTCCAAGAACAAATGGGCTAAGTATTAAGAACCCATAGCCACTTTTAAACTATGCCAGTTAGCTCTGTGTTCTCTTCTCTTTTCAGGAACTGGTGAATTTTTGGGCTCCTCCTCCGAGGAATACTCCTTACTCCTCCTGGTTTAACGGGCTCAAGAAACGCGGCAACAGGACGTCTTCAATTTCTGACGCGGAAAGTATTTACTAAGGAAGTCCTATTCCCGACGGGAGTTGCGGACGAAGTACCGGGCGGACCCGACGCAAAAACTAAGGTTTTTTTGCCACTTGAAAACGGAGCTTCAAAATACGGTTGCACTCGGCTGAAAATCTCTGGTGAAGTGCGCAGCGTTTACTCAGCGCATGCTTCTAATCACCTCAGGACACCGGTGCGCTGAAAAAGGGGCACCAACTAGACCGCGACCTCGTTTTCGAGATCGGCGGCCATCTTGGAATTCCAGGATTGCTGTAGGACCCACAAGCTGCTACCTCTTGCCCACCTATTCTTCTTCTGGCTAGAGCTTCTTTGTGACCAAGTACCCATAACTGTTTGCACATCATTTGAGGTTCTGACAGTACCCCCCAACAAAGGAGGTCCTCTCAATCTTGGCCTTGTAGGGAATCGTTGATGAAAGGACTTAATCAATCTTGGAGCATGGACATCCAACTCTAGCTCCCAAGACCGCTCTTCAGGACCATACCCTTTCCAGTCTATCAAGTAATACAACTTTCCTTTTACTCTTTTTGAATCCAAAATTTCCTTGACTTCAAATTCAATTCCAGACTCTAAGTGAACTGGCTTCGGGGGAGAGTACTTTCGCAAATCTAGTGATGCTTTCTTTAACAATAAGATGTGAAAGACTGGGGGAATTTTCAATGCAGAGGGTAATTTCAATCAATAAGTAACTGGAGATCTTTTTTCTTCAATTAGGTATGGCCCTATAAATCTAGGTTGAAATTTTCTGTTACCCTTCAGCCTAAGATTCTTTGTACTTAGCCAAACCTTATCTCCAATCTCCAAAAGAGGACCCTCTCGTCTCTTTCTATCTACGTAAACCTTGTACTTCTTTTTAGCTAATTCCAAATTCTTAATAGCTACTTGGTGAACCTGGTCTAAGTGAGTAACTACATCCTTGACAGCTGGGACTGAACAATCCACCAGATTCAAGGTTGTGTTCGGATGTCGACCATAGTTTAGATAGAATGGCGAATAGCCTGTGGAGACATTTTCGTCATTATTATATGCAAATTCTGCCGCCCACAAGTAATCCGACCACTCCCAATCCTGTTTTAGGATGAACAATCTCAAGTACTGCTCTAGTTCCTGATTTACCCTTTCTGTCTGCCCATCTGTTTCTGGGTGATAGCTAGTTGAACATTTGGCTTCAATTCCCAACCCTTTCATGAAGGCCTTCCAAAAGTGAGATACAAATTGCGACCCTCGGTCTGAGATCACAATCTTTGGGACTCCATGTAACCTCACTATTTGCGTACTAAAGTGAGCAGCTAATTGTTTAGCAGTGGGAACCCCTTTTAGAGCTAGAAAATGTGCCATCTTGGAAAATGAATCCACTACCACTAAGATTGTGTTGAAACCCTGACTAAGAGGCAAATCTACGATGAGATCTAGTGTGACTGTGTGCCATGGGTAGGGTGGTGTGGATAATGGCTGTAACAACCCCTTGGGAGCTTGCCGTTCCGATTCTCCCTGAGCGCAGATTTCGCAAGTCTTGACATACTTCTCAATATCCCCAGTCATGTGGGGCCACCAATATTGCCTTTTGACTAGTTCTTCTGTTTTAGCTTCTCCTTTGTGTCCAGTTAACATGTGATCGTGGCACTCGAACATAGCCTGAACTCGTAGTTCTGGGGTTGGCAAATACAAAGCCCCCTTGTGGTAAGGCAATTGATACCTGAGTTCTCTGTCGGTTTCTTCCTGGAACCACTCTTGCATCGTTTCTAGACTCATACTTTCGATTATTTGTTCTTTTAGGCTAGTCGAAGTTGTGGCACTAACAATTTTTTCACTTGGAATTATAGTCTGACCGTCCATTTTATTCTTCTGACCTTCAGTGCCAATTCTAGATAAAGCGTCTGCTTTTCCATTTTGTGCTCCTGGTGGATGAGTAATTACAAAGTCGTAATCAGAGAAATACAGGGACCATCAAAGTTGTCTCAGTGTTAAGGTCCTAGCAGATTTCAAGAATTTTAAATTTCGATGATTGGTGAAAACTGTTAATTGGTGTCGAGCTTCCATGAGATGATGCTGCCATTCCTTAAAGGCATCCTCCTTTATCGCCAACAATTCTGTTTCTGTTATCCTGTAGTTTATTTCTGCAGGCGTTAGCTTCCTCGACCTGTAGGCTACTGGATGCAGTTGACCGGTTAACTTATGTCGTTGGAACAACACTCCCCCCACTGCCTGATCTGACGCATCTGTCTCTACGTAAAAGGGTTCCGTAGGATCTGCATGCAGAAGGATTGGTGCGGTGGTAAAATCTCACTTCAATGATTCAAAAGCCTCTTCAGATTCCTTGGACCATTCAAAATGAATTCCCTTCCTTAGCAACCGGGTAAGTGGAAGAATCTTCTGTGAGAATTCACTTATGAACCTTCTATAGAAGTTTGCGAATCCGATAAAGCTTTGAACCTCCTTAACACTTGTAGGGGATGTCCAATCGACTACAGCCTTCATTTTTCGCTCCTCGTCCATGTTAATTCCAGTTGGGGAAGGTACAAATCCCAAAAACTCCAACTGAGAAACACTGAAAGCACATTTGTCCAATTTCACAAACAATTTGTTCTCTCTTAATTTTTGCAGAACTCCTCTTACTTGTTCTTGATGTTTACTTGTGTCAGATGAGTAAATCAAAATGTCATCAATGTACACAATCGCACATTGGTCTATGTATTCACGGAGATGTATTCACTGAGGATGTCGTTAATAAAATGCTGGAAAGCAGCTGGAGCATTGCACAGACCATATGGCATAAATTGATACTCGAATAATCCAAACTTGGTCCTAAAGGCAGTCTTCCACTCATCGCCCTCTTGCATCCGAACTAGATGGTAGGCTCCCCTCAGGTCTAGTTTCGTATAAATCTGCGCTCCCTTCACTTGATCCAACAGAACCGAAATGAGAGGTAGTGGGTAGCGATTTTTCTTACTGACCCTGTTAATTGTGCGATAGTCGATGTAGAGTCTGAATTCTCCCTCTTTCTTTGGCACGAAAAATAAGGGCGAACATACCGGAGATTGTGAGGGCCGAATGAAGCCATTGGCCAAGTACTTGTCTAGATATTCCCTCAGGTGACGATGTTCTTTCTCAGTTAATAAGTATTCCAAACAACAGTTCAGGAGACAAATAACAAATCACAATTAAGAAAAATCAATTGCAATCAAATTCTACTTTTGCAAAAGGAAGAAAGGAAAAAGAGAGAAGGAAAAGGGGTCAGGAAAAGGGAGATATAAATCAAAACTTGCAACAAATAATTTAGAAAAATATCACAAATTTATTATAAATAGTGCGCTCAAAAAGATAATTGCTGGTTTATAAAACAATACATAACATACAAAAGAAAACCAAACAAGTGGCAAACAATAATTACGTTACAAAGGAAGGTGTACAACATATACAGTGGTTATGTGTCCTCTAAAATTTATAAGCCACATATACGTCGACGGCGTTTCAACCGCAGTCAGAGGTTTCGGTCATCATCAGGACAAAACAATTCAGTGAGCGTCAAAAGTCTGTACTTAAAATTCTGAGCGGAGGAATCACATTTATTTTTCGTGTGCTCACAATAACTTCTGTGTTCAAATTATTAAAAGGCGGTTTCAATTTACATACAACAGGGATGCAACATTAATTCTTCCTGTTGATGGCAAAATTGCACTAGAGGAGTAGAAACGTAATCCTCCATCATAGACTTGTCAAAAATTTCTGTGATATCATCACCCGGCAATAGGTCTTCCAGTTCCTACTGTCGCAATTACTTCCGGTGAATCAGTTAAGGCGTATACTTTACTGCAAGGTAAATTAGATCCAGGTTCTAGGTCAATTTTACAATCATATACTCGATGTGGAGGAAGTTGTTCAGCCTCGGTTTCATTAAAAACATCTTCAAAATCTTGATACTCTTCGGGTATTTCTTGAGAATGGATCATACACACCGATATTCCAGTTGTGCATAAAGAATGAGCTGTATTACACACCGGGTTCTTTTCTCTTGATCCAAAACAGTTCTGTTTACAGTAGTCAGAATTCATTACGATCGTTCTGGAACTCCAATCAATGGTTGGGTTGTGCTCTGTAAGCCATGGTAAACCTAATATTAGTTGAAACTGGGGTGCATCAATTAAGTTGAATTGGAGTACTTCTTCGTGCCCATCGTTAGAGTTTAGTTGCAATAGTTCTGTGTGGCTCACGATGGGTCCGGAGGAAAGATTTGTTCCATCCACTGCCCTAACTGATTCTTTTTTGGACTTTTTAATTGCATGTAAACCCACTTTAGCTGTGAATCGTAAATCACAAAATTTCCCAGTAGCCTTTGAGTCTATCATTACGGAAAATTCAGTCAGTGTTATATCCCTGAATTTTACAACTATTGACAATATTAAATGTGGGGCTGATGACTGTAGGGTATTGGCTACTTGATGCTCGGTTGGAGTTGATTTTTGATCTGCATCCACCCGTTCAATTCCCTCTACAGGTGGTGCTGTGAGTTTTCCTTCGGTTTGAATGAGGTCTTTGGTTTTTTCGGACAACATCTAACAAAATGTCCACTCGAACCACAATACATGCATAAGTTACCGGTTCTCCTTTTCTCTTTTTCTTCTCTTATTAAAGGACCTCTTATCATTCCTATCTGCATGGTTTCAGGGTTGGGTTGTCCTTCTGTGCTTTTACTGCCTTCAGATCGAACTCTGTCAAATCTGGGGACGATTGGTTTAAATTCCTCCCTTTTCTCGCCTTTCCTTTCACCTTGGCGGAAATCGATCTGTAACACCAAATCCCCCAATGCTGAAATTTCCGTAGGCCGATTTGGTATCTGAGCTAGTACATCCTTAAGTTCTTCTCTTAAGCCACGATAAAAGACCGCTGCCCTCTTGCTCTCCGGCCAATCCGTCTCCAGAACTAACTTGTTGAACTGGGCTAGATATGCCACTAGGTCTCTGTTTCCCTGTCGTAAATTCAGCAGTTCGTTATCAACTGCCTACGAGATTCTTCTTCGGTCAAATGTTCTCAGAAATTCTTGTTTAAACTCTTCATAATTATGTAATAAAGGATCATCTCTGGTGACCAAAGGCATGGACCACGACGCTGCATCACCGTTCAAGTGTGACAGGACAAAGGCTACTTTTGACTGCGCATCTGGAAAAATTGAAGGGCGACACTTAAAGTGTAGGGAGCACTGGTTAATAAAGATTTGTGCCTTTTGTGGGTCTTCACCAAATCGCTCTGGGGGCACTAACGGAATAACAGGTGACAAGGAATGAATTACTTGTGTCGTCATCCTATTGCACTAAACTGGCCGTTTTTATTATCTGATGGTGTCTGGATAAGCGCTGGGATGCCCAAGGGTAACTGCGCGCTATACAAAATTTTAATAATAATAATAATAATAATTAGTACTTTCCATTGAGGAGTCTAAGGTCTCTCTATCTGGACTAAACGGTTGTCGCAACCTCTGGGCTAACTCTGCGGTTTCTTTTCGGGAGTTTACTACCTCCTGTCTAAGACTTTGATTTTCTTCCCTAACTGCTACTAACTCTTTCTGAATTGTATCTAGAACCGTTCCTAAGGTCTGCAGGTTTATTCCTTCAGCCATTTCTGCTCGGGTGCAAGCACACAACGTGGGCACTTCACTCTGTCAGGGCTCACCTTAGAACTTGCACAGGAACAGAGACGCTAGGTTGCGACTCCCTCCGAAAGATACCCCAGGGATCCAGACAACTTAAATTAACCCGGACCATAGAACACCTCCCAGGGGGAAGGGGGAAAATGGATAAAATAATAAACAAGAAGAGACTGGTTCTGCAGCTGGTTCTCTCGTTTTTCTATTCTCGGTTAACTTCTGTCCGACCTGAGGACTACCTTTTATATGAGAACCTATAATAGAAAAAACACAATATGTTTAACTCCTGTCCTACTCTGTTCTATCTCTACTCTGATTTCCAATTCTACCTTACATACCCCTTGTGCCCAGGAACGTAGCTCCTCTTCTGTTGCTTGTTCTAATTCTTCTTCTCTGCCTTTTCTGCGTGACTCAGTAGATACTAAACTTACAAAACAACATTTATATGACTCTCTGCACTTTTCCCCTACTCTCTCTGTATATTACTATTGAAGGAAGGACTACTTACTTCTCTTACTGATTCACTCTCTCGTAACTCTCCTTCTTTAGTTTTTTCTTCTTTCTCTTTGTTATCTTTCAACGTCTATGTACAGTGTCTCCTCACAGTCTTATTGAGTAACTAATATCTTTCTCTCTTTCTTCCTACTAGTACCCACAATACTCGAATATTCTCAGTCAAGGTAAGTATGTCGAAGAACTAATGAACTAAGTATTAAGAACCAATAGCTACTTTTAAACTATGGCACTTAGCTCTGTGTTCTCTTCTCTTTTCAGGAACTGCTGAATTTTCTGGCTCCTCCTCCGAGGAATACTCCTTACTCCTCCTGGTTCAACGGGCTCAAGAAACGCGGCAACAGGACGTCTTCAATTTCTGATGCGGTAAGTATTTACTAAGGAAGTCCTACTCCCGACGGGAGTTGCGGACGAAGTACCGGGCAGACCCGATGCAAAAACTAAGGTTTTTTTGCCACTTGAAAACGGAGCTTCAAAATACCGGTGCACTCGGCTGAAAATCTCTGGTGAAGTGCGCAATGTTTACTCAGCGCGCACTTCTAATCACCTCAGGACACCGGTGCGCTGAAAAGGGGGCAACAACTAGACCGCGACCTTGTTTCGCCAGATCGGCGACCATCTTGGAATTCCGGGAATGTTGTAGGACCGACCAGCTGCTGCCTCTTGCCCATCTTTTCTTCTTCTGGCTAGAGCTTTTTTGTGACCAAGTACCCATAACTGTTTGCACATCATTTGAGGTTCAGACACGCACTCTCTGGAGTGGGAATAGTAATTTTTACCATCCCGCTATCTAACGCTCTCTCTACTGTTCCACTCGCTAGCGAGGGAATAGTAAATTTTACCCTCCCTCTATCCAACAGTGATGTACATTTTTTTAAGAGGTTACTTATAATATTTATTATTTTTACCATCTTTTAAATAATTTTAAGTATGTTTTACTCAATTATATTGATAATTTAATTAAGTTAATGTTGCTTTTAACATATTTTACAAATTCGATATTTTTACATTCTATATTTTCACAAACTATATTTTGTCTTCAATATTTTTATACTTACCTGTTGTTGATAGGGAGACGATATTTTGTACTTCAATATTTTGGTGTCGCTATTATGTCCAATCTAAATTATGTCAGTGAACCAAGCCATGTATCATACATCCTGTCATGAATGCTTTCAATTATAGTGATGACATATTGGTTTTCGGAGCTACACATAAGGAACGTGACAAAACTCTCACGCAAGTATGTCGTTTACTAGCTGATGCAGGTTTATCTTTGAATGCCGATAAATGTGAGTGCCGTAAAACAAGTTAAAATTCTTTGGCCATATCCTTTCCGATGGGGGCGATCCAGCTAGACTGCAAGCACTGTCAACTGCCAGTTCCCTACAACACATTTTCATTTTACATTCATACCTTGGCATGGCCACTTGCCACTGTAAGGGCTCCCTTAAGAGACTTGACGAAAAAGAGTGTTTCATTTCATTGGTAATGAGAATGTGAGCGAAGAAATTCAAACAAGGAATAGAGAACGGCACTGAAATTGCATACTTTGATGCAAAGCTTTAAACAGAGGCTATTGACTCTAGCACAGTTGGGTTAGGTGCCATCTTTGCACAGCAAAGCAGTCAGCAACATGCTTGAAGGCATAGTGTAGCATATTCAAGCATAGGTTTGTCCCAAACTGAACCTACCTATTCACAACCTGAGAAAGAAAGTTTAGTAGTGTGTGGTCTTGCGAACATTTCAACATATTCCTATATGGAAATCCTTTCACATCTGTTGTTGTAATTTAACAGCGATTAGATTGAGCATTAGCGAAAGACATCTTAGTTCTAGCCGTTATCTTGACATTTAGTGGACTCCATTTTGTATTCACGGCAAACATTTTGTCTGCTACATGCTGCCTCGTGTCGACCATGTGCTTTGTCCTATCTTCCTGTTCATGGCTTTTGAATCTGCCCAGCAACAGGCTATTATTAGCGTCCCCTACTTTGCCGCTGACCGTTAGGGTTCACATCTGGTAGTGATTAGCTCTAGAATGGAATGTGTTTGTCAAGCCCCCAAGACTGTTAGCTCCTCCCACTGATCGATTGTGCCTCTCGATATTGCCTTATATGTACATAAAATGTGCTCTTGTGCTTTGTACCGCCCTCTTTTGAGCCCCTGTGCGGGTATAAATAAACCATGCATTCTTAGCTCGTGGTGCTACTTCTTGCAATGCCGAAGGGTACTGTTTGAACCGTAGCACCACCTCATGAGGTGTAATAAATGTTACGTTTTTTATTTCCAGTTTCTGTGCCAACTTCTTTCAATTGGTCTGAGGACTTCGTGCAGAGAAGGGCGAACCCCTTGCACTAGCGTGTCTGGCTGAGGCCTGCACGACAAATTGGCGCCCGACACGTGGGGCTCATCGACGACTTGGATGCCCAAAGGATTGGTCGTGACGAAGGTTTGGAACCTCGCTTAGGACGCGATCGGTGCCAGAAGAGAACCGAGTCTTGGCACCCAAGGCGTTTCTTCCCTTCTTTCCGATCCGACCATCCAGGCGGCGCCTGTCTTCGACTGAGATCTCTTCTGTTGGTTCGCCGTGCAGTGACCGTTTGGTCGAATTTAGAACTTGGCAGTTGGAATCTGGACACCCTATGATTGGTAAGAGCCGTTTTGCGGCACCTACTATGGGTTTTGAATGCCCTTGTATGGTAAGGTAGTTTTAAGAACACTTACTGTGGCATATTTGTATTTGGAAAAGACTAGTCTAATTTGTATTTGGAATTTGGTATATATATGTGTTGCAACCCATATAGGCAGGCAATGTGAAGATTTTTCTTCAATTATTTGAATTTGAACGGCGCAACGTACTAAAGGTACTTTAAGTGCTACTTTGTGTATAATACTGCATATTTTGCATTATTTCTGGCATGCCTGTTTTTAGCGCACTTCAAAAGTTGTGTTGCTTTTGTAATGGTACCAGTCTACGACTTGAGGAATCGCAGCCGGCTCCCCCAGAGGGGACGCCTAATAGAGATATGTATGTAAAATTTGGTGTTTCTGCCATAATGTACAGCATGTTTTGGCATAAATATACCAAAAAGGATCCTGAATTACGATGGCCACTGAAAGGGTCATTTGATGCACGGAAGGTTGAGTATGTGGAGCGATGTATGTTTGAGCGAAGGTCTAGACGTGATATGTTTGAATGCGTGCGTATGTAGGAGAAAGAAGTACGTCAACAAGAGAAGAATGAGCAAGCGTTGATTGAGAAAGAACAGCGAAAGAATGTGTATGAGAAAGCGCTGGAGTTGAGAAAGAAAGAAGTGAAAGAGTTGAAAGAGAGAGAGGAGAAAGAACACAGGTTGCAGGTATCTGGCCAATATCCTGTCTGACAGCCTCTCTATCCTGTCCTTAATAAACCGCAAGATGATTTTTTGTTATTAGATCGACCTCCACCTCCGTATGCCATTCCGTCCGCTCCGGTCGAAGGCGACGAGGATTCTGACACAGAGCAACAAAAAGCGCGGGACACTCGATCTATGTTGTCTGCTGAGCGTGCGTCCGAGGTCAGACAAGCTGCTCGTAAAGCATTACGTAGTACTGATCCTGCTTCCGATCTTTTAGCAAGTATACAGGGATGGTCGGAAAAGGAGCAGATATATTTTACTGTGACATTTGCTGCAGAAGTTCTAGAATTTTTTCGAAAATTCTCTCCAATACTAGAACCTGATGATGTAGCAGCTGATTGTAAATCCATGCGTGATGGTCTTTTTCTTTTCTCTCAGGTGCCTGACACGATTAGACGGTTGGTTAAGTTACGAACTGATGCGGTTCACTTGAAGGAGCAGAAAAGGCTTGCAGACGCAGCTGCGCAGTCCAATCCGTCCGGAGTGTCGCAGTCTCCTATCTTCGGAACAGTTAAGATAATACCAGTCGATATGAGGCCTATGCGGGAAGCCGCTCCCTTGTATGTTCCCCTTAAAGGAACGGGTGACGATGATGATAAAAATTCTGTTAATGCTAAAGGATATTTTGTTTATAATTGGGTGTACACTCCTTGGAATAGAGCAGATGTAATGGCGCTTAAAGTAGCATTACCCGATCCGCGTAAAAATCCAGCCGCTTTCTATGAGGAAGTTGAAGGCGCTATAAATTCTTGTACTATGACCCTATGTGATATAGATTTATTTTTCGGCTCAATCTTACCGCCGGATATGTGGCGGAATGTTCGTAAAATCGATGATCGGGCTATTCTTGGTGCCGAATGGAAGGATTTAGAACAATTGGATGTGGATAGGGAGCCCGCTAAAAAGCCACATTGGTTAATACTAGATCTCCCCGCAGCAATTTTAACTAAGCTTAAAACAGTTATTCCCCCTAAAAAGATAGATTGGACTGTTTTAGCATTGTGTAAACAAAAGGTAGACAAATCGGTTTCTGATTTCTTTACACGTTTTGAGGAAACTTTTCATGATTTCAGCGGTCAGTCTTTGACGGATGATACAGGCAGACATCTGTTTGTCGATAAATATGTTACGAATCTGTTGGCAGGGATAGCTAGCCGTTTAAAAGCCAGCGAAAGTTCCTGGACTACATCTTCTCCAGCATCTGTTTTGACGATAGCTCAATATTATGAGCGTCAAGAATTAGAAGCAAAAGGTAACGAAGAAAAGAAATCTAAAGATCTGAAAACGAAAGTCATGTTAGCCCAAGTATATGGTCCGCCCTCTAGAGGCTATGATAGAGGCTATGATAGAGGTTATGATAGAGGCGGACGTGGATCTTTCAATACCCCCTATACTCGTATGAATCTGTCTATCAATCAATGTTCGTATTGTAAGCAGTTTGGTCATTGGATGGCTGATTGCCCAGTGTTGTGTGCCCAACAGAATTCACGAGGGTGGGGACAAATGAGAAATCGTTCAGGGTTTTCAGGGCCTAGGGGAAATACGAATGATCGTGCTCGATTTGATATAATGTACGAGCACAAAATGGACCAAATGCTTTTGATAGACGAAATCAATATCAAATGTCTGATTATGTCCAGCCTGACCTTTACGATTCTACTCATGCATAGGATTGCCTAGGATGGGGTAAGGAATCAGTTGACGTTCCAGTAGATCAGACGGGTCCTTATGTTACAGCACATGTTTTGGGTTCTAATGATCGGTTTCTGGTTAATACAGGAGCTACTTGTAGCGCTTTGTCTAAACAATTGGTTCCGAGGGCCTCCCTGTCTGGCGTAACTTTTACTTCGATAGGTTTCGATGGAACACCTTCCCTTAGCCCATTACCACAACCACTTGCATTCAATGTCGATAAATTTAGTACTCCATGTCGGTTTTTGCTTTCCCCAAACACACCAGATAATATTGTGGGTCTTGATATGCTGAAGTATTTCAGAGCCACAATACGATGTTCTCCTGAAGGAGTGCGTGTCATTTTGAATGATAATCATTCCAAGCCTGAAAGAGTTTGTCTTGTTAAAGAGGATATTGCATTGGCTTCACTTCCTAAAGCTTTGTGGGCTACCTCAGACACTGATGTGGCTCAAATGGTTATCCCACCAGTACATATTAGTGTCAAGGAGGGAGCTGTGTTACCTCGCTTGCCTCAATATAGGATTTCACAGGCGGGTGTAGAAGCACTCATACGAATTGTACATGATCTTATTCACGTTGGGGTTGTTGAGGAAGTCCCATTTAATGTTTGCAACAGCCCGATTCTTTTCATTCTGAAAAGAGACACTGACACTCGAGTTTACAGATTCATCATAGACTTGAGGGAGGTAAATAAGATTGTTGTACCGCTGTACCCTGTGGTTTCTGACATCACAACACTTCTTACTTTGGTTCCCCCGACTGCTACTATGTTTTCTGTAATAGACTTGAAGAATGCTTTCTTTTCGATCCCTATTCATCCTGACAGCCGATACTTGTTCGGTTTCACTTTGAATATTCGATCATATAGATTTTGTAGAGTTCCTCAAGGCTATACTGAGAGTCCGAGTATTTACAGTCAAGCATTAAAAAAAGAGAACTTGATTATTTCGTGTTGCCCGAAGGTGTGGCTCTCATACAATATGTCGATGACATCTTGCTGGCAGCCGACACCCCAGAGCAATGGGAAAAGTGTACTCTGTCTTTGCTTTCTTTTCTTGCTTCCCATCACCATAAAGTGTCGAGAAAGAAGCTGCAATATTGTAGACCAAAGGTACCCTAATTAGGTCACCTTTGTCTAAGGAGGGACGTGCATTGACATCAGATCGTATACAAGCAATTTTAGACACAGCAGTACCTACTACACAGAAAGGAGTATGTGCATTTCTTGGTCTTACTTCCTTTTGCAGGCAATGGATTTTGGGGTTTTCACATATTGTTAAGCCTTTGTGAGCACTTTTGATGAAAGACACTCCTGTACCCCTTCCATGGACATATGAATGTGAAAATGCTTTTCGACAGTTACGACAAGCCCTTTGTTCAGCACCAGTGTTAGGTACACCAGATTATACGAAGCTTTTTGCACTTTACGTGCACGAGAAAGATGGATGTGCATTGTCAGTTTTAGTCCAGTTACATGGCGATAAGCAACGTCCTTATTTTTCAGCAGTTCTTGATCCTGTTGCTAGAGCATTACGTGGGTGTTTTCACTCAGTTGCAGCTACAGCTGTGTAAATTCGACAGAGTGAGCGAATAGTTTTGTCACGTAAGATGTTAGTGTTGGTACCTCATGCGGTTGAGGCCCTTTTGAATCAAACAAAGACGCAGCACTTAACTAGTGCTTGTCTGACAGGATATGAACTGACATTGCTAGCTCCTCACATTACATTGAAGAGATGTGCAACTTTGAACTCAGCTACTTTGTTGCCGTATCCAGTGACTCAACCTCATTCACAAGAAACGCATGATTGTATATTCCTGACTGAGGAACAGATAAAGGGTCGCATTGATTTGCAAGATACGCCCCTTCCAGATGTGGATGGTGAATTGTGGGTTGACAGGTCTTGTTGGAAATTACCAGATGGTACCACCTCAGCTGCATATGCAATCCCAACGCTTGAAACAATAGTGGAGACAGCTCGCATACCACAGAAATCCGCTCAAGCAGCTGAATTGATAGCTTTGATACGAGCATGTGAGCTTAATACTGATTTGTGTGTGAACATTTACACAGATCGCCGCTATGCTTTTGGATTAGCGCATGATTTTGGCCTACTCTGGAAGGAAGGAGGCTTTCTTACATCTCACAGAATGCAAATAATGTACGGAGAAGTAGTGCATAATCTTTTGATTGCATTGACATGCCCAAAGAAAGTAGCCATAGTGAAGTGTAGTGCGCACAAGAAAGTGACAGATAAGATTGGACAAGGTAATGCCTTTGCAGATCACGTGGCACGTGAAACTGCAATGCAAAGAAGTACTACTCCCATGTATGTAGTGAAGTCACAAGCTGAGAGATGGCATGATGCTAGGCAAGAAGTACGAGAGATACAGAGGATAGCCTCTGACAAAGAACGTGAACAATGGTCTAAAGAAGGAGAGTTAGATGATGAAGGATGTTGGCGGAATAGGCAGATGGATAGATGGAAGCTTCCTATAGCTTTTGTACAACCTATGGTTCAGATGGCACATGGGCTAGCACATGTTGGAGCTTCAGCAATAACGAAAATGCTTGCGCAAGTGTGAGAAGTTGGCCTGATATGTAGTGTTTCCAATTCTGGAACCACTTGGTATCAGTCCAAACAAACCCCAAAGATGTCAGGTTGTAAGTCAACCTTGTGAGACAAGCTATCCTATTGGTAGCATGGACTAAGCAGCCTTAAAGGCTTAACTTAAGAGGTCGTGTTAAGCGAGCTGTTTTACCACATACAATCCTGTAATCAAATGAAAGGACACCACACAAGTATATATTATAAAAATATATGTATTTATTTCTAAATTACTCCCCAGTACTCTTTATGAGGAAAGGGGCACAAGCGTTAAATCAAAAGCACAGTATAGCATACAAAGTTGCACAATTTTGGATAAGGGCCGGTGGCCACTTAAACCATATACTAAAAAAGTGGTATAAGAGATACCAATCGAACAGTGGTTAGGCCTAGGGCCTAGAGATTCACTGGGAGCAGTCAGGACTAGCAATGCTGAAGTCGGGAGTAGCCCACAGGAGACGGGTGCAGCACGGAAAGTGCGGCTCGCACCAATGCAATGTCAATGGTGCGTAAAAGTTAGATAAAGTGAATTAAAAGATACTTCCGCTGAACCTAGAGGAACAAAACTTTAGAGTTAGACACAGACCCTAGAGGTGTGTACCAGTGTGGGAACACCGGCGTTGCAATGTTACCTCACCCACAGGCGGTGGGTGCACAGGGTCGAAGTGGCGTCGGGTTTTGACACGCAGGCTCTTGGTGCTTGAAGCTGTTGCAGCTGCAGGCGATGTGAAGCAGAAGTGTCCGGTGCGATCCAAGGGTGGATCTGAAGTGGTGAAGACCTGAAAGCAGAGGGGACAATGTTCAAAGTCACTGACCAGTGACCACCGTGGAACCAGATTGGAACCAGGCAAAGTCGGGTGCAAACAGGTGATCAGGGGTTGCTTCTCTCTGCAGCCACGTGGACACGAAGAGGTCAAGGATGTCCAGGAGTCGATCACAAGCTGACCCTCAAAGGCTCTAGCTGATGGCGGTGTCGGCAACTTGATTGAAGCAAACAAGCCTTGGCTAATGCAAGTCACGGGGAAAGTGAAAAAGGCTTATTACTCGGACCAGCAAGGTCAGAGCGGGTACTCCTTTCTACAGGAGTGAGGGCAGGTCTGGAGCAACCAGACCCACAGTGTAAATCGTAGGTTTCGTCGCCAACATGGCCGCTGACCACGTGACAAGCGGACGGAATGGCGAGTCGAGTGGCACAAAACAAAAGGACCCCACGCAGATCGTGGAGATGCTGGAGGGCTGATCTTTGGTGCAAATGCTGCTCGGTTGTGAGGCTTCTCAAACCCCAAAGCACATAGTCGAGGGTGCCTCGGGTGCTGCGCAGTCAGCGTCTCGGGGGTCTTTCAAGATGGCCGCTCCCACGTCTCTCGGTGCCTCCACGGGTCCCTTCTTTGCAGGGACTGTGGATCGGGCTGAGAGAAGTCTGGGAAGCTGGGTCTTGTCAGGCTCTGCACTCGGGCTCCGGCGGGAGGCGGTGGCAAAGCAGACGTTGAGGTGCTGGGTGGTGCCTGTGTTCACAGGGTGGCCCTTCCTAGGCCACAAGGGAGATGCTCTTCAGTCTTCTATTCATCAGAAAGTCGAAGTCCAGTCGTCTTCTTAGTTTAAAGTTGATTTCAGGATGATCTGAGTTGCATTGGCACTGCTCCCACTCTTATTCCAATCTGAGGGGTGGATCTCCTGCTAGGTCCCTCCCCTATGGGTGGGACCAGGAAGGGGGGTGGTTACACCCCCTTTCCATTGTCCAGGTCTCACTGGAGCTGGGGCTGGGCTGCCCCAGAACCGGTTTGACCGGATTATGCAAGGGGAAGCCTTGTGCTCCCCAGGCACTGTCTGGTTTCTTTCAAACCTCCCTGCTACAATCCACTATCTCCTGTCTGGGGTGGTGTCACACCTCCCTGTGACAGGAAAGCCTTTGTCCAGGCCTCCTCTGCTGAGTTTCGGTCAGCAGCAGGAGGTCAGACATGTGTCTGTGGCAGAAGCATCCATTTTGTGGATCTGAGGCTCTTTTAAAAATCAACCGCGTTTTAGCAAAAGTAACATGTCGTCCCCTCTAGAGGGGTGGAATGCTACCCCCGTCGCCAGGACTGGCGAGGGGGTAGTATTCCAATTCGTATGACACCTTACACGACATGTTTTGATAAAGCCAAACCAAAGTTAACATATAACCGCGAGGATTATAATGCACTTAATAGTATATGGTTTGGCATTATCCTGGAACAGCTAAGGGAATTGGTCCCGACAGCTGCAGACAGGCTTAGCTCATGCTAGAGCACCATCTCACATTAAACCACACACTCTGCCTTCAGGATTGTTAAGGCCTGCCATAGGAGTGGCTCACAGGTCTATATGTGTCCAGATAGGTTTAGATATAGGCATACTATATCTAAGCAAGGGGTGATTACACCACCTTGCCCCAGCTGAGTGATCAGCCAGTTGTGTCAATTTTAGATAGCCAGCCAGGGGTGGCAAAAGATATGCTGCAGCCCCTGGTAGGCCTTGGATGCACCTATGCCCTGGGCACCTATAGTGCTCTGTACAGGGGCTGATAAGGTGACCCAAGCCAATCTAGTTATGCACCTAGGGTACATGGAATCCATTTTACAGAGAGAGCAGATAGCCTGGGGCCCTGATTAGCAGGGAACCAGGCCAACTAAGTCGAAAACCAGCTAAACACAAGGCAAAAAATCTGGGGTAACCATAGTCAGGTAGCCACCTTCCTACATAACCCCCCCCCCCCCCAAACGAAAGGAGATAAGGCTATCCTTGGCCAGGTAAGCCTATATTGCCTGAGTGGCCATATAAGGAAGTACCTGCACTGGCATGGGTACCCCCTGTCTCATGGTCCACTAAGCAGTCCCTCACCCTAGGGGTATTAGAGGGTCTCCACCATAGGGAATCACTACCTTGGGTGTGTTTATGCAAAGTTAAAGGCTGGTTTGGATATGGAGCATTGAAGTGAGGCCCCACTAATTTTGGGCTCAACTTCCTCCAATTATCTTCCACCATGTGTGCCTTTCTTTCTTCAACTGAGTTGCACTGAGCTCTCAGGGTCAACCTCTGGCTACCTAAAGCTGGAGGCTGGGTCCCTCTGTGTGGCTTGCTGGAGGGACAGTTCAGGTTTGGGCCCTTTGGGTCCCAGGTTTGGCTGTGCCCAACAGAATCCATCTGTGGGAGGTCCCTAACTGTTTTTAAGGGGGCTCCCTCAGGAGTTTTTAAAGTTTTCACCTTACTAGGGCTACTAGTTTTGGTGCCCCTAATCTGTTGATGGGGGTGCTTTATTTGACAGGGGGCCCTCTGGGTCGCACTGTCCTTCTTGTCCTCTGCAGCCCTGGGCTGACTAAGGCAAGGTAGAGAGGGGCAGGTTACCTGCTCCAGACTGGGTCCCACCTGAGAAGGGTCCACTGCCATCAGAGGCTCTGTCAGGCCAGGCCTAACAACCTCTGGGGCAGTTCCTTCATCAGGGGTAAGATCAGTTCCCTGAGGAGGCTGATCCTGTCCAAATGTCTGGTGAGGGGGAGATTTCTCTTCCTCCTCCATGCTCTCAGTTTGGGTGGAGTGATCCATCATTTCAGGCTTCACAACACACATATCTGTTTGAGTTTGGGCTGTGGCCATCACAGCCCCACCAACCTTTTCAGGAGGAGACTCAGTTTGGGTTTCTGCTGTTATCATAACAGCTTTGCTATTCTGTTTGGGAAGAGCTTCTGTTAAAGATGGGGCAGAGAGTTGCTCAGCCCTACCAACCTTTTCAGGAAGGACATCTTGGATTGGGGCTATAGCAAGTACAGCCCCACTAACCTTTCCATTAGAGTTTATCATTCTAGAATGGATTTCCTCTTCAACCTCAGCCCAGGCTGAGATTTCTAAATCATTGCCCAGTAGGCAGTCTACAGGCAAGTTTGGTGACACTGCCACTCTCTTTGGGCCAGTGACACCTCCCCAGCTGAGACTTACTACTGCCATGGGATGATTTGTTTGGATACCATCAATGTTTGTTACCTGGTATGTGGCACCTGGTAAAAGTTGCTTAGAGGGGACTATACAGTCAGCCACCATGGTGATGCTAGCCCCTGTGACTCTAAAGGCTTCAACTTTCAAACCATTGATGATGGGTTCTTGTCTATATTTGCTCAAGGTATTTGGGCAAACAGAGAAGTTGGCAAACCCCATGCCAGTCTCATAAACAAGATCATTTGGGGATGGGGACCGGGATAGGCCAGGGTCCCCCTGGGCTCCAAAAGTAAACCCACCCAGATTCCTGGGTGTGCTCCCACTTCCTGGGGGATTACTGCTGACAGTAACAGGAGGTGTTGGAGCTGGCTTTGGAGGTATGTTCTCTTTATTGCCATTCTTGGGACAACAGTTGTCTGTTTTGTAATGCCCAACCTGTTTACAGGCATGACAATAAGGCTTTTTCTCTGTTGAAGAAGTGTCTTGGGACCCACCCCCATTCTTGGAGTTTTGGGGCGTGGGGGAAGTGTTTTCTTTACTTTTATACCCACCCTTATCTTGAGGCTTGGTAGACTCCTTCTTCTGGTTATTGTCCTGATTCTTAGGCCTGATCCTGGTTCTGACCCATTTATCTGCCCTCTTTCCCAATTCTTGGGGAGAGGTCAAATCTGAGTCCACCAGGTGCTGGTGTAAGAGCTGGTTCTGACAATTACTAAGGATCTGCTCCCTCATAATCAAATTATACAATCCTGTGAAGTCATGTACTTTGCTGCCATTTAGCCAACCCTCCAGAGCCTTAGTTGCACAATCAACAAAATCAGTCCAGTCCTGAGTCTGTGTCTTCTGGGTATCTCTGAACTTTAACCTGTACTGTTCAGTGGTTAAGCCAAACCCATCTATTAGAACACTCTTCAGGACTTTGTAATTGCTGGCATCCTCATGTCTGACAGTGAGGAGCCTATCTCTCCCTTTCTCTGAAAAGGAGTACCATAAGATTGCTGCCCACTGTTCCTCAGGAACCTGCTGTACCATGCAGGCTCTCTCCAGAGCAGTCATCCATTTGTGGATGTCATCCCCTTCCTTGTAGGGGGGCACAATCTTTGTCAGGTTTCTACTATCATAGGACCTGGGTTTCTCTTTAGGAATTTTGCTGCCACCAGTGGCATCTAAGCCACACAATTTTCTTTCTCTTGCTAAAGCAAGTTTAGCTTGAGCCAAGGCTACCTCTTCCCTCTCTATCTGGAGTTGGACAGCCCTCATTCTGGCCCTATGCTCTTTCCTCTGGGAGGGAGTCATCCCTCTTTGAGATTCTCTTGAGGCACTAGAAACATGAGAGTCCCCTGATGGGGATCTCACCCTTCTGTTGCCTGGGAGAATTAAGTTATGAGATCTGGGGAGGTGCTGGCCCCCTCCATTCTCATGTAGGTCTAGGTTGGCCTGGTTAAGCCTGGCAACCTGTACCTGGGTCACCCTCTGGTCCTGATCTTCAGGCTCTTCTACATCTGAGCCTTCCTCTTCCTCTTCCTCCTCCTCTTCTTCATCTTCTGGAAGATTCTCATTCTCAGGGGAGTGTATCCCTTCACCTGATTCTAAGGGAGCCTGACTCACCTTATCTAAGTCATCCTTTTCTAGGAGAGCTACTAGGGAAGGAATGGTAGGGCCTCTGCCCTTTTTTAGCCCCCTGGCTGTGCACAAGGCACTCAGGTCTTTGTGGCTAAGGTTGTCATATCTGGATGTTGTCCCTATAGGATCAACTATTACAGGAGCAGAGCCTGAGGCTCTACCTGTATCAGACATGACTGCTAGTGAGGTGTAAATGATGCACTTACCTACACTAAGTGTTTTCCTACTGTACCTTGCTAGTGAGTTGTAATCAGGGTGTGCTAATCCCTTTAATCTACAACTACTAAGTTCAGTAGAACTTAATATGCTAAGCTTTTGATTTATATGTACCTAGAGGTACTTGATGTGATCTTTCAATTTGATGTAAAGATTGCAATGGTAAAACAAACAGCAAGCTCAAATCCGCACCGCTGCACACCAATGTGAGAAGTTGGCCTGATATGTAGTGTTTCCAATTCTGGAACCACTTGGTATCAGTCCAAACAAACCCCAAAGATGTCAGGTTGTAAGTCAACCTTGTGAGACAAGCTATCCTAGTGGTAGCATGGACTAAGCAGCCTTAAAGGCTTAACTTAAGAGGTCGTGTTAAGCGAGCTGTTTTACCACATACAATCCTGTAATCAAATGAAAGGACACCACACAAGTATATATTATAAAAATATATGTATTTATTTCTAAATTACTCCCCAGTACTCTTTATGAGGAAAGGGGCACAAGCGTTAAATCAAAAGCACAGTATAGCATACAAAGTTGCACAATTTTGGATAAGGGCCGGAGGCCACTTAAACCATATACTAAAAAAGTGGTATAAGAGATACCAATCGAACAGTGGTTAGGCCTAGGGCCTAGAGATTCACTGGGAGCAGTCAGGACTAGCAATGCTGAAGTCGGGAGTAGCCCACAGGAGACGGGTGCAGCACGGAAAGTGCGGCTCGCACCAATGCAATGTCAATGGTGCGTAAAAGTTAGATAAAGTGAATTAAAAGATACTTCCGCTGAACCTAGAGGAACAAAACTTTAGAGTTAGACACAGACCCTAGAGGTGTGTACCAGTGTGGGAACACCGGCGTTGCAATGTTACCTCACCCACAGGCGGTGGGTGCACAGGTTCGAAGTGGCGTCGGGTTTTGACACGCAGGCTCTTGGTGCTTGAAGCTGTTGCAGCTGCAGGCGATGTGAAGCAGAAGTGTCCGGTGCGATCCAAGGGTGGATCTGAAGTGGTGAAGACCTGAAAGCAGAGGGGACAATGTTCAAAGTCACTGACCAGTGACCACCGTGGAACCAGATTGGAACCAGGCAAAGTCGGGTGCAAACAGGTGATCAGGGGTTGCTTCTCTCTGCAGCCACGTGGACACGAAGAGGTCAAGGACGTCCAGGAGTCGATCACAAGCTGACCCTCGAAGGCTCTAGCTGATGGCGGTGTCGGCAACTTGATTGAAGCAAACAAGCCTTGGCTAATGCAAGCCACGGGGAAAGTAAAAAAGGCTTATTACTCGGACCAGCAAGGTCAGAGCGGGTACTCCTTTCTACAGGAGCGAGGGCAGGTCTGGAGCAACCAGACCCACAGTGTAAATTGTAGGTTTCGTCGCCAAGATGGCCGCTGACCACGTGACAAGCGGACGGGATGGCGAGTCGAGTGGCACAAAACAAAAGGACCCCACGCAGATCGTGGAGATGCTGGAGGGCTGATCTTTGGTGCAAATGGTGCTCGGTTGTGGGGCTTCTCAAACCCTAAAGCACATAGTCGAGGGTGCCTCGGGTGCTGCGCAGTCAGCGTCTCGGGGGTCTTACAAGATGGCCGCTCCCACGTCTCTCGGTGCCTCCACGGGTCCCTTCTTTGCAGGGACTGTGGATCGGGCTGGGAGAAGTCTGGGAAGCTGGGTCTTGTCAGGCTCTGCACTCGGGCTCCGGCGGGAGGCGGCGGCAAAGCAGACGTCGAGGTGCTGGGTGGTGCCTGTGTTCACAGGGTGGCCCTTCCTAGGCCACAAGGGAGATGCTCTTCAGTCTTCTATTCATCAGAAAGTCGAAGTCCAGTCGTCTTCTTAGTTTAAAGTTGATTTCAGGATGATCTGAGTTGCATTGGCACTGCTCCCACTCTTATTCCAATCTGAGGGGTGGATCTCCTGCTAGGTCCCGCCCCTATGGGTGGGACCAGGAAGGGGGGTGGTTACACCCCCTTTCCTTTGTCCAGGTCTCACTGGAGCTGGGGCTGGGCTGCCCCAGAACCGGTTTGACCGGATTATGCAAGGGGAAGACTTGTGCTCCCCAGGCACTGTCTGGTTTCTTTCAAACCTCCCTGCTACAATCCACTATCTCCTGTCTGGGGTGGTGTCACACCTCCCTGTGACAGGAAAGCCTTTGTCCAGGCCTCCTCTGCTGAGTTTCGGTCAGCAGCAGGAGGTCAGACATGTGTCTGTGGCAGAAGCATCCATTTTGTGGATCTGAGGCTCTTTTAAAAATCAACCGCGTTTTAGCAAAAGTAACATGTCGTCCCCTCTAGAGGGGTGGAATGCTACCCCCGTCACCAGGACTGGCGAGGGGGTAGTATTCCAATTCGTATGACACCTTACACGACATGTTTTGATAAAGCCAAACCAAAGTTAACATATAACCGCGAGGATTATAATGCACTTAATAGTATATGGTTTGGCATTATCCTGGAACAGCTAAGGGAATTGGTCCCGACAGCTGCAGACAGGCTTAGCTCATGCTAGAGCACCATCTCACATTAAACCACGCACTCTGCCTTCAGGATTGTTAAGGCCTGCCATAGGAGTGGCTCACAGGTCTATATGTGTCCAGATAGGTTTAGATATAGGCATACTATATCTAAGCAAGGGGTGATTACACCACCTTGCCCCAGCTGAGTGATCAGCCAGTTGTGTCAATTTTAGATAGCCAGCCAGGGGTGGCAAAAGATATGCTGCAGCCCCTGGTAGGCCTTGGATGCACCTATGCCCTGGGCACCTATAGTGCTCTGTACAGGGGCTGATAAGGTGACCCAAGCCAATCTAGTTATGCACCTAGGGTACATGGAATCCATTTTACAGAGAGAGCAGATAGCCTGGGGCCCTGATTAGCAGGGAACCAGGCCAACTAAGTCGAAAACCAGCTAAACACAAGGCAAAAAATCTGGGGTAACCATAGTCAGGTAGCCACCTTCCTACAGCAAGTTTGGGAGCATCCAGAAATTGCTAGCACAGCTAAGAGAGTAGTACAGTCTTGCTTGATCTGTTTGCAATATAATCCTTCAAAAGGAACGCAAGTTCCATCTGGAGGTTTTGCTACACCAACTGCACATTTTGAAGTCTTGCAAATGGATTACATCCAGCTTGAGCGTTGTAATAATTTAAAGTATGTCCTAATGGTGGTCTGTGCCTTCAGTAAATGGATTGAGGCGTACCCCACAAAGGACAATACTGCTATTACTACTGCTAAGGTGCTATTGAAGGAATTCATCCCGAGGTTTGGTGTTTGCAGATTCCTATGGAATGATAACGGACCTCATTTTGTTGGGGAAGTTATCAAGTATGTCTTGAAGGGATTAGGAATTAAACAGAAGTTCCATACAGTGTTCCATCCAAAATCAGCAGGATTGGTGGAAAGGTATAATGCTACTCTGAAGATGAAAATTACGAAAATTCAAGCTTCTACACACTTGACCTGACCAGATGCGTTGCCATTGGCATTGTTGTCCTTCAGATCAGTACCACATTCTAGAACGGGTCTTACCCCATATGAAGTGGTATTGGACGACCCATGAATATTTGGGGAGTTCCAAAACTGAGTTCTGTGTATGATGTACCTTGTGTCTTGATGAATTACTATTTGGCACAGTTAACCAACAGTTTGGTTTCTATTCATCAACAGGTTCGAGAAGCACTTCCTGACAGATCTACAGGTGAAGGCCATGAACTCCGTCCTTGCGACCTTGTGATGATTAAAGCGTTCGAGAGGTCAAGCAGCTTGGAGCCGAGATGGCGTGGACCAGAACAGGTGCTCCTTGCCACAAGAACAGCGGTTCGAGTCACCTACAAGAAAAACTGGGTGCATAGTATCCATTGTCAGAAGGTATCGTCGACCTTGGTGGAACCTGCTGTGCTGACTGATCATCGAGAGATCTTGACCACGGAGAAAAGCCCTGCTGTATCACCTGACGAATCTGCGGAGTTCTTCCCGGACCAGACGATTCCTGGAGCAGGGCGATACAACTTGAGACCAAGGAAAGAGTACAGTTTTGAGAGAGACAGGTTGAGCAACCGCCCTGGGTAGTGGAAACGGAATGCCGATATGACAAGGTAGGGGGATCAACCCTGCGTGGTTTAGTGACACCTTTCTTGATCTGCGGTGAAGAAAACAACGTCTACCCATGGGAGAAGAGCTCCTACGATTGTGTTTTGTTCTGTTTTTAGAGAAAGTTGATTTTGTTGCTATGATGAAAAATAAGAAAAAGATATTATGAGTTATAGGTGTTTTTGCTGTTCTGACAATTATAGCAGTAATCACCTGGTCTGTTGAAATGTTGGTTCCTGCTCATGAGTTTTTTGTGGTTACTACTACTCCAGTCCCAGAAGAACACCAGCATTTCACTCTTCCATATCATGAGCAGAAGCATCGAGAATCTTATCTTAATAACACATTTGTCCAGATGCTTCACCATACACATAATGCAACGAACACCACTAATTGTTGGATATGAGGTATGCTTCCAGCGCATCAAAAGAAAGGAGGAACACCTTTTATTCCACTTCCTTTCTCGCATAATGTTTCTTGCCGAGCCTGGTACACTCTTTTGTTTGCAACTGGAAAACCTACAGTAGGTGGACTTCTTTTCCGTTTGAATAAGGAGTGTTATCAGGACAAACATGGGTATCCTCAAGCAAATGGAACTATATGGGAATGGGCAGAATACCGACCGGACAATGCTTCTACGCCATATGTTTGCACCCACACGAGAGACTTTACCACAAGCAACCAATCTGTAATTACTGTTACAAGGACTAAAGCAGACTTATGTGATGATAATACCCACCTGGTAGTAGGCCTTTCCCAGTCGGCTCACCATCCCGACCGGCTGCACACGTGTCTGGATAAGATCTTCACGTGGATGTGCAGCTCAGCTCTCAAGCTTAACGGCTCCAAAACGGAACTGATGCTGCTGGGGAACTCCTCTCCATCTTTATCTCCCAGCAGCTGGCCCAATTGCCTGGGACCAGTACCCACCCCCGAGCAGGAGATCAAGAGCCTGGGGGTGTGGCTCGAGCAGGACCTCTCCTTTAAAACACACGCAAAAAAGACCGCTGGCGTGTGTTTTGGCCTGCTTCGATCAGCCCGGAAGATCTTACCTCTCCTTCCAGTGGCCTCCAGGAGGTTACTCATTCAGGGGCTTATCATCTCGCGGCTGGACTTCAGCAACGCGTTGTTCCTGGGTGCTCCAGAATCCACCCTGAACAAACTGCAACAAGTGCAGAATGCGGCCGCCAGGCTCCTGACGGGCCTCCCTAGGCCTCAATCTGCCCGCCCTGCGTTGAGGGCGCTACACTGGCTCCCTGTCAGAGAGAGGGTGAAATTTAAGTCACTTTGCATGGCCCACAAAATTCTGCAGGGGAAAGGCCCACCTATCCTAGGGGATATGGTTCAGCCCTACAAGGCCTCCCGCTCCCTTCGGTCTGACCATCAACACCTGCTGCAGGTCGTGAGGGTGAGGAAGGCAAGAACCGGGGGCAGAAGATTCTCCATAAATGTGGCCACCCTGTGGAATTCTCTCCCGTTGCACTTACGCTCGGAAACGAGCCTTCTTCGGTTCCGTAAACTTTTAAAAACTTATCTATTCATTGTTTAGGTCTGGTGTCTATAGTGGCAGTGTTTCCTTCTGGATCAGCGCGGGGATGCCCAAGGGTAACCAGGCGCTATATAAAATTCGTTAATAATAAAGTACTGGACGAATCCCAGTTGGAATTAGTGATTGTGTTACTGTATTAAATATAGATGGAATAAATAATAGTTTGTTTTTGGCTTCGCATAACACATATCTAGTGTGTGGAAGTCATGGATATCATCGACTACCAGTTGGGTGGTCAGGTGCATGTTATGTTTCTTTTTTATTGCCTCCTGTTTTCTTAGCACCTGCTTCATACCACCGAGATTTTAAACTGTTTAGGAATATTTCAATAAATCGTTATAAGAAATGAAATGAAATTAAATTAAAATTACACTTATATAGCGCGTAACTACCCGGAGGCCTCGCAGCGCTTTAGACTGAATGCTGGTGGCGAGCTCAGGGTAGATCAGCACATTTTTGCAAACAAGTGCATTTTTAAAGCCTTTCTGAAGGACATGTGGTTATTGGTTTCTCGAAGGGAGAGGGGGAGGGAGTTCCAAAGCCTGGCTGCGGTATGAGAAAAGGAACGACCACCCCAACGGGCTTTGTTAATTTTGGTGGCGGTTACAAGTTGCAGAGAGCTAGAGCGTAAGGCTCTGGACGGTGCATAGGGTGCAGCTATAGGGTGCAGAATTGCCGGGCCAGTGCGGTAGAAAGATTTGTGCACAATGCACATGGCCTTGAACTGCACTCTGGCCACTACTGGGAGCCAATGAAGCTCTTTCAGAGCTTTCTTAGCTGACTGCCAGCGGGGGAGGTTGTACAATAGAAGGGCAGCACAGATTTGTGTGACTTGAAGCTTATGGGTCACTGCTGCTGGAGCTCCCATATAAAGGGCATTCCCATAATCCAGGCGAGAGACGATCAGGGCCTGGACCATGATCCTCCTGGCCTGGAATGGGAGCAGGGGAAGTACCTTACGGAGCATTTTCATCATCCCGATGCAAGTGGAGGCGGTTTTAGTGGCTTGGGCTGAAAAATCAAGCGCTTTGTCCAGCCAGATTCCCAGGCTCTTAATCTGGGGTTTGGGAGGAGGAGGCGGGCCAAGAGATGGAGGCCAGATGGATGCTAGGGCAGATGGTGAGGGGTTGCCCAACAGCATAATATCTGTTTTCTCCCCATTAAGCTTGAGGTATGAGGATTGCATCCATCTAGCAACAGCCACCAGACAGGGACCTAAGGTGGAAGATGATCCCGCTGAGTGGTCAAGGGAGACCACCAGTTGGGTGTCATCTGCATAGGTAACAATACGCACACCGAAGGGATGGACTATCCTCTCTAGGGGCTCCATATAGGCATTAAAAAGAGTGGGGCTCAGGGAGGAGCCCTGCGGAACCCCACAACTAAGAGGATGTTTAGGGGAGATAAGGGGATAAGAGGACAATAAGAATTGATGATGTGGACCAAACAGACACTAGTCTGCAGCAATATGTTGATTTTAATTTGGGCCTGTTTTCTTTTGTGGGCGCTGCATTAAATAGCAGGAAAGTGCGACGATTGACTAGAGTTGTGGAAGCTGTCACTAATGAAACTGCTATAGCTCTTGGAAATATTACTGAAGAGTTACAAGTTGCCAGAATTGTAGCGCTCCAGAATAGGATGGTCTTAGATGTTATGTTAGCCGATAGAGGTGGTACATGCAAAGTTATCAGTAGTAGTTGTTGTGTTTTCATTCCTGATAATTCGCCCTCAGTGTATGATGCAATTTTTAAACTACATAAGAAAGCTACAGATATTCATACTAAGAACGACACCTGGACTTTTGCTGGATGGTTTTGGGCTCTAGTTTCTGCTTGGGGTTGGAAATTACTGACTATTCTCTGTATTGCAATTGCAGTGAGTTTCACCTGTATGTGTATCCATTGTGGCCCAATGCTATGTTCTATGTGCATAACTGCTTGTATACCATCCAAGAAAAATACTGTGAAAGCACAACATATGTTAGATAAAGAGGTAGCTGATATGATGCGAATAGATATACAGGATGAATGTTTAGATTATCCCAAAAGAGCATATGTCTTTAGCTAATGCTAAAAGGGTCATCTGTTGTAATTTAACAGCGATTAGATTGAGCATTAGCGAAAGACATCTTAGTTGTAGCCGTTATCTTGACATTTAGCGGACTCCATTTTGTATTTACGGCAGCCATTTTGTCAGCTACATGCTGCCTCATGTCGACCATGTGCTTTGTCCTTTCTTCCTGTTCATGGTGTTTGAATCTGCCCAGCAACAGGGTATTATCAGCCTCCCCTACTTTGCCGCTGACCGTTAGGGTTCACATCTGGTAGTGATTAGCTCTAGATTGGAATGTGTTTGTCAAGCCTCCAAGACTGTTAGCTCCTCCCACTGATCGATTGTGCCTCTCGATATTACCTTATATGTACATAAAATGTGCTCTTGTGCTTTGTACCACCTTCTTTTGAGCCCCTGTGCGGGTATAAATAAACCATGCATTCTTAGCTTATGGTGCTACTTCTTACAATGCCGAAGGGTACTGTTTGAACTGTAGCACCACCTCATGAGGTGTAATAAATGTTACGTTTTCTATTTCCAGTTTCTGTGCCAACTTCTTTCAATTGGTCTGAGGACTTCATGAAGAGAAGGGCGAACCCCTTGCACTAGTGGGTCTGACTGAGGCCTGCAGGACACTGTGCCCATCTTTGGTAACCCAAAAGCAAAGATGCCTCCTTGCATTGAACATTGAGGTCTAAGATTACAACAGTACAACTACACAATGGTGCATTGTCCAGGAAAAGATCAAAAACCAACTGACTATTTCTCAAAACAACTGAAGCCTACATACATTTCATTGTGAAATCGAGCACACCAGCTGCCATTTCATTGGAACAAATCGTCACTTCCACGAGTCAAGATAGTGACATGTTTAAACTGAAAGACATTGTCACTCATCAGTCGTGGAACCAGCACTCTCGACTTCTCAAACATGATAGTGAATAACTGTAGTCATACTGGGAGCCCAACAGGCATGTTCACCTGCTTTGCACTCCGCGGAGCTCTTTGGTATTACAAAAAGGGGCGCATACGCTTGTACAGCCCTTTCTGTAATACGGATAGCGCTGGCACATATATCGCACTATCACCTGAGGGTGCCCACATGCAAATGAGAGAATCCCTGTGCATCTGCACCTGTGCCACATTATAGACCTCGGAATAGAGGCAAAGAAGCTGCCAGAAGGAACAATGACAGTGTGCCACCTAAAAGGACTTCACTTGTCACATTGACTTTTGGCACACATTTGCAACACTTTGGGTTAGTTTCCTGGAAACATCACCCTTGCTTAGACGAGTCACCTTGGCACTATATACGAGGCCTACTCATAAGTTTTACAAATGTGTTTTGCTATGTTCATCCATATGGCGACAAAACTATCTGTAGCACATAAACAATGGCAGCCTGATCACACTCTCAGCCCAAGGCACAGATGCCTTTTTTTATTTAAAAAAAGTTCTGTTTCCGATTATAGTCAGAGGAGACACTTCTTCTGACATCTAGAGGTCTCTACAGGCTGATGTTTTTGCACAGCAGCTAGCTAGCATCTCTGTGAGGGGTGTCCAGCTTGTGACCAAGATGGGTCCTACATTCTTGCCCACCTAGTAATGGGGTTGGATTATCCAGTAAATGGATTCTTGGCACATACACCCTAGACACATAGGTTAGGGTTTGCATTGTAGGAGTATGCCAGAATGTTATAATATTACACATGCCTGCATATATACGTTGTTTCAGTATGATAGTGGGACTTTTTGTATTGTTCACTGTCCTGATACTTCTTATAACTTTCATCTGCTTCTGTCTATTGATCATTGCAGCACTCGTTGCTGCAATAACTCGCTGCCACCAATGACATCCGCTCCCTCCTCGACCGGGAAAAGACAGCAGTCCTCATCCTCCTCGATCTCTCAGCTGCCTTTGACACAGTCTCCCACCGCACCCTAAGCACGAGACTTCATGACGCCGGCATCCATGACAAAGCTCTGAGCTGGATCTGCTTCTCACTCACCCGAGGAACACAGCGAGTCGCAATACCACCGTTCCTATCAGAACTCACAGACATTGGCTGTAGGGTCTCCCCGGGCCTCTTCAACATTTATATGGCCCGCTCGCAGCCATAGCTAGGAACCACGGACTCAACATTGTCTCCTATGCTGACAGCATCTAGATGATCCACCCCCTCACCAACAAGCCCACAATCACCAGAAAAACTTCCGCGATAGGATGAAGGCTGTCACTAAATGGATGAGAGACAGCTGCCTCAAGATCAACTCGAACAAGAATGAAGTCCTCATCCTGGGGCCCAACACCTCTGCGTGGGAAGACTCCTGCTGGCCCGCTGCATTAGGAATAGCCCCCAAACCCACGGATCGCGCACGTAACCTAAGCATCATATTGGACTCCTCACTCACGATGAACCACCAGATCTGCACTGTCTCCTGATCATGGTTCCACTCTATTTGCCTACTTCTAAAGACCTTCAGATGGTTGCCCACCGAAGTCAAAACAATGGTCACCTACACACTCATCAGAAGTAGACTAGACTAAAGCAAAACACTCTACACTGGCGTCCCCCAGAAACCCCTCAGGAAACTACAGAACTTTCAGAACACCGCAGCCAGACTGGTCCTCCACATCCCCTACCGCAGCCACATCTTTGAACACTTGAGAGAACACCATTGGCTCCCAGCCAACAAAAACATCAGGTTCAAGCTCTTCACACAGGCCTGCCTTCAAGGCCCTCCATGACGCAAGACCAGCATACCTGAACCACTGCCTCTCATTCTACGTACCCGCTGGACACCTTCACTCCACCGAACTGGCCCTGACCACCATCCCTCAGATCCACAAAGCCAGGACCAGATAAAGATCCTACTCCTACCTCACCGCCAAGACCTAGAAACACTGCCTCTCTACCTCAGCCTACACCCGTCGCTGACCTAGTTCAGGAGAGCCCTCAAGACCTGAATCTCCCAGCGCCTTGAGACCCTAGTGGTGTGTAGTCATGATAAACAAATACTGATTTATTGATGGATTGATCGATTGATTGATTGACAGATATTCTATATACGAATCAAGTTGATTCAATAAACATTGAAAATGCATCTCTATGTATTTGTTGCATATTTCTCTGAGCACAAGAGAGCACGAGTATGTGAGAGAAAGGTTCTAGATTTTTCAACACAGTTCCTGATGGAACAGAGTTGTCATGTTCAGTAGTTGCCAGAACTGTTCACTCTCTGTCTTGGTTAGGAAGGCTTATGGTGACGCTGTGAGCTTGCTGATCTATGGGACAGCATATCCTTCAGGGGCACAGAATCAGTCTTTCACCATCCCAAAATTCATGTCGTCCACAAATTCGGAGTTCCTACTGATTAATGAAACCTACATGACATGGTGCTGCCAATGTTGGTGGGGTCCTTATTTTGTATGGATCATCTGAGTAGTTCACTTGTGCCTTCTCAGAGATCCCTACACTCCTTCTAACCAGAGATGTCCGTGGTGGTAGGGAATATCCTCCTTAGCTGAGTAGGTATATCCTATGTATTGACTGTTGGTAATTCAAGCTTGAAAGGATCTAATTCCCACTGTGATGGCCTTATCTGTGCTTTATTTTTGCATACATGGCACAAAACATCCCTGATAACTGCAGATATGCAGATATACAGTCACTCAGAAGCTTCTACAAAATGGTCTCACACTAGATGGTGGGGATGTTACCTTTGTGGTAGAGGCACACGAAGAATATAGAACAGAGGTGTTCTATTCTTGGGTTAAATTCCCACCTGCAGATAAAAGATGGGTTAGTGGATGGAGTTGTCTTCTCAGACACCCTCACTTCCCAACAGCAGACTGATTGCAAGCAAGCCTTGCAGCAGTATGCTAAGCTCTTTTCCTTGACCTCTGGTCAGACAAACTGGTGTACCCATGATGTGGACACTGGTGACAGTTCACCTGTCAAAAACCAAATCTATCGTCAGTCTGATCAAGTCAAGGAAAGCATCAGAGCTGAAGTCGGCAAGATGCTGGAGTTAGGGATTATTGAACTTTCTGAGAGCCCCATGGCCAGCCCAGTGGTTCTAGTCCCCAAACATACCTCCAAGAAGATGCCCAACAAGTAAACTGGACAGTTAGCTGTCAAAAAGCTAAGCACCAACTCTCAAACCTCCAGACTATACAAAGCAGTTCATAGTGCAGACTGATGCCTTTGAGCTAGGGGTAGGAGCGGTCCTATCCCAGTCCAATGATGAAGACCAAGATCAACCTGTTGCTCATAAAATCAGAAGGCTTCTCCCCAGGGAGCAGCGTTGGAGTGCCATTGAAAGGGAAGCATTTGCTGTGGTTTGGTCCCTGAAGAAGTTGAGGCCATATTCGTTTGGTACTCACTTCCTAGTTCAAACTGATCACAGATCTTTCAACTAGCTAATGCAGACCTCTCAAATGACTACTGCAGATGAAAGGTGAAAATCCTAAACTGTAGACGTGGTCCATCTCCCCACAGGAAATGGACTTTGGAGTGGAACACAGACCAGACTGCCCATGCCAATGCAGAGGTACTTTCCATGTTCATTCACTTAGAAAATGAAGACTTTCTATGGAAAGGTTAGTCTCTGTTAGACCTGTCAGCCCTAGGGTGGTCTTACCCCGTTTTTTTTTGCCCTTGCCTTGTTTTTTCCACCATCTTTTTCGTTGGACCTAGGTCTCTGGGCGCCTTACCACTGCCAATCAGTGCTAAGGTGCAGGCGCTCTCTCCTACCAACATGGCTGCCACAGGCCCTTCTACTGCGGAGTGGCCTTTTTAAACCCATACTAGTAGCCAGTAGCTTGCTGGGAGATTAAGATACAGTAGCAATGCCATCCCGTCTTTTCTGCCCATAGCCCAGACTGTGGAAACTCATGGAACCTTCCAGAATAGGGGAGGGGTTAGACTTTGCCGCCTTGGAGAGTGGTCACCTGACCGAGGGGTATTTAGGGAAAGGGGAGAAACCTGTTTGCCAGTTGGGGCATCACTGGACCTGGGGAAACCTCTGCAGGAGTTTAGGCCTAGGGGAGGAACCTACACCACTGGAAGTGACTGGGCTTAGGCACTGCCTTCTAAGTTGAGTGAGGGACTATACCAAACCCACTGATCTGGCCCAGCGTGGGGGGAACCCAGGGAACCACCTACAGTGAGCTAAGGGACACATCCTGACTCTGGCTCAAAACTCAACCCCCCTTACTACCTACCCCCAGGAAACTGCCTAGGAAGGGTGCAAGAACCACCCTGCGCCGCAAGAGAACACCTGCCAACAGAGAGGACTGCTGGGGGATCAACCAGGTACCAGCGTTGCATCATCCAAGCGCCCCTGCTCGACCTGTGCCTCCCCCTGTGCTGTCCTGCATAATCTATCTTGCTGAACTGTCTGAACTGCTATTCCCCCAAAGCGCTCTCCCGCTGTGTCCCTCCGAGCGCTGTGCCTCTAGAGCAGTGGTCTCCAAACCAGTCCTGGAGGGCCGGATCCATGCCAGATTTTTAAAATTACTACATGTATCTCAATGGGGATATCCAAAAAATCTGGAATGGATCCGGCCCTCCAGGACCGGTTTGGAGACCCCTGCTCTAGAGACTGTTGTTGCCCCCGAAGCACTGTATTCACAAAGCGCTATTGCCAGAACTGCTGCTGTGCCCCCACGTTGTGCTAGACTAGGTGCTGTGGCCGAAGGGCCCTGCATTCCCTGACTCACCGCTGTAGCCCTGGGCTCCTCTGTGGCCCTGTCAAGAACCGCCTGCCTTCCGCGTTATCGCGGCCCCCGTGCCCCCGAGCTCCGTGCCTGGGAGCGCTCTCTGCCAAATCACCTCTGTGGACACGGCGTCCAATCCCCACAGAGGCGCTGGCCTGGAGTGCGCCTGTGATCCGAGATCACCGCCGCCGCCTGGCATCCAGAGTAAGGAGTTCCCACAGCGGCACCCAGAGCCTGGGGAGGGCCTCCGCGATATCGACCAAGGCCACGCTAGGACTTGGAAGCCGGCAAGGGAGTCATCACGTGGCCGGGGAGCCGGCTACGTCACAAGCGGCACCGCCCTGCCAGACACGCTCCCATTGGCGCCTCTCAACCGCGTCTTCACAGGCCGCCCGGCAATTGGTGGCCGCGGGCGTGCCCTGACCCGAGCCTCGCCGGATTGGTCCTGGGCCCCGGAAGCCTAAGGAGGCCCGGGTCCGAGACCGGAGAGAGGCGGAAGGGGGATCCCTGGAGCGCGTGAGCCCCCCCACCCCCCGTGGGCCCAGACTTCGCCGCACGCTGCAAGGGCCCCTGGAGGGCCGAAGACAAAGGTAATACCCCTGGGGGGAGGGCGGCGGGCCCGTGACCACCCCTCCCCTTTAGGAAACTGTAGTTGGGCCCCGTTGACCCAGTTGCACTAATGAGACTTTCTGAAGTGGGCGACAGCCCGAATTGAGCACCTGGTTGTGCAAAAAGTTAACCCCTGGCTAGGGGGCTGTTCTATATAGACTGCCTTTAAACAGGAGCTGACTTCATATTATTGATGTGCCATGCCAGCAGAGGTTCTTATGCCTAATAGTTCTGAAACACTGCTTTATTGATCCTGCTGAGGTCCCACGTTGATATTGAAGCCTGCATAATGAAATGTTAACTGAGTTCGGAAGGAGTGAATTACATACCTGTTCTTTTGTACTGAGGTATAGCCTGTGCCCTGAAGGAATGGTTTTATGTCTGCTTCTCTAATGAAATATTGATTAATTTCATATGGTTATTGAAAGAAGTATTACCTGAGTTTCAAAGAAGTGATTTTACTGATGCCTATACAATGAAATGTTGCCTGATGAGGTTATGCTAACTTGATTGCAATGAATTACCTACCAACAATGAGTTCAATCTAGACAAAAGCCTATTGATTTTAAAAGACTAGCTGGTGTGGTGTCATTTGTTGTGTGTGTTCCCTGTCTCAGTGTGACTGTGTGCTGCACTGCTACTTTACACCTAGCTTTCGGGTGTCTGCCCGCTCGCGCCAAGCTACCCCTGTGGAATTGATGACCCCAGTTCTCACATTTGTGGCAGCGGTGGGATAAGGACCTGTAGTTGTGCAGCACCCTCCAATGATTCAGTGTGCGCCGCAATTGGACACCTGTTGTGTATGCAAGCCTAATGAATTGACCCCCACTGTCTAAGTGATTGTGCAGATTCCTGTTTTACCTGTTACCTACGTTCTAGTGTCTTTCCTTTAAATTGTCTGGCTCCCCACCTGTCAAAATGGAGTTTGAGCTGGCCAACCTTGAAGTGTATACGGTGGCACAGCTGAGGGACTTCTGTCAGGGGATGGAGGTGTCTGTTGGGCGAAGCGCCAAGAGAGAGGAGATTCAGAAAGCCTTGAGGGCTTGGGTAATGGCCCACCCGGAGGGGAGAGGGTATGGAGGACAGGAGGAGCTGGGCACACAAGAGGAGGCGGGCGCACCAGAAGAGCTAGACCTACTGAACATTGATGTTAGTGAGAATGTGTTGCCAGGAAGACATTTCGGGGCAGGCAGTAGTGTGTCTAGTAGGAGTGCATCGCCAGAGGAGTATAAGGACAGGAGGAGGGGAGAGGCAGTTCAGATGGGAGCTTGCTAAGATGGAGACGGAGAGAGAGGAAACGAGGTTAGCTATGGAGGAGAGAAGGCTTGCGCACAAGCTTAGCTTAAAAGAGTTGGAGCTGCGAGCAATGCAGATAGGTGCGCAAGGTAATCTGAATGGTGGCAGTGTACCAGAGGTTCCCCGAGAGCCTAAGTTCTATCTACCAAAGGAGGTGATAGCCAGTTACTGTGTGTGGGATGACATTGACAAGTGGTTGGAGGCGTATGAGGTGTCCTTGGTAGCCCATGGGGTGTCTGAGAGCTACTGGGGGGTGGCCTGTATCGATACATACCTCCCGTAGTAAGGGACACACTCCGCTGACACACTTTAGCGGAGTTGGTCCGCTAAAGAAAGCGGACCAAGTCAACTACCCTGTCATGAAGGAGGCTGTACTTAAGAAATTTGGCCTCACCCCAGATAGGTATCACCAGAGGTTCCGCAGCAGCCATAACCTGCATACACAGAACAGGGTTGTTTTCTTTGAATATGCCCGGAAGGCTTTAGATGGTTGGGTGCCTGGCAGCGAAGTGAACGACTATGAAGGGCTGTACAACTTGTTTTTAAGAGAGCACCTTCTAGATAAATGTTTTCTGGAGCTGCGCCAACATCTGGTGGACCGCAAGATGACCGATCCTCGCGAACTTGAGGACGAGTCGGATACCTAGGTTAGCACTTGGGTGTCCCACAAGGGACCCGGGGGCGATGGCCCGAAAGGGGCACAGGGTTTTTCCTAGAAGTGAGAGGGGGAGATAGATGAAAGGAGTTCTCTTGAGGCCCATAAAATAGACAGCCTGGGAAAGGAGTAGGTTCCCCACCTCAATCTGGATTCCCAAAGCCCACTTACCCTGACAAGAGTCAGCAGCCAAGAACTGTCCGGTGCTACGAGTGTGGGGAGGTTGGACACTACAAGGGGGATCTAGCTGGCTAGCTGGACACCTGGGTCAGGACAAAACTTTTGCACGGTTGGTCCCGCATTTCTATTGGCCCAGGATGTGAGTTGCGTCTGACACCTTTTGCAAGACCTGTAAGACTTGCCAGGCAAGTGGCAAGACTGGGACTAAGCTGAAGGTTCCTTTGGAACCTCTCCCGGTTATCGGGACCCCTTTTGAGCGGGTCGGGATTGATATCGTTGGGCCAATGGACCCTCTGACTTCTTCGGGACACCGGTTAATTTTGGTGTTGGTGGACAATGCCTCCCGGTACCCAGAGGCTATACCTCTGAAGACCACCACTGCACCTGTGGTGGCGCGGGCCTTGATGGGGATTTTTACCCGTGTGGGATTCCCCAAGGTCGTGATGTCAGATAGGGGCACGAATTTCATGTCGGCCTACATGCAGGCCATGTGGAAGGAGTGCGGAGTGACCTACCGGTTCTCCACTCCTTACCACCCCCAGACTAACGGGCTCATAGAGCGCTTTAACAAGACCCTGAAGGGGATGATCTGGAGCCTGCCAGAGGACTTGAGGCGGAAGTGAGACGTCCTCCTCCCTTGCCTGCTATTTTCATACCGCGAGGTGCCGCAGAAGGGAGTCGAGTTCAGCCCCTTTGAGCTACTATATGGCCACCCTGTTAGGGGGCCCCTCAGCCTTGTGAAGGAGGGGTGGAAGAAGACTTTGAAGAAGCTTTCCCGTGACGTGGTCAGCTACATGCTGGCATTCCGCAGCCAGATGGCCAAGCTGTGGAAGGAAGCCTCAGACAACCTGGAGGCTAGTCAAGCCGTCATGAAGGAGTAGTACGACCGCAACGCTCGGACGGTGTAGTTGGATGCTGGACTAAAGGTGTGGGTCATGGAGCCCGGAGAGCTTAGCGCCCTCCAGGAGCGGTGGAGTGGGCCCTACGAGATCGTGGAGAGACGAGGCCAGACCACCTATGTTGTCCATCTGAAGACCCCCAACAACCCCATCTGGTGTTCCACATCAACCACCTGAAGCTACACCATGAGCGATCTGAGCATGCTCTCCTCATGGTGACGGATAGGAGAGAGGAGGAAGAGAGGAAGCCTCTTCCCAACCTTCTGGCAGCCCAAGAGAAGGATGGATCAGTGGAGGGAGTGGTCCTCTCCCCGTCCTTGACCCCGGAGCAACAGAGGGACTGCCGCCAGGTGTTGGAGCAGTATGCCTCGTTGTTCTCCCTCACGCCTGGAATCACGCATCTGTGTACCCATGACGTGGACAAAGGGGATAGCCCACCCATGGAAACCAAGTCTTACCGGCTGTCCGACAATATCAAGAGCAGCATCCAGGGTGAGGTGGCCAAAATGTTGGAGCTGGGGTGATTGAGCCTTCCAGCAGCCCTTGGGCTAGTCCGGTAGTGTTGGTGCCGAAAGCGGCCTCACCGGGCATCACACCAGAACTTCAGTTCTGTGTGGATTACCATGGTCTGAAATCTGTGACCAAAACGAATGCTCACCCGATCCCTCAGCAGATGATCTGATTGACCGGCTGGGAGCAGCCCGGTATCTCAGTACCATCGATTTGACGTCAGGATGCTGGCAGATTGCCATGGCGGACGGAGCGAAAGAGAAAACAGCGTTCTCCACCCTGAGGGCCACTTTCAATTTCGGGGGATGCCCTTCAGGTTCAAGAATGCTCCAGCCACTTTCCAGTGGTTGGTTAACCAGGTGTTTTCTGGCCTAGAGTCCTTCTCAGCTGCCTACCTGGACGGCATAGCTGTCTTCAGCAGCAGCTGGGAGGACCATCTGCAGCATCTCCAGGAGGTGCAACAGGCTCTGCAACATGCTGGCCTCACCATCAAGGCAAGCAAGTGCCAGATTGGACAGGGATCTGTCGTTTACCTGGGACACATAACCAAGTGAGAGAATGGACACTTGTTACTACGTAACCATAGGTTAAATTGAATCACCCTCATAAACGCTATGTTAACTGTGCGGTGTATATTGTTTCTCCGCCCCACATATGCGTTATGATATTATCATTGGGTGTCCAAATTTGTGCTATATGCCAACCTCTGGTACAGGTAGTAGTGTCCAGAGATATATGGGCACCCCAAAAAAGAGAGGGAGGATTGTATCTAAAAAACAAGACTTCGCCTCAAAAGACTTTAATTGACGTATGGTGAGGTTTTGTTATTAAAACAAATGAGTGGGTATAATTGCAGATCGTGTTACTGGATCTCTTTATATCACTTTAGCTCGAGTTGACATGTTTCTGCCCCATTTCGCCCAGCCGGGTCTACTGAGCATTCGTCAGGGCAAACAATATAAAATCAAATCCGTTACTTACACGACTTGTGAAGTACTCAGTGGTGTTAATTCTTAACACTCTGTTTCTAAATAGGTCAAGTTACCTGAAATGAAAGAAACAAATATACAAATATGAGGGTACAGATTCAGCACTTTATATAGGTCTCAATTTGAGATATCTTAAGAAAAATGTGCTAATAATGTGCACTTCATTCATCAGAGCAGTCCCAGTGGATACCACCGTGTTTAGCTACACTTTGGGGCGATAAGAATATTGTAATGAAACGTCTTATAGTTAGATTTGATATTATTATCCAACAATTCTCTATGTGCTGCGACTTCAAGGCGTGGTATCAATAATGATTAATATCACAGTGTATTTGAATGTAGCTGTGTTGGCGGTATTCGCAAAATTTATGGCGGCTAAGGGTGATTGATATTGCGACCCTCTATGAGTACTCTCGTATTGATGTTGGCACATTTTGTACACAGCTTTTCAATCGCTTGTCAGGTTTTTAATTTGTTCCTAGCACAGAACTAATGTGCTTAGCACAGCCATCGCTTAACATAGTTATATTCACTACATTCTAGACGCTTGCGAAAGACTAATGGAAAAGCGTACAGTTTACCTTTAGTCAGAATTCAGCGGACATCAACAGGGAGCGTCAGGACTCTCAGGTCCTAAGCTAGAAAAAGAAAAGGTGTCAGCATTTATCTTACCGCTCATATGGAGCCAAAGATCGTTTTCTCATAACTACTGCCGCCATTCTCACCCGCATGTCGGAAAGTCTCCACATCTTGTGCTGGCTCTGCCCCTGGATGTCGGGGACCCGTTTCCTGTTCCTTTTCTAATGGTGGTGATAGAAAGGGGACTACGAGTGTTTTTTTGGAGTTTAACTTTATTTCACGCTAAATTGTAGTATTCATCATTTCTCAGCGTTATTGATGTTAATTATAATCTAAACCCTGCACATTGTGTTGATTATGAGCAAGTCTTAGAGTCCTACACGGGCGGCAGTGCCATTATTCTCTAATGTGCTATACTGTGAAATTGTTTGTGTAGTGTGAAAATCAAATTAAAGGGAAAATGTTAATCGCCTTTTACATCTACGACACATGTTACACTCAGAGATGCACTATTATACAAGGTGGATGTCAGTGCATAGTGCTCAAAAACTATATATACGTACATAGTTAGGTCCCAATACAGATTCTCTCAGATTTCCAGAGTTTGTACATTATCTCACAGGTTTCTCATTCCTATGTTCACGTGAGGACACTCATAGTAAGTCAGAAAACCACTTACATGCTTTAAGGACACAGTGTATCCTACGCAAACTGATGCCATGGTATGTTATCATTTAATCCTGTCAAGAGTGTGCGTAGCCGATTCACCCATCTTTGCTCCTTTTCGAACAGTACCTTTTCAACATTGGTAGTTTTGTCATGGAGCATTTCTATTACTGTCCATCTTAGGTCTTCAACTTTGTGACCATATTCAATGAAATGGGAACACAATTTCGTGGTGTTTTTCTTTAGTTTGATGTTGCTTTTGTGTACTCCAATTCTCGTTTTTTTTTCTGCAAGTCATCCCTGTATACTTTTTTTCGCAGGGGCACCATATCATGTAGACTACATGGGTAGAATTACAGTTAGTGTGCTGTTGTTGTGTCCAATGTAAGGAATCTGTGAGTTGCAAAGATTTTGTCATTGTTGTTAATTTGCACACCTGGTGGGCGGGGGTAAGGTGTAACCCCTCCAGGCCAAAATTGAGACCATCATGGCCTGGGAGCCCCCATAGCCCAAAAAGAGGTCTGAGCTTTCCTCAGCCTCACTGGAAATTACCGCCGGTTTGTCAAGGGGTATGGTACCATCGTAGCTCCCCTGACTGAATTGACGTCCAAAAAGCAACCACGAAAAGTCATCTGGACGGCTGCCTGTCAAGAGGCCTTTGACACCTTGAAGCACGCGATGTGCACCGCTCCAGTGCTTGCAACACCAGATTTCTCAAAGAAGTTCATCATGCAGACAGACTCCTCTGAGCTTGGCATAGGAGCTGTGCTCTCTCAATTGAACAACGACGGCCAAGACCAACCTGCGGCCTTTATTTCCCGAAGGCTACTCCCCAGGGAACAACGGTGGAGTACAATAGAGCGGGAAGCCTTCGCTGTGGTCTGGGCCCTGAAGAAGTTGAGGCCATACCTATTTGGTTCTCACTTCCTCATTCAGACCAACCGCTGACCTCTTCGCTGGCTCATGCAAATGAGAGGCAAAAATCCAAAGTTGCTAAGGTGGTCGATTTCCCTCCGGGGTACGGACTTTCGGGTGGAACATCGGCCCGGAGTTGACCATGCAAATGCTGATGGTCTCTCCCGGTTTTTCTGCCTTAGTGACGAGAACTCCCTAGAGGCTGGGTAGCTCTCCCCATTTTTGGCTAAGGGGAGCGCATGTTAGACCTGTCAGCCCTAGGGTGGTCTTACCCTGTTTTTTTTCACCCGTGCCTTGTTTTTTCCACCATCTTTTTAGTTGGACTTAGGTCTTTGGGCGCCTTACCACTGCCAATCAGTGCTAAGGTGCAGGTGCTCTCTGCTACCAACATGTCTGCCACAGGCCCCTGCTACTGCAGAGTGGCTTTTTAAACCCATACTAGTAGCCAGGAGCTGGCTGGGACATTAAGATACAGTAGTAATGCCATCCCACCGTTTCTGCCCATAGCCCAGACTGTGGAAGCTCCTGGAACCATCCATAATAGGGGAGGGGTTTTACTTTGCCACCTTAGAGAGTGGTCACCTGATCTAGGGGTATTTAGGTAAAGGAGGGAAACTTGTTTGTCGGTTGGGGCATCACTGAACCTGCGGGAACCTCTGCAGGAGTTTAGGTGGTAGGGCCTAGGGGAGGAACCTACACCACTGGAAGTGACTGGGCCTAGGCACTGCCCTCTAAGTTGAGTGAGGGACTCTACCAAACCCACGGATCTGGCCCAGCATGGGGGAACCACCTACAGTGAGCTAAGGGAACCATCCTGACTCTGGCCCACCAACTCAACCCCCCATACTACCTATCCCCAGGAAACTGCCTAGGAAGGGCGCAAGAACCACCCAGCGCCGCAAGAGAACACCTGCCTACAGAGAGGACTGATGGGGGATCAACCATGTACCAGTGCTGCATCATCCAAGCAACCCCTGCTCGACCTGTGCCTCCCCCTGTGCTGTCCTGCCTCATCTATCTTGCTGAACTGTCTGACCTGCTATTCCCCCAAAGCGCTCTCCCGCTGTGCCCCTCAGAGCGCTGTTGCTCTAGAGACTGTTGTTGACCTGAACCGCTGTGTTCACTAAGCGCTATTGCCAGAACTGCTGCTGTGCCCCCACGTTGTGCTAGACTAGGCGCTGTGGCCGAATCGCGCTGCATTCCCCGACTCACCGCTACAGCCTGGGGCTCCCCTGTGGGCCCTGTAAAGAACCGCCTGCCTTCGGCGTTATCTCGGCGCCCGTGCCCCCGAGCTCCGTGCCCGGGAACGCTCTTTGCCAAATCACTGCTGCGGACCCGGAGTCCAATCCCCACAGAGGCGCTGGCCTGGAGTGCGCCTGTGGGCTGAGATCACCGCCGCCAATCGGCCTCCGGAGTAAGGAGTTCCCGCAGCGGCCCCCGGAGCCTGGGGAGGGCTGCCGTGATATCGAGAAAGGCCGCGCTAGGCCTTGGAAGCTGGCGAGGGAGGCGTCACGTGGCCGGGGAGCCGGCTACGTCACCAGCCGTGCCCCCCTGCCAGATGCGCTCCCATTGGTGCCCCACAACCGCGCCCCCGCAGGTCGCACTCCAATTGGCTGCCGCGGGAGCGCCCTGACCTGAGCATTGCCGGATTGATCCTGGGCCCCGGAAGCCTAAGAAGGCCCGAGACCGGAGAGAGGCGGAAGGCGGCTCCCTGGAGTGGGAGAGCCCGTAACAGACCGGACGGGGCCGCACTACCTCAGGGGGCTTCCCGGAGCGCGTGAGCCCCCCCTGCGGGCCCAGACTTCGCCGCACGCCGCAAGGGCCCCTGGAGGGCCGAAGACAAAGGTAATACCCCTGGGGGGAGGGCGGAGGGCCCGTGACTGCCCCTCCCCTTTTGGAAACTGTAGTTGGGCCCCATTGGTCCTAGTTGCTCCTAGTTGCACTAATGAGACTTTCTGAACTGGGTGACAGCCCGAACTGAGCACCTGGTGTTGTGCAAAAAGTTAACACCTGGCTAGGGGGCTGTTCTGTATAGACTGCCTTTAAGCAGGAGCTGAGTTCATAATATCGGTGTGCCATGCCAGCAGAGGTTCTTATGCCTAATGGTCCTGAAACACTGCTTTATTGATCCTGCTGAGGTCCCACGTTGATATTGAAGCCTGCATAATGAAATGTTAACTGAGTTCTGAAGGAGTGAATTACGTACTTGTTCTTCTGTACTGACGTATAGCCTGTGCCCTGAAGGAATGGTTTTATGTCTGCTTCTCTAATAAAATGTTGATTAATTTCTAAAAGAGTATTATTGCATATGGTTATTGAAAGAAGATTCATACCAGGAGCCGTACTCCGTACGAGTTGTACAGAGACTGTACGACTCTAATCTCCGTACGATTCTCCCTCGGAACCCGCTGTACGCGACATCTGTACGGTTCGCGGCTGGTTTTTACGACCCAGCAAGTACGATACGTGTTGGGGACGCACCGTATGATCATTTTTCTACGTGAGCTGAAAACAGCCGTAAAAGCAGAGTTCGCGCCGAAACAGGTACGGAACGGCCCCCCCCGGGTACGGTGCGTACCCCCCATGCATAAGGACCTGTAGTTGTGCAGCACCCTCCAATGATTCAGTGTGCGCCGCAATTGGAAACCTGTTGTGTATGCAAGCCTAATGAATTGACCTCCTCTGTCTAAGTGATTGCGCAGATTCCTGTTTAACATGTTCCCTACGTTCTAGTGTCTTTCCTTTAAATTGTCTGGCTCCTCACCTGTCAAAATGGAGTTTGAACTGGCCAACCTTGAAGTGTATACGGTGGCACAGCTGAGGGACTTCTGTCAGGATGGGGGTGTCTGTCGGGCGAAGCGCCAAGAGAGAGGAGGTTCGGAAAGCCTTGAGGGCTTGGGTAATGGCCCACCCGGAGGAGAGATTGTATAGGGGACAGGAGGAGCTGGGCACGCAAGAGGAGGCAGGCGCCCCAGAAGAGCTAGACCTACTGAACATTGATGTTAGTGAGAATGTGTTGACAGGAAGACGTTCCGGGGCAGGCAGTAGTATGTCTAGGAGGAGTGCATCGCCAGAGGAGTATAAGGACAGGAGGGAGGAGAGGCAATTGAGATGGGAGCTTGCTAAGATGGAGAAGGAGAGAGAGGAAAAGAGGTTATTGTGTGCGTTCCCTGTCTCAGTGTGAGTGTGTGAGTGTGTGCTGCAATACTACTTTACACCTAGATTTCGGGTGCCTGCGCCAAGCTACCCCTGTGGAATTGGTGACCCCAGTTCTCACAGTCTCATCCTCTTTCATTTGGGGGGATTGTGTGAGAAAGTGCCCTCTTTCTGTACGGTTCCCCCCACTTTTTGCTGAACTGCTCATGTACTTTACTAAGTGTGCCCTGGGCTCCTGCCAATCAGTTGCCCAGGGCCTATGTTCTTTCCCTAAAACTGCTTTGAAGACCAAACCCAATTCGCACTTTCTGGCCCCAGGTCAGTCCCTGGTAAATGCTACCACAGGTACCCAGGGCACTGTGGCCAGGGAAGGCCCATAGGGCTGCAGCATTAATTGTGCCACCCTTAGAGGCCTGTTACCTTTACACTCACACACTGCCTTTGCAGACTGTGTGTTTTGGTGCAGAGCAAAGTGAAGAGTCGACATGACACACATCCCTGTGTGCCATGCCTACAACCCACTGCCCTGGCATAGATCAGTCACCCATCTAGCTCGGTGCACTATACCAGTAGTGAGGGTACAGGTGCAAGAGCCCTGTACCCCTACAGTATCTAAGTCCATTCTTAGACATTGTAAGTGCCCTTGCATAATCATGTAATTAATTTAAATTTTCGTGCCTTATTGTGTTTGGGGGGGATCCTACTTATTGTTTTGTGGCATGTACCTGGGAGGAGACCAATTCCCGCAGTAAGCTCCGCGCCCTAGCCAAACTGCCTGGAAATCATTGAGCATTATTAGAAAGCGTGGTAGAGAGGTAGCGTTAACCAACTCTCCCATAGAGTTGTGTGTGGCGCCAGAGGTCAGGGGTCGAGTGTTCAGAACTCTGACGCCTCAAATGTCAGCTGTAAAGTGGGCTCACAGCAGACGTGCCGCTGGCGTGCCAAAGGCAAGCCCGTCTGCATCCATCCGTGCCCGGCCGGGTCCAGGGGCCATGGACCGTGCCCATATACAGAGAATACATTACTCCAAGTGGCAGCTTCTATTGCTTGGACAAGCCCTGACACCATGCAGGGACAGGGGGGGCTACTGGAATCGCATGTCGAGGGATTACAGGTATGCAAGCTCTGTAAACATATGCCAGAGATAAAGCTCAAATTCGGTAACGCATTAATCAGCCCCAAAAAATTGTGAGCTCGGTCGAGGCTGGGCAGGTGTGCTTTCTCCCCATCTCTACCATCATACATTAGCTGTGATGCTTGATGGAGGTCTTTGCATCCATGAATTTCTTGAGCGCAATCCCTGTGAGGTTCCTATGTCCAGCAGGTTCTTTCTCCTCATTTGCTGCTCTGATCAGTCTCTAACCTTAAACAAAAGGCATGTGAATATTCACCATTTTCAGGAGCAGGAAAATTCATCACCGCAAACTACAGTGCCAAATAATTCAAAGCTGTTACATGGTAAATATATTGACAAAATACAGACTGTTGTTTATTCAAATTGGAGAAAAATGTTGTAATAATGTGAAACATTCTTAATTATACTCCAGTTGTGAGGGGGTGGCTAATGGCCAAACATAGCAGACGCACTCTGAGGGGGCTCCAACACCACACCCGACAAATCTGACTACATTAGGGTGGAGAGCCAGTTGCAGCCCTCTACATCCGCCTATCCAAGCTACATACAGAGAAAATTACATTGCATGCTTTGAAGAGATCTTTGCTGAGACCCTAACCCTGTGGTGTGGTGGGGACAGAGAAGACCGTGATTCATGGAGCGGCGCAACTTGGAGATGTCATCTGGAGTGGCTGTTCCGCCTGGCTGCAGTGTCCACAAACATGCAGCAGAGAGTGGGAGCAGCCTCCTGACGCTGCTGGCAGTGACACCGCTGGGCCTTCTTGGAGGCACGGCACTGGACAAGCTGGCTGTGGGCGATAACCACGCGTGACTTTGAAGCCTCATCTGCATTGTGGCAGCTGGTCTCGCAAGCTGGTGCTGAACCAGCCACCACCTCTGGAGACGGGATCCTAGGCCCACTCCTGGATTACATTGATGAGGCCTTTGGTGGATTTGGTGAAAGTGTAAAGAACCTCTGTTGAAACACATACGTGCACTATGGCAGCCACAGATTGCTCTCTTTACTGCACCTATTCAATACTCCTCCATGGACTGTTTCCGCATCCATTGTGCTTGCTACCTCAGAGCCTGATGGGGGTGACTTGCACGTTGACTGCCGCCACATGTGTTGCAAGCTTGTACGGGGCACAGGGCGAGACGCCCGCAATAGGAGACTTATTGTGAACTCACATCGAAGCCCCGCCGCACACATACTAGCGCTTTGCAACAATGCAGATGATAAGCAGGACTTTATGAGGTCATCTAAAATCTACCATAAAGCAATCCGCGCTGCTAGGAAACAACATATAGCAGTTCAATTATCTGCTGCGGGTTCTAACGCAAAAACCCTGTATAACATCCTACAGACGTTCACTAAACCTACTGCCTGTGACACTGAGGGGATTGAATCCCAAGAACTTTGTGACAATATTTCACAGTTCTTTGTCAGGAAAATTGACGCCATATATAATAAAATACTTGCGTCCAATTCCATTTCCAACTATCCAGTTGCAACGGACTGTGGAGTCCGGCTGCACACTATGACCACAGATAATGAGGCCAAAAAGCTTGCCGTTTTCCCACCCATCTCCATTGAAGAGCTGACTGCTCTTGTTAGGCAAACAAAAAGTGGGTGCCCAACAGATATCATTCCAGCACGTGTTATGCCACTTCTGTTTGATGATCTGGGGGTTGGAATGCGACATATAGTCAATTTATCTTTGTGTACGGGGGAAGTCCCTTCAGCCTGGAAACAGGCTCAGGTCAGACCTCTCCGTAAAAATAATTCAATCCCCTGGTCGGATTTGTCAAATCTGAGGCCGATCTCTCTTCTCCCTTTTATAGGGAAGCTTGCTGAGAGATATGTGAATCAGTATTTGTCAAAATTTATTGAACAAACGGGTGGACTCGACCCCTCTCAGTCGGGTTTCAGGCCAAGGCACAGTACGGAGACCGCCTTGCTGTCCGTCGCTGACAATCTCCAGATGTTACAGGACAAGGGTTACTCCGTCGTCCTGGTGCTTCTGGATTTGTCAGCAGCGTTTGACACTGTGTCACATGAAATCATGACCTCCAGACTAGTTGACATCGGTCTGGAAGGCAAGGCTCTGGCCTGGCTAAGGAGTTTCCTCAGTGAACGCACCCAGAGAGTCATTTTGGGACCATACCAATCAGAGGAGGTGGTGATCTCAAAGGGGGTGCCACAGGGCTCGTGTTTGAGCCCTACGTTATTTAATATCTACGTGGCACCCCTAGCTAACATCATGAGATCCCACGGGTTCATTCCAGTATCATACGCAGATGATACACAACTCCTCTTCCCTTTTAAAATCATGACTCCCGAGGTGCGTGACTCCTTTGCCCGGGGGATGAAGGAGGTAGCACGCTGGATGGCAGCCAACTTTTTGCAGTGCAATGTCTCCAAGACCAAGGTGATGCTCTTCGGAGAGGCCAAACGTCTTTGGACTCCTGACTGGTGGCCTCAAGATCTTGGCCCCGTCCCTGAGCCGAAAACGGTGGTTAAAGATCTAGGAGTGAAACTGGATCATGAGCTCACCCTAACACAACAAACCAATCAAGTAGTGGGTTCATGTTTTCATGTAATTGGTCTTCTCAGGAAAGTATTCCCTCTGCTACCAGATTTCACCAGGAGAACGTTGGTCCAGTCACTAGTGTTAAGTAGGCTGGACTACTGCAATGGTCTGTTGCTGGGTGCTAATGAGGGTATTTTGGATAGATTACAAGTTGTGCAAAACACTGCTGCGCGACTAGTTTTAAACGCCCCGCCTCGTACTCCCTCAAAACCATTGTTGGCCAAACTGCATTGGCTTCCGGTAAGGCAGAGGGTGATGTTTAAGATCTGCTGTGTCATCCATAAATGCCTTATGGGTAATGGTCCTGGCTACCTCGCGGAAAAATTCATCCCTTATGTTCCATCCAGATCTTTGAGATCAGGAGATCAGGAATTGTTATGTGTTCCTAGGGCCATGAAAGCTAGAAAGGGGGGTAGGGCCCTTTCTGTAGCCGGCCCGAAGTTGTGGAACCAACTCCCTAAGGAAATCAGGGTATGCAGGGAACATCTCCCTTTTAGGAAGAAACTCAAAACTTTCCTTTTTCAATCATTAGCTGGTTTAGGGCTCTGAATTAGATCATGACGAGTTGCTGCTCTTTAGTTGCTGCCAAAGGCGCGGAGATACTCCTTCGGGAGTCGATTCGCAGCGCCATAAAAACATGCAAATAAATAAATAAATAAAAATAAACATCTTCCTGCCTTTTACACACTATGATGGACAGCTCACTCAAGGGGCCCCGGTGCCTTTCGGCGTGGTGGCAAAGTTACAAACACACATGGTCACTGGAAAAAACTCTTCTCTTCTGGCCCTTTACGCAGTGTAGTGTAGGACAGGCACTATACATTCTGTAGGAGAGTAGGATCTGCTTACTATGGTTTTGTTGCGTGCTTATCTAGGTTCCTGATCGATACTGTGACCTTATGCCCCTATTAGGCTATAAATCCATTTATTCCCTATATTGGCATAACCGTTCAAGTGCGATTTTCTGAAAAGTCATCTCTGGCCTCACACGAACAGAGCCACATTCCAGCATGACTCTCTGCTACTTCCTTTGCGACCAATTAGTGCAATGACAGAGCAGCAGTCACTATCTGATATTCCTAGATAACACTCCGAGTTCTTCAACAAGATAAAAACTTAGCAAACCTGGAAATCCCCGCTTGCTATGTTTTGATTAGTAATGGAACTCTAATGAGCAACTGATAACTGTCACTTCCTAGTGACATCTTTAATTGACGTCTTATGTCCAGCAAACTTGCGTCAAACCCGGCACCTGTCAGGTATAAATATTACCAACGTTGCCTTAAGCAATGTGAGCTGTGAGCTGTGAGCTGTGAGCTACAAGCTACTGTTGCTGATGCTGGCTGCCTGCATGACCCTGTGTTGGTAAATCTAGCACTCTGTCGCTGCAGCCTGCTATCCTGTGGTGGTGAAGCTGCTGATTACCATTATCGCCGCTACAGCGCGAACTATGGTGCAGTACGCTTAAGGAGCTGAACAGCCGTCCTCTGCGAAGACATCCAGCCGATTCCAGCTGCCCGCGGACGCTGTCCCCCCTCCTTCCTCGACGCGCTGAAGAGAGCCGCTGCCTTTCTCGTGCAGAGAAATCCAGTCCCGGCGCTTCCGGTTTACCCTCGCGGGTGACTGGGATATCGAGAGAGACCCCTGAAGGAGATACCAATCCTCCATCATTCTATTCAGAGGTATGGTGTTGACTAAACCCTTAGACGAGAATTCTTGAAACAAACCTTGGCAAAACCAACTTAACTTAAGCTACTCACTTACTCCCCTTTACACGTGTTAGGCTTAGGTCAGGCACACTGGGGTAGGCTTAGTTAGAAGCACCAGTTGAGTATGTTAGCCTAATGTATATATGACTGTATATATGTTTTATTACTTTTAACCATTGTATGGCTAAGAAACCATATCAATGCTTTTACAGTTCTATTTCGCAATACTTATCTTACTGTACGTACTTTTTATAATAACAGTTATTGCAATTGTGGCAATACATTTCTCTTGTATGAGAAGAAAGACTGTTCAATAAATGTTAACCCATATTGACATACGCCCGTCTCTCTATTCTCTACATCTCGTGAAAGTAAACTGCACTAGACTGACTGAGTGAAATACATGTCTATTGTTTCACACGACCCTAGAGATCGACTCTTGATCTGAGGAGCAAAGTTGTCATGTTGCACGGTTGTTGGAAAACTGAATCCCTTCTTGTCTGTGCCAAGGAAGCTGATCACTCCCTATGCAGAGAAGAAAGTTTCCAGTGACCTCTGAGCTAGTTGGTAACACAACCCAATTAAGTTTAGCATAGTCAGTGGAGGCCTGGAATATCTGCAGTTCCACGTCGATACTACTGTTTATGTTATTCCAATGTGCAGGGCCTAGTGGGAAACTAGGAACTACACTACATGGCGCCCAACGTTTGGTAAGGCGATAAACTAACGTAAGACTTATAGAGTAACTCAGTCGTGCATATTTCACAGACCCCTTTCTCCCGTAAATACTCCAATAGACGTCTGGAGTGGGTGAAAGGTTAAAATCCGCCCGACCTTAGTAGGAAGAGATTCCTATGTAAAGCTCCGGTTTATTCAACGTTGAAGGATACAGTGTTCCAAAATATTGTGCACCTAATCTTTGTCTCCTTGGAGACCTACTCTGCAAACCTGCATTTTTTAAAATGTCAGTAGAAAACGGAACCTCTGGGGCCGCAGTAGATGCGACTCAGCAAGGTCCCGAACAAGCAGACCCGGATGCTATTATCATCCCGGTTCACTTAAGAAGATCTATAACGTTAAAACTTATAGAAAACGGACTGACACCTCAGGGTGGTACAGTAATTTTCGTGATAGAGGCTCACGAGTATCGGCAGACAGAGGTATTCTATTCATGGATAAACTTTCCAGCGGCAAACGCTGCAACACAAGAGTTTCACTATTACAAAATAGAGGAACCTCCGGGAGAGTACGCTCCTTTCGAGGAGATTGAAATCCCACTTAAATTTCAAGAGCACCTGCTCTGGTTTAATGGCGCCCTAAAACACAATAATCACATAACTAGGCTCGGTCCTCTAGGTAGACCAGGAGCAACGTGGCCGGTTCTAGCCAGCTACACACCACATCCTGACATTGCAAGAATGTCAAGAGAAGAGCTGTTAGTACAGCTAAACACATTAATAAAAAGACATAGGCAATTAGTCCAATATGTAATGCGGACTGCAACAGTCCAGCCAGCTGTTAATTCACACCAGCTGACCCCTCATCAGGGAAACACAAATAAAATTACACCACAGAACATACAGTCATGTCTTGGTAAAACACCCGTAAAACGGGAACAAATTCCTTTCTGGTTAGCACAGAAAATCACTCAAATAGAGGCAGTATTTCCTGATACTACTCCTATAGAGAAACACAGAATCTTGACCATCTGCCTTCCGATGGGAATCGCACCACACTTGGGGTACAGTCTTTGCTTCCATTTACACAAAAACACACGGTGTGCCGTCTATGGCGGTAATACCAGAAGTGCTAAAACAGATTCAAAATGAATTCGGTCCAGTGCCCGCTTTAAATCTAGGTATGAAATTACTGAAAGACTTCAAGCAGGTCACGGCTATATTATTAGCCAACATAAAGGGAGAAGCAGCATCTGTGGCGATTCGCCAGAAGTTGAGGGAAACAGATATAAAAGATCCTGTTGAGCTTGCAAAAATCATAGAAAAATGCTATGAAGAATTAGGTAGAGACAGCTTGGGTGGAAAACCAGTTAAGCCCCAACTGCTCGAAAATCCTGAAAAATTATTTATTAAAAATAATTTAAACACTCCTAAAAAGAGCTGGGATGGAAATAAACAATCCACTCCCAAGGAAAAAGTTTTCCAGACCAGAGGAAGGTCTCCTCGACGGAGGGAAAGAACTCCGACTCGAGAACGCCAGTCTCCCCAGAGGGAGCCCTCTGAGAAAAGATATAACCTTAGAAATAGGGATAATCTGAAAAAACCTGATAGATATCAAAGTATTGATACACGTCCCTCTCGATCTTTTCCACAGAATTCGGAAAGAAGAGGACGGTCAGACCCAGGAGAGCACACCAAGTCCAAAGACAAGGAACCTGCTCAAAATAAGAAATCTCAATTTCCTAAAAAGAAGGTAGCCAGTATTAGAGTAATCAACCATGCCGAGAATACTGAGGACACAGTTGAAAAACGGGGAGTGGGCATTGACAATGTTGGACAGTGCAGCAGAAATCAGTATAGCGCGCAAGAACTTGATGAGTCATCTGGAGACAGTGGACACGAATGAATACATTCAGGTTGAAACTGCCGACACCAGACTTAGCGAGCCCCATAAAATATACGAAATAACATTGCGTATGGAGGGTGATAAGACTAGGAAAATTAAGGGTCTGTTTTGGGATAAGCTCTCAAAAGGCTATGATATTCTGTTAGCTGAAAAAGATTGGCCCCCGGAGTTTGTCAGGGAGTGCCCTCGTGGCGAAGAAGTAATTATGCCTGCCTTCTCGAATCACATACCGATTCATAAAAAATATACATATGCACGGAAATGGGCAGTAGCCCAGGCACCTGCATTATATAAAAATCATGTAGGATGGGATGAGGACTCTCCTCCTCACAAAATCCAACTAAAAAGTGAACCAACTGCCCAACGGCAGTATCCCATAAAGCAAGAAGCTAAAAAACAAGTCAGGGAGATCTTAGATCAACTTGAATACCAGGGGGTGATTGAAACATGCACCTCTCAAATGAACAATCCTTTGTTTCCTGTCTCCAAACCAGACAATTCATATCGTCTAGTTTTGGACTACAGACATCTAAATACATGTTGCAAAACTTTTGCAGTACAAAACTCGCATAGTGCAGCCCTAATGAATAACATAGTTAGGAAAAAATATAAAACGACATTAGACATATCTAACGGTTTCTTTTGTCAAAACATTGCACCAGAAAGCAGATATTTGACCGCTTTCTCCGCATTTGGGTCGCAGAAAAAATTCTGTCGACTCCCACAGGGGTTCAAGAACAGCCCAGGACTATTCTCAGCTAGGGTAACAGAGTTACTACAAATCTATGATGATGAAGCATTATCTTACGTAGATGATATTTATCTCACAGATGACGACTTGGATACTCACTTGAAAAGAGTGAACACCATTATACTTGGGTTCGCAGCAGAGGGTTACAAATTCAACTTTAAAAAGTCCCGAATTGCCCATCTGACAGTACTATTTTTGGGGTACGAATTATCAAGTGAAGGGAAAAGCCTAGCGGACAACTTCTTAGAGAAGTGCGCTGTACTCCAAGCTCCAAAAACGCTGAAGAATTTACAATCCATTCTAGGTTTTCTGAATTTCGGAAGAACTTACATCCTAAATTACGCAGAGAGGGTTAAACCTCTCTACGAACTAATTAAACCTGATTTTAAACAAATCAATTGGACTCAAAAACACACAGAAATTTTGAGATCACTGCAAACAGACATGTTAGCAAAAACAAAATTAGATACACGTGACAACACGATCGATCTTGTAATCCCAGTCATCCCAGGAAGATGCGGATTCACATACCTAACCTCTAATGAGGGAGAAAAGGTACCAATAGCTTACAAATCACATTGGTACACAAAGGCTGAAATAAAATTCAGTTCAACGGAGAAAATTCTAACTGCGGTTCAGACTGCTGTAGCGAAAGAAAGGCCCCTAGCACAAGGTAAACGAATAATAATCGTAACACCCATACCGGCTTTAGAAGCGGTAACTAAAGCAAGCATTCCTAATGCTAAAGCTTTGCATCCGAGATGGATTCAGTGGGTTAATTCTCTTGCTGCAACAGACGTAGTTTACGAATTTGATCCTAACTTAAAAACACAGGAATTTTTACAATATGAATACGAATGTCCTCTGCCAATTGAAATCCTGCCTCTCGAAGAATACGGAAGTATTATATATACTGACGGATCAGCACAACCCGCAGTTGGGGGTAAGCAAGCTTACAGTGCTGCGTGCGCGATTGTTAAAGGTCGCTGGCACAAAGGAAAATTTAGACCATTGGTCACTAAAACACAATCTCTAGGAGATTGCTCGGCTCAACGAGCTGAATTAGTAGCATTTAAGATGGCGCTAGAAAATGCAGAACGCGAATTCTCCACACTTATAGTGTGCGATTCTCATTTTTGCGTCAATTCTTACAATAACAAACTGCAGAGTTGGATCGAAAACGACTACAAAGATGACACAGGTGCCACAATAAAGCATAAAAAGCTCTGGAACGAGGTAGCTCTTTTATACAAAGAACTACAAAAGACTCACGTGATTCACGCACAGAGTCTTCAACGTGATGGCGTTCACGTTGCAGGGAATTCATTGGCTAAAACAGCCACCGCGGAAGCAACTAAACCGGCTTCCGTAGCCACAAAAAAGCGTACAGATAAATACATAGACGGGGAAACCATGCTGGCAGTAAAAACGACCGTAAAAGGCGACTGTGCAGCACTACCCGTAAACTATCCACTCAATTATGCATACATAATCGATGCAAACTCCGTTCCTTTTGCTCGAATCCCTGGAGTGGGGGATAGAGTAATTCCAAACATGAACAGGAGAATATTTTTAATAGCAGACGCACATATGGGTTTGGGTCTGAGACACCAAACAATTAAGGAGTTACTGACTGAATTGCAATCAGTTTTCTGGTGGCCGGGAATAAGTGTAGAACACCAAATATATGCAAACAACTGTGAAAACTGCAATAGGGATCGCAGTAGCGAACCTTGCTACCGGCTACCAGTCAGAAAAAGCGTAACGCTGCCTGCACCCCAACCTGCGTCCTATTAATTAGTTAAGACGAAAAGCACTTTAAAAATGAGTCCTCCAGCACTCGGCTGACGCCTAGAACTGTTATAAAAGATTTGCGAGTCTTTATCGGCACATACGCAATTACCACGTTCCATTCTGACCAGGGTCCTGCTTTCAGCTCTCGAGCTTATAAGGAGGCCATGGCCAGCATGGGAATTGGGTTGCGGTATTCTTGTCCGTCGCATCCCGAAGGGAATAGTGTGGTAGAAAGAAAAAACCGTGACATAAAGCAATCTATAACAGCGAAGGTATTAGGTTCAGGCGCTGGGTGAGTCAAACATTTAATAAGTGTCCAGACTAGTCTTAACAACATGCCAAGAAATTCTCTAAAAGGTTTCAGCCCATACGAACTATTGTTCGGAATTAGAATGCGCGTTCAGGACCTCGATAGTCAGATGTCAGTGGTACAAGAAGAAACAAAGCACTTTGATGTAAATGATCGTTTGGCTGTTTTACAGGAACTGAATGAAACAAGAAAATCATTAAGCAACATAAAGTTAAAGCAACAGCCAAGTACCACTGACGAGGCACCACCCGCAACAGCCCCAGCAAGGCCTGTCTGGATTCCAAAGATTGGGGATCTAGTCAGAGAAAAGATCGCGGTTAAGAAGGAATTTGGGCCTTCTTACAGAAAAGCAGTACCTGTCTTAGCAGTCACCGGAACAAGATCAGTTGTGCTACCACCCCTTCCTGGTAAAAAGGAGAACAGAGTTGTGTCTATCGATCTGGTAAAACCACAAGCATGTGGCCTATAATCAACAGTAGGCCCAGTGGACTCCCAAGAAACAACAGAATACCCAAACTTGCAACAATCCAAGAGGTTCAAACTGAAAGACTCATCACATTCGATCAGCCTGCAGTGCACAATGAAGGACTATGCAATAATGCCATGGAACTCGTGCCTCTTGAAACACAGATTGAAACAGTTCGTCAAGAAACAGCACCAGTCTACAATGATGTGGCATCAGAAAGTGCTACCGAGAGACAGATTGAAAGAACAATCCCATCAATTGACAGAACTGCCTCTGGTTATTTCATCAACTTCAACAACTTCTCTGAAGATTTAAACGACCCCGAAGTGATGCCAGAAACAAAAAAGTATTCTAAAGAAAATTCAACAGGACTCCTTCAACAAATCAAAGAACTATATCTGGATTCACCGTTGATTGAGCATTGGATTATCTCAGGGGTATTCATACTCCTACTATGCCTAATTTTAGTTTTAATTTTAGGAAAGTTCATTACAATTGAATGGACACAGCAAGTCAGAACATCAACCTAGTCCTGAAACCACACAGATCATCCCACGTGAAGAAAAGAGAACTGTCAACAGTAAATGTCACAGCAATTCCAATACCTGGTGGGGTAGTATGGGAGAAAACAGACTATGAGATCTATGGTCCGGTCGAAATCCTGAAGTATCCTCATCAACTAAAGGTTTCCTTAAGTGACTTTGTGACTCCTAGTACATTCTCTGATGATTGGGACTTTAACAGTATTAATGACATGATGTCTGATTTAGTAATGTCAGCTAGATTCACAGATCATGATTATTTACAAGGTTCATCTAGTTATGAGCAATTATTCTGTTACACCCACTATGGGGATCATTACTTGCATAAATCTGCACAGCCTAGAAATGTTTTTATGTATAATCAATGGGAACATTGTTCTACACCACCTAAAAGCAGTTCTAAAGCATTTTTTGAGAAATTCAAATATTTTTCAGGGTTTAATACAAGTGATGCAGAAACGTTTTATTATAAACTGTTAGATAAAACAGGAATGAAAACAATGCTGACAAATTCTAAATTGATATATTCAGAAGCATTTTATGACAAAATGATGACATTTGGTTTTGATTATTGGAAAAATAATATTGAAACGAAAACAATTTGGGGTACAAAAGATTGGCAGGTGCAAGGCATAGAAGCACTATTTAGAACCTGCATGCTACCAGAACAAATGTTGTTTTTAAATGACACAATACACCAAACATCTTGTCTTGGCCTAGCTAAGAACAAAGACCTTAAAACACCGTCTATACCAAAGCCAATACCTGAAAATGTAACCGCAGATATTGAATTAGACGTGTCACAAATTTTACATTTCAACAGAACACATCCTGATTGGAAAAAGTGGTTAATCTGGCCTACAGACACAAATAGCTGTCAAAATAGATTCCTGAATAAAACACAGGGTTTAAAAATGACCAGATTAGACCCTAGATACTCCCAGAGACAACATCCAGGGATTATAACAACATACAGTGTAGGGAAACTCTGCCTAGAATGGCTAACTTCATCCACACTGGCTGAAATTAAGCAACACTTGTCTTTACTAAAAGATGGTGCTGATTTGCGCGACTTCATTCTTGGACCACGCAAACAGCGTCAAAAGCGTTTCATAGCGACCAGTATCTATGCTGCTTACAACGAGGCTTGGAAAGTAAAGCAAATTGAAACTGCTGAAAAAATACGAGAAATTGATCGTATTAATTTGGAGAAATCACTTTCTGTGGTAGACAATGGGTTAACGACTCTGTCTTCCAGAATATATTCGTTGGACAATATTGTATCCTCTGCCTTTGATGTGATAGACAGAGATTTGCTAATGTTACAACATGGCCAGTCTCAATTACGCTCTATTATAGAACTAGGCTGGACGCTGCAAAACCTTCGTTCAGGCTATGTGCCTTGGCGTTTAATCAACACAACGTCATTATTTTCCAGTTTTAACCTTACTGATAAACAGATCAGTTTGGCACAGAAAGGAGCAGACTATACAATCCTGAGCATCGAAAGACTCGAGAGATTACCATTGACAATGTCAGAGAGTCCTGTCATTGAATGGATAATACACGGAATTATCACAATTCCGATAACAACTTTCCGATTTAAAAAGTGCCTTGAGTACATACCTGCTGGCCAGTATGAACAATTGGGTAAAGGATATGTAAAATCCGAATGGAAATTACCATACACTCATTCTTGCTATAGTGACAGAGACAAAAATGTATTTCTTAGTGGTGAGAACTGTAAACATTCACTAAGCGGTATACTTTTGTGTCAGGGTATTAATTTACACGGAGCATGTGATGGGAATTCAAACAACCTTTCATGCCACCAGCTAGTCACACCTGCAACTCAGATAGAGCCCTTCTTTATGCAACTCGCAAACGGGAGTTACATTCTTAGAATGGATCACAGGTGTTGTGGCCTCGCGCCAGGGACAAGTTATCTAGTACAAGTTACGTCCATGGTCAAATGCTGTATGCAAGCATTGTTCCCGAGCGGGCCTCCAGACATAGTGACTCCCCTCTGGCCTCGTCTGAATCTCTATTCTATATGAATTGATACATTAAGCAAAATGAAATCTGTGCTTTTACAGACAACAGTGCCTATAACGTCATCTAAAGAGACGTATGATCTTCTAGTCGCAAGGACGGCTACTGAAGTCCATGACCTTTTATCAACAAATTGCCCCGTGCATTTCGTAGAAATGTTCAGCCAACTCCTTAACATGTCTAGTGCAACAAGCATCCCAGGCATATTTAAGACAGTCTTTACGGGACTGCTAACACCCTTCCGGGCAATTTTGGGAATCTTTCCTAATTTTGTGCACTCCATTTTTGGCGGCATACCACTATTTTTGGGACTCGTTGCAGGGATTCTATTTTTGACCCTCCTGCTACGTTATGGCAAGCCTCGGCTCAGACATAGCTCCCATGGGAATGGAAGAGACAATCCTAGCAATGCGCTACAGGGACAGGATAACTGACGTCCTCGGATTGGTCAGGCTGAGAGATCTAAACATGACCTGGTTCCTTTCATTCAGACCGATATGGCAAAATTGCATTTTACCTGTGCTGCGGTGTATGCTTTGCGGCGATGAATGCGTGTTGGACATCTGTCTTTCACTTCCATCAGCAGTACCAATGGACGTCGATACTTTGCTCAGTCCAATAACGGCTCACGCATTGTGTTGTCCCCAGCGGCTACCAATCCTGATGACGGCATTTGTGGAGACTCCTGTACTACAGCCAAGTGGTAACAGTGGAGCGAGTGACAAAAGCAACATCATCCAGGTACAACGTGCTGTGAGCATTGCTGGTCCTGCCTTCGATGACAGCAATCATTCTCACACCTGCCAAGTTACAGCGCTATCTAATTTGGTTGAACTATCACCTGAATTTGTAGACCAATTCTTTGCGAGCCTGTCTGATACGATGTTCTCACCCACAGAGAAACAATAACTTTTAGAAGCTTTCCGACACACAGCGTTCCCATGAACTCTGAATTCGGCCTTCAGTTTTGATCAACAAAAACTGCCAGGAGCTTTGGTAATCTATTTTTTTTTTGAATTGGACAATTTTTCTAATATTGACCTTTTTTGGCACGAACAATTCTTTGCTTAACGTAAAAACTATTCTTAGAGAAAAGAAGCTTCACACTTCTATTTCTAAACACATCTAGAGACATAACAACATAACACCAGCCTCTAGCACACATGTTATTACAATGCATTTTTATGTGATGATTTATCTCGCATTTCTTCTGTCAGAGATACTTCATGTGTAATTCTCTATGCATAATCGTTCATTGATTTCATATGCAATAATATTTTGAATGATTACTATGCTTTAAAAAAACGTACAGTACCTTAAATTCCATGTATTACAAGTACGCCTATTTCGAATGCATTTATGTATTTTGGGGTGGGCAATGTTACACATGCATCTAATTGCTTAGTTTTAGTAATTTTGATGGACATTAACCCGTGGAGTGGGTGTTGCGTGCTTATCTAGGTTCCTGATCGATACTGTGACCTTATGCCCCTATTCGGCTATAAATCCATTCATTCCCTATATTGGCATAACCGTTCAAGTGCGATTTTCTGAAAAGTCATCTCTGGCCTCACACGAACAGAGCCACATTCCAGCATGACTCTCTGCTACTTCCTTTGCGACCAATTAGTGCAATGACAGAGCAGCAGTCTCTATCTGATATTCCTAGATAACACTCCGAGTTCTTCAACAAGATAAAAACTTAGCAAACCTGGAAATCCCCGCTTGCTATGTTTTGATTAGTAATGGAACTCTAATGAGCAACTGATAACTGTCACTTCCTAGTGACATCTTTAATTGACGTCTTATGTCCAGCAAACTTGCGTCAAACCCGGCACCTGTCAGGTATAAATATTACCAACGTTGCCTTAAGCAATGTGAGCTGTGAGCTGTGAGCTACAAGCTACTGTTGCTGATGCTGGCTGCCTGCATGACCCTGTGTTGGTAAATCTAGCACTCTGTCGCTGCAGCCTGCTATCCTGTGGTGGTGAAGCTGTTGATTACCATTATCGCCGCTACAGCGCGAACTATGGTGCAGTACGCTTAAGGAGCTGAACAGCCGTCCTCTGTGAAGACATCCAGCCGATTCCAGCTGCCCGCGGACGCTGTCCCCCCTCCTTCCTCGACGCGCTGAAGAGAGCCGCTGCCTTTCTCGTGCAGAGAAATCCAGTCCCGGCGCTTCCGGTTTACCCTCGCGGGTGACTGGGATATCGAGAGAGACCCCTGAAGGAGATACCAATCCTCCATCATTCTATTCAGAGGTATGGTGTTGACTAAACCCTTAGACGAGAATTCTTGAAACAAACCTTGGCAAAACCAACTTAACTTAAGCTACTCACTTACTCCCCTTTTCACGTGTTAGGCTTAGGTCAGGCACACTGGGGTAGGCTTAGTTAGAAGCACCAGTTGAGTATGTTAGCCTAATGTATATATGACTGTATATATGTTTTATTACTTTTAACCATTGTATGGCTAAGAAACCATATCAATGCTTTTACAGTTCTATTTCGCAATACTTATCTTACTGTACGTACTTTTTATAATAACAGTTATTGCAATTGTGGCAATACATTTCTCTTGTATGAGAAGAAAGACTGTTCAATAAATGTTAACCCTTTATTGACAAACGCCCGTCTCTCTATTCTCTACATCTCGTGAAAGTAAACTGCACTAGACTGACTGAGTGAAATACATGTCTATTGTTTCACACGACCCTAGAGATCGACTCTTGATCTGAGGAGCAAAGTTGTCATGTTGCACGGTTGTTGGAAAACTGAATCCCTTCTTGTCTGTGCCAAGGAAGCTGATCACTCCCTATGCAGAGAAGAAAGTTTCCAGTGACCTCTGAGCTAGTTGGTAACACAACCCAATTAAGTTTAGCATATTCAGTGGAGGCCTGGAATATCTGCAGTTCCACGTCGATACTACTGTTTATGTTATTCCAATGCGCAGGGCCTAGTGGGAAACTAGGAACTACACTACAGTTTCCCCCTCTTTTTGCTGTGCTTCACTTATTTATCGACTTTAGTCTGGCTGGGGCCCTGCTAGCCAGGACCCCAGCCTAGCTGCTTCCTCTCTAAATTGATTGCATGTACATTATGTACACTCCAGATTGGTTACTGGATTGCCCTTGTGAGTCTCTACTATATGGTACCTTAGGTACCAAGGGCATAGGTACCCCAGAGGCCTACCAGGGGCTGAAGCATGTATTATGCCACCCCTGGGAAACCTTCCAAAATGGCACCACAGGTCTTCTACTGCAGCCTGGGTAAGGTGGTGCTTGCACCCCTTACTAAGATATAGGTTACCTATATCTACCTTTAAATACAGACACATATTAACCTATAAGTCACTCCTATAGCAGTCCTTGACAATCCTGAAGGCAGAGTGCTTGGTTTTGTGTGAGAGGGTGCCCTAGCATAAGCTGAGCCCCTCTGCCACTTTTTGAATCACTTCCTTATAGCTGTTCTGTGATACAGCCGTCCCATATTCTCTTAAGTGCATTATAACCTCGCAGTAAATGCTAACTTTGGAATGGCTGAATGAAAACATGTCGTGTTTGGTGTCAAACCCTTTTGAATCCTACCCCCCGCCAGTCCTGGCGGCGGGGGTTGAATTCCACACTTCTAGAGGGAGAAGACACTTACACACATACCTGACCGGTAATAGTTTAAAAGAGCCCCAGCATCACAAAATGGATGCTACTGCCACAGACACGAGTCTGACCTCCTGCTCCTGGACGAAACTCCGGCAGGGTAGGCCTGGAAAATAGGTTTACTGTCCAGGGAGGTGTAACCACCACCCCAGACAGGCTTTAGTGTATTGGGGCAGGGTGAGTGCACTCAGTGAATGCTTTTCAGACAGTGCCCGGGGCACACAAGGTGTCCCTGTGCATACCCCAGTTCAAACCAGTTGCGGAACTGGAAAAAGGAGAAGTGGCTTAACCACCCCCTCCCCAGGTCCTCCCATTGGTGGGACGTTAGAGTTAGTCCAACCCCTAAACTTAGTATAAGTATGGGAACCCAGTCCCTAGGACTTTAGATTACCCTGGTCGAAACTCTGCACCATATATCCTGGAACTTCGACATTCCATTTTGACTAGAAGATGGAAGGATCTCCCTTGGGGTCGAGGAGTGATTCCCCTGTTCAAACAGGCACCAAAGAAGCAACTTGCCGGTCTGCATTTCCAAGGCTCCTGCCAGATCCTGAAGGATTTGCGACACAGAACATGGACTACCAGACATCTCTGAGGCCGACACGAGATCACAGCAAAGCTGAGACACGCAGCCGTCACAAGAGACGTGGGACTGAAACTCCTAGGCACAATGCATATTTGTGAGTGCACCTATTTTCCGAGATTTCCCGAAGTTGTGCATTGGGCTACTCGTAGTCCAAGCCCTGAGCACCATCTGCACCGAAGATTGTGGGCCTACACTCCACAAGTGTTCAGTGGGCCTGCTTCTAGCATTTCTGCTTGAGGCCGCTTTGCAATCCCTGGTCAATCGACTGGTGGGTCCCTCCAAAGGCAACTCTTTTGTTTCTTGGGCTTCCCTGGTTGCTCCAGATGTGCCCTGACTCCCCTCCAAAGGGTGAGTCCCTCAGACCTTGCTGGTCTGTTCCAAAGCCAATATTTGCTTTCTGCGTGGGTTGCTGTTGCCAAGGCTTGTTGGGTCCAATCCGGATACTGACTTTGCAGCAGTCGACATCGACGTGGGACAGCTCAAATCCAATCAGTGGAATCTGATCATTCTGGTACATCAATCAGGGCTTCTGTCTCTTCTCACAGGAGGGACACCTCCTCAGAGAAGAGAGAGAGGTAGCTGAGGCTTGAAGAAGCTCAACTGAGAATAAGGAGACAGAAAGTAGCCTTAGAAAGGGAGTCCCTAGAGCTTTAAAAAGTTAGTAAAAAGATGGGGCTAGAGCCCCATGGTGGTAGCACCTTCCCCAGTGGTAGGGAAAGGTCTTATGACCATAGAAACCTTAACAAGATTGTCCCTTCCTATCAGAATGGGGATGACATCCACAAATGGATAACTGCACTGGAGAGGGCCTGCAAAGTACAGAAGGTTGCCCAGGAGCAGTGGGAAGCAATATTGTTGCTCTACTTTGCAGATAAAGGTAGAGACAATCTCCTCACTGTCAGAGAAGAGGATGCTGATGATTACAAAGTCCTGAAGAGTGCTCTAATAGATGGGCTTGGCCTAACCACTGAGCAGTATAGAATACAGCTCAGAGATACTCAAACAACACAGACTCAGGACTGGGTTGACTTTGTTGATTGTGCTACTAAGGATCTGGAGGGCTGGTTATTGGGCAGTAAAGTGTGTGACTATGCAGGATTGTATAATCTGATAATGATTTATGAGGGAGCAGATCCTTAATAACTGTCAAAATCAGCTGTCGCATCAGCACCTGGTAAACTCTGATCTGACCTCTCCCCAACAATTGGGAAAGAAGGCAGACAAATGGGTCAGAACCAGGGTGAAGAAGAAGGTACAGTACCAAGGTGGTGACCAAAAGAAGCAAGATCAAAAAGGTGGGGAGAAGGGTAAAGACCAGAAGTCTTCACAAGTTCCCCAAAAAGCTTCTAATGGTGGGAATCCCCAATCTTCCAAGAAAAACAAAGGCCAAAAGAAACCATGGTGCAAAATCTGTAAGCAGTGTAGCCATTGGACAAGTGACTGCACCAAGAAGGATGCAGCTCCAGCCACCAGTGCCCCTAAGGCAACTGTTCCCCCTAGTTCAGCTTCAATTGGTGGTTCTCAGCAAAAGGGTGTAGTAGGGTTGACCCTGGGATCTGAGATGGGCTCTGGCCTAGTCAGAGTTCCAACTCAGGCTGTGTTAGTCTGTGATGGAGGCATGGATATGTCCTCCTCTGTGAGTCCCAGTAACCTGGGGAAGTACATAAAACGGCCTTTGGTAAATGAGAAAGAGGCAGAAGCCTATAGGGACACCGGGGCAAGTGTCAACATGGTGACTCCAAACTGTGTGGACCCTGGACAAGTCATACTTGGTGAGACTTACCAAGTAATCAATGCCAGTAATGTCAGGACCACCCATGCCCTGGCAGTTGTTAATGTCTCCTGGGGAGGGGTAACTGGCCTCGAGAAGGTTGTGGTAAGTACAGACCTCCCTGTTGAATGCTTCGATGGAAATGACCTAGAGACTGCAGCCTGGTCTGAAGTGGAGTTTAGGACACATGCAGAAATGTTAGGAATCTCAGCACATGTCCTTGCAGTGACTAGGTCAGGGGTCAAAAAGTCTACCACTGGACAGGCCCTGGATTATGGAATAATGGACCAGGTGCCTTCCTAAAAAAGGAGTGATGATCAGTCTCTTGAGGGAGATGATTGTGAGCCTGAAGAAGGAACTGTCCCAGAGGAGCTTGAGCCTGATCAGATCGAGTTCTTGGGGACAGGGGGCCCTTCCAGGGCAGATCTGAGTCATGAGCAGCTGAGCTACCCTTCTCTTGAACCACTCAGACAGCAAGCTGCTGCTGAGGCTGATGGGAATGCTAGTGGCACCCATAGGATTTATTGGAATGATGGACTCCTGTACTCAGAGAGTAGAGACCCTAAGCCCGGTACAGCAGGAGGTTGGTTATACCTCTGAAGTTAAGGGTTGGAGCCGAGGATGAGGACCACCGTCTTGTCCGAGTTCAGCTTCAGATAAGCTGATCTTCATCCAGTCGGAGATGGCCTTCATTCCTTTATGGAGGTTGGCTTTGGCGGTGATGGGTTCTTTGGTGAGGGAGAGGATCAGATGAGTGTCAACGGCATAGGAGATAATGTTGAGGTCATGTTGTCGGGCGACATGTGCGAGCGGGGCCATGTAAATGTTGAACAGTGTTGGGCTGAGGGAAGATCCTTGGGTACGCCGCAGATGATCTTGGAGGCAACGGAACGGGGGAAGGCGGAAGCTCTAGGTTCTGCCGGAGAGGAAGTAGGTGGTCCATTCCAGAGCCTTGTCTTGGATCCCTGCGGCGTGGAGGCGTGCACGTAGAGTGTGGTGGCAGACGGTGTCGAAGGCGGCAGAGAGGTCTAGGAGGATGAGTGCTGCAGTCTCCCCGTTGTGATGTCGTCGGTGGCGGCAATGAGGGCGGTCTCAGTGCTGTGGTTGCTGCGGAACCCTGACTGCGAAGGGTCCAGGATTCTGTTCTCTTTGAGGTATCAGGTTAGCTGTCTGTTAACGATTTTCATGATGACCTTGGCCGGGAAGGGGAGCAGACAGATTGGTTGGAAGAACTTGAGGACTCTTGGGTCTGCCTTGGGTTTTTTGAGTAGGGAGTTGATCTCAGCATGTTTCCAGCTCTCTGGGAAGGTCGCGGTCTCAAGGGAGAGATTGATGACATTGCGTAGGTGGAGTGTGATGGCGCTGCTTGCTTTGTTGAAGACGTGGTGCGGGAATGGGTCTGACGGAGAGCCGGAGTGGATTGTGCTCCTGGTCTTGATGGTGTCATCGACGCTCATGCTGGTCCAGGCTAGCAAGGGGACGTGGTCGATGGTGTGCAGAGGGTCTGTTGTGTTGCTGTCTGTTGGGGCTGTCTGGGTGTTGAAGCTGTCGTGGATGTCTGCTATCTTGCGGTGGAAGAAGGTGGCGAGGGAGCCGCACAGGGCTTGCGGCGGCGGGATGTCGTTGGTGTTGGACCAGAGCTCCTCCCTGTCACCTGCGTTTTTGTCGAGGCGGTCTTTGAAGGAGGTCTTCTTGGCAGCCCTGATGAGGTGGTGGTGGTTGCAGACGGCGTCCTTGTGTGCTGCGTGGCTGTCCGGAGTTTGTTAACTGTACCATTTCTTCTCTAGTTTACGGCAGGCTTGCTTGGAATCTAGAAGTTCTGAGGGGAACCAGCTGGCCCTCTTACTGGTGCCTCTGTGGGGGGGTTTCTTCAGCGTGGCGAGTGTGTTGGCGCAGTCCTCGATCCAGCATCTGAGGTTGTGGGCAGCGACGTCAGTGTTGGAGGGTTCGGTGGGTGGGCTGAGAATGAGGTTTGCATGTAGTTGGTCTTCGGTGATTTTGCTCCAGCGGTGGCGGGGATCTAATGGGTGCAGTGATGTGTGGTGGGTTTCTGGAAGGTGAAGTGGATGCAGCGGTGGTCGGTCCAGAGGAGTTCGGTGGTGTGGCTGACAAAGACGTGTGGTCTTGAAGAGAAGACGGGGTCGAGCGTGTGGCCGGCAGAGTGGGTGGGTGTTGTGACGAGTTGTTTCAGTCCGAGGTTGGCGAGGTTATCCATCAGGGGTGTGGAGTTGTAGTCGTTGTTGTTCTCAAGGTGAGAGTTCAGGTCTCCGAGGAGGATGTAATCGGTGGAGGTCAGGGCATGCGTGCTGATGAAGTCGGCGATGGAGTCGCTGAACTGGGAGAGGGGTCCGGGGGGGCGGTAGATGAGGGTACCTCTGAGGGTGGAGCTGGGGTCTGTGTGGATCTGGAAATGCATGTGTTCGGCGGTGCTGAGCGTGTCATAGGTGCTAGTCGAGACCGTGATGCTGTTCCTGTGGACGATGGCAATTCCTCCTGCGACTCCGTTGGTGTGGTCTCTGCGGGTGATTTTGTAGCCGTCTGGGATGGCTATGGCGATGTCGGGGCGGAGGAGTTGTTCAACCAGGTCTCTGTCAGGAAGGCGACGTCCGGGGAGGTTGTGTTGAGCATGAGCAGGTCCCAGAGCTCGACAGCGTGTTTGCGTGCGGAGCGGGTGTTGAGTAGTATGCATCGGAGGTGGTTGAGGTCTTTCTTGGCGGGTGGTTCGTAGGCTCTGTGGCTTTTGTAGCTGCAGTTCAGGCAGGTGAAGGGACCGTGTGTGCGTTTCGGGGCGGCCTTGAAGCAGTTGTGGGTCCGTCCGGGGTTGAGAGCGTGCAGAGTGCTGGCGTCGTAGTGACGGCGGTCGTCGTGACGGGTGCAGGGGCCAGGTGTTCTGGCGCTAGGCGCGGTACAGGTGTGGACGGATGCAGATGGGCTTGCCGCGCACCAGTGGTGTGACCGCGCAGCAGCCGGCATGTATGGGGAGGTGGGAGTGAGGAGCAGCTTGGAGGCGGGAGGCGAGGGTAGCGAATGAGCAGTCAGGGGGGCGGAGCCGCAGGGGACACAGCAGCGGGGGCATTGAGGGGCGAAGAAGGAAACAGAAGGCAAAAGGGCACAACAATTGAGGGGGAAATGAGTGGCACAGAGGGCAGAAAGGTTACATAAAGGGCAAAAAGGTCACAAGAATATAGAGGGAAACGAGTGGCACAGAAGGCAAAAAACTCACAAGAAGGGCAGAAAGGTCCCAAAAAACGGGGGGAAACGAGTGGCACAGAAGACCGAAAGGTCACAGAAATGCAGGGGCAGCTAAACCACAGAAGGCAAAAATGGGTGGAGAGACACGGGGGCCACAGGAGGAGCAGAAGGAAAAACCGGGCAATGAGGGGAGCAGAAAGGAAACCAGGCAGAGAGACACAGGGGCAGCAAGGGGAACAGAGGGAGAGAACAGGCACAGACCATGTACAGGCAGCGAGGGAGACAGACAACAGCAGTCACAGACACAACAATGAAAATGCAGTCACTACAACAGGAGCAATGAAAGAAAATACAGGCAATACAATGGAGGATGAGCAAACCTACGGCCTACCAGTGGCCACCAGGGATGAGGCGCAGGTGGTAGCCTGCGGGTGGAGGGGGGCCTCGAACTTCCTCAGCAGCTGCAGCTGGGCAGGGAGGCACAGGCGGTGCTGTGCGGAGGGGGGCGCGACCTACCTGGAAGGGTCAAGCCCATGATATTCCTTTAGCAGGACCCCTGGGCCAGAACAAGACTTGGGACAGAATTGTTCCTCACTTTCACTGGGCCCACACGTCTGAAGACACAAAGGAGTTTTGTTGCTCCTGTGTAACCTGTCAAGTCAGTGGTAAGGCAGGTGGCACTATATAGGCCCCCCTTATACCACTACCTGTGGTGGGGGGTTCCCTTTGAAAGAGTGGGGATTGACATTGTTGGACCAATGGATCGTCAGACAGCATCTTGGCATAGCTTTATCCTAGTGGTGGTGGACCATGCCACTAGGTACCCAGAAGCTATTCCCCTTAGGACCACTACAGCACCTTTTGTAGCAAGAGCCCTCTTGGGGGTGTTCTCAAGAGCAGGGTTCCCTAAGGAGGTAGTATTTGACAGAGATGCAAACTTTATGGCCAGCTACTTGATGGCAATGTGGAAGGAGTGTGGAGTGAACTATAAATTCACCACACCCTATCACCCACAGTACAGTGGTTTAGTTGAAAGATTCAACAACACCTTAAAGGTTATGATTAAGGGTCTCCTAGAAAAGCTCTGGTGGAGATGGGATATCCTGCTACCCTGCCTTTTGTCTGCAACCAGGAAGGTTTCTCAGAAGGGGGTTGGCTACAGCCCATTTGAAATTCTGTTTGGACACCCTGTCAGAGGACCATTATGTCTGGTGAAGGATGGATGGGAGTTACCGCTCAAACCCCCTAAACAGGATATTGTGGACTATGTACTTGGTCTCCGCTCCAGGATTGCTGAGTACATGAAAAAAGGTAACTAAAAACCTTGAAGCTAGCCAGGAATTACAGAAAGCCTGGCATGACCAAAAGGCTGTACTGACTGTTTATCAGGCAGGACAGAAAGTGTGGGTGTTGGAGCCTGTGGCCCCAGCAGCTCTCCAAGACAAGTGGAGTGGACCCATCACTATTGTTGAACAGAACAGAGAGGTTACCTATTTGGTAGATCTTGGAACTCCCAGGAGCCCCCGAAGGGTGCTTCATGTCAACAGATTGAAACTATTTGTTGACAGGGAAGACATGGGCTTGCTCATGGCTACTGATGAAAGACAGGAGGAAGAGAGTGACCCTCTCCCAGACCTGCTCTCTCAGAACCCTGATGATGGATCAGTAGATGGAGTAGCCTTGCTGGCAGCCTCACTGACCAGCAGCAAGCTGATTGCAGACAAGTTCTAAATCAGTTTAGTAATATGTTTTCTCTGACTCCAAGTCAGACTACCTGTGACACTCATGAAGTGGACACTGGGGACAGTCTGCCTGTTAAAAATAAGATTTACAGGCAACCTGATCATGTAAGGGACTGTATCAGGACTGAAGCTCTTGGTCTAGTCCAGTAGTCTTGGTACCAAAACCTCACACCCAGGGTGGTAAGCGAGAGATGAGATTATGTGTAGACTACAGGGGTCTCAATGCAGTCACTAGGAATGATGCCATCCAATTCCCAGAGTAGATAAACTCATAGATATGTTAGCCTTAGCCAAATTTCTGAGTACATTTGATCTAACAGCTGGCTACTGGCAGATCAGACTAGCTGATGATGCAAAGCCAAAAATAGCATTCTCAACCCCTTGTTGACATTATCAATTTGTGGTAATGCCCTTTGGTCTGAAGAATGCACCTGCCACATTTAAAAGGTTGGTGAACAAAGTCTTAAACAGGCCTGGAAGAATATAGTGCAGCACATCTAGATGGTATTGCTGTCTTTAGCTCCACCTGGGAGGATCACCTTGTCCACCTGAGAAATGTTTTGGAGGCCCTGCAAAAGGCAGGGCTAACTATCAAGGCCACTAAGTGCCAGATTGGGCAGAGTCAGGTTGTGTACTTGGACCACCTTGTAGGTGGAGGCCAAGTTCAACCATTGCAGAGCAAAATCCAGACCATCAAAGACTGGGTTGCTCCCACTACCCAGACTCAGGTCAGAGCTTTCTTGGGCCTGACTGAGTACTATAGAAGATTTGTCAAGGGGTATCAATCCATTGTGACACGCCTGAATGACTTAACTTCTAAAAGAATGCCTAAGAAAGTTCCGTGGACAGTCAGCTGTCAGAGGGCATTTGATTACCTTAAGCAGGCCATATGCACTGCACCAGTTCTGCAAAGTCCTAACTACTCCAGAGAATTCATTGTCCAAACAGATGCATATGAGTTGGGGGTAGGTGCTGCGCTGTCACAATTGAATGATGAAGGTCAGGACTAGCCAGTAGCTTTTATTAACAGAAGGCTGACCCCTAGAGAGAAACCTTGGTCAGCTATTGAGATGGAGGCCTTTGCTGTGGTTTGGGCTCTGAAGAAGCTGAGGCCATACATGTTTGGCACTCACTTCACTGTTCAGGCTGACCATAAGCCACTCTTATGGCTAAAACCAATGAAGGTTGAAAACCCCAAACCTTTGAGGTGGTCCATTTCCCTACAGGGGATGGACTATACAGTGGAACATAGACCTGGGAGTAACCATGCCAATGCAGATGGACTCTCCAGATATTCCCACTTAGAACACGAAGACTCAACTGTTCAAGGTTAGTTTAATGTCCCTGTGTTTGGGGTGGTTGTGTAGGAGAGTAGGGTCTGCTTACTATGGTCATCCCCACTTTTTGCTGTGCTTCACTGATTTATCGACTTTAGTCTGGCTGGGGCCCTGCTAACCAGGACCCCAGCCTAGCTGCTTCCTCTTTAAATTGATTGAATGTACATTAGGTACACTTCAGATTAGTTACTGGGTTACCCTTATGAGTCCCTAGTATATGGTACCTTAGGTACCAAAGGCATAGGTACCCCAGAGGCCTACCAGGGGCTGAAGCATGTATTATGCCACCCCTGGGAAGCCTTCCAAAATGGCACCACAGGTCTGCTACTGCAGCCTGTGTAAGGTGGTGCTTGTACCCCTTACTAAGATGTAGGTTACCTATATCAACCTTTACATACAGACACATATAAACCTATAATTCACTCCTATGGCAGGCCTTGACAATCCTGAAGGCAGAGTGCTTGGTTTTGTGTGAGAGGGTGCCCAAGCATAAGCTGAGCCCCTCTGCAGCTTTCGGAATCACTTCCTTATAGCTGTTCTGTCATACAGCTATACCATATACTCTTAAGTGCATTATAACCTGCTGCATCAAAACATGTTGTGTTTGGTGTTAAACGCTTTGGAATCCTACTTCCCCCCCACCCCACCAGTCCTGGCAGCGAGGGTAGAATTCCACCCTTCTATAAATAGACATGTACACACTTACCTGACCGGTAATAGTTTAAAAGAGCCCAAGCATCACAAAATGGATGCTGCTGCCACAGACACGAGTCTGACCTCCTGCTGCTGGACGAAGGTCCATCAGAGGGGGCCTGGAGAATAGGTTTCCTGTCCAGGGAGGTGTAACCATCTCCCGAGATAGACTTCAGTGTATTGGGGCAGGGTGGGTGCTTTCAGTGAGTGCTTTTCAGACAGTGCCTGGGGCACACAAGGTGTCCCTGTGCATACCCTAGTTCAAACCGGTTGCTGGGGCACTCAGCCCCAGCTCTGGCGCAAAACTACACAAAGGGGAAGGGGTGTAACCAACCCCTCCCCAGGTCCTCCCATAGGTGGGACCTTAGAATTAGTCCAACCCCTAAGTTTAGTATAAATATAGGGGTGCAAAAGGGGGTGGTGATGGACGGAGCATCTGAACCAATCAAACACTCACACCCAGTCAACAGATCTGGGTTTAATCCATCACCTTCTTTAGCCTACCCTGCCACCCCAGTTCAGACATGGCCATATGTAAATCAGTCTGACCCTGTGCCTCATGGGAACAGTCCAGCCCGAACTGCCAAGCCATGCCTTCCCTGGACCGGAAACAAGCTTCCGAGGACCGGTTTCTGGCATTTCAGCTGTCTTCAGCCCGGCTTGCTTGAATCCAGTGGCAAATTGAGCAAGGGACTCACGGCTGAGCATACCCTGCCAACTTATGGCAAAAAAGTGGTGCAAAAGGGGGTGGAGATGGGCGGGCTGGACTGTTCCCATGAGGCACAGGGTCAAGGCTGATTTGCATATGGCCATGTCTGAACTGGGGTGATGTGGAGTGCAAAAAAACGATGGATTTAGGCCCAGATTTCTGTACTGGGGTGAATGTATGACATTGTTCTGCATTCTGTCCATCAATTGTTGTTTTTGCATTTGTCACCCCGAGTGGGATGGGTATGCTCAGACGTGAGTCCCATGCTCTCCACACCACTGGAGTCAAGCTATCCTGGCTGAAGACGGCTGATAGCCAGAAACCGGTCCTAGGATGCATGATTCTGGTCCAGGAAAGACATGGCTTGGCAGTTCGGGCTGTACTGTTCCCATGAGGCACAGGGTCAAGGCTGATTTGCATATGGCCATGTCTGAACTGGGGTGGTGTGGAGTGCAAAGAAACAATGTATTTAGGCCCAGATCTCTGTACTGGGGTGAATGTATGACATTGTTCTGCATTCTGTCCATCAATTGTTGTTTTTGCATTTGTCACCCCGAGTGGGATGGGTATGCTCAGACGTGAGTCCCATGCTCTCCACACCACTGGAGTTAAGCTATCCTGGCTGAAGACGGCTGATAGCCAGAAACCGGTCCTAGGATGCTTGATTCCGGTCCAGGAAAGACATGGCTTGGCAGTTCGGGCTGGACTGTTAACATGAGACACAGGGTCAAGGCTGATTTAATATGGCCATGTCTGAACTGGGGTGGTGTGGAGTGCAAAAAATCGATGGATTTAGGCCCAGATCTCTGTACTGGGGTGACTGTATGACATTGTTCTGCATTCTGTCCATCAATTGTTGTTTTTGCATTTGTCACCCCGAGTGGGATGGGTATGCTCAGACGTGAGTCCCATGCTCTCCACACTAGTGGAGTCAAGCTATCCTGGCTGAAGACCGCTGATAGCCAGAAACCGGTCCTAGGATGCTTGATTCCGGTCCAGGAAAGACATGGCTTGGCAGTTCGGGCTGGACTGTTCCCATGAGGCACAGGGTCAAGGCTGATTTGCATATGGCCATGTCTGAACTGGGGTGGTGTGGAGTGCAAAAAAACGATGGTTTTAGGCCCAGATCTCTGTACTGGGGTGAATGTATGACATTGTTCTGCATTCTGTCCATCAATTGTTGTTTTTGCATTAGTATAAATATAGGAACCCAGTCCCTAGGACTTTAGATTACCCTGGACGAAACTCTGCAACATATATCCTGGAACTTTGACATTCTATTTCGTCTACAAGACGGAAGGATCTCCCTTGGGGTCAAGGAGTGACTCCCCTGTTCAAACAGGCACCAAAGAAGCATCTTGCCGGTCTGCATTTCCAAGGCTCCTGCCGGATCCCGAAGGATTTGTGACACAAGTCAAGTCAAGTCAGAAATTTGTATAGCGCGCTACTCACCCAGAGGGTCTCAAGGCGCTTAAGGGAGAAGGGTTAGTTACTGATCAAACAGCCAGGTTTTCAGTTGCTTTCTGAAGGAGAGGTGGTTCTGCGTGAGACGGAGGTGGGTGGGGAGGGAGTTCCAGGTCTTGGCTGCCAGGTAGGAGAAGGATCTTCCTCCCGTGGTGACTTTTCGGATGCGCGGAATCGCGGTGAGTGCTTGGTTGGACGAGCGTAGTTGGCGGTGGGGGTGTAAAAGGTCAGGCGAGTGTTGAGGTATCTGGGTCCTAGGTCGTGGAGGGCCTTGTGTGCGTGGGTGAGGAGACGGAACGTGATTCTCTTGTTGACGGGGAGCCAGTGCAGGTCTCTTAGGTGACCGGATATGTGGTTGTGGCGAGGTATGTTTAGGATGAGTCGAGCGGATGCGTTTTGTATGCGTTGAAGTCTTTCCTGCAATTTGGCTGTGGTTCTGGCGTAGAGGATGTTTCCGTAGTCCATTCGGCTGGTGACAAGTGCTTGGGTGACCGTCTTCCTTGTTTCGGTGGGGATCCATCGAAAGATCTTTCGGAGCATGCGTAGGATGTTAAAGCAAGATGATGAGACGGCGTTGACTTGTCTGGTCATCGAGAGGGAGGAGTCTAGGATGAATCCCAAGTTGCGAGCATGGTCCATTGGTTTGGGTGCACTGCCTAGGGCCGGGGGCCACCATGAATCATCCCAGGCAGAGGGGGATGATCCTAGGACGAGTACTTCCGTCTTGTCAGAGTTCAGTTTTATTTACAACAAGGGGTGGTGAGGGACAGAGTCTCTGAATTAAGCAGAAAGCTCTCACCCAGTCAAGAGATCAGGGCTAGATCCAACACCGTTTTTTAGCTCACTGCACCATCCCAGTTTCAGAACCTGGCTGTATGCAAATTAGTCTGTTCCTGTCCCAGTGCATGATGGGAACAGGGCAAACCAAACTACAGAAGCCAATTCTTACACTGGGAAGGAAACAAGCTCCCGGGGACCGGTTTCTGGCATTACAGCCGTCTTCGGCCCGGTTTGCTTGAATCCTGATGGTGCAATGAGCAAGGGTCTTACATCTGAGAATACCCTTCCACGCTTAGGGTGGACAAAAATATTTACAACAAGGGGTGGTGAGGTCTGCTTAATTCAGACACTCTGTTCATCACCACCACCCCCTTTTTCACCCCCTTTTTCTGGAGAGTTCAGTTTTAGGCGGCTATTCTTCATCCATTCGGCTACGTCTTTCATCCCTTCGTGTAGGTTTGTTTTGGCGTTGGTTGGGTCTTTGGTGAGGGAGAGGATCAGCTGGGTGTCGTCTGCGTAGGAGATGATGTTGAGGTTCTGTTGGCGTGCGATGGATGCGAGGGGACTCATGTAGACATTGAAGAGGGTGGGGCTGAGCGATGATCCTTGTGGTACGCTGCAGATGACTTTGGTGGCCTCTGATCTGAAAGGGGGAGGCGGACTCTCTGGGTTCTTCCTGCGAGGAACGTGATGATCCACTCCAGTGCCTTATCTTGTATCCCGATGTTCCTGAGGTGTTGTACCAGTGTGCGGTGGCAGACCGTGTCAAACGCTGCGGAGAGGTCCCGGAGGATGAGGGCCGCAGTTTCCCCGTTGTCGAGCAGTGTCCGGATGTCGTCTGTGGCAGCGATGAGGGCAGTTTCGGTGCTGTGGTTGGCTCGGAAGCCGGACTGCGAGGGGTCGAGGGAACTGTTAGACTCAAGGAAGGCGGCGAGCTAACTGTTGACGGTCTTCTCTATGACTTTGGCGGGGAAAGGGAGGAGCGAGATGGGGCGGTAGTTCTTAAGTTCGGTGGGGTCTGCTGTAGGTTTTTTCAGGAGGGCGCTGAGCTCGGCATGTTTCCAGCTTTCTGGGAAAGTAGCTGTGTTGAAGGAGCAGTTGATGATGTCCCGGAGTTGGGGAGCGATGATGGAGTAGGCCTTGTTGAAGATGTGATGGGGGCATGGGTCGGTTGGCGATCCGGAGTGGATGGAGTTCATCAAGCGAATGGTGTCATCTGTGCTGATTGGGGTCCAGGCGCGGAGGGTGGTGGTGGGGGGGCTTCGGTTCAGTGGTAAGGGGAGCGGGCTGGTCGCCAAAGCTGTTGTGTATATCTGCAATTTTGCTGTGGAAGAACGAGGCTAGAGAGTCACAGAGGTCTTGAGAGGGAGTGATGTCGTTGTTGCCGGCGCTGGGATTGGTGAGCTTTTTGACAATGCTGAAGTGTTGTGGGCATTGTTGTCTAGTCGATCCTTGAATGCTGATTTCTTGGTGGTGCGGATCAGCTGGTGGTGTTTGCGGGTGGCGTTCTTGAGGGCGGTCATGTTGTCTGTGGTTGGGTTTCTTCGCCATGCTTTCTCGAGGGTGCTAATCAACCAAAACAAGTGCCAGTACTGAGACCTGATACACTAAATCAATTGAACAACAGACTAGAAACTTAAATTTTTAGTCTTGTGATTGAGTTAATCCATCAAAATTGCTTTTTATTTTTCAATTTTTTAGACCAGAGAACATACAAAATATTTATAAATATGTGCAATTAGACATGAAGAATATAACAAAAACAGACGTGAATGAACAGATCACAGTGCTATAAAAATCACTACACACACCCTCTTTCACATTCACTCCCTCACTCAAAACTGAATCCTCTTCACACAAACTTACATACATACACAAATAACACACTTGGTGGTGCAAAGGAAAGATTTGTAATGTGATGGGACCTACATGATTGTATTAGCACAATTGTTACATTATACATTAAAGGCTTGATAGGTGGCAGCCTGAAAAATGAATAACAATATTGACCTGCCCCTAAACATTTGAATTATATCTTTATCACCAAAATTATACAAAATACAGCTGACTTATAACGTAGGTCAAACCAAAACAAGACAAGGTCGACGCGTTTCAAACCGGACCCTTTTGTCCGGTTCTCATCAGGACCAGAAGATAACCTGAAAGAGGATACAAACAACATCCTTAACATCACACGTAATTATTCAAATAAACTATGATGGCGTCCCGCCAAACAGAATAGCCCCCTACCTTGTTCTAGACAATGGCTTCAGTCAAATCTCAGGGAGCGTGTAATTCTATTAAAATAAATCACAGACAACATCCTGGGTTAGTGGCTACATGTATAACACCCTTTCTGTCATTTTCTTCTTGAATCTAACACCACCGAACCCCCTTCATGATATGGGCTTACCTCCAGAGGGATGTAAGGAAGCTGAGCTGTGGGTTGTCGGTTGCCAGGGGGGCCGAATCATCTGGGACTAGTAGTTTCTGAAAAAGCAAGGGAATCGGGTTGGATGTGGGACGGGCATGTTCTTTTACAGTCAGTTAAAAGGACGGGCATGGTCTGCTGTAAGCGTTTATACAGAGCGGTAGATCCTTACTTCAAAGAATGAAGACGGCGTCTCATAGAAAAATGGAGAAGGTTCGCCTCTCGAGGGTGCGGCAGTTCTTTTTGGAGTTCTTGAGGTCGTCGTTGCACCAGGAGGCTTTTTTGCTTCCAGGTTTGTTGGGATTGATTTTCAAGGGTGCTAGTTCGTTAGCGCAGTGGGTGATCCACTGTTCGAGGTTGATGGCTGCTTGATTTGGGTCCGTTGATAAGGCGGGGGGGTTTCGGTTCAGAGATTTGGTGAGCTGGTCGGAGGTAATTTTGTTCCAGCTTCTGCGGGGAACTTGTTGCGGGTGGTGGTGGGTCGTGGTCTTTTTGAAGCTGAAGTGGACACAGCTGTGGTCCGTCCAGTGGAGTCCTGTGGTGTGATTGAAGGAGATGTGTTTGCTGGAGGAGAAGATTGGGTCGAGTGTGTGACTGGCGTAGTTGGTGGGGGTGTTCACCAGTTGTTTGAGTCCAGGATTGGCGAGGTTATCCAGCAGGGTGGTGGTGTTGTTGTCGTTGTTATTCTCCAGGTGGAAGTTGAGGTCTCCTAGGAGAATGTAGTCATCGGAGGGGAGGGCGTGTGGGCTAACAAAGTCAGCAATGTCTCCGCTGAATTGTGTGCGGGGTCCTGGGGGTCTGTAAATGAGGGTGCCTCTTAGTGTGGTCCTGGGGTCGGTGTGAATCTGGAAGTGGAGGTGTTCGGGGGCTATGAGGGTGTCATCGGAGTTGGTCGAGATGCGGATGGTGTTCTTGTGGACGATGGCGATGCCTCCTCCTTTTTGGTTGGTGCGGTCCCTTCGGATGATCTTGTATCCGACCGGGATGGCTAATGCGATGTTGGGTGCTGAAGAGGCGTTCATCCAGGTTTCCGTGAGGAATGCGACGTACGGCGACGTGGTGTCGAGTAGGTTCCATAGTTCAATGGCATGTCTGTGGACCGAGCGGGTGTTGATCAGGATGCATTTCAGGTGGTTGTTCTTGGGGCTTTGTTTGGCGTTTGTGGTACTAGTGTGGGTCCTAATGCAGCAGAACTTGCAGGATTGGCAGGTGAAGGGTCCATGAGTAAGTCCTGGGGCGGCTAGGTGGCAGTCGTGGAGGCGGCCGGTGTTGAGTGCAGTGAGGGTTGCGGCGTCGTAAGTTCGGCGGGAGGGATGGCCTTTGCGGGGGCCAGGGGGTCTGGCGCTGGGTGCGGTCCAGGCGCGGACGGGCGCAGACGGGCTTACCTTTGGCGCGCCCGCTGCGCGCGAATGCTGCGCGTTTGCCACTCTGACATAAGTGGAGAGTGGAGGGGGGGCGGAGCGAGGGAGGAGCAGCTGGGAGGCGGGAGCGGGGTGGCGAGTGGGGAGGGAAGGAGCAGTGATTGGGCTGAGCAGCGGCAGGGAGCGGGGTGGAGGGGCACACTGCACAACAAATGGAGTCCAGAACCGAAAACGAAACCAGGGAGGCACAGCGGGCAGCGGTGGCGGCAGCAATCAGGGGGCACAACAATATTAATGCAGCGGGCAGCAGTGTCGGACGCAATCAGGGGGCACAACAATATTGATGCAGGGCAAAAACGAAACAGGCACAACAATTCAAATACAGGGCGAAAAGTAAAACAAAGTGATGTACACGACCAGATCCTTGGCGACCTCAGCAGCTCAGGGGCACACCAGAAGCACAGCGGGCAGCGGGCAGCAATCCAGGGACAGACACGAGGCGGGTGGAGTGACCGGCTCTGACCAGGTCAGGTTGAGTCACAGCTCCCCGTCTCGTGGCTTGCAGACCTAATCAGCTAGTGGGAGGGAGGAGCAGCTGGGAGGCGGGAGCGGGGTGGCGAGTGGGGAGGGAAGGAGCGGGGATTGGGCTGAGCAGCGGCAGGGAGCGGGGTGGTGGGGCACAAGGCACAACAAATGGAGTCCAGAACCGAAAACGAAACCAGGGAGGCACAGCGGGCAGCGGTGGCGGCAGCAATCAGGGGGCACAACAATATTAATGCAGCGGGCAGTGGTGTCGGACGCAATCAGGGGGCACAACAATATTGATGCAAGGCAAAAACGAAACAGGCACAACAATTCAAATACAGGGCGAAAAGTAAAACAAAGTGATGTACACGACCAGATCCTTGGCGACCTCAGCAGCTCAGGGGCACACCAGAAGCACAGCGGGCAGCGGGCAGCAATCGAGGGACAGGCACGAGGCGGGTTGAGTGACCAGTTCTGAGGAACGCACTGATCTATTTCCATTATATGCTCTTTGTGATCCGTAGGGCACACGTGCTTTGCAGCAGGTACATTAACCCTCTGTGGTACTTTATGAGGAGTCACAACTTGCACTAAACAAAACAACGATCTCTGCAGCAGGTCCATCGATCGCCAGAGACGTCTGGACACTTTTATGGTTGCCATAAAGTTGCTGGAGGCCAGGGATGTCGCAGCAGGTGCTTGTGAAACGTATTGCACATGAAAACATGCCCCCACCTCAAACGTCAGCGCCTGGAGCAGTGGCACCAACCGCACCACCCAAGGGCCGGCCCTGCACACAATCACTGTGGACTGAGAAGTGCAAGTGTCCGAGGGTCACACACAAGACCCCGAGCTCCTGGAGTAAGACAAGTGTCCGAGGGTCACACAAGACCCTGAGCTCCTGGAGTAAGACAAGTGTCCGAGGATCACACAAGACCCGACCTCCTGGAGTAAGACAAGTGTCCGAGGGTCAAACAAGACCCTGAGCTGCTGGAGTAAGTCAAGTGTCCAATGGTCACACAAGTCCCCAAGCTCCTGGAGTAAGACAAGTGTCCGAGGGTCACACAAGACCCCGAGCTCCTGGAGTAAGACAAGTGTCCGAGGGTCACACAAGACCCCGAGCTCCAGGAGTGAGACAAGTGTCCGAGGGTCACGCAAGACCCCGAGCGCTTGGAGTAAGACAAGTGTCCATGGGTCACACAAGACCCCGAGCTCCAGGAGTGAGACAAGTGTCCGAGGGTCACACAAGACCCCGAGCTCCAGGAGTAAGACAAGTGTCTGAGGTTCACACAAGACCCCGAGCTCATGGAGTAAGACAAGTGTCCGAGGGTCACACAAGACCCCGAGCTCCTGGAGTAAGACAAGTGTCCGAGGGTCACACAAGACCCCGAGCTCCTGGAGTAAGACAAGTGTTCAAGGGTCACACAAGACCCTGAGCTCCTGGAGTAAGACAAGTGTCCGAGGGTCACACAAGACCCCGAGCTCTTGGAGTAAGACAAGTGTCCGAGGGTCACACAAGACCCCAAGCTCCTGGAGTAAGACAAGTGTCCGAGGGTCACACAAGACCACGAGCTCCTGGAGTAAGACAAGTGTCCGAGGTTCACACAAGACCCCGAGCTCCTGGAGTAAGACAAGTGTCCGAGGATCACACAAGACCCCGAGCTCCTGGAGTAAGACAAGTGTCCGAGAGTCACACAAGACCCCGAGCTCCTGGAGTGAGACAAGTGTCCGAGGGTCACACAAGACCCCGAGCACCTGGAGTGAGACAAGTGTCCGAGGATCACACAAGACCTGCACTCCTGGAGTAAGACAAGTGTGTACAGGTGGCAGCAGGGCCGGCCTTAACACTGGTGGCGGCCTGTGCGTCAATGTCTGTTGGCACCCCCCCAATGAGCACCTCTGCCATGGATTCCTTCACGAGCACCCTTTAACGGTGCCCCCTCAAGTCTCCGTAATCACTGACTCTCAGATTCATTTCGATTTATAGCACCTCTCATACCAGTGTAAGGTGTCAGAGCACTTTACATCACACACACATTGCACAGAGACAATGATATGTGTGTAAATCAGTGTATAGGAAATGTTACATCAGACAGGACCCCAAGGAGTGGTGTAGGAGTGGCATGACATCGATACTGGTAGGCAATAGAGTTTAAGAGTCCTTATTCTGGTAAGGCGCTAATTCAGAATGTAAAACATAACATCATGGTTAGGGGTTCTCTTTAATAATAAGAATTGTTTTCTAATCAAATGAAGCATTTGGGCAAGATTAGGATGATGAAAGACTGGGCAAAAAAAGCATATGGCTCTAACATATACCTCGCAGTTTGCAGCTCTTTGATGACAGTTAATAGCTCAATGTTCTATATTAGAATTTTGACTTATAAAAGACAAGTAACAAAAGGAGCTCTCTTGAAAAAGCAGGAACCCACTGACCTATTTACATTATATGCACTTTGTTATTTGCATCGCACATGTTCTTAGCAGCAGGCATGTTAACCCTCTGTACTACCTTAGGATGAGACAACACTTCACCGGAGTTCCCTTGACATTTTAATTAATGCCTTAAAATTGCTGGAGGTCAGAAACGCCGCAGCAGTAGGTGCTTTTAAAATGATAATATACTTGGGAAATTGATGCCCCGACCCCAAGTCAGCGCCCGGTGCGGTGGCACCCATCGCACCACCCTAGAACCAGGCCTGGGTGGCAGTGCTAGGACAGGTGTGGCCGACCTTACCGTGCACTCTGAGCTGTGCTGTGGCGTCCTGTCGCCCCCCCGGGTCCATGTACATTAGCACAGTGTAGTTTCCGGTGTGATCCGTCTGCACATCTGTGATCCGCAGAGACCCGTCCGGGAGCAGAGACTCTCGGCCGGTGGAGCCAGGACCATAGGACGGATCATTGGTGCGAAAGAGACCAAGGATGAAGTAATCTCTATGTCCACCTTCTCTCCTGTACCAGTTACAGTACAGTAAAGGCCCCTCGTACCGCACAGACAGGGTGACGGTGTCTCCCACCGCCGCGGTCACCACATCTGGAGTGATTGACAGCTGCGCCGCTGTGCGCTGGAACAATGATGTCACCCAGACTGACGTCACCCAGGCTGAAAGAAAACACAGAAGAGAAACGACATTAGAGGCGCTGTGACTGAACCCCAAAAACAACGGATGCCAGTGGGTGCGGAGAGACAAAGGCGAATGTAACTAGATGAATGGATTACACAAAAGCATCACAATATCAGCGCAGAGCTACAACTTCTACACTTGAAGTCCTATGCAACTTATCTATACTACTATTATAAAGAGAGAACAGACACCTTTTGGCAAGGTAAACTCGGGAACCACAGCGCCAATCCACACACCCAATATATTGTTGTAATCCTCAGGGTGTGTAGATGGACATAGGCTGTATAAAATATTAAAAAAAACGTAAATTAAAAAATTTAAGTTTTAAAACAAAGTAGTCCCCTAAAACAAGCGCCGGCCGCGACGTAGTGCTAACCGTGAGCTACACCTGCGTGCTGACGTCAGGAGCGGTGTCCAGGAACGTGAGTGACCTGCCGTTGTGTTTCCAGAAGCGGCAGGCCCGGCTCGCTGGTGAACCACTCGTTCGTGCCCCTGCCAGCATGTCCACATTTCCGCCAGCTGCTGCCTAAAAGCCACCTCATGCTTTCATTAACCTGGTAGTCTGCCTGAGCTGCGAGCGCGTCCATCTCCTCGCCGCGCGCTCCATCCCCGAGTGCCGCCTCCCCTTCCCCACACATTGCTCTCAGCCCTGATCCCAGCTGGGATGCTCGCAGCTAATGATCCCTGATATGACTTCCCTCGCCGCGGTTCCCAAACTGTGAACCGCGGCACCCCGGTGCGCCATTAGGACCAGCGAGGGGCGCCGCGCACGTCTTTGAAATGTAGGGAAAATATCTGCTGTTGTTAATGTGAACCAAAAAAAAATCATGTATTTTATCGCACCGAGTATGTAATATTTACAGGGGGAATTAAAAGCTCTACCGGTACCGTCAGACAGCTTGATTTGGCACAGCTGCAGCGCAGCATATAGGGGAGTTGAAAGTGCCACCTGTAAAATCAGGAATCGTGCTTTAGCCCAAACAGTACAACAGCCATACCCACATCCGTGCTTCACATAGTTGAGGCGGGCCAGGCATACTACGACGCACATTCAGAGATGCCAAGCGCTATTGCTGCCTGGGTTCCTCCGCAACTCGAGACCCTCTTCTTTACAAACAAGTATGTCAGCCATGCGCTTCGTCAGCAGTAGAAATGAAAAATATGAATGACTTGTACAATAGAATGCGGGCAGCAACACTTGACTTTCCTGGCTTTGGCACTTTCTTGCTGGCCGTGCTGCATAAGCATGTTTAGGGCGAGCAGTGGGCCGGGCCTGTGCAGCGAGACCTGTAAGTGCCAAAGCCAGGAAAGTCAAGTGTTGCAGCCCGCATTTTAATTTACATGTGTTTGAGGAAGACTGCCGTAGGTAGTGATTAGGGCCAGCTGCTCGGTTCTGACAGATAACAGCTCTAAGAAGAGGGTTAGGCCGTAAACTACTTCTTAGAGCTGTCATCCACCAGAGCCGAGCAGCCAGCCCTAATCACTGCCGCTTCCTCAATGACATGTAAATTAAAATGCCGGGTGGAGCACTTGGCTTGCCTTTCTTTGGCACTTACTGGCATCGCTGCACAAGCCCGACCCGCTGCTCACCCTTAGACTTTAAGAATTGTTTGCTGTTTGCACTGGGAACTTACAGTGGTAAATGTTATCAGTCTCTGCCTTGCGCGTGACGGGGGGGAAAAATGGGATAGTTATCTTGACTTTTGATGTCCATTTGACCCATGCAGTGACCCTCAGACTCTGTAAAAGAGTATGCCATGAACAGTGATGACGAGTCACTAATTTGCTCAGCACATGCTCTCCTCTTTCAACGTGGGGCCCTTCAGTTTCTAAACTAAATCACTCATTTGCAGGGGTTCTGCCATATTAGTTCAACCTTTGAGACACTGAGGTTATGTCATCCCCAGAAGAGAATGAAAGAGAACTTACATCAAATGTTCATGCACACACACACACAAATGCATAGGTGTGTGTGCACACACAGACAAGCACACATACATACTCAGGCAATTAAAAGTTTTTTATTAAATGACTGTAATATTTTTATTTTGTTATAAATATATGTATAATACCTTCATCAGCTTCATCACAATGTCAGGGAGAAAACTGGAAGTACTCCCAAGGTAGGGCTTACATCCCTGCACCTTTAAAAGAAAAAGTGATATGATGGGGAGCCGTGGCCAATGGGCAATTAGGTCAAGGGAGCCGCAGGTCGAAAAAGTTTGGGAACCACTGCGGTCTAGAGGGAGACCGGGAGAGAGGGAGGGAGGGGAGACGAGCAAGATCGACAGGGCTACTCTCAGCGTCCGACTCAATCTCTCTGGATTTGCTACATTAGCAGGCACGCTGGCGTCAGGTATCAGAGCGGCCGAGCTTTGATTGGAGAAATCTCTGCATTAGCATTATTAAAGGAGAATTTGTGCGTGAATGTGATGACACACGGTCCGGAGCCCGGGTCTAAATTCAGAAGTGAAATAAAGTAAAAGCTAAAGAAAAGGTCTCCTGTTCCTCGCTCTCTGCCCACATCTGCCTTTTAAGGCGCACGTTTCCCGCCCCCTCCAAAGATGGCAGAAAGATAATCCCTCTGTGGCTCTGCTGGGATGTTCAGGGAGGGTCAAGGACATGCCAGCTGGAGACCGCTGTGAATTGCTTTTTACCCGTAAAAGGGATGCGTCACTGAAATTATGCAATTGTTTTCTCTCACACAAACAGACAACATTAATCTCCAGGCACCCACAGTAGTGTGCGCACATTTATCAGAAGCATGCTACAGTGCAGGTCGTTGCAATCTGCAAAGCAGTGTGGAGATTCAAGGTGGCCTCGCTCTCTGGGAATCTGGGTCACTGAGCAGTCCCCTTCTTACACCCCTTTGCCTTTCATGAATTATAGGAAGGCCCACTGGAGTTATGTGACTGTGGGGCTGCAGGGCTTTTCGCATAATTGTATATTTGCCGCATTTGCCACATAATCCATCCATCATCTGCCTCATAATCTGCAGAGTTTAACAAAAAAAG